>NC_052625.1:142253918-143453918 GCF_016161935.1 Mauremys reevesii | reverse complement strand
AATGAAATAAAACTCTTACATGAACCAAACTGTACCATAGAATCTCTATGGATAGTAAGTCCATGCTTGAATAATAAGAACCTAGTACTAGAGATATACTACCAACCACCTGACCAGGATGGTGATAGTGAGTGTGAAATGCTCAGGGAGATTAGAGAGGCTATAAAAATAAAAAATTCAATAATAATGCTTTCAGCTACCCCCATATTAACTGGACACATGTCAGCTCAGGATGGGATGCAGAGATAAAGTTTCTTGACACCTTAAATGACTGCTTCTTGGAGCAGCCAGTCCTGGAGCCCACAAGAGGAGAGGCAATTCCTGATTTAGTCCTAAGTGGAGCATTAGATCTGGGCCACGAGGTGAATATAGCTGAACCGTGTGAAAATAGTGATCATAACATAAAATTTAATATCCCGGGAGGGCAAGGGGGACAACACCAAAGTAGCCCACTATGGTAGCATTTAAATTTCAGAAAGGGGAACTACACAAAATTGAGGAAGTTAATTAAACAGATATTAAAAGGCACAGTGTCAAAAGTGAAATCCCTGCAAGCTGCATGGAAACTTTTTACAGACACCATAATGGAGGCTCAATTTAAATGTGTAGCCCAAATTAAAAAACATAGTAAGAGAACCAAAAAAGTGCCACTGTGGCTAAACAACAAAGTAAAAGAAGCAGTGAGAGGCAAAAAGGCATCCTTTTAAAAGTGGAAGTTAAATCCTACTGAGGAAAATAGAAAGGAGCATAAACACTGGCAAATGAAGTATAAAAATACAATTAGGAAGGCCAAAAAAGAATTTGAAGAACAGCTAGCCAAAGACTCAAAAAGTAACAGCAAAATTTTTAAGTACATCAGAAGCAGGAAGGCTGCTAAACAACCAGTGGGGCCACTGGATGATCAAGATGCTAAAGGAGCACTCACGGAAGATAAGGTAATTGTGGAGAAATTAAATGAATTATTTGCATCAGTCTTCATGGCTGCCGAGGTGAGGGACATCCCCAAACTAGAGCCATTCTTTTTAGGTGACAAATTTGAGGAACCGTCCCAGATTGAGATGTCATTAGAGGAGGTTTTTTAACAAATTGATCAATTAAGCAGAAAGACGTTACCAAGACCAGGTGGGATTTAGCCAAAAGTTCTGAAGGAACCCAAAAGTGAAATTGCAGAACTACTAACTGTGGTTTGTAACCTATCATTTAAATCAGCTTCTGTACCAGATGACTGGAGAATAGCTAAGGTGATGCCAATTTTTTTTAAAGTTTCCAGAGGTGATCCCAGCAATTACAGGCCGGTGAACTAACTTCAGTACCAGGCAAGCTGCTTGAAACTATAGTAAAGAACAGAATCGTCAGACACATAGATGAACATGAGTTTGGAGGGAGGAGTCAATATGGTTTTTGTAAAGGTAAATTATGCCTTACCAATCTACTAGAGTTCTTTTGAGGGGGTCAGCAAACATGAGTACAAGGATGATCCAGTAGACAGAGTGTACTTAGATTTTCAGAAAGGCTTTGACAAGGTCCCTAACCAAAGGCTCTTAAGCAAAGTAAATTGTCATGGTGTAAGACGAAAGGTCCTCTCATGGATCAGTAACTGGTTAAAGGATAGGAAACAAAGGGTAGGAATAAATGATCCGTTTTCAGAATTAAGAGAAGTAAACAATGGTGTCCCCCGGGGTGGGGGTCTATATTGCGACCAGTACTGTTCAACATATTCATAAATGATCTGGGAAAAGGGGTAAACAGGTGGCAGAATTTGCAGAGGATACAAGACTACTCAAGATAGTTAAGTCCAAAGCGGACTGTGAAGAGCTACAAAGTAATTTCGCACAACTGGGTGACTGAGCAACAAAATGGCAGATGAAATTCCATGTTGATAAATGCAAAGTAATGCACACTGGAAAACATAATCCCAGCTATACATATAAAATGATGGTCTATATTAGCTGTTACTACTCAAGAAAGAGCTTGGAGTCATTATGGATAGTTCTCTGAAAACATCCACTTATTGTGCAGTGACAGTCAAAAAAGCAAACAGAATGTTGGGAATCATTAGGAAAGGGATAGCTAATAAGGTAGAAGATATTATATTGCCTCTATATAAATTCATGGTACTCCCACATCTTGAATACTGAGTGCAGATCTGGTCACCCCATCTCAAAAAAGATATATTGGAGTTGGAAAAGGTTCAGAAAAGGGCAACAAAAATGGTTAGGGGTATGGAACAGCTTCCTTATGAGGACATATTAATAAGACTGGGACTTTCCAGCTTGGAAAAGAGATGGTTAAGGGGAGATATGATAGCGAGCTATAAAATCATGACTGGTGTAGAGAAAGTAAATAAGGAAGTATTATTTACTCCTCATAACACAAGAACTACGGGTCACCAAATGAAGTTAATAGGCAGCAGGTTTAAAACAAACAAAAGGAAGTATTTTGTCACACAAGGCACAGTCAGCCTGTGGAACTCTTTGCCAGACGATGTTGTGAAGGCCAAGACTATAGAAGGGTTCAAAAAAAGAGCTAGATAAATTCATGGAGGTTATGTCCATCAATGGCTATTAGCCAGGGTGGGCAGGGATTCAAAACCATGCTCTGAAGTGTCCCTAGCCTCTGTTTGCCACAAGCTGGGCACGGGGGATGGATCACTTGATGATTACCTGATCAGTTCATTCCCTCTGGGGCACCTGGCATTGGCCACTGTCGGAAGACAGGATACTGGGCTGGATGGACCATTGGTCTGACCCAGTACGGCCATTCTGATGTTCTTATTTCCAAAGGTTAATTACCCTCACTGTTAAAAATAAATTGTGACTTCTTAATTCTAGTCTAAATTTCTCTAGCTTGAACTTTCAGCCATTGGATCTTGTTATACCTTTGTCTGCTAGATTGAAGAGCTTTACATTTATGTTCCCCATGTAGGTACTTATTGACTGTGATTGAGTCATCCTTTAACCTTCTCTTTGTTAATATCATCTTGTGCCAAATAGATAAAACTTAAAATGTGGGTGTTAACAGGCAGGTTGGAGGGCCAGTGGTTAGAGCACATGGCTCTCAGTCTCCTGCTTGGTTGCAGAGCTTCAGACTCTAAGGCTGGGTAGGTAGGGGGACGCGGGCTCTCCCCCTCCATCAGGTCCCAGCCCAGGGCCCTCCCAGCAGAGATTCTAAATCCACTCCCCTGGGCTACTTCCTACCAGTCTGTTCAGTTTAGGGTTTGCCCCCCACCAATCCAATTTGCTGGGTGGCTTGCTCATGGGTTTTGGGCAGGGCCTTGTCACGTTCCCAGGCTCCTTTGGGTGGGGCAGCCCCAATTTGGTGAGCGTGAGCCCCACAATATCTCTGTGGTTTGCTCAGTTACCTCAGGTGCTGGAGACTCCTAGGTCCCATTCAGTCTCCCTGGGCTGGGGAGACAGTGCTTACTCCCAAGTGCCTTAATTGGCTGGCAGGCTAGTGACCCTTCCTCTAGGTAGGGAGGCAGCTAGCTCCTGCCGCTTCACCAGTCAGTCCTGAACTGGGCCAGGCTCCCTCCCTTTTTTCCCCCTCCAGGCCTGGCATTGGCTGTAGGTATAATGGGGTGGGGCTAGCTGGGCCCAAAGCCTTTATTTAACTCCTGCTGTGCTGATGGGTTGGTTCTCTGCTTCATCACACAAACCCTCCCCCATGACACCATTTGGGGTTCCCCCCCATCTGTTCTCCTCTATGCCACGAAAAGAAGTCAGCATTCAAATTGGCTCTTCAAGCCCAGTGTTGAAGGCAGAAGGAAAAGGGCTGGAGGGAGTGGTACTCTCTCAGAATTCGGGGTTTAGTATCCTTCATGGCATGTAGCCAATGTAGGCGGGCATGGTCGGTGACTAATGTGAAGTGAGTGCCCAGAAGGTAGTAGCAGGGCAAGTCTATAGCCCACTTTACTGCCAGTGCCACCTTTTCAATCACAAAGCAGGTCTTCTTGCTTGGGAACAGCTTTCAGCTAATGTACAAGATGGGGTGCTAGTCACCTCACACTAGCTGGCTCTTAGGCCCACATGCGATGCATCGGTGAGTAGCAGGAACTCCTTGGTGAAGCCAGGGCTGTACAAAATGGGTTCTCTGCAGAGTTGGGCCTTCAGGACTTGAAAAGCCTCCTCACAAGCTTTCATCTACATTGTCGTCTAGGTACACAGCAGCGTATTGGCCACAGTCCATTAGTCACTGGACCATGGCCAGGACCCCAGGCAACCCAAAGGACATTGTCTGGAAATGAAAGCGCGGTTGGGAAACTGTCTTTTCCCTGGATTCTGGTGTGAGGGGGATCTGCCAATATCCCTTTGTTTGATCCAGAGTGGTGATGTATTCTGCTTCCCCTAGCTGGTCAAGTAGTTCATCAACACGAGGGTTCGGTGACCGGGAGAGAAGGGAGTAACTGGTCCTAGTTTCAGACATCATAAGGACAAACTTTCGGAGCATTGTCTTTAGTGTTCTGTTTAATCTTTCTACCAGGCCGTCTGTTTAGGGGTGGTGATCAGATGTCCTGAGAGTCTTGATTTTCAGCATTCGGCACAGTTGCTTGATCATCTACGACATAAAGTTCATTTCCTCATCTGTTAAGAGCTCCTGCAGCACCCCAACCTGAGCAAAGATTTTCATCAGTTCAGTGGCCACCGTTTTGGCATTCATAGAATGTAATGGTAGCACTTCCAGGGACCTGGTTATATAGTTTACTATAACTAAAGTGAACTAGTATCCTGCAGTGCTCTTTTCCAAAGGGCCAGCTATGTCCATTCCAATCCGCTCAACTGGCGTGCCTAGTAGTGGGAGAGGGCTCAAAGGAGCTCTCTCTGTTGGCTGAGGGCTGTGATCTGACACAAGTAACAGAAATCCAGAACAAAAAATGGGCTAGAATCCAGGCTAACGTCTTCTCTCTCCCTACATGCCCCTTGAAGGATATGGCATGGGCAAGTTGCATCACCTCCCTCTGTGGGGATCGGGTACCAGAAGCTGATTCCAAACTTCTCCAGTCTGCTGGTCCTTCTCACAGCAATATAGCTGGTCCTCCTGAATTTCAAAGGGTGAGAACACTCCACTTGATGGGGCTCAATGGTCTCCCCATTTACTACCACCATTTGGGTGTATGCTCAGTTCAGCATGTTGTCCACCCATTGTTCCTCTACAGAGTGGGAGAACTGGTTCAGAATCTCTGACTCAGGTAATGGGGGGCCTCTTCATTATGCTTTGATGGGGTCTTGTCTTGCTAGGTTGGCTCAGATGCATGGAATGTTCCCTCACCAGGATCAGGGATCTCCCCTACTACTCTGGTTAAGTATGGGGTCAGCACCACAGCGTATTGGGCTTGGAGCCAGAGGTCTACTACGGCCATCTGCTCAAAGTTTCAAGGAAGGCCTCAGGATCATCATTGGCTCCATCTTGGTAAGTCTGACAGGGGTGGCAGCATGGCTGGTGCGTGAGTCTTCTGTTTGGGGAGGCTTACACATGAGCGCTGGGAGCTCCCTAGAAGTGGAGGGGTCCACCATAGCCCTGCCTCCCCAAGGTCCTGCCCCCATTGACTCTTCCCCTGAGGCACCCCCTGCCCACCTGCCTCTCACTTCTCCCTGCCTCTTCTCCCAAGGCCCGCCCACCCATCACTCACCCCTTTCCCCCATCTCTTCCTCTAAGGCCTGCCTGCCCACCCACCACTCACTTGCTCCTTTCTGTGGTGGAGTGGAGTGAGCAGTGGGTGGGGTCTCAGGGAACAAGGCAGAGCAAGGGTGGGACCTTGGTCCAGGTGTCAGTGGCCCCCCCATTTTTAGGGAGTTTCACTTCCAGCACCCCAAAGGTGATGGGCCAGCACACCTCCAAAGGAAGGTGACCCACGCCACATGGCCAGCCTTTTCTCGGGAGGCTTAGCTTCCACAAGCCTCTTATACGTTCCGCCCATGGGTGGCAGTTGCAGCTGGGGCAGAGTTTGCTGGCTCTGTAGGAGTAGGTGGCCATAATATCGTGACGACCTGCTGGACCAACTGTTGCTGCTGGTTGGCCATTTGCAGAAGCAGTTTTGCTGCTGATGATGGTGGGTGTTTTGTTCGGCCATTGGTTTTAGTAGCTGTTCCATTTCCATTTAGCTAGAGTGCTGGTTGCTTGAGGGTTTCTTTCTCTCTCTTTTTTCTTCAGTTCCCTAAGCTACCTGCATTCTTCACCAACCTGTAACAGGCAGCCTGAGGAGCTGGACAGCCTAGTGGTTACAGCACATGGCTCACAGCCCCCTGCTTGGTTGAGGACCCTCAGTCTCTAAGGCCAGGGGAGTTAGGGGGACCTGAGCCCTCCCTCTCCACTGGGTCCCAGCCCAGGGCCCTCTGTACATCAGCCTTTGAAGAGGGGGGAGCCTCCCTACTTCCCACCAGTCTGTTCAGTATGGGCATGGACCCTCTAGTCTAATTTGCTGGGCGGCTTGCTCCCCATAGGGTCCTCTCTTGTGTTGTGGGTTGTGCCTTACCGCAGTCCCAGAGTTCTCTGGGGAGGGCAGCTGCAAGCTGGGTAAAGGCAAAACCCAGAGTCTATGGGGTTCACTCACTCAGTTACCTCAGGTGTTGGAGACTCCTAGGTCCTCTTTGCAGTCTCCCTTGGCTGGGGAGACAGTGCTTACTCCCAGGGGGCTGCCTTGGCTGGCAGGCTAGTGCTCTTTCCTCTCAGGCAGGAGGCAGCTAGCTCCTGCCTCTTCGCCAGTCAGCCCTGAACGGGGCCAGGATCCCTCCTTTTCTCCCCCCTCCAGGCCTGGCATTGGCTGTAGGATGTGGCTTTCTGGACACAAAATCTCTCTTTAACCCTTCTGTGCTGGTGGGCAGTTTCTCTGCTTCATCACGGTTAGCATGCAATGGGACAGAGCAGGATTTTTTAACTTCCTCTTCTGGGGTAGGATATATATATTACAAATGGAGTTTGAATTTATGGATATTGTATATAGACCGCTACCCCGATATAACGTGACCTGATATAACACGAATTTGGATATAACGCGGTAAAGCAGTGCTCCGGGGGCAAGGGCGGGGCTGCGCACTCTGGTGGATCAAAGCAAGTTTGATATAACGCGGTTTCACCTAAAACACGGTAAGACTTTTTGGCTCCTGAGGACAGCGTTATATCAGGATAGAGGTGAATTAGTATTTAAATGAGCATATTGTATACAAATGAATATTCTGTTAGCATACTTAGCCCAATACAGTGTAATACTTAGCCCAATACATTAAAGTGTCCAAATATAAAAAAAAGTTTAATTATAAACCTAAGCCTGAAATCATTAAAACAAACAGTAAAACAATAACTGCTATTGTCTAACATGCAACTAAGCCACTATAACTGTATAACTATATCTCCCCGTGTATCCAAGTAAATATTTTCTAAAAAAATCTAAAGCAGCCTTCAAATCTTAGACATAATTCCCTTTGTCATATGTAAACATTCTAACAGAGGATTACAATGTAATGGTGTTTTCTGATGAATTTTACAGTTTTACTAAGTGCCATTAAGACACTAACTTAATATGAATGACATCAGAGGATGAGATGGTGTGAAATTTCAAGCATGTGGAGTGAGGTTGCCAAAAATTGTGGAAGCCTATTAGAAAGAGGTGACATTGCATATGATACTTGCTCTGCTGGGCATAGATACTCCCAGTAACAACAAATATTGCACTTCCAATAACAATACAAATCAGACTTTAAAATATATGCCTTTTTATCCTCTCTAAAGCTTGCCATGGATTGGTAAAATACCCATAACTATGTAGTTCTTCTTCGAGTGATTGCTCATATGCATTCCAGTTAGGTGTGCGCGCGCCGCATGCACGTTTGTCGGAAGATTTTTACCCTAGCAACACTCGGTGGGTCGGCTGGGCGCCCCCTGGAGTGGCACCGCTATGGCGCCGGATATATACCCCTGCCGACCCATCTGCCCCTCAGTTCCTTCTTACCGCCCGTGTCGGTCGTTGGAACAGTGGAGCGTGGCTTAGCTGACCTCCACTTCCCTAGCTACTCATAGTTTCTCTCGTTAATTCTGTTTATATAGTTCAGATTTATATAGTTGTAGTTAACTTTATTCGTTTGTAGTATAGTTAGTGTATAGTTCACAGGGGTTCAGGGATTATCCCCTTCCCCGCACCCGGTGCCGGGTACTATGCTCGGTTCACAGGGTTTCAAACCGTACTCGGCCGGCCATAAGCCGATGCCGACAAGAGATCCTCTCTTAAGTGCCTCGAGGAATCTCACCTAACAGATAAGTGTGGCACCGGATCGCCGGTACCGCCAAGGCCTCTTGGCACCGGCCGTAGCCGGCACCGACATCCGCTCAGCATGGATCCCTCTCCTGGAGGATGAAGAGGCACAAGACTCCTGCTGCATCCGAGCCGCCTGCTCCGCAGCCCGAGCGCTATGCTAAGTCGGACCGCCCGGCACGGATACCTGCCGCGGCACCGACAATATCGGCACCGTCGCCTCCGGCCACGCAAGAGCCGTCGAGTCCAGTGCCTGAAAGCTCCCCGGTACGAGCCGTGGTTGAGCTCACTATTAAGCTGCGTCAGAGCTGCCTGCTCCGCAGGCTGAGCGCTATACTAAGTCGGACCGCCCGGCTCCGATACCTGCCGCAGCACTGACAATATCAGCACCGTCGACTCCGGCCACGTAAGAGCTGTCGAGTCTGGTGCCTGAACGCTCCCCGGTGCGAACCGTGGTTGAGCTCACTATTCCCTCCACACTAGAGACATTTCCACGGCGAGGGAGTTGATTGCAATGACAGTGTCTGCGCTGCCTCAACCCCCGGCACCGCCGGTGCAGGTTATATAGTCGATCGGAAAGCCTGTCTTGATCAGTTCACCCTGTGTCGGCACCGCAGAGTGGCACCGTTCACGATCGCGGTCCCCCAGATGTTCTCGGTCCCGTCGCCAATCCAGGTGCCGACGCTGCTCGCAGTCCCGGCACTGTTCTCCACTTCGGTACCGGTCGTACTCGCGGCACCGATCCTGTAGCCACTCCCGACGTTGAGCCTTCAGATCTCGGTCGACCTCCCGGCACCGCTCCGCTTGCAGGTCCCGTTCTCGCTCCCGGTACCGGTATGCCTCCCGGTACCGATCCCCGGTGCTGCATCGAGCGTCATCAGCTAGAGACGGAGACTCTGCCAGGGCTTTTCAGCTCCTCCATGGCCATCCAAACATGCATCACTGTCGTCCCGCGTGGGCAGTTCATATGCGCAGGTCTGTGATTCGGATGTGCACTCTAGAGTCTTACAGGTGCCCCAGCCCCAAAACCCTGACCCCCATCAGTGGTCACGTGTGGCAAAATACCTGCCCCTCTGCTTGTTAGCTCAGTCCTTCCCAGCCCCAGAGGCACAGGGCTGGGGGGCAAAAAAGAAAACCCTTCTCAAATCTCACAGGGCCGGGCTGGCTCCTTCTCAGCCGCCCCCTCTAGTTTCTTTTCTTTCCCCCCCCTTGGCCCTCCTCCTCCGTCCTGCATCTCAGAGCTCAGCTCAGCTGTCCTCCTTGCTCTTGCCAGCTTCTCTTCTCATCCTTCCCCCCTTTCTGCTTCCTTGTCAGGGAGGGTTTAAAAGGTCTCTAGCAACTGGGGCCAGCTGAACTGATTGTTGCTTGCTTCCTACCCCCCTGCCCCAGCTGAACCTTATTTTGCTGCAGCTAGGCTGGTTACCCTCCCCAGGTGGTAGCTAATTGGCCTTGGCCCCACATATCCTCTGCCTGCTCAACACTGTTGTTGGGCGGTCGGCGGAAAATGTAATGTACAGGCCATCACCATTGCCGCATTGAGTCGAGTCCCCGAGACGGTGGAAGGGCGAAGTGGAGGGGCGCATCGAGTCGCCTCGCGACTCTGCGTTGTTCTCTTGTTTTGGTGCGCATGTTGCATCATCCTGGCATCCCGGGGCCAGGGCAAATTTCCGTCCCCAGGGCTAATAAGCGGAGAGGCTTTTACGCCCATTTTACCGCCAGACATTCCGATTCCACGGCTCTTACCAGGCGCGCTGAGGAGTCCTCATCTAGGAGGAGTGGGATCTCCCCCATTTGTCATCATCCCGACCATTTGGAAAGAAAGTCCTGCCCCCAGTCTGGGGCTACTAGTGAAGGGCCTCCTGAGTGCAGAGGACCGTGCAGAGAGAGGGTTCGTAGGGATACACAGATCCGCCGCAGCAGGGACCAGCAGATGGCTGGCCCAGAGCATTGGTCAGGTCCCGGTCAGGAAGCCCGGGCAGGTCCGTTAAGGGCACGATAGTATGGCAAAGTGGGGGTCCCAGAAATGCTCGTACCCACGCGGGCCAGGGCTCGCCGGACCTGCTTTTGGCTTTGGGGGCCCCACCCGCCCTCCACCACTACACTGCCTTCAGGTTGGGATGAACACTTGCCCGATTGGCGGTCACTTGGTCTTTCTCCAGGGTCTATCGGTATCTAGGGTTTGGACGGAGATCTTCCAGTCCTACCTTTCCGAGATGCCTTCTCATGGCATCATATTGATCCCGTACTCAATAGTATGCCATCCATATGATGACATCATCAAGATATCCCCATCCATAGGCAAAGGTAGTATGCCCATGTAATCCAAAGGGGGTTATGGGGTATAGTATCCTGTCGGAAGAGCGCAAAGGTCTGGATTATCCTTTCCAGGCGGTCCAGGGGAGAGGCCAAAGGCCGGCCTTTCCCAGAGTCGGCGATCTGCCAATAGCCCTTCAATCTGGGTAGGTCAGTTCCGGGTCGTTCAGCCAATCGCCAAATCGATCAGTTTCCTTGAGGAGGGTAAGTCGGCAAGGCGACCATACTCCCGCCCCACAGGCTTGGACCACTCTTACTGACCCACGACTGCCGGCTGGCTTTGGCACTTCAACCACCTTCTGGACCACTCTTTCTTCAATAACCCCTCTCCGATCCTCCTTCCTGCTCTCTCGTCTTTCACCGGGGTTCTGTTCAGATGATGCCGGTGGCTTCGTGCACCTGCATCACGGGCTCTGTGAAGATGTGATGGCTGACTTCCAGGATCTGACCGGGCGTCTCCTCCAGGATCACTGGGAGATGTTGGGCCAGGCTTATTCCTGGGAGTTGTTGTTTTGGGGTGCCCCCAGCCCCTACCCCACCTGGTTGGGCCTTTCAGGGTTTCTCCAGGGTTTCAGGATACCCGTGCCCAGCCTCAGGGTTTCTCTATCCTGCCAGGGTTTAACTTCCCCCTATCTGCTCATCTCATAGGCCCCTCACTGACCTGCTGGCGTGACTTACTCTCTGCCGCCCCCCTACACCATCACCGGTCCCACCCTCCAGCCCCCACCTGGAACTTCCGTGTTGTGGGTTTGTACCACTAGGAGCCTTCGCCATGTGTTCTGTGCGTGGCCTTGGTTCTGGCGGTTGTGTTCCCTTCTCTCATTGTTCCATGTGTTTTCTTACTTTTGTTTCACCCTCCCTCTTCCCCCTCTTCTTTCTCTATCCCTGGGTATGCCCCTACACAGTCCACCTATGCTCTTTCCAGTCTTCGGGGGAACCTGCCAGGGGGGTCGGACCGCAAACAACAGCACGCCTGGTAGCAGGGTAGTCTTTTCCTGAGGGGCCATCCATCTTGTCACCTTCCTCAACGCGCCATCACCTTTCAACGAAGCGCTTGACGATCGGTCCGGGGTTTCCACAGCCGCTGTTCACCTTGTCAGGGTGTTCATCAGGTCTTCCAGCGGTTGCTCAACGAGGGAAGGGAGGGTCTCTCTGTATCTCCTGCAGGTCCCTACTCCCTTGTCTGGACTTGTTCTGGACTAATCTCCTTTGGATGGACTTGGACAATATGGTCTGTCAGGGGATGGGCTGGGCATAGGTGTGGGTAGCAATCCAAACTGGGTCGGGATGTATGGATGGCGATGGCCTGGCGTTTCGAGGGGCCTCCCACTGTCCGCGGGGCCTCCTCAATGCTACCCAGGGGGTGACGAGGACCAGGGCTGAACGCATTACAGGAGGCCCACTACAGACACAGCTGGCGGGACGGCTGCAATAATGCATGGCCAAAAGGTCTCCGGCCAGGAAAAAAAACCTCTACTGCGGAGTCGGGGTCTTATCCAGGACAGAAATGCTGATGTCTCCGGCATCCGAGGTCCCCATCCCACGGGGCTCTGTGGTGCAGGATGGACTGGCTCCTTTGATGCTACGGCTTGACGAAACGCTGACTGCAAATTTGTTTCCTCAGGACCAGCCCTGCTTCGCTACACCACCTAAACCGACCCTCTCTTACCTCGACTAAATGTTATGTCCACAAGAAATCCTCCTTGATCGGATTCAGGCCTCCACGGTCCCCCTCCCCCTCGATGCCCACCTTCCTCCCCTCCCTCCCTCCCGCTCCGGCCTTCCCTATGGCCCCATTGGCCCTGTCCTCCTCCTCCCCACTCGCCCCCTGTGCAGCCCCCAGGCCATGCCGGGCTGTCAGCTGCGCCCCCTCGCCCTCTCAGCTGGCCCGCCTCCGCTTTCCGGCCCCTCCGTGGTCCTTAGGCCGCGGGCCCGTTGGGGCTCTCAGCCTTCCCCGCCTCTCGGCCCTGGCTCCGCCCCCCCCAGCCCGGTGGTCCCCCCTTCCCAACCCCATCTGGAGGGCCCCCGGGCCCCCCGAGAGTCTCCCACCAGGCCTCCTCGGTCGGGAGTAGGCCATCAACTCAAGGACGGGAGAGGCGAGGTCAGGGTAAAGAGCCTCCGGATTCCGGGTAGTAGTCCCATTCCTCAGGTTTCCCGGGGGGCCTGATTGGGGCCGGGGATAGTTGGTCCGGTCAATCCCCGCCCAGAGAGAGACCAGACGGACCGGCACTCGCTGAGTCTATTAATGCTGCCCCTCCGCCCCAGCTTGGCCTCAGATGCGCGCTTCCATTGCGTCGGGACGTGTTATCCTGAGAGGCACTGCCCCATCGACCAGCCAGTGTCGCCCCCCTCCTTAGCAGCTCCCTCCCCTCCCTTTAGGACATATTTCCAGCGTGGCCCTATATCAGGCATTAACGTCCCAGTCCTCCCTATGGCAGGATATCGGGCAGCTGACCCTCACCTCCAGCCCTCTTCTCATTTCCTGGCCCAGTCCTTCAGCCCCTCTCTCGGTTCTCGGGCCTCCCTTCGCCTCTTCCCCCTCCCGCTGCCACCGGCAGGGGGCCGCGGCAGGCCTGGGGCTGCTCCGCCCCCCTCGTTTGATTCCCCTCCTCCTCCGTCCCCTCTCCCGGGCCAAGCAATCAGTCTGCAGGCAGAGTGAGCAGCAAGAGACTCATCAGAAGAGGCTGCAGCCTCCCGCGGCCTCCACGATGAGTCTGGGCGGAGCAAGTGCTGGGGCAGCTGTCGCACATCCCCCCCGCGGAGCCCCTCTCTGCTTGGGCTGCACCCGAGGTGTGGCAGAGCAACCCACTCTCAGGCTCAATAGCTGGGACTCGGGGTCCAGCAATTGTCGGCAAGGCCTGTATATCTCGCGGGCGGCTGGGCCTGAATATGCCACTCCGCCTGCAATTGATCCGGAGCCGCTTCGGTGCATGTCCCGCGCGGCCGCTCTCGCGCAGATGTCCCGGTGGGCCATCGGGTATGCCACGGGCATCGCCGGCCGCCTGGTCCAGGGTGCCCGGCAGCGGGCCGCCCGGCCGTCCTCTCAAGCAGGCCTTGAATGGCCTCCCTCTGGTCTCATCTTCTGCATCGTCTGGGCTTGCCCGGCCCATCGCCCTGCCTCCTCCCCCCTGCGCATTAGTCTGGCTTCTCATCTCGCCACTCTACTCAGGTCCGCTCGTGCTGCTTTCAGTTGATGTGCTTGCCCATGGGGCCTTGGTTGGTCTCCCCCTCCGTCACTTGCTCAGGGCCTTGGGTGCACCTTGCCCATCACTCTCGTTTTGTTGTGCCGCAGTGCTGGGCCCACATCAGTCAGCCTTTTGCGCCTTTTTTTTTTTTTTTTTTTTTTTTTACCCTCTTCACCCTGCCACCCGGTCCTCACTCCTGGGGCATCACTGCTCCTGTTTTGGTGTCTTTACCTCACGCCCCCTCTGCTTGTTTTTTTTTGCTTGCCCAGCCCTTCATCCCAGACTGGCAGCACATGGTTCCTCCTTCCTAACTGCCCCTCCTTCCCAAGCTCAGACACTGGCCAAAGAGCCAGCCCCACTGACACCTTTCCCTCAGTTGCTTTCCCCCCTTGCAGGGAAACTGTCCTTCCTCCGCCAGCAGCTGCTCCTTCTTCTTGGCAGCTGCCTTCCTGCTTCCTCCACCCCCCAGAGACTCCAGTTTCTTCCTTGTCCTTGCAGTGGCAGTCTCTAGCCTTGCTTGCACTCTTGCTGCCCCAGCTGTCTCTTACACACCCTGTACATTTTGGGCGTGCCATCAGGCCAAAGGCGTACCTGTGATCCCTTCTCGCTCTGTTCCGTCAGAGCACTGGGTGCCAGAGGCGACAGTTAGCCGTCCCCCTCCGACCGGTACGGAGGAAGCCCCGGTTCAGCCACCGGACTCCCAGATCCCAAGAATCAGGAGGTCATCCAGGGCCACGAGCCCACACAGGACCCGCTTGTCCCCAGCCTTTCTTCTTCCTCCTCCCCAGATGAGGCGGTGGCAGGAGCGTACTCCTCGGGCCCTCCTCTAATCAACTTGGGGGCCCATCAGGACCTCCTGAGACGGGTGGCACTCAATTTGAATCTCCAAGTGGCAGAAGTCTCGGAGATACAGGATCCGGTCATAGACATTCGGTCGGCTGTCGCCCCCACTAGAGTGGCCTGACCGTTCATTCCGCGGTCAAGGCCAATCCGGATATCATCTGGCAGTCTCCAGCCACTATCCCGCCCGCAGGCAGGGCAGTCGAACGCATGTACATGGTATCCTCCAGGGGCTACAGGTACCTATATGTACATCCCCCCCCCCACTCCCTTGTCGTCCAGTCCGTCAATGAGACGGAACGCCATGGCCAGCAGGCACCAGCCCCTAAACCCAAGGAGGCTAGGCGAATGGTCTTACTGGGCCATAGGATGTACTCGGCAGGGGCCCTGTAACTTCGCGTAGCAAATCAGCAAGCCCTGCTTAGCCACTACTATGGGCGGCGGTGGGCAAATTTACAGAGTCGGTTCCTCAGAACTCCCGTCAAGAGTTTGAGGCCCTCCTGGAATAAAGGAAGAAGCTGGTGAGAGCTTCCCTCCAGGCCTCGTTGGATGCGGCTGACTCCGCTGCCACGACTCTGGCCTCGGGTGTTGCCACGAGGTGTATTTCATGGCTCCAGTTATCGAGCCTTCCCTCGCAGCTGCTGCACACTATACAGGACTTGCCCTTCAATGGCAAAGGCCTGTTCTCCGAAAAAAAAAAAAAACTGGCCCTAGGCTGCAAAGCCTAAAGGGCAGCAGGGTCACTCTGCGCTCTCTCTCGGCATGCACACGCCGGTGACTCAGCGCCGACCTTTCCGTCCCCAGCCTCACTGCTCTTACCCTGCGCCTAGACAAAGACAGGGTTTTGCCAGCGGGCGTGGCTTAGGCGGTCTTAGGTGTCAATCAGGACCCCAAAGAAGCCAAAATCAGGGTCCTTCTAACCACCAATGGGGCAAAAGCCTATCCATCCTCGTCCCTCTTAGGGACCCCTCTCACGAGCAATTCCTCTCGCAAGAGGTGCGGACGCTCCTCTCCATCGGAGCTATAGAGGGGGTACCTAAGGATGAAAGGGGCAAAGGGTTCTACTCCCACTAATTCCTAATCCCCTAGGCGAAGGGAGGTCTCAGACCTATCCTAAACTTGCGGGAACTCAACAAGTTCATGATACGGCTGAAGTTCCGCATGGTATCCATGGGGACCGCCATCCCATCCTTGGATTCCGGAGACTGGTATGCCGCCCTCGATATGAAGGGTGCGTATTTTCACGTCGCCATTTCTCCTCCACACAGACGGTACCTCTGGTTTGTGGCCAACCGTCATCATTTCCAGGCCTGATGATCAATATATAAAAATCCACTCTGATTCCCACACAGGGAATAGAATTCATTGGGGCCATCCTGGACTCCAGTCTCGCCAGAGCCTGCTTACCTCAGCCTCGGCTTCAGGCGATGGTAACAATTATACAAGGTCTACAGACCTTCCCGACAACTTTGGCTCGCACTTGCCTAGGTTTCCTGAGTCACATGGTTGCCTGCACGTTTGTAACCAAACATGCCAGGCTTCGCCTCCGTCCACTTCAATCGTGGCTCACCTCGGTGTACCACCCGGGCAGAGATAGCATACTCATGGTCGTCTCGATTCCCCCGAGCATCCTAGGCTCCTTCGACTGGGAGTCGACGCCCTCCCTGGTGTGTCCAGGGATGCTGTTCCATCCACCTCACCCCTCGGGGTCCCTCATGACGGACACCCATCTCTCGGCTGCGGTGCTCACCTGAGTCAGTCTCGCACTCACGGCCTGCAGTTGGCTCAAGAGTTGGCCTTGCACATCAATGTCCAAGAACTGAGAGCAGTCTGCCTTGTGTACCAGGCGTTTTCAGCAGCACCTGCAAGGCCGTTGTGTCTCGGTGTTCACGGACAACACAACGGCCGTGTATTACATATACAAGTACGGAGGAGCACGGTCCTCCCCTATTTGCAGAGAGCTATCCAGCTCCGGGACTCCTGCACAGCCCAATCAATAGACCTGGTAGCGTCCTTTCTCCCAGGGGTTCGGAACATTCTGGCAGATCGCCTCAGCAGATCCTTCCTGTCTCACAAGTGGTCGATTCCTCTGGATGTTATCCATTCTGTTTTTCCGGAAGTGGGGCTTTCCCCGCATAGTCCTCTTCGCTCTCCCGGGAACAGAGATAGAGAGAAGTTCTCCTCATTCCAAGGCCTCTCCCCGGGCTCGATCTTGGATGCTTTTCTGATGCCGTGGATGAGCCATTTGCTGTACGCTTTTCCACCATTCCCGCTAGTTCACAGGGTCCTGCTAAAACTCTCCAGGGACATAGTGCACCTGATCATGATCGCTCCAGCGTGACCCAGGCAGCACTGGTACACCAAGTTGCTACACCTGTCGGTAGCCAACCCGATTCCCCTGCCTCTTTGCCCAGACCTCATAACGCAGGTTCACGGCAAGCTTCACTACCCAGACCTGCAATCCCTGCACCTCACAGCATGGCTGCTGCGTGGCTAAACCGATCTGAGTTACGTTGTTCTGCCTCGGTTCTACAGGATTCTCCTGGGTGGTAGGAAACCTTTCACTCGGTTAACGTATCTGGCCAAGTGGAAGCGTTTCTCCTGCTGTTACAAAACGCACAATGTTTCTCCACCGAGGTCCCGATCCATTCCATCTTGGACTACCTCGGGTCTCTCAAACAGCAGCGCCTGGCGCGGCCATCATTAAGGGTACACTTAGCAGCCATCTCTCCCTGCCACCCAGCAGAGAGTGGCCGCTCCGTATTCTTACACCCTGTGGTTTCTAGGTTCCTCAAGGGCTTGGAGCATTTATACCCCCCAGCTGGCCCCACCAAAACTTGGGTCTTCAACCTGGTTCTAACCAGTTTTATGACTGCCCCATTTGAGCCACTGACAACATGCTCGCTGACATACCTGTCCTGGAAGACAGTTTTTCCTTGTAGCCTTTCCATCGGCCAGACGAGTCTCCGAGCTTCAGGCTCTCACGATGGACCCATGGTATACTGTGTTTCTCAAGGACAAGGGCAGTTGTGACCACGTCCAGCTTTCCTCCCTAAGGTGCTGTCGGCCTTTCATATCAACCAGGATATCTTCCTTCTGGTCTTCTTTCCGAAGCTACACTCATCGCGAGGGGAGCATATTTGCCCTCCCTAGATGTCCGTAGGGCGCTCGCAATCTATATCGAGCGGACAAAGCCCTCTCGTATCGCCCCAACTCTTCGTCGTACTGGCATACCGGACGAAGGGCCTACCTGTCTCCTCCTAGAGGATTTCATCTTGGATGACATCGTGCATCCGCACCTCCTGTGATTTGGCCCATGTTCCATCGAGCCACCTTACTGCACATTCCATCAGGGCTCAGGCTTCTCTGCTGCCTTCCTGGCTCACATACCCTTCCAGGGGATATGTCATGCAACTACCTGGTCCTCCGTCCACACCTTTGCCTCATTGGTCCAAGTGTCCAGAGATAATGCAGCCTTTGGCTCAGCAGTTTTGCATTCTGCAACATCTCACTCCGACCCCACCGCCTACGTAAGGCTTGGGAATCACCTAACTGGAATGCATATGAGCAATCACTCAAAGAAGAAAAGACGGTTACTCACCATTGTAACTGTTGTTCTTCGAGATGTGTTGCTCATATCCATTCCAGACCCGCCCTCCTTCCCCACTGTCAGAGTAGCCGGCAAGAAGGAACTGAGGGGCGGATGGGTTGGCAGGGATATATATCCGGCGCCATAGCGGCGCCACTCCAGGGGGCGCCCAGCTGACCCACCGAGTGTTGCTAGGGTAAAAATCTTCCGACGAACGTGCACGCGGCGTGCGCACACCTAACTGGAATGGATATGAGCAACACATCTCAAAGAACAACAGTTACAACGGTGAGTAACCGTCTTTTCTGTGAGATTTGATTTGACCTGCTCTATATAAGTGCCAACAATGGTTATCTTTATTATCAATTACACAATCAAAGGAGCAGCACCAGATTTGTTCTCTGACATTAACCTTCTGGACATTATCTCAGCTAGACGTTACTGGATATTTGTTTTCATTTTTCTTTGATAAACATGATTTTTTCTCTCACTAAATGGTGTAACACTTTCTTTATACCAGTCTCCATACACGTTATCTTCCTGCTGATTCCAGAGGAAGCCATAAGAAGCATGTAAATTTTTAGCAGTATGCCTGTGCACTGTGTGTTTGCATGCTCCAGTTTATGCAAATACTTGCTACATTCTGTCTAAGCAAATTCCATTTAACATTCAGACTTCTGCATAGGAGCCAACTATCCCATAATATTAGACTGAATTATTTTTCCAAAATTATAGACATTTGCTGGGATGTTCTTTTACCTGTAGATCAATGTTGCATTTTAAATCCTCCACTTCTGTACTGGGTATACTTCATTTCATAGTTTAACACATGCCCTAACCTTTATTACAGAAACCTGCCTATGTTTCCTATGTGTTTCCCCACCATCCTTGCTGTAGAGGTCTTCTTTTGTGCATGTCCAGCATCACCAGCTGGATGGGGATCCCCTGGCAGTGCAATTCCCATCAAAGCCAGAAGGGGGCTACAGGACAGACAGCGAGGGCAGACACACAGACTCTATCTGGCAAGGCCAGGCCTCCCTGTTCTACATGGATCTTGGAGGATCTGCTGCTTTTGGAGCCCAAAATCCCTTGTTCTGCAAGAGGAGGAGCAATCGTGTCCTCACAGGAAATGATGCCAGGGAAACAGTGAGAGAGGAACTTGCGGCGTTTTCCAGTCCCCTGTCCCTTTAATTTTTCTCCCTACTTTTTACTCGTTAGCTGTACAGTCAATACAACTATGGGAGAGTGAGCTGGAGTCTTCTCTGTCCCCTGCATCTTCAGTCGGATTGTTTGCTCAATTCCAGTCCAGAGTCTTAGTTACTTAGATTCATCCTGGCTCTGACAACACTAACAGAAGTGTGTGCTCAGCATAAACTGCAAAATCTTAGGGCATATCTACACTTCCCCTCCGTTTGGACTATGGGAGTGTGAATAGCAGAGTGCACCAAAGTGCTTCACTTTATCTCTCCCACATGGGGGCTGAGGACCCAAACTAAAAGTTTCCTACTTCACATTCATGTAATCTTGTTTGACAAGGGAAGCAAGCTAACAAAAAACAAATATGGGCCCACTTAATAAAATACAGACAAGAAGATTAGGGATGTGCCAAGAAGATTAGGGATGTGCCAATGTTTCCTTTTCTAACATTAGGTAAATTACTCTCAGTTTCAGAAAACCAGGTTCTGCATTAACTGCTGTGAAAACAGCTTATAGATCAAGTCATCATTCCTACCAAGTAACATTTTTACTTAAGGAATCCTTCCAAATTTTAGGAGGTGTATTGGAACGGAGTAAAGAAAACCTACATTTCTTGTCCTATGAAAATCCATGCTGCAGCTCTTTGTTGGCGGTGGGAGTGGCTGGGGAATCGGCACTTTTGAAAATCAGACCACTTATGGATTTAGGAATCTATCTTTAGGCACTTGCTTTCGAAAATCTCTGCCAGTGTTTCCACATCGGGGAGTGCCTACATACGAACTGGGACTAGAAAAAATGTTCCTTACACCTGGCCCCACCAATCCTACACTGAGGACAGTCTGAAGAAAGCACAAAGGAAAGACCTGTCCAGGGAGAGGTGGGAATAAGGGCTTAGAGGGAATTCTCAGACAGCCCTTAGGCAATGTATAGGCCCCAATCTATTGCAAGAGCAAAGAGGAGGAAGAGTTTAAATCATGTAGCGCTGATATAGAATAGATACAGAAAAGGATTTTGGTTATTGAAGACTTACTTACATAGTTACTTGATTAAGTGCTCCTTTGGCTGAAATGAGACTTTTATAAAGTGATTGTGGCGCACACAGCTATACTTTCTGGATTCTCAATTCTCAATCAACAAGCTCTAGGCAACAAAATGCCAGTGTTTTTACATCTGTAGTCTTCCCTGTGACACTGGTTGAATGTCCATGGGACAAACTTCAGCCAAGCAGGTCTATAGAGTAACAGAGCTTGTTTTGTGGCATTCCTCAGGGTCACAGACAACACTTCTGCCAAAGGAGACGGAAATGAGTCCTTAAAAGGAAAAAATGTTTATTTTATGTGTGATTGTTGCTATATGGCAGTGTAGCTTTTAACTGATGCTCAGGTTGATACTGTACAATGCCATTCATTCTTCAAAGGCTTAGACATTGCAGAAAGGGTTAGTCATCAGTTAAAGAATAAAGCAGAAAGACAGTGAAAGAGAGGGATTCAGTAGATGAGAGGGAGACAGTAGACTTCCTGATGGAGCAGCACATGTGAGAATGACATGCAGCTATAGGGAGAGGGGAGGGGGAGGCCAAGCATGGTTAACAGATGGGCCTGAGACTAGAGAAGATGAAGCCATTGTGTGAGGAGTCAAAGCCAGAACAACCTAAGGATTCAGAAAGACCATAAAGGAGGAATTGAAATAGTCAAGTTGGGTTGTGATTGTGACAAGAGGGAGATCACAATAAGGGGGAGTTTTGGCAATGTTCCAGAAGAGGGGAGATAAATGAGCAGAGCAAGTTAGAGGTGACTTCAAGTCTTAGCAAAATTATATTCTGCGTTAACCAAAGGGAAAGTCTAAGTTGCTTTATACCCGGAAGGAAGATTTCGCTCTTTAGAGCATCCAAGTGTAGAATGATTGGTGCAGCATTGAATGAGCAGAAGGAAGAAAGACGGTTGAATGAGGAAGCAGAGAGACGAGAGAGTAAGTTGAGGGACATGTAAGACTGGTATCATCTGTATCAGCGTGATGTCCAACACTGAAGCTAGCCATGAGAGGTCACAAAGGGTGTCAGGAAAAGAGAACAAGAAGAGGGCCAAAGATGGAGCCTCCAGAGTGGAAGGGATGAAGGAAAGAGATCGTCTCTATCAGAAATGAAAAGGGAGTCATTAGAGAGAGTTCAAATCAGCAGAGGAGAGGTGGCTGAAAGGGAAAGAGTTTCTTGTTCAAAATACTCTAGAACAGACAGACTGAAGAATATGATTGTATAGAAAGCTGTGCCACTAATTGCTAAGCTGCTGGAATATCATTTATTGAAAAATGTATTTGAATAATGCTACAGTTGAATGAATTATTCATTGAACAATTGTATCATTCAGTCAGGTCTACAGCAGCTTGAATAATATGCATTGAATAATTGAATAGCGTATTATTTGATTAATAATTTCCCCCAGATTTTGACCATCTTTGCTAACTATGTTAGCAGTAGAAAAAGTACCTTTGTACAGAGGAGAATGGGAAATTAAGAAAATGTGAGTGGGAAATGGCCAATGGCAAATGGAGCTAATCCATCAGGAGTTTGTGGGGCGGAGAAGAGGGGATACTTTCAGGAGGTACTGGTGAGGGAAGGACACTGGGAGTCACCGGGGGAGCACGCAGGGAAGGAGTGGGGAGTATTGTGTTGCTGTACAATAAAAGCAGTGGAATGCAGAGGTGGAGCAGAGAGGGCAGGTTGTAAGCCTGGGAAGTGAGGGTGAGGCCCACGAGTTGTGTATACAGGCTTGGAACTGGCCTAGCAAGCTGTGCAATGGTGACATTTTTTTCTGTGTAACCATTATTGATTTAAAATATCAATTCTGTTCACTACAAGACATAGTCTTTCTTTATGGGTGGCTTTATGACAGAGGAGGGAAGGTGATGGAAACCATTGGGAAAGACACTAAGGGAATGGGGTGGGTGCTGAGAGTCACTGAGGAGGGCACAGGAAAACAGAATGTGGAAAATGTGTTGAGACATCAACTTCATTGTGGGAACAGTGAAGTCTAGTGACAAGATGCCAGACCTGATTCTATTCAGAGTCACCCTGATCAAGTCACTTCTGGATTGACTTTCAGAGGTGCTAAGTACCCACAAATCCCATTGTGGTCAATGGGAGCTGCAGGTGCTCATCACTTTTGAAAATCAAGCCACAACCCTCAGTGCCTTAGTTTCTTTATCTGTAAAACGGGGGTGATAATATCAACTCTGAGAATAGAGTTCAGATGCTTGGGTGAAAGGTGCTATGGAAATGCCAAGTGTAATAATTTAACAGTGGGAAATTATTTTTGTCTAGGGTCTTTCATTGGTCAGATACCCCCTTGTCCATCCTAAAATGAGTCAAACTGAAATACAAATGTAAATTTCAATACTTGTCATTTTTTGGAGCCTACAAGAAACTAGCCAGCAAAGATATGTACTTCTTATATTCCATTAGCAAACAAACCCACCTCCACTGAACTGTGTACTAGCCCTAGTTCATTATTGTTTATAATATGACAATGTCTAGTGGTGCCAATTGACCCCACTGGTGTAGACATGTCACAAACACAGAGTAAGAGACAGAGTCCCTGCTCTGAAGAGTTTACAGTCTAAAAGGTAGGAGGGAAAACAGAGGCAACATCATTTACCAAAGGCCATGCTTGCGGGGTCAATGGGAGAGGTAGGAATAGAAGAACCCAGGTCTCTTGTCTAGTTCCTGAGCCGCTGTAGCATGATGAGTTATCGTTCTGGCTTATTAATGTTAACCTCTCATTACATCAGGTCCAGCATTAGCTTGTAAGCTCATCAGAGCCCAGCTCGTGTCCGTTTCTCTCTCAGGAGGAGGCACCTAGCACTCTTTTGGGTGCCATAATAAGTAATATTTTAAGCAGAATTTCCATCCTTCCCGGGCCAGTATAATAGTGGTTAAAGTATCAGAGGGGTAGCCGTGTTAGTCTGGAGCTGTAAAAAGCAACAAAGAGTCCTGTGGCACCTTACAGACTAACAGACGTATTAGAACATGAGCTTTCGTGTGAAAACCCACTTCGTCGGATGCATGTGATTAAAGTATGTATGTATAATGTGTAAAAACACTAGCCTGGATATGTACTTGCTAAATATGTACAGGAATGGTGGGGGACAGAAGTAAATGGAGGAAGGCTGGTCATTTGGTTGTGGCCCTGGACTGGTACTCAGTAGATTTTTGGTTTTATTCCTTGCTCTGTTATTGACTTCCTGTGTAACCTTAGGGAAATCACGTAATCTCTCAGGGCCTCAGTTCTTTGCCTGTAAAATAGGGGTAATACTTCCCTTTTCCACTCTTGTCTGTCTTGTCTATTTAGAGTGTGAGCTCGTCAGAGCAGGAACTTTCTGTTAGTTTGTGTGTGTACAGTCTCTGCCACAATGGGATCCTGTTCTCGGTTGGGGCACTGAGGTGCTACTTTAATAAAATAATTAATAATGATAATAAACCACTTGGGTATAATTCTCTGCTCTGCTACAGACTCTCTGGGTGACCGGGTGCTAGTCACTTAATCCCTCTATGCCTTAGTTCCTCATCTCCAAAGTGAGATAAATATTTTTTCTCTACCTCTTTGGGGGCATGTGAAGGTTAATTCATTGATAGTGTTTCTCAAATTTTTGAAAACTTTCATCAGGAAAATCAAACTAATCATCTAACTCCACTCCTCAACAGCCCAGCCATGTGCTGCTAAATATTGAGGCACTCAGACATGATAGTGATGAGTACTGTACAAGAATCTAGACAGATGTTACTCAAAAGCCTGATTTAGATCTAAATAAGGCAGATTTTTAACATCAGCTGACAATTTCTTCTTTAAATCAATACACCTGCCCTCCTTCCCCACCCACCCCCAGAGAATGTGTGGAAAGATCAAAATAGTTTGCATTTAGGGGAGAATATCATCCACAAACTCCCTCCTCAGTGTTTGTCAGAAGCTTAACTCTGATTAGCTCTTTTTTTTTAATAGCTAGTAGTTGCATTGCTTCATCTCACTAACATTTTATATTTGCATTTGAGAAATTAAAAGCACCATTTAACAAGCCAGCAGCTATCAGGTATGATGTTCTGCCAGAATGTGGTGTTTTTAATTATTTTCCACATCACACAGGACTGATTCTGGGAGGAACAGTAACTATCAGCCATCACCTTTTCTGTGTATCTTAGTAAATTAGGTAATCAAGTAAAAATGATACTTGAAATATCCAGGATTACATAAAATACCAAAGTAGTTGTGTCTGCTCCATATCTGCACAATAAATATTGCAGTTCTCATAAGCACAGCAAAAAATCTATAACCATTCTACCTCATGCTCTCCTCTTACAGAGAAAAGCTACTTCTACGGTATCCACAGCAATGATCCCAGGTATTAACAAGTGTTGTTACACTGCTTGGGTCATTCCTGTAAGGGTTGTCAGAGGACAGAAGTATTACAATCGCAAGGCAATGGATTTCAACTTTGGAACTTACTGAAAAAAATGAAATTAAAACATATGGACTGTGGGTCATAGATGGCTACATTCCAGTTTGTAACAATTAATTGTTTAAAAATTATATCAACAGTGCATGGGAAAACTTACTGCCATTTTACAAGGCTTATACTTAATTAGAATTGCATATGCATTTGACACTTTCTGGAAGGGCACTTTCTTAAAACTATTATCCTGATTGTTGACACACACACACACACACACACACACACACACACACACACACACACACACACACACACACAAAATCTCCCCCCTAACCTGTTTCTTATTGAATAAAAACACATTTTATCAGAACAAGAAAATCTTACTTACCTGAACAGCAACAGGTGATGATTAAAATTGAACCAGCAGTTTTCTAGTACCATTAACAATTAATGACTCATTTCCCAGAAAGGGAGTAATTGCTTTAAGCTGTGAAAATGGAGTCTAGTTGTTTCCTAGGTAGTATCCTCTAAACAGGTGTAACCTGATCCCTTGTTCTGGCATATTATTCAAATGAGTACTACAGTGTGTCTAGTGCTGTCAGGAAGATGTATGATGACTTGAGACTAGAAACAACTATTTAATGCTACACACGTAATTTTTCTCTCTTATCCATCCACAAATATTAACTCTAATGAAGGGCAGCAGTTCTTTGCTTCTTTTCTTCCATTATCACAGGTAGAGCCTCAACAGTGAAAGACAAATTTGACATGGTATGGCAGAGGGAAATGGTTCTCAAGCTGACTGCTGATCACTGATGGTCTATGGAGGACATTTAGTCTTCCGACTCACAAAGTGTTTCAGTGAAGGCCAGCTAGCACCCCAAAATGATATTAAACCTTATTTACAAAGAATTAGAACTTATGTATATAAATTCTAGAAAGAAATAACTAAGGGATCCAGTCTGTTCCCTTTTTCCAGATACTGTAATCCCACCTGATTTACACTGTCCACCCACCATTAACTGTCTCCTGAAATTTGCAAAGATCTGTGCAAAGATTGGTATAACAAGGACTGGCCTTCACTGAAACACACATTCAGTCTGAACACTTTTTAAACAAAGCTTTTTGTTTGTGAATTTGGCTGTGTTCTCCACCCCTTCCCACTCCCACCACGTACTCCAAAACTTTAAAATGGATTGGACTATACAACTCCCAGGAAGAGAGCACTGCAAGATCCATCAAAGCCGAGATCCCCTCTTGCAGACCTTAACAAGGCCAGAGGAGCAGGTGTGAGTTCTAGCTGGGTGGTATAACTGAACAGTGGAGGGGAGAAGGGGAACCTGTTATCCACATGGAAAACTTTAACCATGTCATGTTTTATACCTAGGACACGTTGAGCATTTAGGATAAATTTTTCAGAGAAGCCCCTAAATAATGTAGGAACATAAGTCCCAGTGACTTTCAATGAGACTTAGGCTCCTGAGTCATTTAGATGCTTTTGAATATTTGACCCTTACAGCTTTTAATGTTGAGAAAAGATTCTGTCTTTCCCTGACCATCTTTGTGCTTTCCTGGCCCCCTGTACACACCCCACTTTGTGCCTTACATCATCGCCCTACCTCCCTCCCATCTGCCCCAGCCAGGACCCCTGCCTTTCCATAATAAGATGCAGAGAACGTAGCATACAGTACACCCACACCTGGACTTACAGAATTAGTTTATACTGCCCCATATCTGCTGTGATTAATGCTTTTGTTCATCTTTATTCTATTTCATCATTATTATTATTGTTACCTCTTTTGACCCAAGCAATTAGCCAAAACTTGGGGTCTTGCAGGTTGTTTCCATTAGAAGGAGAAAATGATGATAGTAAGTTATTTCTTTGATGCAATCCTGTTTATTTACAAAGAACTTACACAAAATTCTGTTTCCCTGAACACAGTAGGAATCAAACAGCAAGAGACTTTCTTTGCTCACAGTTCCAAGTGTCTTTCCAGCCAGCATTCTGCCCAAAAGCGCTCTCTCTTTCTCTTAGGACCACACTACAGGTACTTCTCTGGTTGTCATGGGGGCTTCCTTGCTGTTTTCTCTATGTGCATCTGTGCTGTTTCTATTCTCTCTCTCATACACAGCCAGCTCTGTCAAACAATATCCAGCCTCCTTCACTTGCAGTTAGACCCCAGGGAATACCGTTCAGACTGCATAGTTCAACTCCTATTCTAGCCTTGTATGTGGCCTGTGTTTTGGCCAGTGGCTCCTGTTGTTCCAGCTACCTATTTAAATGTACTTTGGTTACTGTATTAAATTGATTATTTTAACTATTCTTATGTTCAGCTTTGTGTTGAGATGATTTCTAATGCATGAGCAATGTAGCAAACATACATATCCTATTCTAACATATCTTACCATGTGTTAAAGTCTCAATCTTCCTATACTTCCTATACTTATTTTGATTTTTAGGCAGATTTTCTATAGGATTTGATTCTGCTGGTAAATAACAGAGAATAAATTGACAGCCTGAATTTATTCCCTGGTTAAGATTTCTTAATAGTAGAATGTACTTATACAATAGATATATAGATATACAAGATTCCCAGATTAAAAACTGTATTAAACTGAAGGCAAAATTGAGCACTTGTCAGTAATTTAAAGATGAAAATATTACAGGGATATTGTAATTATCCTCAAAACAAGCATTGCTAACCCAGGAAATTCAGAGTTAAGGCAAAAATGTCAAGAACATTGTATGAAAAATGTATCTTAGTCACCAAAACTATGCCCTGTAGTGGCATCAAGAGGAAAAGAAAAATGAAAAAACATGAATTTGCCTTTTAAAAATCAATGTAATCTACTACCAAAACCATTTTGAATTAGTCACAGTTGTACGGTTGTTGTGTGGTAACACCATAGGATAGAGCTACGGCTGTCCTGGTGCCTTAGCTGTGCAGAACACCCATCTTTACATCTCCATCTCATCTCATGCACAAATGCTAAACCTCCTCTTTGTAAATGTTGTCACCAACCCTGTCTGCTTGAAGAAATTAATTAATTACTTAATGATAGTCCTTTCCTGTAGGTCTCTCTCATTTTGTATCAGATGTCTGTCTACTTAGGCCTGGTCTACTCTAGGAGTTTATGTCGAATTTAGCAGCGTTAATTCGATTTAACCGTGCAACCGTCCACACCAGGAAGCTAATTAGTTCGACCTAGAGGGCTCTTTAGTTCGAATTCAGTACTCCACCCCGACGAGGGGAGTAGCGCTAAATTTGACATGGCTATGTCGAGTTAGCCTATGTGTGGACGGAAATCGACCTTAGTCGCTCCAGGAGCTATCCCACAGTGCACCACTGTGTTGACGCTCTGGACAGCAGTCCGAGCTCAGATGTTCTGATCAGCCATACAGGAAAAGCCCCGGGAAAATTTGAATTCCTTTTCCTGTCTGGCCATTTTGAATCTCAATTCCTGGTTGGACATCGGGGCGAGCTCAGCAGCACTGGCAGCGATGCAGAGCTCTCCAGCAGAGGAGTCCATGCAATCTCAGAGTAGAAAGAGGGCCCCAGCATGGATTGACCGGGAAGTCTTGGATCTGATCGCTGTGTGGGGCGATGAGTCTGTGCTTTCGGAGCTGCACTCCAAAAAACGGAATGCAAAGACCTACAAGAAGGTCTCCAAAGCCATGGCACTCAGAGGATACAGCAGGGATGCAACGCAGTGCCGCGTGAAAATCAAGGACCTGAGACAAGGCTACCAAAAAATCAAAGCGGCAAACGGACGCTCCGGAGCCCAGCCCCAGACATGCCGCTTCTACGAGGCACTGCATGCCATTCTCGGTGGGTCTGCCACCACTGCCCCACCAGTGACCGTGGACTCTGAGGATGGGATAGTGTCGACGGGCAGTTTCTCGGCGATGTTCGCGGATGGGGAAGATGAGGAAGGGTTTCTGGAGGACGAGGCAGGCGACAGCGCTTACAATACTGCTTTCCCCGACAGCCAGGATCTCTTCATCAGCCTCACAGAGATCCCCTACCAACCCTCCCCGGCCGTTAACCCGGACTCTGAATCAGGGGAAGGATCAGTCGGTAAGTGCTATAAACATGTAAACATTTATTTTTTAAAAAACAGGAATAAAAACTATATGAAAAGAAGGTCAATACATATAGGGATAGAACAGAAATCCTCTTGGGACAGTTCCACGAAGCTCTCGTAGAGGTACTCGAAAAGCCTCCGCAGGAGGTTCCTGGGGAGAGGTGCCTTATTGGGTGCTCCGTGGAAGCACACTCTTCCGCGCCAGGCCATCCTCAGGTACAGTGGGAGCATTGCCTCGACCAGCATGGCAGCATAGGGCCCTGGTCTGTGCAGGGATTCACGCAGCATGCGCTCTCTGTCTCTCCTAGTGACCCGCCTCAGGGTGATCTCGCTCGGCGACTGCTGCATCTAATTAGGGGAATTACTGTAATGTTACTATTGTGAATGCTTGACTTTTCCTTTGCATAACAATGACCGTCGTTTAACAGCCACGTGGTGGAGGCTGCAGAGGAAAAGCATACAGGATCTGTCCCGGGGACAGCCACGAGGGGCTGGAACAGGGTCAGACTTTATGCTTTCCAGATTGCCTGCAGCAGGAGGGCACTGCTATCCATTAACTGTTAAGCAGCCTAAAGTTTACGGCTTACCAGGCCTGGCTGCTACACGGATTCTGCTGTCCTGCCCCGCTTGTCTGATCTCCAGTGCAAGACCCCAGGCAATGAAAGCGAATGCCGAAAATTCGAACTTGTCCTGAGAGCACATGAGATAGGTGCCCTGTATGGTCTTGTTCACAGAAACAGACTAGACTGTGTTCAGTGTTCGCAAACATGTATCTTTGCAAGGAAATCACTTCCTTTTTCCCATCACACAGCTGCGGCTGTTTCCCGAACTGCCCCGGCATCCCCCTCACAGAGGCTGGCGCAGATTAGGCAGCGAAAGAAAAAGACTTGGGATGAGATGTTCGCTGAACTGATGGCCTGCTCCAGAGCCGAGGCGGCCCAGCAGAGCCAGTGGAGGGAGACCCTCTCTCAGCAGCAGCGCTCACACAGCAAACGGGAGGACAGGTGGCGGCAGGAAGACCAGCAGGCGACTCAAACGCTGCTTGGACTAATGAGGGAGCAAACGGACACGCTCCGGCGCCTTGTGGATGTTCTGCAGGACCGCAGGCAGGAGCAGAGAGCCCCCCTGAACTGTATCTGCAACCGCCCTCCCCCGCCACAAAGTCCTGTCCCCCCCTCACCCAAAATCACAAGAAGGAGGGGCGCTAGGGGCCGTGAAAACTGTCACTCCACCCCAGCAGAGCGCTCATGTACCAAACAGCTCTCATTCCCTAAAGTATGAGAATTGCTTCCCTTCCTGGCTCACCCAATCCAAAATCCCAGTTTCATCCCCCAACTGTGTAGTTGAGTATTAAAAACAGTTTGCTGTTCATTACTGTTTCCGTCATGTTTCTTTGCAGAAGATTTTTTGTGAAGGTGAGATAGGGGTTTGTTAATTGCATAGGACGGCCACCATTACCAGGGTACAGACATGGGGGCAGGATCAACAGCAGGTCACACACAGAGTGCAGTCACTAGGCACCCGGGTCACTCTGGGAGGTGTCTGCTGCCCCAGGTCAGTCTGGGAGGTGTATGCTGCCCCAGGGTCCGAGCGCCTGGCATCCACAAATGGCAAGGCAGGCTGCCCTTACCATGCCCTTCCACCCTAGCCATGAACCTCTCCGATGCCCTGAGCCCCAGCCAGAGCCATCATCCCCCTACACCTACTCACCCTTCCCACACACCCCTCACCCCTTCCTGCAAACCCACCCCTTCCTGCACACCCTCCTGTAACCGTCCTCCCGCCAGAGACCGCTGTAGGAGCAGGAGCCTGTCAGTCCTTGAGTGTAGAAGCGGTCTGTACATCACTGCACACCATACCCACCACAGTCTGTGTCCCTGTTTGAACCCTTTAACGCAAATTCGTTAGTAAAGAAAACTTTGTTAATTAAAAATGTTCCAATAACTTTATTTTTAAACGTCTGTTGGAAGGGGGGAAACCTGGTGAACGGGGTATGTAACCGCTGAAAAAAGTCAATAGTAACTGAAACAGGGGGAGGTTCAGCTTCTCTGTAAAGAGACTGGACAGTCATAGGTTACCCTGCTCTCTGAGGAACCTAGCTTTCAAAGCCTCCCGGATGCACAGCGCTTCCCGCTGGGCTCTTCTAATCGCACGGGTGTCTGGCTGAGTGTAATCAGCAGCCAGGCGATTTGCCTCAACCTCCCATCCCGCCATAAAGGTCTCCCCCTTGCTCTCACAGAGATTGTGGAGCACACAGCAAGCTGCAATAACAATGGGGATATTGGTTTCGCTGAGATCCGAGCGAGTGAGTAAGCTCTTCCATCTCCCCTTGAGACGTCCGAAAGCACACTCCACCACCATTTTGCACTTGCTCAGCCGGTAGTTGAAGAGCTCCTTGTCACTGTCCAGGGCGCCTGTATAGGGCTTCATGAGCCAGGGCATTAGCGGGTAGGCTGGGTCCCCGAGGATCACTGTAGGCATCTCCACATCCCCAACACTTATTTTGTGGTCCGGGAAGAAACTACCTTCCTGCAGGCGTCTAAACAGACCAGAGTTCCTGAAAACACGCACGTCATGAACCTTGCCCGGCCAACCGACGTAGATGTTGGTAAAACGTCCCCTATGGTCCACCAGTGCTTGCAGCACCATTGAAAAGTAGCCCTTTCGGTTAATATACTGGCTGGCCTGGTGGGCCGGTCCCAGGATAGGGATGTGAGTGCCATCTATAGCCCCACTGCAGTTTGGGAATCCCATCGCGGCGAAGCCATCTATGATGATCTGAACGTTTCCCAGGGTCACTACCTTTGAGAGCAGTAGGTCAACGATTGCGAGGGCTACTTGCATCACAGCAACCCCCACGGTAGATTTGCCCACACCAAAGTGGTTCGCTACTGACCGGTAGCTGTTTGGCGTTGCAAGTTTCCAGAGGGCTATGGCCACTCGCTTCTGCACAGTCAGGGCTGCTCGCATCCGGGTGTCCTAGTGCTTCAGGGCAGGGGCCAGCAAGTCACACAGTTCAAGGAAAGTGCCCTTACGCATCCTGAAGTTTCGCAGCCACTGTGATTCATCCCAGACCTGCAGCACTATGCGGTCCCACCAGTCCGTGCTTGTTTCCCGGGCCCAGAATCGCCGTCCCATAGCATGAACGTGACCCATTGCCACCATGATCTCCGCAGCGCGGGATCCCGTGCTTTGTGAGAGGTCTGTGCCACTCTGACACTTCATGTCCTCACCGCGCTGCCAGAGCCTCCTCGCCCGATTTCTCAGCAGCTGACTGTGGAAGAGGTGGACGATAAGGTGCGAGGAGTTGACAACGGCCATAAGTGCAGCGATGATCGCAGCAGGCTCCATGCTCGCAGTGCTGTGGCGTCCACGCTGTCACTGACCAGAAAAGTGTGGTAACAGATTTCCCGCCGGCGCTTTCAGGGAGGGAGGGCGGGAGTGACGGTTGAATGACGACAGTTACCCAAAACCACCCTTGACACATTTTTCCCCCAGCAGGCATTGGGAGCTCTACCCAACATTCCAATGGGAAGCGGGGACTGCGGGAACTGTGGGATAGCTGCCCAGAATGCACCGCTTCCAATGTCGACGCTTGCCCCATTAGTGTGGACTCACAAAGTCGAATTAGTGTCCTTAGTGTGGATACACAAATTCGAATTCATAAGGTCGAATCCACAAATTCGACCTAAGTTAAATCGAACTACTCTTGTAGTGTAGACATACCCTTAGAGATGCCTACCCCGTCTACCAAGCCTACAGAGTTTATAAACTGCACAGGGCCCAAGAGTGTGTAGGCTCCAGTGTCTCTATCTAGTCCTGTGGACTTTGTAATCTCTGCAAACTCCACAGAACAGAGGGTCTCCATCACTAGCTTCTATTATGGATACTGTAGTAAGGGGATGTTCCTGAGACACCTGGATACAGGACTGGTTTTACTTGTGGTGTGGGGAACAATAACGAGAGGTCAGCACTGCAAATCTTTCTCTCCTCTCTTTTCAATAGAAACCTGATTTTCCACTCTACAGGGATTTTTTTTTGTTTTCGTAGCATCCTGTTTTCAATTCCATTGTTGAACGTCACAAATCAAACAGGTGCCATTCATGAATGAAAGTGGAACTGAACAAAACATTGTTTGTCTTCCAAGTTAAATTCACTTCAAATGATTAATAAGCTTCTTTGGTATTTGAAAAACAATTAGTTTAATCTTTGTTGACAAGCAAGGTTGTACGGTGTAGTCCACCCATTTCCCACAGATGACACTGGCTAATAACAAACATCAACGTCAGAAATATATACAGCATTGTGTAAAATGGAGGAGTTCACATCTGACAGGAACGTTTGTTTATAACATCATTATTTTCTTAAAACTGCTTTGGCTCATCAGTGACCGGATCCATACAAGTATAGCCTGGAGCCTGGATTCCTTCAGCACACACAACTCTCAGTGATTTCAGTGGGAGTTACACAGATGTACGGTAATGGCTGAAAAATCAGGGTAAAGAATGCATGAACTAAGTAATGTGTACAAATTCATAGTGGTACCTCGGTCTAGCTAGACACTTTGTTTTCTGCATTTATATTTTTTTAATAAGGCAACATTTTGTTGTATATGCCTTAGTGAAATAATTACCTTTTTCCCCCTTAACTGTGAAAAGGGTGAGGACATTATAATCATTTCATTTACAAAATGCCGTCCCCTTCCTCAGCTGCTCCACACAGCTCAAGGCTGTTTTGGGGGGGGGGGGGAAATCACCAAACAGTAAACACTAATTCAAACAGTGTAAAATAAGTACACAGTGTAAAAACACCATTATAAAAATCAAAGCAAAACATTGTAACATCCCTTCATATGAGAAGAAAGATTGAAGCCTGTGTCAAGATCAGGCTCATGAATCAAGATGTCTATCACACAGCCACCCTCTCTATTGCAAGCAACTGTGTTCTGTGTCTATGACAGATATATAACTAAGAGCCCATTCATGCATTTTAATATTATGGTCATTTGTTTACTGGAACTTTGAGTTGTAGCATCTATAGTTCAAAGACCACCCCAACCTTTCATCTTGTATGGTCTTTGACGTAATCAGGGCCTGTGAGGTGAGTGAGCAAAGGTGCTGAGGCACAGTAAAACTGGCTATTGTGTACTGTTGCTGTCATAAACTGGCTATTGTGTTCTGTGTTGATACCAGCTGGATGGAATATCAGAACTGCTCAAATGTATTGTAGTGCTAATAGTGATTCTCTTGTGCCTCAAGTGATGGGGTCTGAGCTTTTAGAACATTGGGATCTGTTACGAAGTTCTGAGTGGCCCTGGTGTGCAGTGAATTCCCAAGTGTCTCTATTTAAAAGAAAAAACAAACAAGCAAGCAAACCCCTCAGTGTTAGCTCTAGGTCTGTTCCTGCCAGCAAGGGTGAAAGAGAGAGGTGTTTTTGTGTTTCCTTCTCATGGATGGTATTCAGATACCAAGGGGATTGGCAACCTTATAAACACTTAGCTAGATAGCCATAGATACGTTACAATTCTAGTATTTACATAGCATCTTCCACAAAAAGATCTCAGACCACTTTGTGAACATTCATTAATTAATGCCCAACAGCCCATTAAGAAGATAAATATTGTTGTATTCATAGGGAGGAAAACTAGATGACTTTCCCAAGATCACACAGCAAGCAGGGCCGGCTCCAGACCCCAGTGCGCCAAGCGCATGCTTGGGGCGGCGTGCTGCGGGAGGGCGGCAGGCAGCTCCGGTGGACCTCCCGCAGGCATGCCTGCGGAGGGTCCGCTGGTCCCGCGACTTCGGTGGAGCATCCGCGGGCGTGCCTGCGGGAGGTCCACCGGAGCCGCGGGACCAGCGGACCCTCCGCAGGCACATCTGAAGGAGGTCCACCGGATCCGCGGGACCGGCGACCGCCAGAGCGCCCCCCGCGGCGTGCCGCCCTGCTTGGGACGGCGCAATTCCTAGAGCCGCCCCTGACAGCAAGTCAATGGCAAAGCCAGCAATAAAATCCAGGAGTCTTGACACTCAGGCCCAAACCCTTAGAAGTATTTAGATACCTAATTCCCATTGATTTCAGTAGACGTTAGATGCCTAAATACCTTTGAGGATCTGGGGTGTGAACTCTAAACATTGTACATATCACCACACACAAAGTCTCAGGACTGTGGGAAAGATATACAGAACATACATTGGAGTACCTTAAAAAGCTCTCTCTTCTCTCTCACCCCAAGAAAAGACAGTAACCTCACTAATACAATTAGGAGTCCTTTTGGCACCTTAGAGACTAACAAATTTATTTGGGCATAAACTTTCGTGGGCTATAACCCATTTCATCAGATGCATGGAGTGAAAAATACAGTAGCCAGGTATAAATATACAGCACATGAAAAGATGGGAGTTGCCTTACCAAGTGGGGGGTCAGTGCTAACGAGGCCAATTCAATTAGGGTGGATGTGGCCCATTTCCAACAGTTGACAAGAAGGGGTGAATATCAACAGAGGGAAAATTACTTTTTGTAGTGCTAACGAGGCCAATTCAATCATGGTGGATGTGGCCCATTCCCAACAATTGACAAGAAGGTGTGAGTATCAACAGAGGGAAAACTATTTTTTGTAGTGACCCAGCCACTCCCAGTCTTTATTCAGGCCTAATTTGATGGTGTCAAGTTTGCAAATTAATTCCAGTTCTGCAGTTTCTCATTGAAGTCTGTTTTTGAAATTTTTTCGATGAAGAATTGCCACTTTTAAGTCTGTTATTGCGTGTCCAGGGAGATTGACGTGTTCTCCTACTGCTTTTTGAATGTTACAATTATTGATGTCTCATTTGTGTCCATTTATTCTTTTGCATAGAGACTGTCCGGTTTGGCTAATGTACATGGCAGAGGGGCATTGCTGGCACATGATGGCATATATCACGTTGGTAGATGTGCAGGTGAACGAGCCCCTGATGGAGTGGCTGATGTGGTTTAGGTCCTATGATGGTGTCCCTTTAATAGATATGCAGACAGAGTTGGCAACAGGGTTTGTTGCAGGGATTGGGTCCTGGGTTAGTGTTTCTGTTGTGTGGTGTGCAGTTGATGGTGAGTATTTGCTTCAGGTTGGGGGGGCTGTCTGTAAGCGAGGACTGGCCTGTCTGCCAAGGTCTGTGAGAGTGAGGGATCATCCTTCAGGATAGGTTGTAGATCCTTGATGATGCGCTGGAGAGGTTTCAGTTGGGGGCTGTAGGTGATGGTTATTGGCGTTCTGTTACTTTCTTTGTTGGGCTTGTCCTGTAGTAGGTGACTTCTGGGTACCCTTCTGGCTCTGTCAATCTGTTTCTTCACTTCCCTAGGTGGGTATTGTAGTTTTAAGAATGCTTGATAGAGATCCTGTAGGCGTTTGTCTCTGTCTGAGGGATTGGAGCAAATGCGGTTGTATTTTAGGGTTTGGCTGTAGACAATGGATCGTGTAATGTGGTCTGGATGGAAGCTGGAGGCATGTAGGTAAGTATAGCCGTCAGTAGGTTTCCGGGATTGAGTGGTGTTTATGTGACCATCGCTTATTAGCACTGTAGTGTCCAAGAAGCGGATCTCTTGTGTGGACTGGTCCAGGCTGAGGTTGATGGTGAGTGGAAAATATTGAAATCCTGGTGGAATTCCTCAAGGCCTCCTTCCCATGGCTCTAGATGATGAAGATGTCATCAGTGTATTGCCAGTAGATTATGGGTGTTAGGGGATGAGAGCTAAGGAAGCGTTGTTCTAAGTCAGCCATAAAAATGTTGGCATACTGTGGGGCCATGCAGGTACCAATAGCAGTGCTGCTGACTTGAAGGTATAAATCATCCTCAAATCTGAAATAGTTGTGTGTGAGAACAAAGTCACAAAGTTCTACTACCAGATTTGCTGTGACATTATTGGGGATACTGTTCCTGACGGCTTGTAGTTCATCTTTGTGTAGAATGTTGCTGTAGAGAGCTTCCACATCCATAGTGGCTAGGATGGTGTTTTCTGGAATATCACCAATGGATTGTAGTTTCCTCAGGAAGTCAGTGGTGTCTCAAAGATAGCTGGGAGTGCTGGTAGTGTAGGGCCTGAGGAGAGAGTCCACACAGCCAGACAATCCTGCTGTCAGGCTGCCAATGCCTGAGATGATTGGGCATCCAGGATTCCCAGGTTTATGGATCTTGGGTAGCAGATAGATAGGTAGCAGGGCTCTAGGGTGTCTGTGTAGATTTGTTCCTGTGCTTCTTCAGGGAGTTTCCGGAGCAGATGGTGCAGTTTCTTTTGGTATCTCTCAGTGTGATCAGAGGGTAATGGCCTGTAGAATGTGGTGTCAGAGAGTTGCCTAGCAGCCTCTCATTCATACTCTGACCTATTCATGATGACTACAGCACCTCCTTTGTCAGCCTTTTTTATTATAATGTCAGAGTTGTTTCTGAGGCTGTGAATGGCATTGCGTTCTGTATGGCTGAGGTTATGGGGCAAGTGATGCTGCTTTTCCACAATTTCAGCCCGTGCACGTCCGCAGAAGCACTCTACATAAAGTCCAGTCTGTTGTTTTGACCACGAGGAGGAGTCCATGCAGAATCCTTCTTCTTGTAGCATTGGTAGGAAGGTTCTGTGGGTTAGTGTGTTGTTCAGTGGTGTGATGGAAATATTCCTTAAATCGGAGATGGTGAAAGTAGGTTTCCAGGTCACCGCAGAACTGTATCATGTTCGTGGGGGTGGTGGGGCAGAAGGAGAGGCCCCAAGATAGGACAGACTCTTTTGCCGGGCTAAGAGTATAGCTGGATAGATTAACAATAGTGTTGGGTGAGTTAAGGGTACCACCAATTAGGGTGGATGTGGCCCATTCCCAACAGTTGACAAGAAGGAGTGAATATCAACAGAAGGAAAATTACTTTTTGTAGAGCTAAGAAGGCCAATTCAATTAGGGTGGATGTGGCCTGAATAAAGACTGGGAGTGGCTGGGTTACTACAAAAAATAATTTTCCCTCTGTTGATATTCACACCTTCTTGTCAACTGTTGGGAATGGGCCACATCCACCCTAATTGAATTGGCCTCATTAGCACTGACCCCCCCACTTGGAAAGGCAACTCCCATCTTTTCATGTGCTGTATATTTATACCTGGCTACTGTATTTTTCACTCCATGCATATGATGACGTGGGTTTTAGCCCATGAAAGCTTATGTCCACATAAATTTGTTAGTCTCTAAGGTGCCACAAGGACTCTCCATTGTTTTTGCTGATACAGACTAACACGGCTACCACTCTGAAACCTCTCACTAATACAGCTGTTCATGCAAGTATTTTACAGTAGCTTTCTTCATTAATTATATAAAGAGACAAAAATTAAGAGCAATAACAGTAGTAACCTTCATTCAGTACTGATTCTTTCTTTACTGCTCTGTGGATTAAACACAAAACCAGCTGCCCAACACATGCTACTGACACAAGCTACCAGCTTAGCAGATGGTGTATTGTGAGTTAAATATTGACACAAACCACAGATGTACCACTGAGCTCTTTCCCTTTATTTTCCTCACTCTGTGATATTTGCAAATATCAATGGATAACTCAATTTGTATGGACAAAATGTAGACTTAGGTTTCACAGTGGACAAGCTGACCAATGCTATCACACATACTGCCATTTAGAAGACAGCAGACAGTTTGAGCATTGTTATTATACGAAAGTAAAGGATATGAAAAAAATAAAGCTAGGGATTTTACACAACGTTATTAATCATTTGCCCCTTTACAAATAGGACAGAGAAAACCAAAGAATAATGTGACTGTGATTTAAACACATCCATTGGTTTTAGACATGGGCCCAAGAACCAGAATTCAGATCCAAATGCCAGAAATATGGCTGTTTAATCCAAATTTAATAAAACTGAATTTGTTGGGTCTAACTGTGCTTGCAGATGTGTATGTGTGTGCAACCACTGTTGACATTTGCAGGGATGTTCAGACCCCAGGAATCTGCAGACTTGGGCACCTTTGTGTTTTTTCTTTACATTCTTTTTAGAATTCACAGATAACTGCCACTAATCCATGTAGCCTCAAGTATACTTACACACCCACTGGAAAAATCTGGAATGTTTTTCATTTGGTTTTCTATGTTTGAATAAACAAGTAGTCCATTGTGTCAAAACTCTCGTGTCATTCACTTGTAAACAGTTTCCTCATGCCTTGAGGCCTGGTTACTGCAAATGGAAAACAGTGTTCAAAAAAAGAAAGAACAACAGAATAAAAAAGAAAGAGAAAGTCAAAATCAAAGTATTGCGGGAAAAAGACAGGTGGGTGTGAGAAAGAGAGTGCACCAGGGAGACTTCCTTATTCCTGCAGAAGTCTCAAATGTTTTACATTTCCTTTTGGGGTGCAGGAGAGACAGGGAAGGGTCTTGTGAGGGTTGTCTTTGTAACAGTGCTTTATTATGTTTCATGAATTAATATATATTTCACTTCTCTCACAGTTTTCTATCTCCAAGGAAAAAAGATTTTTCAGAGATGCCTACTCCTCTCAAATATTTTCATCTAATTTTGAAAGTGGAATGCCAAGCACAGGTTCTCAAGATGCATATCACTGTAGCTAGGCTTTATACTGTCTTAGTGTTTGATTTGGCTAGAATCCATGAGTGTCTATGATTAGCAGTATTCATTGAATCTAAACCTCAACCATCTGGGATGTCAGGTTTGTCTGTTCCCCTTAGGGCTTCGATTCTCATCAGAAATTTCAGCCAACAGAAGGATTGATTGACAAAAGACTGGATATCTATAAAATACTTTTCTATTTAAAAACCACAAAATGTCAATGTAGGCTCTTAATCTTCCCTAATGGGAATGTTTCATACCCCTTCAAGTCTTGGGGGCTACATTAAAAATAACATGTAAAAGGTGACCTAAAGTGTCTTAAAGTGGCTTATGAAAACTAGGAAGCAGGTTGTATAAAGCAACAAAGAGTCCTGTGGCACCTTATAGACTAACAGATGTATTGGAGCATAAGCTTTCGTGGGTGACAAGAAGTTGTGAGGAACAGTGGGGTAGGGGGGAAATAAACATGCGGAAATAGTTTTACTTTGGGAGTGGATGGGTCATTACACAGTTTTTATTTAAGCCTAATTTAATGGTCTCCATTTTGCAAATTAATTCCAATTCAGCAGTCTCTCATTGGAGTCTGTTTTTGAAGTTTTTTTTGTTGTAATATTGCGACTTTTAGGTCTGTAATCAAGTGACCAGGGAGATTTAAGTGTTCTCCAACTGGTTTTTGAATGTTATAATTCTTGACGTCTGATTTGTGTCGATTTATTCTTTTACGTAGAGACTGTCCAGTTTGGCCAATGTACATGGCAGAAGGACATTGCTGGCACATGATGGCATATATCACATTGATAGATGTGCAGGTGAACGAGCCTCTGATAGTGTGGCTGATGTGTTTAGGTCCTATGATGGTGTCCCCTGAATAGATATGTGGACAGAGTTGGCAACGGGGTTTGTTGCAAGGATAGGTTCCTGGGTAACTGTTTTTGTTGTGTGGTCTGTGGTTGCTGATGAGAATTTGCTTCAGATTGGGGGGCTGTCTGTAAACAAGGACTGGCCTGTCTCCCAAGATCTGTGAGAGTGATGGATCATCCTTCAGGATAGGCTGTAGATCCTTGATGATGCACTGGAGAGGTTTTAGCTGGGGGCTGAAGGTGACAGCTAGTGGCATTCTGTTACTTTCTTTGTTGGGTCTGTCCTGTAATAGGTGACTTCTGGCTACTCTTCTGGCTCTGTCAAGCTGTTTCTTCACTTCCCTAGGTGGGTATTGTAGTTGTAAGAATGCTTGATAGAGATCTTGTAGGTGTTTGTCTATGTCTGAGGGGTTGGAGCAAATGTGATTGTATCGTAGAGCTTGGGTGTAGACAATGGATCGTGTGGTGTGGTCTGGATGGAAGCTGAAGGCATGTAGGTAAGTATAGAGGTCAGTAGGTTTCTGATATAGGGTGGTGTTTATGTGACCATCGCTTATTAGCACTGTAGTGTCCAGGAAGTGGCTCTCTTATGTGGACTGGTCCAGGCTGAGGTTGATGGTGGGGTGGAAATTGTTGAAATCATGGTGGAATTCCTCCAGGGCTTCTTTTCCATGGGTCCTGATGATGATGTCATCAGTGTAGCGCAAGTAGAGCAGGGGCATTAGGGGACGAGATCTGAGGAAGCGTTGTTCTAAGTCACCCGTAAAAATCTTGGCATACTGTGGGGCCATGCGGGTACCCATAGCAGTGCCGCTGATTTGAAGGTATATGTTGTCCCCAAATGTGAAATAGTTGTGGGTGAGGACAAAGTCACAAAGTTCTGCTACCAGGTTTGCCATGACATTATCAGGGATACTGTTCCTGATGGCTTGTAGTCCATCTTTGTGTGGAATGTTGGTGGAGAGGGCTTCTGCATCCATAGTGGTTAGGCCGGTGTTTTTAGGAAGATCCTGACGAAACTACAATCCATCAGTGAAGTCAGTGGTGTCTCGAAGATAGCTAGGAGTGCTGGTAGTATAGGGCCTGAGGAGGGAGTCTACATAGTCAGACAATCCTGCTGTCAGGGAGCCAATGCCTGAGATGATGGAGCATCCAGGATTTCCAGGTTTATGGATCTTGGGTAGCAGAGATAAAATCCCTGCTCCGGGTTCTAGGGGTGTGTCTGTGCGGATTTGCTCTTGTGCTTTTTCAGGAAGTTTCTTGAGCAGATGGTGTAGTTTCTTTTGGTAACCCTTGGTGGGATCAGAGGGTAATGGCTTGTAGAATGTGGTGTTGGAGAGCTGCCTAGCAGCCTCTTGTTCAGACTCCAATGAGAGACTGCTGAATTGGAATTAATTTGTAAAATGGAGACCATTAAATTAGGCTTAAATAAAGACTGGGAGTGGATGGGTCATTACACAAAGTAAAACTATTTCCCCATGTTTATTTTCCCCTTTCTCCACTGTTCCTCACAACTTCTTGTCAACTGCTGCAAATGGACCATTTTAATTACCACTACAAAAAGTTTTTTTTCTCTCCTGCTGGTAATAGCTCACCTTAACTGATCACTCTCATTAGAATGTGTATGGTAACACCCATTGTTTCATGTTCTCTGTGTATATATATATCTTCCTACTGTATGTTCCATTCTATGCATCTGATGAAGTGGGCTGTAGCCCACAAAAGCTTTTGCTCAAATAAATTTGTTAGTCTCTAAGGTGCCACAAGTACTCCTGTCCTAATTATTTTGTGATTCTTGAGAATCCCGGAGCTGTGCTGCTCCCATGTGGTGTGAGTGAGAATTACACTTCTTCACATTTCTTTTGAACACACATGGTTACAGTTTTGTTAGCTGGCTTCTTGCACCCCCACTATAAAAAGTGTTCCAGCGCCACTGTACTGGACAGTCCTGTTTTTGGATAGTTTGTCCCCCATCCGATACTGGGACAAAACCAGATGTTTCTTTGTCTGGTATCAGATAGGTCAGACCAGGGTTCTCAAACTGTGGGTCAGGATCCCAAAGTGAGTTGTGGCCCTGTTTTAATGGGGTCACCAGGGCTGGCTTCAGACTTGCTGGAACCCAGAGCCGAAGCTAAAGCCCGAGCCCCACCGCCCAGGGCTGAAGCCGAAGCCTGGGGCCTTCAGCTCTGGGTGACAGGGCTCAGATTACAGTGCCTCTGCCAGGGCGGACGGGGCTGGGCCCCCACAGCTGGAAGAGCAGGGCTTGGGCAGGCTCAGGCTTCGGCTCTCCCTCCTGGGTGCTGTAGTAATTTTTATTGTCAGAAGGGGGTGGTGATGCAATGAAATTTGAGAACCTCTGAGATAGAAGATGCCATTTTGAATAGTGCGCTGCTCCGCTCCTCACCCACATGACCGCAGACACACGCTGCATGCAAGGCCAGACCAGTGGGGGCAAGGCAGTGCACTTTTGAAAATGATGTCCCCTGTGTGGCATGATCTCCCACACACCATACATCTGAAGTCATGTTGGCAGGGACCTGCCATTCCCAGAAGTGCTGGAATGTGCAAGATTCTAGGAACATGTGAGTGGTCACCCTACAAAACAGCCACTGTATTTTCTCTGAGGGTCAAGCTCAGGACTATTAGAGGGTGAGACTTCTCTGCTACCAACTGCACTAAGGTCACTGGCTAAGGTAACTGTAGCCACTGCTACCTCAGGGGTCACCATTTCGTGCAGGGCAAAACAAAAGAAAAGCTTGTGACAGACCCAGCTCACCTGGCTACCCCTGGAGCTACCCATTTAACCCCAGTCTTGCTGCACAGAACCGCCCCTACGCTTCCTCCAGAGGGGTTGGCAGAGGGAAAGTCTTCGCTGACCAGGACCTGAGCTCATGCCCCAGCAGGGAGCGCCCCGACCCCTAACAACTAGCGCCCCAGGGTCAGGACAAGCTGCTCGCTCCCTGCACAGAGCTGACACAGCAGCACGTGTGCGCCAGGCCAGCTGCCCCGTGAGACGCTGGAGTCTGACAAGGGAGGACGGGGACCAAAGAAGAAGACCGGGGCAGGCCTGACATCCTTGCCCAGCAAAGGCGCAGGGAGCAGCCTGCGCGGGCGTGTCCCGGCAGCGCCTCTGGCACGCAGCGCCGGCCGATCGCGCCCGGGGCGGGCTCCTGTCATGGAGGCGGCTGGGAGACACGTGACGTGACTGCGGCGGGGCAGGGTACGGGCCGCGCGATCCGCCCGGGCGGGGCCCTGCTCTCGTGGGTCCGGCCGGGCTGGGCCCCCCAGAGCCGGGGGGCGCGGGACCTCAGCGGCGCCGGCCGGGCCGCGCTGCCCGAGGCCAGGGGCGGCGGGAGGCTCCTTTGCGCGGCTGGGCCGGGCCGGGCCGGGCCTGTCTCTGGGGCGGCGCCGAGGTGAGAGCGGGGCGGGCGGCCGCGCTGCGGGGAGCCAAGGGTGGGAGCCGCCGGGCCACCTGTGCTGCGGGGATTGGCCGGGCCTGCAACAGTCCCCGCTTCGGTGGGGCACGCACAGCCCGTGAGGGGCCGGCCCCGCTGCCAGTGTTCACCGCCTTTCCCCGGTTCCCCCCTGCGCCCCCAGTTCAGCGCCTCTCTGGTTAGCAGCGGGGGACGCTGCTCAGACCTGGTTGGGCGTCGGAGACGCACCAGCAGGGCTGACCTTGGCTGCCGCACGCCGGGCCCAGGGCAGAGTATTTTTAGAAGTCCTGTGGCTGTTTGCAAAATGTGCCTGGGCCCCGCCGCCTGCTCTCGCTGGAAGAGTTTGTGTAGTGGAGATGCTGAGAGCCATTGAACCAAACTGTAAACACTTCAAATCAGGGGGCTGCAGCTCCCCCCACACCCCTAGTTCCAGCGCCTGTGCTGCTCTCCGCTAGGGCAGGGGCCAAGGGAAATGACTTGTCAGTGTAATTTATTAAAGGCCTTCCCCGGTGCAGGGGTTTCCATCCCCTCCCTCAAATTAGCAAGGTTTTGGGCAGTTCTGAATCTTGTTGATTAGGATCCTGTTCAGAAATTACTACAAGGGTTTTTAATTAAATTGTCTCTTAAATATTTGAGCTGGGTTTAAAACAAAACACAACCCTGTGCCTCAGAGTGATGAAGAATTACCCGTTATGGGTGTGATCATACCCATCTTTACATCTGTAGTTTTTACATTGCACTAGTACAACGTCGGGTACTAAGTACCTTTAGATGTCATTGAAGTCCATGGGAGCTCACTCAGCGCCTTGCCGGATCAGGCCCATTTAAATGAATGGGACTATTCATGGTCCAAAGCTGCAAGGTCCTGAACCACAGTCAACTCTGAGAGAGGCCCGGGACTGGCTTACACAAAAAAATTAGCTCAACCTAGCTACATCACTCGGGTGTGAAAAAACTCACACCACCCACGAGCACTGCAGTTAAGCTAGCCTAATCTCTGGTGTAGATGTGGCTATGTTGACAAAATAATTCTTCCATTAAACTAGTTACTGCTGCTCCAAGAGGTGGATTACCTACACTGACAGAAAAACCCTTTCCCTCGATGCTGCTGTAGCACCTGTGGTGTAGACATGGCCTAAAATGGAGTTGCATGCTGAGGATTCTGGGCTCTGTGAGAACGATTTCAGCAAAATTAACCGACTTGTTTTGATCCTATTTAGTTCTATCTCAGGGGTTCGGGGTGTGACATGTATTTTTAGTATGAAAATGAGACAAGTGTTTGAAACAGCCCAGGGCGGGCCCATTTGAGAGTACAGTAGCCACACCAAATAAGATGAGTAGCATCCCACTAGGGATCAAAAAGACAATGGCCCTCAAATTAAACTCTTATGGTAAGGGGGATAGTGTTGGGAATCACCAAATGAAGGCACGTCAGTGTTGGGATCAACAACAACCTATGAAACAACCAGTTATCCAAGTATGAGTGGCATAATTGTGAAGCACTAGAGACAGTACTTGGCATGAGCAAAGGAGAACATAATGCCAGAAAAACGCTGGTCTGCGAAACATGAACTATAATTCATTTTCTTTAAAAATCAGTATTCAAAAATGTCTTTTATTTTACCTTTAGGTAACAATTCATCATTAATCAAGATGTCCTCAGCACCTGAGCCCCCAAACATTAAAAAAGAAGCACCCAAAGAGAGAGACGGTCGAATTCCAGGACTCCGGGGTGTCCGTACAACCACCCTGTTCCGAGCTGTGAATCCAGAGCTTTTCATTAAACCTGTAAGAGGCTCCTTCAGAGACAATATGTTTAAAGATGTATTTTTGAGATACATTTTAAAAAACATACATTTAAGCCACTAGTCTGATAAGTACCACCTAAGAATATTATAACTGAAAAATAGTTTTCACATTTTCCCAGTTTGATTAGTTTGCATATTTGACATCACTTTGTGTATAGTCAGTTTCAGTTTCCCCCATATACTTTTAGACTTATCTGTCATCTAATACTCCTGGGGGAATTCTGTGCCAAAAAATCCAAAATTCTGCATATTTTATTTGTCAAAATAATGCAATATAAACTTCAAACTACTATATGGGGGGGGGGAGGAGAAGAAATCACAAAAACTGTTCAGCATTTCCTAAACACATGAAAGTTCACTTACAAATACTTATTAACCGAAACCCTGCATTCTAGTTATAATCCTGGATTTTCATTTAAATTACATTACTTTTATTTTGGTGTTCTGTAAAGTAGACTGTTGCTTTAAATTGCTCAGACTTTCACACATGACAGTCGTACAGTTTTGCTAATCGTCCTGCTTTTTTTCTTTTAAATGGATAAGTAAAATAAATCCTGAGCTGTAATCTAACCCCATTGTGCCTCTCTGGCACAGGAGAAAAAGCAAGAAAACCCATAGACCTTCCTAGCTGAGGATTCCATTACTGTCATTTACAATAAGGCTCCTTTACACCACTCTGGCAAGGTAAAGGAGCCTTAATTGACTACGGGCTTGTCTACATTGGCACTTTACAACGCTGCAACTTTCTCGCTCAGGGGTGTGAAAAAAACACCCCCCTGAGCGCTGCAAGTGTCAGTGCTGAAAAGTGGCACAGTTGGCAGTGCCTCAGCACTGGGAGCCATTCCCCTCGTGGAGGTGGTTTTTTTTACAGCGCTGAGAGTTTTCAGAGCGCTGGTGCCGCAACCACACAGCCACGTTAAAGCGCTGCCCCCCACTAGGGGCTTTCCCTGAACAAGCCGCGGACTGGCTTTGAGAACCACTGGCCTAGATGGTAGTCACCATCATTGTGTCAATTTGTGTCATACCTGTTCCCATATCAAAAGTGGCAGTGGTGTTAGTGTCATAAAAGATGTCGGAGAGGGCCCCTGGTCACTTGGCATGCCATGAGCAAAGAGCCTGATGTACAGGATGGTTCAAAAAACCAAAATAACTGACTAAAAGTGCATGTTAATTTATTTTGACAGAACAAACCTGTTATGGCTTTTGGACTCATAACAATTACCCTGTGTGTGGCCTACATTGGTTATTTACATGCAACACAAGAGAATAAAAAGGACCTCTATGAAGCTGTTGACAGTGAAGGAGCCAGGTATATGAGGAGGAAGACTTCCAAATGGGATTAAAGAAGCTGCTTAATAACAGAGAAGGAAAGAGGAGTAATTGGCAATGTAGGCATCTGAATTGTTAATGTTAAATTAGGTGTCTGCTAACTTTTCTATGCAATTCCTGGAATGATGTTTGTAAGATTTAATCTAATTTCTATTCCATTTTACAATGCCATGCCTGTACCTATAAACTTTACAGAAGACATACAAAGTAATAAAGTGTTACAGTTGTCTGAGCTGATGATTACAGTGTGTAGATAACAGAAATAATTAAGCGTGAGCTGGAGACTCTAGTGATAAGTGACTTTAGAAATTTCTGTGATAGTTTGTCATCTTTTTATGGTCTGCTTTGGCAAAAAGGAAAGCAGTTTTAAAATTTGAGGCACATTGTCTGTGGGAAGTACTAGTTCGAGCTGCAAAAACTGCATTTTTAATATTGCAACTAAAGATATTTTTTAAAAAGACAGAACATCTAACAATTTTTTAAAAAATCCAGAACTCTGTAAATGCTGACCTGAAATGACCATTCAAAATGCTAATTTACTCTTTTATATAAATCCTTTGTTAAGACATCCTTTTCTGTCCATTTGAGTGACTGGTTTTATTTCTAAATTAGTTTTAAAAACTACATGTACCTTCACTTGAAAATATATGCCATCAATTTTTTGTTAGTCACTGGAAACACTGGAAATTCTAAAATGGTGGGAGTATTTTCTTTATATAAAATATAGTTCAGTTATTTTTATATTAATAAAATATACAAGTTCTACAGTTTCTGAAATAATTACACACAAAACTATGTTACAAGAACATTAAGGTAGAAAAGTCAAGCATTCACAAGTTAGGAAATGCCAGAGTTAAGGTTGCCTATCCAGTTCAGCCTCCTTGTGTATCTGCATTATAATCCAATCTTTAATTACATCAGGGGTCGGCAACCTTTCAGAAGTGCTGTGCCGAGTCTTCATTTATTCACTCTGATGTAAGGTTTCGTGTGCCAGTAATACATTTTAACATTTTTAGAAGGTCTCTTTCTATAAGTCTATAATATATAACTAAACTATTGTTGTATGTAAAGTAAATAAGGCTTTTAAAATGTTTTAGAAGCTTCATTTAAAATTAAATTAAAATGCAGAGCCCCCCGGACTGGTGGCCAGGACCTGGGCAATGCAAGTGCCACTGAAAACCAGCTTGTGTGACGCCTTCGGCACCCGTGCCATAGGTTGCCTACCCCTGAATTACATGATCACATACTATTTTTCCTACAGACCCACTACCTCTTTCCATTTCCTAACTTTTGAGTGCTTGACTTTGCAACCTTAATAATTTTCTTTTAACATAGGAAATGAGACAAAAAACTGTTTTTAATTAAACCAACTGATAAAACTCTATAGAGATTCATACAGTGTCATATTGACACCTGTATGAGTCATTAGCAGGGTTGGAAACTTTATAGCCACTGCACATGACTCTGCCATGTGAGCTAACGGTAGGTTGCCATCCTCTGAATAGACTCGCACTAGAGGGGAATGAGGTACATACTTTTCTAGTGGGTTTCACTGATATTTGTTGACAGAAAAGGAATTGAGAGAGACAAGAATTTTGTGTTTCATTCCAAGCTCTAGTGATCACACAATCTTCAGCTCATTCCTCTTAAGAATGACCCTTTATGCTCCATCCACTCCAACCTGTCCCAGTCCTCTCTTTTCTCCTCCCATGGCTTCTTGTCCCAGTCCCATTCTCATCTAGTCAGTCCCAGTCTCCACTCCTAAAACATTTTGTCCTGGTCTTGCCGCCCCAGAATCACTGTCCCAACCCCTCCCAATTCTCCCCCTGCACTCTGGCTCCTTGTTAGATCTGTCTCCTCTCTCATCTCAGCTCCTTTTCCCTGTCCCTTGCCCTACTAGTTAGTTCCAATCTCCTTGCCTAGCCAGTCCCAGTCTCCTCTGGCTCCTCATCTGATCTTAGTCTCTCCCTCCTAGCTCCCAGCCTTCACCTATTTCCCTTCCTGGCTCCCAAGCTCCTTGCATTCCAGTCACAGTCCCCCTTCCCAGTCTTCTTACCCCATCAGTCCCAGTCATCTCCCCCATCCCAGTGCCTAGTTGTCCTCTCTATCTTCTGCCAGCCTCCAGTTCAAGTGTACCCTCTACCTCTCCATGCAGGCTCCTTATCCCAATCTACTCACTTTGCCTGTCTCCCTGCTCTGGATATGGTCCCCTCTGCATTTGAATCAGCATAAGAACATAAGAACGTAAGAAACACCGTACCGGGTCAGACCAAAGGTCCATCTAGCCCAGTATCTGTCTACCGACAGTGGCCAATGCCAGGTGCCCCAGGGTGCAACTTGCTCCTCCACCCTGCCTGGACTCAGCAAAAGGGTCAGCAAGAGCAAATGAATGGCAAGCTCCCTGCTGTCAGTCCAGCTGCCCTGACTCGGACTTGTCACAGCCCAGAGCTGTTACAGCAGGAAAAACCCTGCTCAGCCCTGGGTTGAAGCATGCACAGTGCAGAGAGAATCTTTGGGATATTTAGTTACAAAAATCGAAGTCTCTACTGAGCATGTGCAAACTGATTTTTAAAGACTCTCATAACTTGGCCAAATGTGGGTGGCTTTGCAGTGACAGCAAAAAGCATGTTCCTGACACAAAGACCACCCTCTTCCAATTTTCAAGTCCCTGCTCCAAGGCCTGGGAGCACTACTAAAAGGTAGCTAGAATTTTTTAACATGGGCAAAACAAGATATTTTTTCCTAGCCTTTTGTTTTATAGGAGAGGATAAGAAGGAGCCTTAAGACTAACTCTTTCATTTAACAACTATTATGTGGAATTTTAACCAGATTATTCTTTAATTCATTAAAATATATTAAGCCTACATTGCTTCAATAGGCTTTAATCCTAGTGAGCAAGAACTACTCTGAAGGGGTCTGTGTTATAGGGGAATAAGGCAAGAATGGATCCTTACTGTTGAATTATGTTTTGTGGCGTGAAGGGGACCATAGAAGTGAGCAGTAGTAACAGTGGAAGAAGGGGCGGGGAAGGGTTTAGAATGGAGTCAGGGAGAGGGGCTTGGTGAATGCAGCCATGAGACTATGTAGTGGAAGGTCTGGCCATGAGGGCAGCTGTGTTTGTTGTTGGAGTCGGCACTAATTAGTCAAACTGATCCAAACCTATGTGGATTGAAGGATGAATGTTTCACCTAGTTTTTCATTTTTCAACTCATGGTCATACTTACCTCCTTGTAACAATTACTTTTTAAATAACTCTTAATAATACATAGATGATATACATAAAGTGCAGAAAACAGCATGAGTGCAAAAATGCATGCTGTACATTAATGGACAGTACAGAAACATGGCTGAAAATTGTCAGTGTAAATATCTGATTCCTGCAAATACAGCATACAGTTACAGCAGTGACCAAAAGGAAGAACTCAAATCTCTCAAGCACAGCTTCACTTATGTGAACTGGGGATAAACAAACAGCATCAATAATGTTTAGTTTTGTCCTGTTTCTGTAGATTTCCTTTTCAACAGTGGTAACAAAGTTTACAAGAAAATTCCTACCTTGACAAAAATAAGCCACAATGGTTTCCTGAGTGGAGACTTTTTGATACCCCATGCCACACATGAGTCATTCACCTCTTTAACAGAAAATACTGATCCAAACATTTGAAACAGTAGCCATTGCTAAATACTTTTAAAATCTCTTTAAACTGCTTGGATTTGAGAGGAATTGTTGCCATGCCTTAAGTAATAAAACAAAAAAAAAATTGATGAGATGCTGCTTAACACTACCCAGTATCTACAAATGCTTTTGTGAGCAAATCTTGTCCTGCCTAGTAACAGTTGCTAGGTATGAGGTTGGTTTAAGGCTGTAGGAGGTCAGTTAATAAATCCTCTCCCAACATCAGTCCGCATTATGTTATTGAGCTCCTCACCACTTGTGCTTAACCTGCAGGCAAATGTTTTAGACATCATCCTAATGGTGAATGATTTTATCTTTTAACTGGACTGCATGTTTTCTATAGAAACACTAAGCATTTTGTCTGCAAGGATTAGGGCAGTTTGGACATTTTAGTAACCACCTTGAATATTTTATACAACCATGATTAGGAATCCAGATTTGAGCTCCTTTGTTTGTTGTGCTGTATGCTCAAAAATAATACCACCACCACCTACACCTGCTACTTTTGAACGGATTCGGGAATATAAGCCTTACAAAACACGGTATTACACTCATCGGGATATATTAGGTAAGTTGGTTTCCTGAATGCTTCATTTGTAATTCTCCAATTGGGGATATTCAAAATGCTTATACATGCCTCTATCCTTGACATTCACATCTTCTTCCAATGGCCTTTCCTGGTTGGTCAGAGATGGATACATGTATTTATTTATGAATATGTACAAATACTACAGATCAAATAACTATTCTTCTCAAAGTATTAAAGATTTGCTCACAATAGAGCAAAAAAAGAGAGCTAGGTATGAGTATATTTGAAAATAGTTGTAAGTAAGGCTTAAAGAGATTGAGAAGAACTGTGCTTGACAAAGATTTTTTAAAAACTCTTTAGTAAGGCAAAGTTACAATACAAAACTGAAGTCTGCTTTTACATTTCCTGTTTCAGGATCTGGGCCCTAGTTTGTCACTCTCCAAGGGTTCAGTGCAAAGTCCACAGGAATTTCTCCCTTGACATCAATAGACTTTAGATCAATCCCTAAACAGACAAGAAATAGAAATAGAAATCATGCTAGAGAAAACTGTGTAATGACTGTAGCCACAACAACGTTGCAACTTTGCTGGGTACAACTCTTCAAAAAACAATTAAACTCTTTACTACCAGAACTGCGTACAGGGCCTAAAGAAGCCCCTGAAACAACAGTTCCTGACAGGACTCTGGCATACTTATGCAGTAAAAGCTGTGTTATCTAGCACTTTACCAGCTGGAAAGGCTCTAGAAACCAGCATTTCTAATATCTCCCAATACAAGTCTTCAATCTAGTAACTGGGACTGATGCCGAAGCTATTCGGGACCCAAGTATTTCCAAGAGCAGCTGGACTACGCTTGAGTTAACCAAGAAGAGCCGAATGCTGTTCTTTCTGTTTGTATCCACCATTGTGATCAGTTGGTTTATTACTCGGTGTATAGTCCTGTGTTTATCGCAAAATATCAATGCCACCCTACCATTATGGCATCCAAAATACCAGCGAAAAGCAAAGGAGAGAAGTGTAAGAGAGTTGTGTTGACATTAAAAGAAAAATAGATATTTTTACATGTCTTGAAAAGGGCAAGAACAGGAATGTTTTGATACAAAAGTGCAATTTTGACTTGTCCATGAGCCATGAAACATCAAGGCTCAGAAAGGACAATTGCTCAAATTTTTGCTAGTTGTGAGACAAATAAAGCTGTTGAACAACTCTCTACTCTTCATACACCTAAATTAGAAAAGCTAGACAGTATTTTATATGAATGGTTTTCATTGAAACGATGGGAGGGTGCCCCATCTCTGGTCCAATGCTCGTTGAAAGGCAAAAGATTTTTATAAGCAAATGCAATTAATTGAGCCATGTTCATTTTCTGAAGGATGGCTTTTGTATTTTAAACTTCATCATGGTATTAGAAAGCTAGATGTATACAGTGAACAAAAATCAGCTGACCGTGAAGTGCAGAAAAATACTGTGAATTTTTTTAGAAATTTAATTGCTGAACATGATCTATCCCCTGAACAAATTTATAATGCTGATGAAATTGGCCTATTTTGGCGATATTTGCCAAATTCTACCCTAGCAGGTGCAAGCAAATTTAGTGCTGCTGGTTTTTAGCACAATAAAGACAGACTAACTGTTCTTACATGTGCTAATGCTGCAGGCTTGCATAGAATAAAACTTTTGGCGACTGGAAAATATAATCATCCTAGAGCTTTCAAAGGTGTTGCACATTTACCTGTTGTTTACAAAGCACAAGGTAATTCATGGATGGACAAAGAATTTTTTTATGATTGGTTTCATCATGTTTTTGTACCTGCAGTGAAAGAACATTTTAGAAAAATAGGCTTACCTGAAGATAGCAAAGCTATTCTATTGCTCGACAATTGTAGAGCTCACTCTCAAGAAATAATTAGTGTCTGGTAATATTGTCACCATCTTCTTGCCTGCCAATGTTACTGCACTGATTCAACCTATGGGCCAGGGCATTATCCAGAATATGAAATGTTATTACAAAAGAGATTTCCTGAGAAAGCTGATCAATCATGAAGGCACTATACAGGACTTTCAATCTCGTGATAACATAAAAGATGCAATTTTTAATGTTGCTTGTGTCTGGAATTCTGTTAAAAGTGAAACATTAAAGAGCTTAGATAAAATTGTGGTCTAGTGTTATGTTTGCAGAAGTATCTTCTAATTAAGATGAATTTGAAGGCTTTAAAATAAGAGTTAGAAAAAATACATTAGCACAAATTCCTGAAATATTGAAGGCTACTCGTTCTTCACACCCAATCAACAAACTTCATGAAAGTGAGATAGAAGAGTGGGTTGAAGCTGACACTCAAAGACACTGATAAAGACCATGAAGACACTGATAAAGAAAGTGAAGAAGATTTTCGTGAAGAGGACAAAATAACTTGTGGAAAGGCTGCTTCAGCTTTTGTTACAATAATTAAATTTGCAGAAAGGCAGCCGTGTTTTAGTGCCCAGGAGGTTATGCAATGGCACATTCTGCACTCTACTTTTATGCAAAAGAGGCAGAAGAAAATTAAGCAAGCTGATATCAGGGATTTATTCAAAAAAGCAGCTTCCAGTGTGTGTCATAGGGTCAGTACAGATTCAGCCGAATCTCCTACACCTTCTACATCTACAATGATAATTTATGTTGATAATGATGACCCTGAGGCACTGCAAGATCCTGAAGTGCCTTCTGACTCATCAAAGAAAGATTAAATTATGTTCAGTATAGTTTTAGTGTTAAGTGTATTTTTAGTGATCTGGGTATATGCCATGTGCTGCTCATAGTGATATGTAGTTTCATAAGATAACCTACTGTATAGAAAACTTTACCTGTACACGCCTAAGTGCTTCAAGAAACCAAACACTCTGCAGTGCAGTACTACTATTGGATTGGTGAGTACCTGTATACTTTATTCATTTTATTGTATTTTAACTCTTTGAAAATTGGTATTCCACTGGTAAGTATAACTCTTGGTTAACTGGAATTTTTGACTACCCAGCACCCCCAATTTTCCCAACATGCCAGATAACAAAACTTTTACTGTATAAACTATCTCTAAGGTCATAGCCAGATTTTTTATTATACTGCAATTATAATTTAAAAATGGAAAGAAAATGTATGGTAGTATTAGTATGTTAATAGCAAGAGTCTGAGGTAAATCAATAAAGTAAGAATTTCTATATCTAACTATTGCAGGGATCTTTGATCAGTGATATTAGTATTGTGAATCACACTGCCTATGTTCGATAATGTGAGTTACCAAAGAGGTTTCAGTCATTATTCAATAGCTCTTAGAGCTTGGGATAGTTGCTTTTCAAAATACCTTTGAAGCATCAACAGTGTGCTCAGGGCTGTAGAACACCTAGAAGCAGGGCCGGCCCACAACATTTTGGCAGCTGAGGCGGGGAGCTCAAATGACATCCCGATGCCCCCTCGCTTGGGCCAAAACTTTGAAAGGTCTCAATTCTGCCTTCTTCCTGTTCTACTCCTCTCATGGTATTGCTCTGCTACCTACTCCAGTAAAGGAGAACTAACAATTTAAAATGCCTTGTTCAAAAATTTTAAGTAACACTTAACTTTCAAACGCCTGAACAGCAAATGTAACTTTTTTTGTCTGCATAGTAAATGCTGGCATTTTTATCTGTTTGAATAATCAAAGTGGTGCTTTCCGTGCCTTCTTGGTTGCAAAGATTTGAACTGCTTCCTGAAGGTCCACAGTCTGGACCAGCTCATGCTCTATTGAGCCTCTCCTCTGTGTTGTGGTGGTGGCGTTGATGTTTTTTTATTATCTCAGCTTGGAGTTTTCTCCACTGCTGCTGGCAGTTACAGGAAGTGTAGAAGTATGAGCAAGCAGCATTTGGCATTCGGAAGAAGAGGGTGGTCATCTTGTTCTTTGCATATATTCCAGAACAGCCTTTGGAGTTGATCCTGCTGAAATGCATCTTGAAAGGGCTTTCAGTTCATCACCTAAATCACTCATATCAATATCGTGCATGTCATCATGTGTCAACACTGTCTCTAGTGCCCTGCATTGCTGATGTATGTCTTCAGTATGTGAGTTTTTTTTGGATATACATCAATACAATATATATACTGCTGTGTTGAGCTTGCTACATGAATTCTCTTCTTCTGTGTGTGTATTGCACACTCACACCTAAAAAAATTGACTTTGACTTTGTGTTTGTTTGTTGTTTGGGGTGGATTATCCCTCGCCTCAATGTGAAAAATGTCTTCTTTTGTTTCTTTTGTTTGGGTGGGTGGAAAAATGGGAAAATAGTGTCAGAAGTTCCTTCTTCTGCTGCACTCTTCAGCATTCTTCATTTCTCATCTGATCATCTGATCTGAGGGTATGAGTTTACTCTGTCCAGTTGTTCCTTTGTCAGATTGCTCCAGGTATATATATCAAGGTTTGCTTAGTCTCTTCTATTTTTTTTATTTCAAACAGCCACACATGCCACACACACACAACACACAGTTAAGTTAAATTCTGATCTGATGATTCCCTTCCACTGTGTTCTCCCACTATTCTCCCAGTAAGTATAATGTTCCTGTCCATGCATTATCCTCCCAGCATCTATCTCTCATCCATTTTATTATTTTTATATTTGATAGGCTTTACTTGACTACACTTGACTGTGGCTCATTGTGGCACTCAGTGTGGTTCTCAGAGAGAGAGGATGTTTGCTTGCAATTTCAAAAAAATTGAGTTGATGAACAGAAAATACAGAAGAAAAATGAATGAAAATAAAAAGACAAAATTCAGCAGCCTCACTGCTGACCCAGTGCTGCACAACAAGTGAAGATGATGGTTCATGATGGGAAAAAAACTGAAAAAAAAACACCAACTTCTCTCTCCTGCTCTCCTCCCTCTCCCATCATCCTCGCATTATTATCTCCCTCTCCTCTCATCTGACCTCTCATCCAGCTATCAACAATTCATTTATCTTCCACATTTGTCCACATCCCTTTTGTCATCATCAATATCAATAAAAAATCAATAAAAAATCTATCAAAAAATGCTCTAGAAACATTTCATTGCAAGGACATTTTCACTGGGTTTTGTTGTACAGTCACTAAAGTCATTTGTTCCATATGGCTGATGTCAGGTATGCAGTCCAGAATAACAGAGTAGTATCTTGCTGACTTCAGATCTGCCACAATCTTCTGTTTGACTTTTGTTGCCAGTAACTGTATAATCTCATTTTGAATTGTTTTTCCAAGGTAGTGGTGTGCGTACATTTCTTGGGTGGTGACTCTTCTTAGATGGTCCTGGAGTACAGCATCAAACTCAGCCATCACCTCCACAATTTTAAGGAAGTTTGCATTGTTTGGCACATACAGCTGATCTGAAGTGCCACGCAGTGCTAAGTTTTGGGTAGCAAGCATTCTCACTCCTTTAACTTCATCTCATCTCAAGCTCTTTCCATCTATGGAATGCTCTCTGGTGATTTGATGCCTTCTCATGGCATGCCAGATTTCTAGCCAGAGTTTTCCAGTCCTTTGTTCCTGTAGAACCCAAGATGGCTGGAACATTGGAGTGGAAGAGTTTGCAACAAAAACAGTATGCAGCATTCTGGGTTTTTGAGTGCATAAGCCATGGCCTCTCCACTTTGTCACCATTGGGGATTTCACACCAGTAATGTGTTGGATAGAAACTTCTATTTTCATTATCTTTGGGGAACACGAAGTTTTTCACTTGAAGTGGCCCATGCGGTACAAGGAAGTCCCTCAGGCTACTGCTCAAGTGGGTCCACAGTCCTGGATCATGTAGACTTAAGGAACTAAACTCAGCAGCAGCTGTTTCTTGCACCTCCATCACACTCTTCTCTGATCTACACTTTTCTTCAGGAATGTGCATGGTTACATCCATTTGAGATGGAGATATGGATGCTGCAGTAGCTCCCAAATCACCTGCACTCTGACTAACTGGAAGATCAGGCATCTCCTCACCACTCATATCCTCACTGGCACCTTGAACATTTGTGTCTATGTATCTCAGGAGAGCTCCTTCCTGCTTAGCTAGAAAAGCTTCCTTTGCTTTCTGTCTTTTTCTGAATGCTGCCCCAGAGGGGCGTTTTCTTCTTTCACTCATGACTGCTGATCTGTGCCAGCTATAGTGGCGCTCAACACTCAGTTGAAGGGGACAAATAAGCAGGCTGGTAGCAGAGCCTTAGTGAGGGAAGATATCAGCATCTTAAGGGCCTAACTGGCTCCTACTACTTCAGTTGACTGCCTGTTCTCCTCAACTGGGTTCAGGGAAGCAGCAGGAAACAGGAAGCTCTCTGGGAAGGTGGTGTGGTGTTAATCAGTCCAGGCTCCTGGGGGTGCTAGAGAGGTACATAAGAGGCTCCTCCTCCTCTCTCTCCCTTCAGCTCCTGCTGCTTTCTGTTATTTCCTCTCACCTTTTCTCCTGCCTGCCTGTTATGTCTCTTGTGCCCTCCTCCAGCACAGCACTCCACCATCTCTGTGCATCTAGAGCTGAAAGAATACATATGCACCAACAGCAGACACAAATTTCTACACTCTGGGTCCTAGTGGCGGTGCCCCCCACCCCTAGTCTGGCACCTGAGGTGGCCACCTCAGTTCGCCTCATGGTAAGGCCAGCCCTGCCTAGAAGACAAGCTTACAGTTGACATAGACCACATAAAAAACACTAGAAACCTCTTTAAAATGTCCTGTTTTAGATTATTTCCCCCTTTTACTTTTTAATATATTGTATGGGTGGACACCACGATCAGCTTCAACAATGGAACCCTACAGACAACTATATACAAGAAACCCACAAATCACCACACCTACCTTCATTGATCCAGTAATCACCCAAATGCCCCAAAATCTGCTATCTACAGCTAGGCATTCAGATACTACAGAACATACTCCAAGGAGAAAGTCCAAATTATACATCTTAACACACTCAAAACTACCTTCACCAGACAAGGACACACCACCAGAGAAGAAGATTATGTCATGGAATAGACCACCAAAATACCCGAAGAGAACCTGTTTCAATATAGAAATAAAGTCCGCTCTGACTGCCCTAAAACACCCTTAGTTGTCACGTACCACCTCATACTGGAACCCCTATGGAGTATCATCAAACAACTACAACTCATACTCTAGGGGGACCCCATCCTGAAATAAATCTTTCCAGAATCCGCCTCTTCTGGCCTTCAAACAACTCCCCAACCTCGCCACGCTCACCATCAGAATCAACCTCCCCATAGACCAGGACACACCAACTCAAAGTGGCATCAGTCTCTACCAGAACAACAGATGCAAAACCTGCAGACATACCTCCACTGCTGCAATGATCAACACCCCCCACAATGCACCATTCAAGATCCATGGTCCTTACACGTGCCTATGACAACATGTGCTGTACCTCATCCAGTACAGTAAATGTCCCAATAACAGCTATACGGATGAAACCAGACAATCACTATGCTCTCAAATGAAGTCACACAGAAAAATGATAAAAGCCAAAAACACCATATCACCTGTGGATGAACGCTTTTCACAAAGCAATCATTCTATATATCTGACCTATCATCCTCAGAGGAAACATACACAATACTTTCAAAAGATGAGCCTGGGCGTTTAAATTCATAACTTTGCTAGACAATAAAAATCATGGACTGAATAGAGACAATGGATTTTTTTGGCTTATTACAACAAACTGTAACCCACTAACAACGACTTCCTTCCCCAGCCCCTCCCCCACCTAATGGCTGAATGTGTGTTAACGGGCCACTTCACTTTGAATAGTCCCTTGAAATATGTGTTAACTACTTATGCTAAACCATCTGTTCCACCTTGTATTTAGCTGTGACAGTATGTTTCACAGACCTGAAGAAGAGTGTGAAAGCTTGTCTCTCTCACCAACAGAAGTTGGTCCAATAAAAGATTTCAACTAGCAATAATCACACCTCAGATTAACTTCATTGGCTATGATACTGCCACTTATTACTTCACCCACTTTGTCTCTCTCTAAGCCGGTTACTTGTCATTCACTCATGTTCTTAGTATATACTGCCTTCATAGATTCACACTCATATTTATGTGAAGCTTATTAACAGAATTATTATCGCAGCTAGTTGAGCGCAATTATATGCCTAATGTATGTGCCAGTCATGAAAACGTGCCGCTTTGTAGCAAGTTTCAGTACACTATACTATTCTTGATAGCATAGTATATCAGACATGTAGCCCCTGTTGGGCTTTTCCCCACATAGGCCAGAAAAAGATAAGATAATTTTCAAAACTCAGTATTCTCAGTATAAAAAATGATATCTTGTATGAAATTCAATTAATGGAGAATAGTCACACCAAAGTAGTCAGAAACTACAAATTACATCATAGAGTATGATTTCTTATTAACTATACCTTACTAAACTGAAAATGTGCCTCCTATGTACTTACATACTACTCTTTTAAGACATCAACAGTCCCAGGTTTGATGATAGTTTTGGGTTGTTTTTTTCCTGCCTAAGGTCTGATCTACATTTAAAATTTAGGTCAACATAGCTGTAGTGCTCAGGGATGTGAAAAATCAACCCCCACGCCCCACCCGAGTACCATAGCTATGCCAACCTAATCCTCGGTGGAGATGCAGCTAGGTGAATGGAAGAAGGCATTTTTCAATCTATCCAGCGTTGCTCGGTGAGGTGGCATTTCTACAGTGACAGAATCACTGGCCCCTCGCTGTAGGCTGTCTACACTGTGGGGTTATGCTGGCATAGCTATGGCACCATAGCTATGTCCCTATAATCCCCATAGTGTAGATGTGGCTTGGGTAGATTTGGCCTATATGTGTCCTTCTGGTAGAGTGGTTGTTACCCTTGGTGCACATATTGATATACATGGTTCCAAACTAGCATGGCTATAGTGAACTTGATACTGTTGAAAGGTACTGAGCTAGACAACCCTGGAGTTGGCAGCTTCTATTATCCACAAAATGGATACAACATTTGTAGCGACAGTGGTTGACTCTCCAAACTGCCCTATCAATATGCCTTAATTCTGTTTAGAAGAAATTAACTTCTGGATTGAGATGGCAGTTTAGTCCAAATGCCTACTCAGCACTTATTTCTACTGTGTGGACCAGGGGTAGGCAACCTATGGCACGCGTGCCGAAGGCAGCATGCGAGCTGATTTTCAGTGGCACTCACACTGCCCAGGTCCTGGCCACTGGTCCGGGGGGCTCTGCATTTTAATTTAATTTTAAATGAAGCTTCTTAAACAATTTAAAAACCTTATTTACTTTACATACAACAATAGTTTAGTTAAATATTATAGATTTATAGAAAGAGACCTTCTAAAAACGTTAAAATATATTACTGGCACACGAAACCTTACATTAGAGTGAATAAATGAAGACTCGGCACACCACTTCTGAAAGGTTGTGTGGACTAACAATGGAGAGAATTAGTGCCAGCCGTTGTGGTAGACTGGGTGAAGTCAACATTTGTTTGCTAGGAAACAGACTAAGACCACCAAATTTATTTCATATAGGTCACCAAATAGCCATCAATCAATGGGAATTGTGGGTCCACAGCACCTCATAAAATCAGGTCCTTAGACTGTATGCTCCTTGAGCAGAGTCCTTGTTTTTAAAGCAGTACATACACTTAAGACACTGTATTAACAATATTTACATTATAAATACTGTCTGCAGTGCGAATTCACATTGTGTATCTTTTTTATTTTTTAAAATATCAAATCAAGCTAATGGGCAGGAGACTGTTTACAGTTTCTTTATCCTCATAACATGTACATGATCCATTTCTGTTGAATATAGAGCTCGGGGCAGATCTTCAACAAGAACAATGTGAAAAAAAGGAATTAGAAGTAAAAGAACAGATTGAAAAAATTAAAGCCGAACTATGGTTTCAGGTAAATTAAGTTACACTACTATCATTGAAATTAACATTTATAATTATGGAATCTGTGTTGTAGCATGCAAATTGTGGACAAATGCCTTTGAGCTCATGGGCGGCAGGTATAAGAGGCTTGGAGAGCTAAGCCTCCCCAAATGGGGCAAAAAATGCCCAATGCAGCGCACCTCCCTTTGGAGGCGTGCCCACCTGGCGCCTTTGGCGCGCTGTCGCTGGAAGCTCCCGAGAAGTGGGGGGCCACCGGTGCCCAGACCATGGCCCGCCCATGCTCTGCCCAGAGGCCCTGCCCTGCTTGGCCTCTTCCCCCATGGCTGTTCCCCTGCACCTACTCTTCCCGCCCCCGCTCCACCTCTTCCCCCAAGGCCTCACCCTCTGCTCACTCCTCTACACCCCCTCTTGCCTCATCGCTCGCCCTTAAGGCAGGAGGGGCAGAAAGGAGCGTTGAAGGACGGGGCAGAGAGGAGTGAGTGGCAGGCACAGGTTTGGGGGAGAGGGCAGAGAGAAACGAGTGGTGGGCAGGCAGGGGGCCTTGGAAGAGGGGGCAGAGAGGAGCAGGCAGGGGGCCTCAAGGGAGGGGGCGCAGAGAAGCGGGCAGAGGCGGGCCTTGGGGGAAGAGGTGGAGCAGGAGTGGGAAGAGGCGGAGTGGGGGCAGAACCTCAGGGGAAGAGGCCAAGCAGGAGTGGGGCCTCAGGGCAGAGCAGAAGTGGCATGTAGGACATAAGTGCTGGAACTAAGAGGGTGGGGGGTGCTGCCACACTCCATGGCTTGAAATGGTTTCCATTATATGAAGGGTTTACAGTTGGCTCTCAGCACCCCTGCTATGCAAATTGTTCCAGCACCCCCCTAGTTCAGGAGGAGCCTCATGGGGAGAAGACTGAGCAGGAGTGGGGCCTCAGGGCAGAGCAAAGGCTGGGGCCATGATCTGGCCACGGGTGGCCCTCTCCTACTTCTCAGGAGCTCCTGGTGCTCACTCTCAGCCACCCCAAAAGCAAGATTCAGGTGCCATCTATGTTTGAAGTGAGAGTTAATATCAGTTCATCTTCATCTGCCTGTTCATTTTTTACTTTAAATCTAGAAATACCGGAAAGAACATGCAGTCAACAAGTTAAATAACTTTTTAATACTACATTTATTTTTAAACAATTATCAATGCTTGTTTATGTAACAGACAATAATAATTGTACAGTTGTTGTTGCATAAGTACCAAATCTGGCACACAATGAATAGCAGAACTCCCATTGACGCCAGTGTAACTAAGAGCAGGTTCTGTATGCACAAATTTGCACATGAATATGATCTTCTAGCTATCAAGCTCAACTAACTTGGGCATTTGACCATCCAAAAATAACCAGTCAACTTACTGGTCAAATTTTGTCAAAGAATGTCAAAAGTGGTAAAATATTTTAAAGCATTAATTTAATACAACAGTAACAGATAAGAGTAAGACTTTATGGGCTCCAATAAGCTTAGCCTTAGATACTTATGCCTACCTACAAAAAACCCCAAATTACTTAACTGAGTTATTTTAACTCAGAAAAAATGCAAAACACAATGAAGTTCAGCAATGTTAGGTTAGCACTTAAATGTGAATGGTCTTCAAGACAGTTACAAAAGAAAATAAAAATGAAATAAAACAAACACATAGCAACCATAAAAGAAAAAAGTCATTTTTAAATGCACTTATGCTAGGTAGGCAGCAGGTCATCTCTTCAGGTAACTTAATGGCTGTCCATGTTTTCTCTTTGTGTTGGGGGAGGAGGTTTAATGACTGTAAACCCTCCTCTCCCACCCCTACTCCCTTCTGAGTTAATTTCCATATGTTTGTCTAGTCAGTTTAAATTGCAAGCTCTTTGGGGGCAGGGACTGTGTCTTTTAACTTGTTTAATGTGCTTTGTAAGCCACCATGTACACTGATAGCCTGGTATACAACTAAAGATATACATACAAACAATATTTGTTCTAGAAGATACCAGCCAATCAAGATGCTCATCTTTCAGTTAGTTCATCTTTTCCCCAACAGGTGGCATTAGCATATAGTAAAATGAGTGATTAAGACCTTTAAGTAAGTTTGCTAATAGATGGCACCATGATACAATCAAAAAGGTCAGCCTCCGCCTATATCAGGGTATTCTTGCTGGAATATTTGACCATGGTCAAACAATAAGCAGTGAACTGAACAGTCAACTGACATTATTTTATCAGTCAATTGACCAACTTGCCAAATCTAATCTCAGCAAGGCACATTTTTAACATTATGAAGAATTTAAACAAATGTTACATCAAAATTTTGTCTCTGAAACACACTGTGATCACTACTAAAATATCAACATTTGCCAATCCTTTTCCACACAGTGCTATGTGAGATCCAGAGTTGCCCGCTATGCTTATAATAGGTAACAAAACGGTGGTATCTCAATGCCATTGTATGGTACAGTGTTAGCAAATGCCCACTTTTTAATATTGATCACTGTACCGGCAATTTTCCAAAGATCAATGTAACAATTTTGTCAAATAGCCAGAATCACCACATATGTTATCACTTCTATATAGATTGATCTGGCTCTAATTTTTTAATGAAAAACAATAAAGCTATTGATTACAATAATCTCTGATCCAAGTCAGAATACCATGTAAACAGATCTTTAGCTAAGCAGTCGGGCTATGATTTTTTTTTTTTTAAGGCTAAAGTGGAAAAAGAAGATGCAGTGGAACAAGCCCTTGATCAAGCAACAGCTGAACACAACAGTTTTTTAGAAGACCTAAAAAAAAAGCATGAAAAGAAACTAAAGGTTTGGAGTCACTTGCTTCCATTTTTAATATGCCAAATATTTTACTGTAGAAATGTCCAACTATGGAACTGAATTACCTTCTCAACAATACATTGGCATACTATTTGTTTAAAGATGTTCTATTTGTGCTTGTACATTGCTATTGTTTTGTATCAGTTGGGAATTGAGTCATGTTGTTTGATGGGGTAGCTTGCTTTGAGGATCACTGCATTTTTCCTTATGCCAGATTATTTGGTTCTGTCTGGTCAGATACTTGGGTTAGCTAGTTCTTTCTGGTTGGTTTTTAGCATGCTATACTTTCCTTTTTATTGTATGAAACTTAGTTGTTTTGTGACAGATGCCCTATTAAGTCCCCAGTTCAGCAAACTGCTTGAGCACATGCTTAACTTTAAGCACCTGCTTAAGGCAATTTCTATTCAGCACAGCAGTTAAAGATGGGATTAACTTTCAGCACATTCTTAAATTCCTTTGATACCAAAGCTAAGCAGGTGTTTAAATGGTTTGCTGAACTGGAGCCTAAATTTAAAAAATAAAAATAATTAGAAGTATATTACTGTATGTGTGTATGTGTATCTATCTATACATATACCTCTAAACTGAGCATGCAAATTATCATGTTTTATTGTATAGACTTAACAACATGCTTAATTTGCATGCTGGAATATCTGATAAAAGATGCAAACACAAATATAAATACAAAGGAAGAAAACTACAAACAGCAATTAAGCTTCTACAGCATTTTATACTATCGGTTTTTCTATCACTGAAGTATCTGAGGTCTTTCCAATAATGCATTAAGCAACAGGACCATCATCTGTGTCACATTCTCTCCCCAGTGGGAGAAGTGTGTGCACTGGAGTGTTTTGTTGTGTGTTGATGTTAGAGAAGGAAGGTCAAAAGAATGTGTCTTGCACTGAGTGGGACAGGGATTGAACAATAAATTTTTATTCACTATTTAAAGGTACTTTAAATGTTTCTTAAGGAAGCAGTGATAAAAATTAAGAGAGAGATGCAGCGGTACCTGGAAGATGAGCTGAAGAGGGAATCTGAAGCTGCAGAGCAGCGCATGGCTCACAAACTTCAGCGCATCCTGATGGAGTGTGCTTTGGAAAAGATGCACGCTGTAGCTGATGCCAGAAAACAGGAGAGGCAGACAGCATCCCAAGCAATGGCCAAGCAGCAAAAGTATTCTTGCAATTTTCTAAAGTTTAACTGTTCATCCATTTTTATAACAATAAGCAAAAATGCATACACCAACAGTAAGCAAAATATCCTAAAGGTTTTCTGTGGCACCCATCTAGGGTGACCAGACAGGAAGTGTGAAAAATTGGGACAGGGGGTGAGGGGTAATAGGCTTCTCTATAAGAAAAAGCCTCAAATATCGGGACTGTCCCTATAAAATTGGGACGTCTGGTCACCCTACACCCATCTTCATCTTCTAAGCACTGATATCCTAACTAGAATTCTACCTATGGAATTCATACAAAGTATACTGAAACATGTAACTAAAGAAACAAGACTTGAGTACATCAACGTTGATCATTCCCAGACTTTCAAGAAACAGATCAGTATCTTTTAAAAATATTTCATACCTGAAATTCAAAAGGTGACTTTACTCTGAAAAGTGATTGAAATTAGCATTGTGGGCTTTCAGGCTTATTGCATTTCACAATTTCACATCACATTTACTTAGGTTAGAAGCAACAATTTTTTTTCTAATTGCCAGCACCACAAACTTAACCTGGGACCTGAAAGTCAAGCTTTGTTCTTTATGTGTCATCACCAGAAATAAAGATTTAGAAGGTCAAATTCTGCCCTCACTTAAAATGTATAAAACCCATTGTCTTCATTTAATTGCAATGGGATTTTACAGGTTAAATTGAGGACAACAGCTGGCCCTACAAGTGGAATTTAGTTAATTATGTTAACAGTGTTTGATACCTAGCAATATCCTTTTCCCCCTCCCATAAGATTAGAGAGTAGTAAGATGTACTTTTGTCACTAATGTCAGAAGTAATTCTAAAAACTCAGAGAGCAGATCTGTTGGGTAAGAATGTTCCCTTTTTAAACAGCCATTTTTCAGAATAGATCCACACTGAGTTGACATATTATGTAATGTTTTCATTCTCACAATGAAAACAGGGCCTAGTCCTGCAGTCCTTTTTTCCACAGATAAGACTACTACATCATCTTAGCTGGTATCTTCTGATTCTCCTGTCAGCTGAGTTCCTATGGGACCTGGTGAAAATTAAAAGTCCTCCTCAAAGTGGAACAGCTGGGAGGATTTCCCCTTTGGCACAATGGACTTGGCTGATGCTGAGCACACCATGGGGATACCCTTTATATTTCCCTGAGCCAGCTTCGCTGAATTGCATTCATTGTGTTTGGGCACTGTTATATATTTTATATATTTTCTTGCCTTATTTTAGTAGTTGTACTGAACACAGGTGTGTTTGATAAAACTTAAAACAAAAATTAGAAGTACATTTCCAGGCTACAAATCAATGTTTAGCCTCAATTCAGGGAAACATTCCAATTTGGAACAGCACTATAAAAAAATTATTTAAAGTTAAAATACAGAATACAAAACTGATTCTTCATGTTCGTTCCCCTCCCCTCCCCACACCTTATTTGTTTAATTTAACATTTATTTTGAGTATTGTAACACTTTTCACCTTGACACATGCACCATTAAAATAATACCATTTGGTATATATATTGGAACTGATCTTCCACTGGTGTAAATCAGTATAGCTCCATTTAAGCCAGTGGAGCTATGCTGATTTACAGTATCAGAGGATCTGGCCCTACAGTCTTCCTGTTATCCTGTTTTAGTCCTGTCGTAATTTTATTTCATGTTATAACGTCACTTATATTTGTAACAAAATCAGAAACTTTATAATTGTACGGTGAATAAACTTTAAGTAATCTTTAATAATCATTAATAATGTATTAAACCTATCAACGTTACTTTACAAATCAATTAACTTTTAAACAGAAAGTACACAGAGCAACTCCAGGAAGCTGGGATATTGGCTAACAAAATACATCAGAAGAACCTGGATCAATTAAAAAAAGAAAAACTTTATGAAATGAGTGTTGCCTTGGACATTACTCAAAAAGAGAATCAAGACGAGGCTGAAAAACAGCTCAAAGAAGCAGAGAAAACACATCAGGCCATATATGGAGAAGTGACGACCAGCCTGAGAGAGACAGAAGCTCAAGTACAGATTCTTACCCAACAGCTGGAAAGCATGACAGCTTGGAAAGACAACCTGGAAGCTGAAATAGAAGAAACAAGACAATCTTTTCAAAACTACATTGATATTACATTTCCTAAGCTAACCCCAGGACAAGCAGATTTTATCCTGCCATTCAGAAAGAGACTTGAACACAGGGATACAAAAAAGGAAGCAACAGATAATGACAACGGAATGTAAAGACGGGATCGGTGTGAGATTTACTGCAAGTGCAGATCAACACTTCCAGTAAGTAATGCTGAAAAATAAATCAATTTCTGTTCACTGCATTAAACATGAGTCCCTGTAGGTAAAGGAAAAATAATCATTACATATTAATTAATGCACCAAGCTTAGGCAGGATATATTCATCTTCTCTCCTACAAATGGTAAATGTAGATGACCCTCTACTTCCATTATAATAACCTCCTGCCTCAAAAACTTTTGAGCTGCAGTTTCATATGCTTGATATTAGCCCAAAGACACTTTTTTGAAGCGTGAGGAAAATCCATTCAGCCACTTTCCAGTGAACAAAATACACTTTTTCTTAGTTAAAAAAAAGATTAAAGGCAATATTTGAAGTAGTGAAAGCGAAGTGAATCCTGGACAGGGGTTACTGAAGAGAGAAGTACCAGCTCTGCTACATGCTCCTCCTATCCTGGGGAACTGTGCAGAATTCTCCTCTGGTGCAGCTCTACTGGGTCATTGGTTTGGGGGATTTTAGGGTTAGGACCAGGAACTGCTGCTCTTTGTTATATTCTTCCTGCAGACTCTGAGGATGTCCAACTGAGAGTTAACATTACATTTCTTAAGGCAGTTTTTATCACCCAGGCTCCCCTTCCTTACTGCACATCTGTGAGACAGTCAGTCTGTGGCAGCATTGCACCAGCAGAGTGGCTTTGAGGTTGCATAGGGATTCCATGGATCATCTAAGAGCTCTCTGGATCTTAGGAAATCCACTAGGTTTGATAGCTTAAACCTCTGCTCTTTCATTTCTTGACAAAATGATAAGTAGGAAATTCTGGCAGTCAAAACTCAGTTTCCTGTATATTAAACCAGATACACCCACATATGGCTCTAGTGCAGTGGTTCTCAAACATTTGTACTGGTGACCCCTTTCAGATAGCAAGCCTCTGAGTGTGCTCCCGCCTCCTTATAAATTAAAAATACTTTTTAATATATTTAACACCATTATAAATGCTGGAGGCAAAGAGGTGTTTGGGGTGGAGGCTGACACCTCGCGACCTCCCATGTAATAACCTTGCAACCCCCTGAGGGGTCCTGACTCCCAGTTTGAGAACCCCTGATCTACTGGAACCTGCATCCATAACTCAAAAGTAACTTAATTTAAAAATTTCAGATTGCACGAGAGTCTTGTTCTTAATGAGGAATAATCACTTGGTTAAATTTGATTTTTTTTCTATCTATCTAAATATCTAGATGACCCCAACACTAAAGTAACTGACCCCACCATTATGTTGTAAACTATTCAAGATTTGCTTATACATAAACATGATACAAAATTTCTATTAGGACTGTTGGTAGCATAAAACATCTACAACACCCTGAAGCAGGGGTGGGCAAACTATGGGTCGCTTCCAGCCCATCAGACATTTTTATCTGGCCCTCGAGCTCACACCAGAGAGCGGGGTCTGGGGCTTGCCCTGCTCCACCTGCCCGGTGTGTCCCAGCCCCCGACTCACAAGTCCCTTGATAAGCATCATCTTCCGGCATGGAGAGCCACACTGCGCAGGTGTGATTTCACCACACTGTTTCCAGGTTTGGAACCCCGCCCCTAGGCAGCAGCCCCCTACCCCCACACATGGCAGTGCGCCCAACCCTCTCCAAGTCTCCTATGGCCCTACCCTTGAGAGCCTTGAAACTGCCCAGAGTCCCAGCTAGGGTGCCTCCGCCTGCGGCAGTGCCTGATACGGACCCAAAGTCGTCCCTGGTACTGCCCATGTAGAGCCCCCGCCCCCTCCCCCCGCGCCACACCCCATGAGTCCCCCCTCCTCCCACCTTGGTAATATCCCTTACAGAGCCCCCACCATAGAGTCCCCCTCCCCCACCAGGCATTCATGGTCCACCATACAATTTCCATACCCAGATGCGACCCTCAGGCCAAAAAGTTTGCCCGCCCCTGCTCTGGAGGAGTGTAAAACTTAATTACACAACTCCTAAGTGCCACAGCCAGGGGTTTTCTTTCTTTTAACAAAATGGAAATAAGGGAAACATCGGAAAAAAATAAGTTAATGCAACATTAATGTTTCAAATTAATTTGAAAAAAGTCAGGGATGGAAAAATTTCTTCTTGCATTCTTAATCATTTGTTTTCGCTGACTACTCATAACTGACAATCATCACACTAGCCTTTTCCTCCTCTCAATCATGGCGGGAGGGAGGCAAATCCAGAGCGGTTCTATTGTAGTTGGGGCTACAGCTGCCATCTTGGTACACTCTTCCCAGAATCAGAAAGTTTAAACATGCTACTTTTTACATTAACAAGATGTAAGCAGAGTCAGGATGAGCTCTACCCTGACATCTGGTGGTGAATTATGGGGAGTGTGGAAAGAATTTCAAGGAGTGGCAAAGATTTGCATTGCAATAGCCCACGGCAGCATGGGATGGTTATTTTGGCAGCTGGGATCCCCAATTTCTTTGTTATTGGGGCAGGAAGGAAAAAAAGTGCTGTCGCCCTAATTATGTGAATGAGGAACTATGAGACTGCTTTATCACAGAAATGACTCAACCTACATTAAATAGTACTTGCTAGACAAGGGACATGGGTTCCAAAACCCAATGAATAGAAAGAGGTTGGGACTGGTGTGTGTACCTGATGGTATGGGCCCTGTCTGAGAGCCTGGAACACCCATTGCATATTCTCCTCTCTCCACTGTTGAAGAGCAGAGCTAATTTTAAATCCTTTCGGAGTCTATCTAGAGGCTGCTGACCTGAATTCACATTGGGCCAATGGTGCACCAGCACCTGGGCTTCCCTACTACAAGCTGAAATCACTAAGAGCTGAAATCACTAAAAGAGCTAAGCTTATTAAGCTGAGATCACAGAGTGCTGTGTTAACTAGTGGGGGAGCCTGAAGATCTATTGCTAAGTGGCTGCCAGAGTGGAGCAGTCTGCAGCACATTGGAGCAACCCATGGAACAGTGAGCAGTGTGGAGCGGTTTGTGGGGACGGCTGATGCGGTTCATGGGTCGGCTGGAGGAGCGGCACAGCTGGTGGAGTGGAGCCAGTTGTGGTGAAGGCTGCAGCAGAACTCCACGGAGAGGCGGAGCAGTTGGCCCTGGCCCACGTAAGGTGCCCTTTAACACCCTGTGTGTGCCCCCCCCCATTTCCACCCAGGCTGGGGGGGTAAAACTTTGCAGATAAACTTTTGAACCCTGGGGTGGCACTGACCAGAGATAGAGACTTTTGGGTTGTTGGACTTTGGGGTGATGGACTTAAGACCAGGGGCGGCTCTACAAATCACGCTGCCCCAAGCAGCGCAGAGCGCTGCGCCGCCCTTCCCCGGTCCCGCGGCGGGTCCCCTCTTCCCGCGGCTCCGGTTGAGCTCCTGCCGGCATGCCTGCGGCAGGTCCACCGAGCCGGACGAGCGACCTGCCACAGTCATGCCTGCGGGAGCTCAACCGGAGCCGCGGGAAGACGGGACCCGCCGCAGTCATGCCTGCGGCAGGTCCGCTCGTCCCGGGCTCCGGTGGACCTGCCGCTGGCATGCCGGCGGGAGCTCCACCGGAGCCAAATGCCGCCCCCCCGGGAAACGGCCGCCCCAAGCGCCTGCTTGGTGCGCTGGGGTCTAGAGCCGCCCCTGCTTAAGACCCTAAGGGGGAAAGGACAGTGCCAAATGTACTTGGAGGTGGGTTTTTTTTATGGTTTGTATATAGTCCTGTTTGTGGTGTCTCTCCAATGTGATGCCGCATTGTTTCCCTCCTTTATTAAAAGGATTTTGCTACACTCGGACACTGTGCTTGCGAGTGGGGAAGTATTGCCTCCTAGAGGAGCCCGGGGGGGTGGTAGGTAATTGTCCCAGGTCACTGGGTGGGGCTCAAGCCGGTTTTGTGTTGTGTTATTGAAACGGAACCCCTGGATACTGAACCCGGCCCTGGTTGCTGCCAACTCAGAGGGGCAGAAGGGTTACAAATACAAAAATTAAGTAATTATCCATCTGACCAGATTTTTACTGAGCCAGTTTCTAAGGAAAGTATGGTTATGGCTGTCAACACATGATTAATTAAAGAAAGGAAATTAGTAGATAAGAACAGCCTGGGGGGAGGAATAGCTCAGTGGTTTGAGCATTGGCCTGCTAAACTCAGGATTGTGAGTTTAATCCTTGAGGGGGCCACTTAGGGATCTGGGGCAAAATCAGTACTTGGTCCTGCTAGTGAAGGCAGGGGGCTGGACTCAATGACCCTTTGGGGTCCCTTCCAGTTCTATGAGATAGCTATTCTAAGGAAGGGTAGAAGGGAGTACAGCAAAACAGAGACTATGGATTTCAGGAAGGCAGATTTTGGTAAGCTCAGAGAGCTGATAGGTAAGGTCCCATGGGAATCAAGACTGAGGGGAAAAACAACTGAGGAGAGTTGGCAGTTTTTCAAAGGGACACTATTAAAGGTCCAAAAGCAAGCTCTTCTGCTGGGTAGGAAAGATAGAAAATGTGGCAAAAGACCACCTTGGCTTAACCACGAGATCTTGCATGATCTAAAAAATAAAAAGGAGTCATATAAAAAATGGAAACTTTTTTATATTATTTGGTCAGATTACAAAAGATTAATATAGGCAAACAACACAGGAATGCAGGGGCAAGATTAGAAAGGCAAAGGCACAAAATGAGCTCAAACTAGCTATGGGAATAAAGGGACTTTTTTTTATCAATACATTAGAAGCAAGAGGAAGACCAAGGACAGGGTTGGCCCACTGCTCAGTGAGGAGGGAGAAACAGTAACAGGAAACTTGGAAATGGCAGAGATGCTTAATGACTTCTTTGTTTTGGTCTTCACTGAGAAGTCTGAAGGAAAGCCTAACATAGTGAATGCTTTCAGGAAGGGGGTAGGTTTAGAAGATAAAATAAAAAAAGAACAAGTTAAAAATCACTTAGAAAAGTTAGATGCCTACAAGTCACCAGGGCTGGATGAAATGCATCCTAGAATACTCAAGGAGCTAATAGAGGAGGTATCTGAGCCTCTAGCTATTATCTTTGGAAAATCATGGGAGACGGGAGAGATTCCAGAAGACTGGAAAAGGGCAAATATAGTGCCCATCTATAAAAAGATAAATAAAAACAACCCAGGAAACTACAACCAATTAGTTTAACTTCTGTGCCAGGGAAGATAATGGAGCAAGTAATTAAGGAAATCATCTGCAAACACTTGGAAGGTGGTAAGGTTATAGGGAATAGCCAGCACGGATTTGTAAAGAACAAATCGTGTCTAACCAATCTGATAGCTTTCTTTGATAGGATAACGAGTCTTATGGATAAGGGAGAAGTGGTGGATGTGGCATACCTAGACTTTAGTAAGGCATTTGATACGGTCTCGCATGATATTCTTATCGATAAACTAGGCAAATACAATTTAGATGGGGCTACTATAAGGTGGGTGCATAACTGGCTGGATGACTGTACTCAGAGAGTAGTTATTAATGGTTCCCAATCCTGCTGGAAAGGTATAACAAGTGGGGTTCCGCAGGGGTCTGTTTTGGGACCGTCTCTGTTCAATATCTTCATCTACGACTTAGATGTTGGCATAGAAAGTACACTTATTAAGTTTGCAGATGATACCAAACTGGGAGGGATTGCAACTGCTTTGGAGGACAGGGTCATAATTCAAAATGATCTGGACAAATTGGAGAAATGGTCTGAGGTAAACTGGATGAAGTTTAATAAAGACAAATGCAAAGTGCTCCACTTAGGAAGGAACAATCAGTTTCACACATACAGAATGGGAAGAGACTGTCTAGGAAGGAGTATGGCAGAAAGGGATCTAGGGGTTATAGTGGACCACAAGCTAAATATGAGTTAACAGTGTGATGCTGTTGCAAAAAAAGCAAACGTGATTCTGGGATGCATTAACAGGTGTGTTGTGAGCAAGACACGAGAAGTCATTCTTCCGCTCTACTCTGTGCTGGTTAGGCCTCAACTGGAGTATTGTGTCCAGTTCTGGGCACCGCATTTAAAGAAAGGTGTGGAGAAATTGGAGAGGGTCCAGAGAAGAGCAACAAGAATGATTAAAGGTCTTGAGAACATGACCTACGAAGGAAGGCTGAAAGAATTGGGTTTGTTTAGTTTGGAAAAGAGGAGACTGAGAGGGGACATGATAGCAGTTTTCAGGTATCTAAAAGGGTCTCATCAGGAGGAGGGAGAAAACTTGTTCATCTTAGCCTCTAATGATAGAACAAGAAGCAATGGGCTTAAACTGCAGCAAGGGAGATTTAGGTTGGACATTAGGAAAAAGTTCCTGTCAGGGTAGTTAAACACTGGAATAAATTGCCTAGGGAGGTTGTGGAATCTCTATCTCTGGAGATATTTAAGAGTAGGTTAGATAAATGTCTATCAGGGATGGTCTAGACAGTATTTGGTCCTGCCATGAGGGCAGGGGACTGGACTCGATGACCTCTCGAGGTCCCTTCCAGTCCTAGAGTCTATATATATATATATATATATATATATATATATATATATATATATATATATATATATATAAACAAATGGTCCATTTTCCTTTCTACTTGTGCTTGGCAATTATCATAGTGGGATGTAACAAGCAATAATTATTAACTCAGATCAGTCTACATGAGCTCACCAAAATGCCAAAGAGAAAAAACTGCACAATTTTGTATCACATTTTTTCATAAAAATCCACATGGGGTGCCCCCAATATAACATCCCATCCTATAAATCCCAGACTCCAAGCCCAACATTTTCAAAATGTGGTTGTCTGAAGTTACACACCTAAATCCAATTAGGCACTCAAATAAGTCTCTTGATTTTCAGAGGCACTGAGGGATGTAGGTGTTGTGATGTTGAGTGTTGCAATACCAAACTTTTAGGAACTTAAAAAATCACTGGAGTCCACAAAGCTTGAGTTAGGTGCCTGGTCTCCCTATAGACCAGGGGTGGGCAAACTGTGGCTCATGAGCCACATGCAGCTCTTTTACAGTTAAAGTGCGGTTCATTGAGCCCCCACCCCTCCATTCTCTGCCTACCAGACTGGGGGTGGGGGGAGGCTCAGGGCTTCTGCCCTGTGGCAGGGTGGTGGGGCTAGAGGCTTCTCCCAGAGACAACTGGTGCCTGCTGAGAGTGGGGGGCACAATTTAAAGGAATGCCCCTCCCAGCTTGATGCCCCCCCAGGTACACACATACTCTTACCCTCAGCAGCCCCTCCCTTCAGCTCCCAGACAGGGGTGGCCCTAGACTAGCTGCCAGCAATTGGTGCCCATGGCAAACCATGCAATTGGCACCCCACCACCACCCCCAACCCCAAGGGCAGATCTAGGCTGAGGTTTTTGGTAAACTGGGAAACATTTTTCCCTTTTTTTCCTTTTAATGTTTTTAAGCGGTTTTTTTTTTTAACAGAGGCTTAATTATTCGGTTTGTCCGTTTGTCTGTCCAACCAATGTTTCTGAGATCAAATAAAATAGAGACACAAAATTTTCAGAATAGATTTGTACATGACAGCTAGATGATATTTCAGTCCAATTTCAAATAAAAATGCATTAAAAATGTTAATTATATTAAATCCAAAATCATCCATTACACTATCCTGCTTTAACTGCCATTACCACCACATCCAATATAGAAAGAAATAAGAAAACTCTTCAATGAACTTTAACCTGTATTTACAAAACACTCTGAATAAATAACACTCTGTGCTCTTAAAACATGACTTTTCTTGCTTTAAGTTTTGAAAATTCAGTCACTAGTTCTTTTAGATCCAGTTTTCCAGCTATTTCATGCTCTGTTGACATAGTAGCAAGTCCAACAAGTCTCTCTTGCACCATTGTTGAACGTAGATATGTTTTTATCAATTTTAACTTTGAGAAGCTACGTTCCCCACTAGCTATGGAAACTGGCAATGTTAAAAGAATGTGTAGAGCTATAAAAATGTTTGGAAAACTGTCGGAGTTTATTTTCACAAACAAACTTCAGTACTTCTTCAGGAGTGGAATGTTTCTTAAGTCATCTTCAAAAAGCCTGAAGCTCACTACATAAATCTGTAGCATCAATGTCTTTTGAATTTTCATTAGTCAATGCTGACTCCAGTGTTATACAAAATTATCTAATCTGTTTTGCTGTTTTCTTTTGCAAGCTGTGGATATCATATAGAAAGCCAAATATTGACTCTAGCTGCTGCAACTGTTTAAATCTTTCATCAACCGAGTGAACAGCAGTATCAAGGACTGCAAAGTAGAAATTCACTTTGAACCTTTGTTTTGGGTTCTGAATGAGTGTGTCTCGTCCTTCCTACGAAAACTGCTGTTTCTTTTGCAAAATGCAAACTGGCTCTGTCAGAAAGTCTATTTCTTCAGCAAGCTCAAGAGAATCTACCAGTGTTCTTTCGAACCCTTCATCACTTCTGAATTCCTCCAGAATGTTTTTAGTTTCCTTCAGTTTTTGAATAGCAGAATGTATATTCAAGTTCTTTTCCTGAAGCTGCTTACTAGTGAGGTTAATCTCGAAAAAGATATTATACTACAAAATGAGTAAAATCACAAATTTGAACTTGGAAAGGTCATTTGCAAGAGCTTCTGCATCTGAACGTGCCGTATTGCCAGATGATCCAGTAAAGGTAGTATCATCAGAAATTTCAATTAGGGGATCATAAATGTTTCCAAGTTCATAGCAAAGAGGCTTCAAAGCATCAATGTGACTCTCCCATCTTGTCTGACTAAGTGGTTTCACAGTTAGAGAAGTCACATGGTGAGTCAGAATCTCCCAAAGGCGTGTTGAGCCTGAGAAAAAACACATAAACACGTTGCACCAGGTCAAAGAAACTGCTTGCCTCCAAACAGCATCTAGCAGTCTCATTGACAACCAAATTCAGAGAATGCGCACTGCAAGGAATGAAAAAGGCCCTAGGATTGATTTCCATCATTCTCCTTTGCACACCATTGTCTTTACCCTTCATATTACTCCCATTATCATAGCCTTGGCCACGTAAGTTTTCAACAGATGATGACATTGTTTCAAGCTCTTGTAGAATAGTTTCAGTTATAAATGCTCCAGTGGTCTCTTTCAGTGATACGAAACCCAAAAAATGTTCCTTTATGAGCACTTCAACATTATCTTCATCTGCAGACTTTTCCATATCCACAAAATGAATGATCATCGTCATTTGTTCAACATGACTCACATCTGGTGTACAGTCCAGTATTACTGAAAAGTATTTTGCAGAATGGGCAGCCTCTACAATTTTCTTTTTAATGGCATTTGCTAGGATTTGAATCAGGTCATTCTGCATATTTTTTCCTAAATAATGAACCTGTGTTTCATGATCAGTTATTTTCCATAGATGCGCCTTCATGGATCAAACAAAGGTAGGTATTCAACAAATTTTAAAAAGTTTCCATATAATTCCGTATAATTTTTCATTTCCACAGCGGCTGCAGAATGCTAAATTTTCCCCAGCGAGAACTCTCACTAAAGCAATCAAACATTCTAATATTTGTTGCCAATATTCTTCTTTTTCCTTGATCACACATATATTTTCTTCATCTATAGTTTTTCCTTTTTTTCAATCATAATTCAAGTTCTTTCCAATTTTGAAAACATTCCAAATGTTCTGTACTACTTTCATGTGAAGAGAGAATTGATATGTTTTTCCAGTCCTTCGGACCATTTTCAGTAAATGATGTACCAATTGCTTAATTTCTAAACAACTTGCAGCAAAGCAAAACACAGAGTCCTTCGACACTGAATATTGTAACCAGTTTCGATGAATTTCTTCCCCCTTAATGAGTTTCCTCTTATAAAATGCTGAGCAGAGAATTTTCTTTTATTTCCATCCTGAGGGAAGAGAAATTCATGAACTTGTTCGGGTCCATGTTCCACGAGAATTTGCTGCACGCTGTCATCACATCTGGGCCATGAAGCTGAGTCCCCATACTGTAATTTGTTTGACACTTCCTCATCCTTTCTTCCTTCTACTTCACTTACTTCAATTTCTGCATATGTCTCTGAAGGTGAATACATCTTCTCCACTTCCATATCAGTCTGATGCTGTGAGCTGCCTTCATCTAGAAGTAAGTTTCCATCATCTTGAGTTTCCAAACTGCTTTTATGTGGATGAGAGCTACCCTCATCTCGAAGTAATATACCTTCATTTTGATGTTCCAAACTGCTTCTATGCGGATGTGAGCTAACCTCCTCTCCAAGTAAAATTCCTTCATCTGGAAGCTGTGAACTGCTTCCATCTTTATTTGGATTAAAGAGAAGATATTTCAAGAAGGATCCCTGCTGTTTTGCTTGGTTTTCTGAGGGTTTTCTTTTTCCTCTTTCTGCCATGGGGCAATTGAATATTGTTATGTACTAACTGTGCTCCCAACTGCAAGCATTATAGCATTCAGGATGGCTGACACACCACATGGTTGGTGATTTAAACCACATTGCAGCCATTCCAACACATCTTTTCACTGCTTAAAGGTTCAATGATTAGTAACATACACTCACTCACCTATTAAAACAGTTAGTTACATAGTTTACATGGAAACAAAATTACCTTTTTTGATGTTATAACCCGACACTGGTTGTTTGGAAAGTAATCCCCTTCCTCACTGTTACCCGTTTGGAGTGTGACATCATTACTTTCGTAGTCTATTAAGCATTAATGCTGTTACTTTTCTTTTATGGACCTTATTTATTACATGTGAACCAGTTATAACGAAGAAAAGTTATACAGCCTGATAATAACGCTAAGGTTTAATAACGCTTAAAGATACTCACATTTTGGATTTATAATGCTGAAAGACCTTATTCTTTATTCTTTGGCACCAAGAAACACAATTGTCCACAGTATTTGCTCTATTCTTAACCATCTACCTGCGACGTGTGTTAAAATGACCATTTGACATGTATTAACTCGCGATATCTCTGCTCTACATGAATTTCCGGCTATGCGACCTTGATGTATATTCGAGTTAGATGTCACTAGCTTTGCAGCTCTTGCCACTGGTGGATGTGTTTCATTGTGGCTGAGTTATTGTTTATCAAAATTGCGGAGTCGCAAATTGAAAAAAAATTCACTAAAATATTATTTATTTTTGCAGTAAATAAAATATTTGACATATGAATAAATTCTCAGAAATGTATAGAAATGAATAATTCATATTCCCACCGTACACGCACAGGAATTGAAATAATGACATCTTTGTTCTTTTATTTGTATTTTTTTTCACCTTTTTCATTAAAAAAAAAAAGTCTCAAATTTGGCACCCCGTTTAACTTGGCACCCTGAGCGACCGCCTAGTTAGCCTATATGGATGGGCCACCCCTGCTCCCAGATGTTAGCTCCTTGGGGAGAGGCAGCGGCAAAGAACTGGGAGCTGTAGGGAGGGGCTGCTGCTTTAGCTCCACAGGGAGAGGCAGCAGCAAAAGCACTGGTTCTCCAGGCAGCTCCCAGCTGTTTGCTGCTGTCTCTCCCCACAGCCACAGCTCCCAGCATGCTGGCTCCAGCTGCTTCAGTGCAAGGAGAGGGCCTGGTGGCACCATGTGACCGAGCAGGAGCAGCCAACCCTGGCATAAATCTGAGGCGGGGCACATGGCCCTAGGTGCCCCCCTCCATGTGTCATCTCTGGTTCTGCCCAGCACGAAGGGGAGTCTTGGGGCTTCAGCCTGCAGGGTGTGCCTGCCAGGGCTCTGGGCTTCAGGCCTGTGGGGTGTGCCTGCCAGGATTCCAGCAAGAGGGGGGGCAGAAGCCTCAATCCCCAGAAGGTGCCTCCTGCAGGGCTCAAGCCCCAAGACCCTCCTTCCTGTGTGCACCCTGGCTCTCAAACTTCTGAAGACTGTCATATGCCGCTCACACGGTCAGTCAATTTGGCCACCCCTGGGCTAGTCCCTTAATCACAAGACTTTCTCTACATTGTAATATGTGGATTGTCCATTCCACTTCTACATCCAGGAGTATTGAATACTTTCAACCAGTTGTTTGGACGTGGAGGTACTCTAAACATTATTTCAGGTAATTTGTAGAGTTGCAGGGGATCCAACACTCTCCCATTGTGCCCTTATATTCCATTTATCTTGAAAGTCTCAAATGTTGGTAAGGTTTGTATGTTGCTTTTCTATGAATATGTTTGACTACTGTGCCCTGCTCTTACAATAACAGTCTCTATAATGCATGGAAAACCTTAATAAAAATTGAAGTATTTATTGAATTGAAAGTTACAATATTTGTAAATACCATTTAAAAAGTTAACTGTTTAAAAGATTTTAAAATGTCATTTAAACAGTTTGGTGGCACCTTAAAGACTAACAGGTTTATTTGGGCATAAGCTTTTGTGGGTAAAACCACTTCTGAGGTTTTTTACCCATGAAAGCTTATGCCCAAATAAATCTGTTAGTCTTTAAGGTGCCACCGGACTTCTTGTTGTTTTTGTGGATACAGACTAACACGGCTACCCTCTGATATTTAAATCGTTAACTGTTTAAGTGGCTGGGGCGCACTCTGGCCAGGTGGTGCTGCTCCGGCTAGGCACTGTGGCTGGGCCCACACTGGCTGGCAGAGAGGTTAATGGTTAGGGTGGTTAACCAGTAAGACTGTACTTACTGGTTAACCTTTCACATCCCTAATTTGTAACTGTAGGCACTTGGAGTTAGTGTGGGGGAAGTTCTGTGGCCTTGTAATCTCTGGATATGTAAGCCCCTTTGTTTTCAGTTTAAATTGATTTTTACTGAAAAAAGCCTGGGTTTTATAAAAAGCATTATTTGTTTTTTGTCCCAATTTTATATATCAAACATATATATAAAACTTGTTTTATTAGGAAAATACAATACATTGCATGAGGTATATATATTGTTTTAATACATATTAGTCTGTGTGTATGAGCAAAGCTGCCTGTCGAAGTAAGGCTATGTATTTGTCTAGAAGATACACACAATAAACAGGCACACGCAGCAGCTCTGAATGTACTGATTGACTCTCATGCCGACCACATACACAGTTCAAGCTGTTAGATAACAGTTTAAAAATTTGACACGCTAAAACAGAATGAAAATCTGTATTCAAAAGTTTTTTAAAAAACCAGGAGAAAAGGATGAAGTTGAGTATATGCGCTGCAAATGGCGTGGCCCAATTATTAAATGTAAACATTTACAGGCTAACAGCTCTAAGCCTACAATAGTAAACTGTTTATTCAAATGAAAAGTTTTATTTGGGGATTGGATATATGGTTTCTTAAACTCGGAGGTGGCACACTATTTTGAGTTGTTTTACTTGTGCAGCAAACCACACTGAATTCCGTTCACCAAACCATTAAGCTCCTAAATACCCGGCCCCCGTCCTTCCGTCCACCAAAATAAACTCCACTATTTACCCGGAAAAAATATTAAGTTTTTTGCACCGATTTGTTCTTGCAGCAATAAACACCAATACATTCCCGGGGGAAAATAACTAAAATGTAAACAGAAAACACAGGGCCCTGTGGCTGCGGTACAAGCCCGCCCCATCATTCAAAGGAAGCCAGGCAGCGCCAGCAGGGGCCCACGCCGCTCGGCGCTCGGATTTGCACAAGGGAGGTTGTGAAACGGACAGGGCCGGCTCCGGCTCCGCCTTCCGCAGCGGAGCAGCGTTGCCGGGTGGGAGGCGCTGCAGGGCCCGGCCGGCGCCAGCGGGTTGGTTGCGGGGCGAGAGGAGCGGGGGCAGCCAGGCAGACTGAACGGCCCTTCCCCTCGAGCGCCCGTGTTCCGGCCACAACCAATGGGGCAGCAGTTACCGCCCACCCGCCAATCACCGCGCGCTCTGCCCGGCTCGGAGAGCAGCCCCGCCCGCTGGGGAGCCGCGTTCTGTCTCCATGGAAACGCGGGCGGCCGGTTGAGGACGAGCCTCCGCTCTCTAGCCCGACTGGGGCAGGACGCTGCTGTTTGTCCGGGTAGAGGCAGGTCGGGGCGGGGAGCAGGGCCAGGGGAGCCGTGGCGGCTGGGAATCTCTCAATGGGTCGGGTAAAGAGGGCTCCCTGGGCTGGGGGACAGGGCGCTCGCGTCGCGCAGGCTCCCGGGGGGGAAATGCCGCTTCCCTGGTGCAAAAAGACCCCCCCGCGCGTGCGCGTTGTACGTGCAGCGAGGGGCGCGCAAAATGCGCGGAGGAGGGGCAATTTGCGCGCGCTTCCTCGCGGAGTGTCCCCGCCCAGCCGGGAGCTGCGGCGCGCGGGGCAGGAGGCAGCCAGAGGAACTCGCCATGTCCCCTCCTGACCCTCCCTGCGCTCCGCTCCGCTCCGCCTGGGTGCGCCCGACGGCCTTGAGGGAGAACCAGCGGTTGTTCTCGAGTCGAGCTGGACCCCTTGTAACTCTATTTATCGGGGGTAACAGGCGTGCCTAGAACATATAGTTTTGCAGAAACATAAACATATTTTGTATTAAATTGTTTTACTTCTCAGGTGAGTTTTGTGCTTGTGAAACGTGCCCGGTTGATGGCCCTGGTCACTGGAGTCCTGTGTTTACTCTCAGAAGAGGTACAGCGTGGGCAGCAATCAGGGCCAGATTAACTGTCCTGTGGGCCCAGGACTAACAGATTTTGTGGGGCCCTTGTATACAAGTCTTTTTCCTAATTGAAAACAAAATGATCACAATTACGGCAGGGAGGCTATTAATGCTATACTAAACTTGCCTTTTAATTAACATAAAGCCATTCTGTGGTTACATTTCAGTCTTAAAACATTTAGAATATAGTTAAGTTAATTCAAAATAGCCTACTTCTTACCTTAGAACAGCTGTTGTATTAGTTTTTTTCTGGGAGGGAATTTGGGTGCAGGCAGGGCCGGCTCCAGGCACCAGCGCAGCAAGCAGGTGCGTGGGACGGTCAACGGAAAGGGGTGGCATGTCCGGCTCTTTGGCGGCAATTTGGCAGCGGGTCCCTCAGTCCCCCTGAGAGGGAAGGACCCGCCACCGAAGGGCCACTTGGGGTAGCAAAAACACTGGAGCCGGCCCTGGGTGGAGGAGAGGGCTCCAGGCTTGGGCAGAGTGTTGGGGTGCAGGAGAGGGTGTGGGGTACAAGCTCTGGGAGGGAGTTTGGGTGCTGGAGGGGGCTCGGGTCTGGGACGGGATTGGAGTTTGGGAGGGGGTGAGAGGGTGCGGGCTTTGGGAGGGAGTTTGGTGCAGGAAAGGTTTCTGATGTGGGGCAGGGTGTTGGGGTGCAGCAGGGGGTGTGAGGTGCAGGCTCCGGCCAGAAGGCATTACCACAGGCAGCTCCCTGCTGGTGGCGCAGCAGGGCTCAGGCAGGCTGCATGTCACGGCCCCATGTCGCTGCTGGAAGCGGCTGGCTCCTGACATGTTTCTGCGTGCCCCTGGGGAGAGGAGGACAGTGTGTCTCTGTGTGCTGCCTGCGCCTGTGGGGACAGTGCTGGGGGCAGAAACAGCGCACAGAGCCGCTTCCTTCCCCCCCCCCCCCACCACCACCAGGGCCGCAGACACATGCCACAAGCTGGCTGCTTCCATGAGCGGCATGGGGCCAAAGCATGTAGGCTGCCTGCCTGAGCCCAGCTGCACTGCTGGACTTTTAGCAGCCCAGAGATCGCGATCAACTGGCAGAGGCTCCAGGATTGATCAATAAATAAATTATGGATTTATTTTTGTGGGGCCCCCCGAGGCCCTGAGCTGCAACCCCTAAAGTCCCTGCATTAATCTGGCTCTGGCAGCTCAAACCTCATTCTGGAGTTACCCCTATAGGGTATGAGTGTAGTTACATTTCCATGACCTTTTCTGAGATTTCTAAGAATGATGTGATTTGGTGCCAACTATAGTGTATTGTGAGAAGACTTGATTAAAAAAAATTACATTAGGAATTGTCAGGGACTCTAACCCCGACAGCGAAGTTCGTTGTCTGACCACAGAGAAACAGGCAACACCAGCAAGATCCGATCAGAAGCTCTTTATTGACAAGTGCACGCGTCAATAGAGAACAGCTCGCCTCCAGAGAGAACCAGCTCCTCTTTACAGCTTAGTATTAGCCTATATAGACAGTTTTATTACGTCATACATCGTTCACTTGAGCAACCCACCCCCCTTTGTCTAACAACTGGAAACTAGACACTTTTAATATACACACATGTCTAGTCTTTATGTTTACAGCATTAGATTATTAATAATATTTTAACAAGCACCAAAAGTTAGGAATGCAGGGGAGTTTTAAACAAGCCGATAACCAGGGAGTTAGAATCTGAACTGTGGGTCCTTATCAGTTAGGGTCCTTATCAGTTCTTCAGACACTATTCCTAACACAACACAGCTGGTACCAGCCCCTCACTTATCTTACTCTTTTCCAGGGCTTTGTGAGACAATGCTGCTTTTCAGTATTTTTTCCACTCTGGGATTACCCAGAAACCTCTGTTAGCCTTTCTTCAGTCAGGTTGGCATGCCTGTTTTGTCTGCTATATCTTTATTCAGGCCTAACAGAATTATTGTAGGAAAAATTAGAGACAAATTTTTCACAAAAATGTGTAAAAGAAAAAAAAATCCTATATTTCAATGAGCTCTGACTGAAGGCACCTGATAACTAGGAACTGAACTGAGACCAACACTCCCTTCACACTGAATATGCATCAGAGGATAACAATATTCAGTCACCAGGTTAGAGCTGAATTTATTATGTAGAAGGCTTAACATCCTTTTACCAGTCTCCTGATCCTAATAATTGGAATTCCTAATCATCTGTCAAATTAAGTGATGATTTTATTTCATTTCTTAAACACATGGAAAACTGAAAGTTCTCAGAACTGTCATTGGAATCCTGGGGTTGATAACTTGTAGTTCAATAATTTGCCATTAATCTACAAACAAGAGGTATTTACTTGTCCTGGTCAGAATTCTGCCTCACATATCAGACTAAGTTCCCTCTAAGCTGCGCAGCTGCACAGCAGGCTACAAGGGCCGCGCAGGCAGGGAGAGGTGGTCTGGCCCATCCCCACCCAGCAGGAGCTGCTGTGGGTGGGGACAGATGCGCCCCTCCCCTGGCCCCGCTGGAGCTGCCGTGTATGGAGAGAGGCACCTCTCCCCAAGCCCAGCACCACCGGAGCTGCCAGGGAGAGATGCCTCTCCCCTGGCCCTGAGCTGCTGCAGTGAGAGAGGGCTGGGAGAGTCCTCTCTCTCCCCGCCTCAGCCCTGGGGCAGCCTGCACACCAACCTCATCCCTAGCCCCACCCCAGAGCCCGCACCCCCAGCCAGAGCCCTCATCCCCCCTCACTCCAACCCTCTGCCCCAGCCCTCAGCTCCCTCCCACACTCTGAACTCCTTGGCCCCACCCCTGCCATACATCATCTCCATATTGGTACACATAACAAAATTCATTCCGCACATGGATGTAAAAAAATAGAGGGAACAGTGGTGTCAGAGGTACTGTTAATGATTGTAGTGAGATTTTTGTTCCCTCAGCTTCCAAGGAGACCTCAGCTGATGTGAAAAATATTTTTGTTCCCTTAAAGCTGATGCATTTTTACCTGCTTTTGTGTTGATTGCTGAGTTAGTCCTGTTCATCTAATAAGAAATATTCCATCTGTCAGATAAAAGCTATCTGGGTTAACCTTTTATAATCAGTTTTTGTATTTTTCCTTCAACTCTTGTTTTGTGTTAGTTTCTTATTGTTTGGAAATATTCTTGTCACTTGTGGTCCAGTGAACCATAAATCATCTCTGCTACCTAGTCAAGTTGTTATTGAAAATTTAAGAGGCTGGGGGCATTAGAAGAGAATATGTAATCTCACTATTGTCAGTAAATGTTGCAGTGGGGAAAACAGAGAATGAAAGACAAATGTATGATGCACTGTAATAAACATCAAACCTGTTAATGTATTGTTGGTCCAGAATGTCTCACTCTCAGGCTGAAAGTGTCATAAAGAATATAATTCGTGAAATAGGACAAGAATGTGCCATGAAAGGGCAAACTGTGTCTGAAACCTTGGTGGCTTTCATGGTAAGAACACAATTTATATTTTAGCCATTTATTATTTTGTTTAAATGCCTTCAGGTCATGTTAATATCCCTCTACAATTAATAACATCATTTTCACTAAACAGACAAGTATAAAGATTTAGCAGTTGCGCATATTGGCCACAATTTTCAAACTCTGTTCTTAGGCTCCAGCCTTGCTAGGACTTACTGTAATTTTACTCACTGTGAGTAGTCCCCCTAATAACATCTTTTGCTAATCTGCAGGTGAAAGCTGTCGTTTTGGATCCAAGGAATGAGTTTAATGTGGATCGAACTCTCACAAAAAATGATGTGCAAAAACTTATTAAGGTAATTCTGAAAATTCTCCAAAAGTTCAGAAACTTTACATACTTGTGTAGAAATAAAACTTAAATATCTGCTCTGTATTTATAGTAACAGAACATACCTGCCATTGCCATCCACAGGCTAACATATACAATTATTCAAAGCCACCTGTATTGTTGTATATGCACTGGGAAATCTAAACAATCTAACTACTTGTTAAAGTGATGTTATGGTAAATTACTGAGATCTCAACATAATTATTAGAAGGTATTTGAAGATTAGATGAATGAAATATTTTTTGCTTCCTGGAGCTACAGTATAACCAGATATTGGAGCAGGGAGAGAGAGACTGAGAATAGCAGACAGAAATATTGAAAGCATCTTTAATTGCTAATCAGTCTCAGTAGGAGATTTTTCTATACAGCACCGAACATCCTATCAGCACTTAACAAATATTAAATCATACCAGTTTGTAGGTTGGTGATTTTTAGCTACCTGATCAATTTCCTAAGATTCCTTTAAAGCATTTTGAAAACTAACATCATACTTCATTCTCATGGTTCTGTAGTCAAGAATGGATTCTGCATTTCCTAGGGGTGGTATATACCTATTCATCATGTTTTGTTGGGAGAATGGGGAATGGGGAGAGGAAGGCTCCGTTGCTGCTGTCAGAATGGTAACATTGCTATTGATGTTTCAGAAAATTCTAAGTGGTTAGAAAGAATTAACTTTTACAACTCTCTTCTTAGCTCTGTGTTAGTAGACTTCTTGATGCAGCAAATCTATCCCTGGACACTATTAAGATGCAAGTTTACTTTGATATGAATTATACAAACCGAGGTAATTTTAATATGTACAAATATTAAGTATGAGTGTCAGATAATAAAACTTGTATCTAACTATATTGACTCATCTGTATTTTAATATTAATCTTTATTAGCATACTATATGCATGTGACAGCAAAGCAAAATAAGATAATAAAATGAACTTGAAAGTGCAGGCAAAACTATATGGCTGTAAATTAAATTACTACTTAAAAAAGAATTCTCACAATATACCTGAAGCTAGGTATTACTTTCCCTGTTTTAGAGGAAATTGAGGCAAAGGTGTTGCCCAAAGCCACAGAATAAGTAAGTAGCAGAGCTGGAATAAGAACTCAGGAGAATTTGGCTCCCAGGCCTGTGTTCAGTCTGCTGTGCTATACAGCATCTCAACTCATTTGACTTACCTTTTTTAAAAAAAAATTGGTGAAATTTTGAGCTCCAGTATAATCATTTCAGTTGTCTTTGAACACTGTACTCGATTCTCAGGGGTGGATGCAGTAAGAACCTGGGTAGATAATAGAATAGGTCTGTGACAGGCTCCCTGGGGTACAACCTGAACTGGGGTACCGCTGTGCCCCCTTAACTCTCCAGCCTGGGTTCTCTCTCACAATACTTTGCTAGTGACAAGCACCAAACCTCTCCCGGCGCTGTTATCTTTCAGTACAACAGCATGTGGAGCTCCACAACTAGCTAAATTGCATTAATGCTTCCTGAGCCACTCACGAATTGCACAGAGAAAGGCACCAGCACACCTGCAAAGCCCACAGCCATGCACCACAGAACTGTAGTGTCTTGCCCAGGTCAGAAGCCTGACCAGTGTAAATTCATTACCCAGTCTGACTCTTCCCTCAGTGTGGAGAGGATACACACTGGCCTTTGTAATCTGAGCTGAGATTTCCCAAGCACTTTAACCAAAACACACTGTTTTAGATCAAATATAAAACAGATTTATTAACTACAGAAAGATCAATTTTAAGTGATTATAAGTAGTAGGCACTAAAGGTCAGAGATAGTTACCAAGGAAAATAAAAGGTAAGCATGCAGTCTAAATCCTGAACCTTATTAGACTGAACAATATTTGGATCAAGCAGTTTTCTCACCCCTCTGGATGTTACAGGTTGGTTACAGTCCTTAATACACAGGCTTTCCCTTTAAGCCTGAGACCAGTCTCCTCAGTTCAAGGCTTTGTTTTACAAGCGTTCTTGTTGCTTCCAGTGTAGGTGGGGGAGGGGAAAAGTAAAAGCACAATGCCACTGTCCTTTATTTTATATTCTTAGGTTATGTCTACACTTCGTACCTTACAGTGGCACAGCTGTGCTGCTACATCCAGGCCGCTGTAACATACGCTGTATAGCAGCTCTTTGCTGCAAGAGAGAGTTCTCCTGCCAGCAAAATAAAACCACCCCCAAAGAGGGGCAGTAGCTTTCCCACCAACAAAGTACTGTCTGCACTGGCGCATTTTGTCATTAAAACTTTTGTCAGTCATGGGTGTGTTTCTGTCACCCCTGACTGACAGAAGTTTTAACGATGAAAGTGCAATGAAGACATAGTTTTAGTCCATGTCCCTGCAAAGAAACTAGCCCAAGCATGCCAAGCAGAATGCCCCCAGGGTCGATCCTGGGGCCAGTTTTGTTCAATATCTTCATTAATGATCTGGAGGATGGCGTGGATTGCATCCTCAGCAAGTTTTCAGATGACACTAAACTGGGAGGAGTGGTAGATACGCTAGAGGGTAGGGATAGGATACAGAGGGACCAAGACAAATTAGAGGATTGGGCCAAAAGAAATCTGATCAGGTTCAACAAGGACAAGTGCAGAGTCCTGCACTTAGGATGGAAGAATCCCATGCACTGCTACAGTCTAGGGACCAAGTGGCTAGGCAGCAGTTCTGCAGAAAAGGACCTACGGGTTACAGTGGATGAGAAGCTGGGTATGAGTCACAGTGTGCCCTTGTTGCCAAGAAGGCTAACGGCATTTTGGGCTGTATAAGTAGGAGCATTGCCAACAGATTGAGGGATGTGATCATTCCCCTCTATTCAACATTGGTGAGCCTCATCTGGAGTACTGTGTCCAGTTTTGGGCCCCACACTACAAGAAGGATGTGGAAAAATTGGAAAGAGTACAGTGGAGTGCAACAAAAATGATTAGGGGGCTGGAGCATATGATTTATGAGGAGAGGCTGAGGGAACTGGGCTTATTTAGTCTGCGGAAGAGAAGAATGGCGGGGGGGAGGGGCGGGATTTGATAGCTGCTTTCAGCTACCTGAAAGGAGGTTCCAAAGAGGATGGATCTAGACTGTTCTCAGTGGTACCAGATGAGAGAACAAGGAGTAATGGTCTCAAGTTGCAGTGGGGGAGGTTGAGGTTGGATATTAGGGAAAAACTTTTTCACTAGGAGAGTGGTGAAGCACTGGGATGGGTTACCTAGGGAGGTGGTGGAATCTCTTTCTTTAGAGGCTTTTAAGGTCAGGCGTGACAAAGCCCTGGCTGGGATGATTTAGTTGGGAATTGGTCCTGCTTTGAGCAGGGGGTTGGACTAGATGACCTCCTGAGCTCCCTTCCAACCCTGATATTCTATGATGGGCCTTGTTTAGTCACAGGGTTGAACAATCCCCATTGTGTGGTGCTTCTCTTACAGAATTGTAAATCCCTTGTCTACAACTCCCCTGCTGATTAATGGTCATTTAACGCCCACCTGGGTGTGGATCACCTCCTTTGTTGTCACTGAAGAACTAGCAAGGGACAACTCCCAAATTTAGAACATATTTCAATAACAACCGTACAGCAAAATCTCATAATAATATACATATTTTGATGGAACAATGGGTTTCAGCAGATCATGACCTTTCCTATATATCTTACATGGCATACTTTGTATAAAACATATCATAATTACATGACAGTGGTGAATATGGGGGTTCCAAAGTGCTGGTTTGAGGTACAGAGTGCCACAAGGTCTATCATGGGAAGTACAGTATTACAGCATGGATATAACACAGAAGGAATGTATAATGGACTTGGAAACCAGAACACATTCACTTTTTTTTTTAAGTGAGAGAGAGATTTACCTTTATAGAAAGGCAACGTTCTAGGTTCTTTGAACCAATTTTTTCTCTGAGGCTATGGCTACACTTAAACTTCGCGCTGCGCGCGCGCGCTAGCGCGCGCAGCGCTTTGAGCGCTAGTGCTAGCCGCGCGCGCAGCGGCTCTCCCAGCCTCCCAGCGCTGTCCAGCTCCTGTGGGAATAGGGGAATAGCGCTGGGCTCTGGCGCGCACTGGCGCTTTTGGGCTGCTGGCGCTTTGCAGCGCGCTGGCGGCAGCGCTGCAGAGTGTTTCACCTGCTGCTGCTGCAGCGCTGCAAAAGTGTAGCCCTGAGTTACACTGGTCCATTGACTTCAGTGCAGTTACTCTAGACCTGCGCTTGTGTGACCTGAGAGCAGAATTTGTCCATTTGTTGATTTTCACAATTGAGAAGGATCAGCATTATTGGACCGTCTGTTTTAAATGGCTTGAGTTTGCATAGTTCAGAGATTATTTCATAAAATAGAAATATTACAATCCCAGTGAATTAGGCAGATACTTGTCTTTGACTATTATATATAAATATTGTATGTTGTCTCTGATCAGTGCCCACTCCCAGTGACTTAAAATGGCAGAGAAGGTCTGAGTGGGAACAGGAAAAGAGAAGGAGGAGAATAAGAGTCACGGTGACATGCAATATTCCTGGGACAGGGAGAGCTGAGAAGCATGGGACATTCATAGGGCATCAGGGTAAACTGCGAAAATTATTTGAAAGCTTTTGCTGCCTAGGACTGGCTTTCATAGTGGATTTTTAAAATTAGCAAATCTAAGGGCTTGATCCAAAGCCACTGGGATTTGGAGCAGGCCCAAAATGCACAAACAGCATGGTCAGTCCAGTGAAAATTATGTTACTCTACATAGGTTAGACCAAAAATGAGAATAATATTTGGCTGTAACATAGCACTTCTCAAATATCTTTCCTTCCCAGTTGAGTTACTTAATGAGCAGCATCGCATTCTAGAGGCCAGGCTGGCCCCTGTGGGCAGAGAAATCACAGATAATCGTGCTCGTACACGGGAAGAGCTGGAGAGCATTTACCGAAAGATTGTTAGCTATGTTCTGCTACGCTCTGGCCTCGGATCCCCTACAGACATCAAGGTTGTTAGGGAGGCAACAGGTCAGTAATCAGTCAAAGTATCTGATACTGGGCATCCCTTGTGGAAAAATAAAGTCTGGGCCTGATTCTGCTCTGACACAATGTAAATCTGGAATAATTTTATTGACATCAGTAGAGTTTCCTGGTGTGAAACTGGTGTGAGTTGGGAATCAGGCTGTCTGACTCTTTCACTAAAACATCCAATTGCCCAGATAATAGTAAATATTGTAAATTGTGGCAGCTTTAAAAATATTTGCTACTAATAGTCGGAATTTTAGTTAAATAATTTCTATGGCATAAAATAGCTTGATAGCATATCAGCCTGTCTGCTTTGTTATTTGCTCATCTCCAACAATAGGTGTGGTAAAATTATTAATTTGTGAGCGCCTAAGCATCTCTCCAAATCTAGAATATACTGTTATTTTCACAACTACCCATAAGGAGGAGTTAGTTTTGCTTCCCTAGTATTTTCAGTTTCATTCTTATACCTGCTGTTATTTTTTAAATCTTTTTCAGCTGCCCTGCAGAGTGTGTTTCCCCAGACAGAGCTGGGCGTTTTTCTCTCTCTCAGTAAGAAGGACAAAGAGCGACAACTGAAAGAACTTACCATGATTGTCACAGGAATTCGGTTATTCAACAAGGACTGTGGGAAAGGAGGAGAAGGCATTGATGACTGTAGGTATATTACTAAATTAAAATTATGAGCCCTAAGCCAGACTCTTCTTGTCTCTAGCCCCATGACTTCACGCTACTCAAGATGAGCAGGATTTGGCCCAGTGTCAGTAAGCCTGAAGGAAAAACAAACTATTAAATGAATGAATTGTATAATGCTTAAGGCCAATCAATGCAAATGTCAAAATATTTACAGTAGAGCATACCTTTCATCTAATATTGCATGAGATATTAGAAATCCATGGGACAGAAATACATAATTCTGATAATTTTGGGTAATTTCTCCCAATTCTTCTTGAATACTCAAAAATTTCTTTAGTCTTGAGCCCTTCTGGTTGTTTAGATAACTATAACAATGTAAACTGATGCACTGGAATCTTTTTGTGTGTGCAGCCAGATAGCCCAAAATAGTAAGCCCAAAGAGATGGCTAAACTTCCTTGTTGCTCTTATTTTTAACTCCTTCCTTAAAATATAGAGTCACGGAGTTTAACACCAGAAGGGACCACTAGATCATCTAGTATGACCTCCTGTATATCGCAGGTCGCCAACACCACCCAGCACCTGCACACTAAATCCAACAACAGAAATGACACCAAACTAAATGAAACCCACAGGAGACTAAACTGTTATGTGCTACATGCAGAGAACAGGCAGGGCCAATGTGCACCAGTACAGGAAGCCCTTGCAGTGGCAGGGAAATGATTAAATGATAGAAACCCAGATAATTCTGGCAAGTCAGTGACCAACATCCACACACTACAGAGAAGGCAAAAAAACCCCGAAGGTCACTGCTGATCTGATGTGGGAAAAAATTCTTTCCTGGCCCCGTATATAGTGATCAGTTAGACCCTGAGTATATGAGCAAGAACCAGCCAACCAAGTATCTGAGAGAGAGAATGCTCAGTGCCACCTCATAGCCTTGGCCTACTCAGTGCCCCATCTCTAGTTGTTGCTATCCCTGATGCTTCAAAAAGGGGATTTAAAAAAAACAAAAAACTCCCTTCTGGAACCCTGAAGCATGAGCTTTAGGGACATAAGCCAGAAGTGAGCCCCATGTCTGTTGAGCCCTGCAACCCAAAAACAACCAATGTTGTTAAACATTTCACTGCTAAATGTATCAGTATTATTATTTAAATGGCTATTCAATGGAAATAAGATTGCAATATATATGATATATTGTAATCTATGTAGTTTAATTGTATTTTCATATAGAGTAGGGGTCGGCAATCTTTGGCATGTGGCCTGTCAGGGAAATCCGCTGGTGGGCTGGGACGGTTTGTTTACCTGCAGCGTCCGTAGGTTTGGCCGAACGCAACTCCCACTGACCATGGTTCGCCGTTCCAGGCCAATGGGGGCTGCAGGAAGCGGTGTAGGCCAAGGGATGTGCTGGCCACTGCTTTCCACAGCCCCCATTGGCCTGGAACGGGGAACCATGGCCAGTGGGAGTTGCGATTGGCCAAACCTGCGGATGCTGCAGGTAAACAAACCATCCCGGCCCACCAGCATATTTCCCTGACAGGCCGCGTGCCAAAGGTTGCTGATCCCCAATATAGAGGCTAAGAAACTATATGTAAAATGTTCTAATACCTCTAAATGAATGATGCTATACAAAAATAAATAATAACGTATTGTGAGTTGTGAACATGCAAATAATCAACAGTTCTACTGATTATTTGGATAATCGAGATAATACTTTGCACTTAGAGCACCTTTAATTCAGGGTTCTTAGTGCTCTTCACAAAGGTATATACAGCATTATTACCCCACTTTACAGATTGAAAAATAGAGATTAATTAAAGAGATTTATGTGATTTTTCTAAAGATCATACAGCAAATTGTGGGCAGAACTGACTGAATAGAAATGAAAAGTTTTGCCACTCAGATCTTCTCTCTGAGTCTAATCATTACACCACACAGCCTCTGCTGCTTGCCTATGTTTTAATGTTAAGTCACATATAAAGAGGAATTCATAAAAAACTCCACATGGCACACTGTCTGCTCTGAGTGTTCACACTTATCTCTTTTGCATGCACAGATGTCTAGTTACATGTCCAAATGTAGAATGTAATGGATGCATGCCTCTTTATACCCTCCTTTGATAATGAGGCTCTAAGGAAGAAGTGTTAATAATAAAACCATCAGCTCAAAGATTTTGGACTCCCATTGTGCAGCTTATGGAATTTTGTGGGGGTTTTGTAATGCACCATGTCCAGTAAGAGCGAAAATAGTTCATTTTAATAAGCAATATTATATTTTTATCTCTTTCTGGGCATATATAGACCCATTACTATACTATGTGAGCATCTCATAAATGTGAATTAATTCATTCCCGTAACACCTTTATGAGGCAGGGAAGTATTATTATTATCCCGGTTTCACAGATGGGGAAACTGAGGCACATAAGTGATATACCCAAAGTCACACAGAGAATTTTGGAAGAACCCAAAATTGAACCAAGACCATTTGAAAAGCTAATTTTCCATAATCCTAGGCTATACTATAGTATTTTCCTCACAGAAAAGTTGTCATTTTTAAGAACCATTTTACCAGCAGTGTACGTAATGGTTGGGTCTTGTGAACAAACTTTGGAAATGTGTGCTGTCTTAGAATGAGAGCTTACACTCAGAAATCTGTTGGAGGATACTTCTGATCGAAGTATTGAAACTAAATTATTAGCTATCTAGCATGATTACCATGATGTGTTTCTATATCTGTTACCTTCCTATGTATCTCATACTAAATCTGTATAAATAGTACCAGCTATTCTGAATGAAGCCATTCCAGCAGCCACACAGCCTATTGATGCAGAGCTTCGTGCCTCCCATGATCTGGCATACCGCTACACAGCTGTCTTGGAAATGATGTGTGAGAGCCCGCACAGAAACATAGAAGCTAGATTATCTATGTTAAAGGAAGCACTGTTCAATGTGAGACAACATGAAGCCTTCCTCTGCATCATTCTGGTGAGATATCACATTATATTTTATGGATTCTTTAGGATATCTTAATATGAAATTTCACAAAGTAAAATAGGGGTTTATGTTTGAGGAAAGAAATCCTGGTGCTGTGTTTGAGCTGTGCAGTTAGAATGATATTTTAAAAGTTCATGCCTCAGGGATTCAGCCAGCCACCTGCAGGGTCAGGAAGGGATTTCACACATCTCCAATGTATTCTGAGTGGGTTTTTTTTAATCTCTTTCCTCTAAGCATCAGGGATGGACACTGCTGGAGATGGGACGTTGGATGGGGAGGGCCAGGGCTATGAATTGGCACCGAGCATTCTCTCTCTCAGGCACTTAGCTGGCTCGTTCTTGCTCACATGTTCACGGTCTAGCTGTTTGTCATGTGTGAGGTCAGAAAGGAATTTTCCCCCATGTCAGATTAGCAGTCACTTTGCGGGGGTTTTGCCTTCCTCTGCAACATGTGAGTATGGGTCACTTTCCAGGAGTATCTGAGTATATCTCACTTAATAATTTCCTTGCCATTGCAGGGGCCTCCTGTTCTCTGCATGTGGCACATACTAGTTTAGTCTCCTGCGGGTTGTACTACATTGCTCTGATTTCAGTTGTTGAGTTTAGTGGGTGGGTGGGTGCTGGATGGTGTTGGGGGCTTGTGATCTACAGGAGGTCAAACTAGATGATCTAGTGACCCTTCTGGCTGTAAAATTCTGACTCTATTTAGAAGTTAGGTTGCTGTACCCAAATAGCTTCTGCTAGCTATTTATTTTTCTGTGGCTGTCACACTCCTTACCTGAAGTATGTTCTCTTTCCAGTCTGATGTGATCACGTGTGCACAAGAAGTTGAAATGATGGACAAGCAGTTTGCAGCACAAATAGAGCAGTTAAAAAACACGGTTCAAGCAAAGACTGCTGTACCTACATCACAAGTTTTTGTAAGCATTTGAAATGCAAAAGTATTATTTTCTGAACAGAAGCAAATTAGAAAAATCACTTTTATTGTCTATAATATTAACATAATATTTATGCTGCAGTATCATGTGACATGATTCACATAAATTTCATGTTAAATTAGGAAAAAGGATCTTATTTTCTGTGTCTGTCTAATAGCAGTATTCCACTCAGGCAGTGTTCCACAGACACAGCTACTTTGACATCTATTCATTTGCTTAAAAAAAGGTTAAAAGAAGTTTTTTATTACGCCTGCCCTGCGTTGTCTTCTCAATAATTGTGGTTTACAAACATATTTTCCTATCTTTTTTTAATATTTCTTTTTCTTCCCAGTTGTTTTGTGAAAGACATAAAAAACAGGGAAAACTGACTCTAGGTGAACAGAGAAAATGATTATGCCAAAAGTGCTGTTAAAGGCATAGAATAACACTAAAAATAGATTTTCTCTATCCTTTTTTTTATAGTAACCTTAAATATTACTTTTAACAATAGTAGGTAAAAGTATTCAGAGATGAGAGTTTTCAGTTAATGATGCTTCACTATTGTATTATGTTGGAATAGCCTTGGCTCAGAGTCTTCTATCCATATTATTTTGAAACTAGGGCTGTGTAAACCTCCACACGGTCAGTTCTTATTTGGGTTCTTATTTTTAGCTGGGAAGATATGTAATAAAATAGTCACTGTGTTGTCCACTTTCTGTCATAATTAATGATAAAATTTTGGAAGGGACCTTAAACCTCATGCTTCATGGCTTAAGTAAATCTCTAACTGTTAGAGAGCCTCATGAGACCTAATATGGGGGACAGATCATCCCCCATCTACCTTCTCTAGGGTTCTTATACCTTCCTCGGAAGCATCTGGTGCTGTCAAAGAGGATACTGGACTAGCTGCCTCTTGGGTCTGATCCAATGTAGCTGTTTCTAGATGCCTGTTGATCTTACAAATACTGCCCTTTTAGCAGACACCCCTTTCTTCTATCCTGCTACCCAGAGCAATTCTTTCCCTTTGTCTTCTCTCTCGCTATACTGTTCGTTTTTATTATGAGGGCCAAAAACATACTTGTCACTTTACAAGAAAACAAGAAGGCACATCATCCCTGTCCTAAGGAGTTTACCATAGATTTCCTTTCTTGAATGGCTTCTCTTTACCAGGTTATTTGCGTGTTTTCTTCACCTCTGTTAGCAACAGAGATACTTGATTCCATCTGTGCTCTTGCAGGTAGAACTTTCCCCATCACAAGACCACTTAATTCTACTTGTCTTCAAATTGCTGCAGAGAAGTTGTATTGTGTAAGAGCACCAGGAGATTATTTTATAATTTAGCATTTGTAGCACAGGGCCTGGATTGAGAATGTCGCAGACAAGCATTTCAGAGTATACAGAAGGCTCAACTCATTTTCATTGAGTTAAAGATGGTTATGATGCTATTTCCAGTAAAAATTATTTTGCTGTCATTCCTCTGTTTTAGTTTCTTGTGTCAATAGCATTTTATTGATAGTGATGCTGATGAACAAGAGCTAACTCCCACACCAATTCTTATCATGGCTTCATTAACATGAATGCTAATGTGCTAGGATTAATTTTAAGTTCCTTGAATGTATTCCTGATGTTGGGGGAGCCCTTTTCTACTGTGCTAAGATCTGAAAACTTGAAGATGGCTGTGTTAATATTCAAAATCTGTTCAGCATAGTCAGGAATGTAATTAATTTTCTGCTGGCCATTTCCTCAGTGATTTCAGATATGTTACAACAGGCCCATTTTCTGCCACTGTCTTTGAAATCTGTATCTGCACTAGACTGTTTTGGGGCTGAGGGAAAATGAGAGGAACAAAGGCTGAAATTTGTCTATGCCTAGGTCTGTTTGTGTTTCTTTTTATAGTTAACCTGAATATAGGAATTTCTTCTTTATTGTCTTCCTCTGCCTATCTTCTCTTTTTGCATTTATATTATTATATTGGTGGGGAGGAGGCGAGACTCTTTTCCAATATAATTCAGAAAATCGCCTCCAATGTTTTCCCAAAATGTTGTTTTATTACTTTTAAAGTACATTTTAAATTATTTCTAGGATTTGGGCCTGATCTTGCAAACCCTCCACTGGGATCTCTGAGTGTGGAGGGCATGCAGGATCGGGCCCTTTGTGTTTAACAGTTGTATTTGTAACTATTGTTTACAGTATTTGTTTAATTTTACAGACAAAGCAAATGTAGATTTCAGGTCTTTCTTATTATTTTCTAGCCTATCTTTCTAGCACTAGCTAACCTCTGGACGAGCTTTCAGGATGAGATATTGCTGCTGAGTTTCCTGACTAATTTGACAGTGAGTCTACAGCAGTTCTTGGGAATCCATGCGCAACTCTTTCCTGATGATGTGATGGAGTCGCTTCTCGAAGGAGTGACTGTGAAAAGTGATGAGCAAAGGATAAAGGAAACCATGGGTACTGAAAGTTATCACATTTCCTTTTTACTGTTTGAGTCCTTGTATGATTTTGTGACTTAAATCCTGTTTCTAAAAAGTGCAACATTCCTATCTAAAGCAGGACCTGACCCTGCAAATCTTTACTGACATAGAGGTCCTTACCCAATAGTCCTGTTGAGGGCAACAGAATTTGTGGGTGCTCAGGGCCACATAGGAGCACTTAATGCTTTACAGAACTGGACTCGTACTTTCTTGATGAAAATATGCTTTACATATAATTAGTACACATCTTCTGAAAACTGAGAGGAAAACAATGTTTGGACACCAATATCTGCTCCCTGGTATAGTGTTACTGTTTCTTCTACATTATCAGTGTACTGCTATACCTGGGACTGCTGCTGTTCCCCATGAAGTCAATGGACACTTTGCCACTAACTTCTGTAGGTGTGAGATCAGATCTTTTTCATCTAAGGCCCTGTCAATGCTGTAGTTGAAATTTTGCTAGCAACACTCTTGGGAAGAGCATGTGAGATGGAATTCAGATGCAATTTTTAAAGTTACTCCTATGGCATAAACTACTAAATCGTTCTTTATGTTAAATTTGTAAACACCTTGACATATCTTCATATATTTTCCCATAATACTGACCAAAATGGGATCCTGATCCCTACTGGAGCAACTAGGTGCTATCTTAAACAAACTAGGGAAATACAACCTAGATGGAGCTGCTATAAGGTGGGTGCATAACTGGTTGGAAAAACATTCCTAGAGGTAGTTATCAGTGGTTCACGGTCAAGCTGGAAGTGCATATTGAGTGGGGTCCTGCAGGGATCAGTTCTGGGTCCAGTTCTGTTCAATATCTTAATTGATGATTTAGATAATGGCATAGAGAATACACTTCTAAAGTTTGCAGATGATAAAGCTGGGAGGGGTTGCTTTGGAGGATAGAATTAAAATTCAAAATAATCTGGACAAACTGGAGAGATGGTCTGCAGTAAATAGGATGAAATTCCATAAGGACATATGCAAAGTACTCCACTCAGGAAAGAACAATCAGTTGCACACATACAAAATGGGAAATGACTGCCAACGAAGGAGTACTGCAAAAAGAGGTCTGGGGGTCATAGTGGATCACAAGCTAAATATGAGTCAACAGTGTTACATTGTTGCAAAAAAGCAAATATTCTGGGATGTATTAGCAGGAGTGTTGTTAGTAAGACATGAGAAGTAATTCTTCCGCTCTACTCCATGCTGATTAGCCCTCAGATGGAGTATTGTGTCCAGTTCTGGGTGCCATATTTCAGGAAAGATAGGGACAAACTGGAGAAAGTCCAGAGAAGAGCAACAAAAATGATTGAAGGCATGACTTATGAGGGAAGATTGAAAAAATTGGGTTTGTTTAGTCTGGAGAAGAGAAGACTGAGAGGGGACATGATAATATTTCCAGGTATATAAAAGGTTGTTATAAAGAGCAGTGAGAAAAATTGTTCTCATTAATATCTGAGGATAGGACAAGAAGCAATGGGCTTAAATTATAGCAAGAGTGGTTCAGGTTGGATATTAGGAAAAACTTCCAAACTGTCAGAGTGGGTAAGCACTGAAATAAATTGCCTAGGGAGGTTGTGGAATCTCTGTCATTAGAGATTTTTAAGAGCAGGTTAGACAAACACCTGTCTGAGATGGTCTAGATAATACTTAGTCCTGCTATGAGTGCAAGGGCCTGGACTAGATGACCTCTTAAGATCTCTTCCAGTCCTACAATTCTATGATAATATAAACAATAAATACTAAAAAGTGTCTGCAGTATAGGCAGGGCCAATCCTGGGGGGGTGGGGGGCGGGCAGGAGGGCCATTTTGCCTGGCCTCAAGCTCAAAGGGGGCCTCACAATTAGACACTTGTTAATTTTTTGGCATTTGATAAGTTTTGCAACTTGTTTTTATGCACATCCCTATTGGATCAAAATGTGACACAGTCTCTCAGCTTAGAGCTGCAAATTTAAGCAAATAATAGATGTGATTTGGTAAAAGACATAATTTTTTTGTTAACTGATATAGATTTTGTCATATTAAAGAGTTAAAAATGTTCATAAATATTAATAAAAGTATATTAGTTCTGATGGCACAAGATTAGACTGTGATGAACGTGTCCTCTCAGATCAGCGGATTATATAAACAAACCACTACTAGTGATTGGTGCTGGGTCAAGTGCATGTTGAAAGGTAGAGAATTGTTACATTTTAGTGTCTTTATAGTTTTACGTCTAGTTGACTGAGGAATTATTTATGTGTGAGAATTCCTCATTATTATCTTCACATGGTAGCTAAACGAGGTGACTGGTTGGTTGGTTGAGCCCTAGCTTGGTAGCTTGGCCATCATCATAGTCTTTCATAGTGTATAGGCCCTGAGTCAAGGTGAAAATTTGTGAGGACAGTTTTGTACGGTGAGTTTCGTGAGGAGACACATTTGAAAGTTTTTGGGAATTATCCCTCTGTCTGTATCTGTGTCTGTGTTTACTATATATATGTCATCCCTTTGTATTCAGCTCAGCCTGTTATCTTATACCTTGTGTGCTTGAGTTTCGATTCAGTGATAAGGATAATAATCTGACAGTTTCATTTTGTGTTCTTAATTAGTATTCCTTCGTTCTAAGTCTTTTCAGCATTTGTGTACCATTCAGCATTTGTGTATATGTTTACAGTAGAAGATTTCAAGTGTAGATAAGCTACTTATTTACAGCAGACTATTTCAAGTGTGGATAGGCTACATACTGACCAGATGGATCACTATGAAGAGGAGATTTGAAAGTGGTGCAAGCAAGAGACAGTGAAAATAACTGAGTGAAGCAGCAGCTAAGAGCTCAAAGCCAATAACTTCATTTCTCAAACTACTGGAAAACACACCTTACCCAACAAACAATGCTACATATAATGAAAACTCAGCAACTGCAACAGGTGATATTTCAATGCCAATACCTGAACATGAGGACAGTAGTCAAGAAGGAGATGTGCCAACAGTAACAGATGCAGCAGAAGATCCTGCGAGCAATCAAGAAACTCAACAGCAACAGGAAGATGTAGTTCTTACGCAGCAAGAGCAATTCATGAGTACAGTACTACAGGTTGGAATTATTGACAAGAGCAATGCTGTCCAAATGCAATCTTTTCTTCAAATTAGTTGTTTTAAAATTGCAAGCAACATTCCACGAGATGCTGATAATCATGCTTTCCCTACTCATCTGCTGACAAAAACTCTTCCAAATGGTGAGACCTGCACAAGAGACTGTTTTTCTGTACTCCAGCATAACCAGTCTCTGTACTGTGCACCCTGCTTCATTTTGAACAAAAGTGCTGCAAATGCATCAGTTCTCTCAGATCAATCAGGATGGAACCGAATACCATCACATAAGAGTTCAATGTCACACAAACAAAACTATGTTGCACGGAAATCAGCCAATAGGGCAGCATCAGCTGAAAGTTCAGTGGAGAATTTGCTCTTGACTGAACTCTCTACAGAAATTAATAACTGGAAAAAACTTCTTGAGCACATCCTGAATGTCATCCTTTTTCTTTCTGAGCGGGGATTGGCTTTCTTTGGTTCCAGTCAATGTATTGGTGATTGTGCAAATGGAAACTTTCTAGGCATGGTTGAGCTCCTCAGCAGATATGACCCACTTTTATCAGAGCATGTTAAACGTGTTCGAGAATTGCAAGAGAGTCAAAAGAGCATGCAAGTCCATTATCTCTCCACACGCATACAAAACGAGTTTATTGAGCTATGTGGGTCATTCGTACAAACAACAATTCTTGATGAGATTTGAAATGCCAAGTATTTTTCAATCATTGTTGATGCCACTCCAGATTGTTCTCACAAGGAACAGACTACTATGGTTATTCGATATGTTAAGATTGTAGACAGCTCAAAAATTTCAATTGAAGAAAGGTTTATTTTGTTTTATAATTACACGAGAAAAACTGGAAAAGAAATTGCTGCTTGATTACTAGCAATTCTAGAAGGTATTAAGTTAGATTTTCAAATCTGCATTGGTCAAGCCTATGACTATGGATCTAATATGGCGGGGAAGTACAAAGATGTACAAGCCATTCTGCTTGAGCACAATTCAAACTATTTTCTCAGGCTGTGGAAACCACTCACTAAACCTTGTAAGTGTTGACTGTGCTGAATCATGCAAGGAGGCAATTACTTACTTTGGAACTATTCAGCAAATGTACAATCTCTTCAGTAGCAGTCCACAAAGGTGGGAAATTCTGAAGCAATATCTTCTTGTTTCACTGCATGGGATGTCCAAAACTAGATGGTCTGCATGGATTGATGGTGTTCAACCAGTTGTGCAGCATTTGAATTCAGTGAGAAAGGCTTTAAATGAGCTTGAATCTCTCAATCTCACTGCACAGGCTGGAACTGAACTTCAGTCTGTTCAAAAGCACATGTTCAAATTTGAATGTATTCCGATGTCATCTTTGTGGATGAAGCTACTTACAATAATCCACCAAACTAATCTGGTAATTGAAACACGCAATGCTATGCTTGATGTTGAGAGGGATAACACTGGAAGTCTTATAAGTGACATTCAACAGATTTATGAACAGTGGGATGCAATCCTGACTGAGTCCAAATTAGTAGCACAGAATATTGGCATTTCATCTGAGTTCTCCATCAGTCACAACTTCCCTACTGATTCCGATGCCGAGCAGCATTATAGGGTCAATTTCTTCCTTGTCATCATTGGCTCTATTCAATCAGGTCTTACACGTTGATTTGAGTCACTGCAACTAATTTATATCCTTTTTGGGTTTCTTTGGCAGTTCAACAGACTGAGTAATGACAATCTACTCTCTGCAGCTGAACAATTTCAGCACCAGTACAACAAAGAAATCTCAAAAGATCTCAGTGACGAGGCCATCTTCCTCAAATGAATATACTTTAAACTTTAAATTGGATTGCAAGCCAAAGGAATTGCTTTGAGAAATACTTGAACTTGGACTCTCTGGGGTGTTTCCTAATATCACAATTGCATTGCGTATTTTTATCAATTTGCCTGCATCAGTGGCTTCAGGAGAACGCACCTTCAACCTGTTGAAGCAGGTAAAGAACTATCACTGTTCAACTATGGAACAAGAGCATTTGAATGGGCTCGCCATGCTTAATATCAACTGTGACATTGCACGAAAGCTAGATTTTTTCCTCAATAATTAGTGCATTTGCACAGAAAAAGGCTAGAAAAGCATTTGTTAAATAAAAAAATATTCAAATTATGTCTCAGTCTTTTTTTTGGTGCCTTATTTTGTTTTCATGTTATTTTTTATTTTTATTATGACTAGGGGACTCAAAAGCTGGAAGTGGCCTGGACCTCTGAGAGGGCCTGAGTATAGGTATGCATTTATATCATAAAGTAGAGCTTTAGCTATTATTAAAGTATGTATATAAATGCATCCAATTAAAATGCCACATTGATTTTAGAAATTCCCTGCACTTCAATAATTCAGGATTCCTTGTGTTTTGTTTTGTCTGTTAATGCATTCTGAAACCTCTGAGATGGAAAAAAAAAAGTTTAATTCATTAGGGATATTAGGTTATCAGAAATATTTTCTTAGGGAGATGTCCCTACCAGTTAACTAAGTTCTGCTGTAGTGGATTTGAAACAAATGGGTGAGTTTAAAACAATGGCTGAAATTATTAGATTTTACTTTCTGTTTGTAGCCACGTGCTTCCAAGGAAAAGCTAAACTGTTAGAATGTCTGGAGGCAGTCTACCACCAAAAAATAAGTAGGCCATGGTGTACCGGGGCCTGATTTTCAGAAGTGCTAAGCATTCCCGCTCCTGTGGAAACCAGTGGAGCTGTGGGCATTCAAAACTTCAGGCCACAATGTGTTAAAGCATGATTGAACTCCCTTTGAGATTCCCATTAAATCACATTTTAGGCATCATGTATTTTATTGTCATCTTTCCTTTGCCAAATTCTCTTTCAGGAATAAAAGTAAATGTTTCTGATTTCAAGGAACAAGAGTGGCTTTTTCCAGAAACCACGGCTAATTTTGATCAGTTGTTAATCCAGTACCGTGGGTTTTGTGCTCACACACTTGCTGAAAAAGATGGCCTCCTGCTTCCAGGTGTGTTCTGTGTTATTAATATTATTATTTGTATTATTGGTGCCTAGAGTTAAATTTTTTCTTACTGTACATATGTATACATTAGCAAAAATATATATTTAAAGATATACAAGCTGTGTATTTCCTTCTGTGCCAGCATGCAAACTAGAATAATTCATTGAACACTTTTGCACTTTATACCTAACATATAGTTCTAATAATCCTCTGTGTTTTTGAGTGTTTGTGAAATTATAATTAGTGTTCATATAACAATATGTTCTGGACTTGGCTATGTTGTTCATATGTTTTGTCCCAGCAACCTCTCCAGCTCAAATATGTCTCTACCTAAGTTCCCCCTAAGCTGCACAGCCGTGCAGCAACACAGCTGCCTATTAAGCACTGCGCAGGCACTTAGGGCTGTGGCAGGGAGAGATGCCTCTCCACAAACCCCGGACCTGCCGCGATGCCACTCCCCAGACATGCTGTGGGAGGGGGACAGATGCCCCGGCTCCAACCCCAGCCTGGCCAGGACCTGCCACGACTGGGGGAGAGGCGCCTCTCCCCCCAGCCCAGGTGCTGCTGTGGGGAGAGAGAGCTGGAGGGAGGAGTCTTCTCTCTCCACCGTAGCCCCGGGGAGCCCCACTGGACCCCAAACTCCTCTCCCCAGTGCCACCCCAGATCCTGCACCACCAGCCGGAGCCCTCACCCCCTGTCACTGCAGCCCTCTGCCCCAGCCCTGAGCCTCTCTCACACTCTGAACCCCTTGGCCTCACCCCGCCACATGAATTTTGTTATGTGTATCAATATGGAGGCGATATGTCACATATCACCTCCATATTGGTGCACATAACAAAATTCATTCCACACATGGGTGGTAAAAATTAGAGGCAACACTGGCTCTACGTGCTCATCTTTTTTGGCGATACTTAGGAATCCTGTCATTTCTTTTGGTATAACTGATGGTTTGGTTTTGTTTTTTGGGGGATAGGGGGCGAAATACCACTGTTTGTAGCAGTAAAAACAGGACTTTTTTAATGGTAGTTCAGCTTCCTGACATACTTAATATGTCCTTTGGCATAAAAGAGTAATTAAATTACAATCAATCTTCCACAGGAAATGTGCAGGACAGACATTTGCAGATATGTGCAATATAAATGAAAGGGAACATATTTTATATTAACTTGATAGATATGGATCATAAAGTCTGAGTAGTCTTTCTGGTTGTAATTTAAGCATGATCCAGACTATAATAATATCTAGCTCTTATGAAGCACTTTTCACCAGTAAATTTCAAAGTGCTTTACAAAGGCGGTAGATATCGTTATCCCTCCTGGGGAACTGGGTGTAAGAGGGTCATCATCAGTTCTGATGGTTTGTAGAATCTGACTTTCTACTGTGTAATGGAGAGGATTTCTTAATTTTGAAAAAGGTTTAGATTGTAGGTTCTATTACAATTCCAAAAGCAATGGAGTAAGAGCTGGTTGAGGGAAATGTATACTCATGATTATAGGAGCCTTGTGTGTTGAATGATTTATTGGTTCACTCTTGTTTTTGCTTTATTTGTTAGGAAATCCTGCTATTGGCATTTTGAAACATAAGGAGAAATATTACACTTTCAGTTCCAAGGAATCAGCATATGTTTTTGCCCAAAACCCAGATACGTTCATTCAGTTGATTGGAGAAAAAGCAAAAGAATGTGCTGAACTTATTCAGCTGCTTGAGCTTCATCATCAGTTTGAATCCCTTGCTCCTTATTCACAGGTATTCACTGCTTGCATCCCCTGTTGAATAGGTGATGTGACACTGACCAATCTGTCCTTTTGATTCACTGAAAAGTGCTGGGACTTGGCCAATCTGGAATTAGTGGGACGTAGAAAAAATGTGTTTTATGGAGAGAATACTTTGTCTGAGGACATATGTAATCCTCTGTCTAGCAAAGAGAGTACAGTATGTGGGGATCCAGCAGATCCTACTCTTTGGTGTACAGATGATGGGCATCACCTCTGGGAAATTGTTCACCCTTAAAATCTATATGTGGGAGGGGCCGGGCCACGGAAATTCAGTGGTGGCAGCATTCTCCCATCTTCAGTCCAGAGAAATTCTGTGGATGATGTTTCCTGTTCCCCCTTTGTAGGAATTGTTTGTGTAAGGGAGGAGAGGGCCCTGTGTAATTAAGCATTGTAGATGAATATGAGAAGCTTGGTCAGCACAAGTTGGAGACCCTTAGTCCATCCCTGAATATTGTAATAGGGAAAAAGTGTCATTTGGGGAGAAAAATCATAGATGATATTTTTAAAATGATATTTTTAGCGTATGGGTGTTAACATTGTTGTCCTGGACAAATTCCAACGTGGACAACCGCATTCTGCTTTTTAAATTCCTCCTGCAGTTTCAGTTAGATATTGTATTCTTCATTTAATTGTCCTGTGTATTGTTAAACAGGTGCTAGGCTTTACCCCAGAGGTAGCTACTTTTCAGCAACCCCTGCATAAATTTTGTACAGTAACTCCTCACTTAAAGTCGTTCCGGTTAACGTTGTTTCGTTATGTTGCTGATCAGTTACAGAACATGCTTGTTTAAAAAGTTGCGCAATGCTCCGTGTAGTAGGGCAGCTGCCCCACTCCAAGGTAAAAGGGATTAAGAGCATCTGAGGGAGGCTGGTAGTTGGCTCTGGGTGTGGCTGGCTTAATCAGGCCACAGCTGGCCTGGATAAAAGGGCTGTGGGGCCAGGAGACAGAGAAATCTCACTCTAGCACTGGAGTGAGAAGGGCTAGCTGCCTGGCAGCAAGATACCTGAAGCGGAACAGTGCTGAGGAAGGGAAAAGGGAGCTTGGGAGCTCCAGCCTAGTAAACCCCCAGGCTGCAGGCCTTGGTGAAGGCCTCCGAAAGGTTCTGGGGCTGCAGAGGGGTAGCCCGGGGATAGGCCAAGGCAGCAGGTCCTACCCCCTTGCCAATGAAGAGTGGCCATTATAGACTTCATTCTGCGCCAGGCAAGGGGCTAGATGATGTCTGGAAGTAGTCACTGAGGCAAGGTGGGCTTAGAGGGTTAGAGGTTCCCCTGGAAAAGGAGACCCAGAGCGTGGGTATACTGCTGGGGCAGAACCCTGAAGTAAAGGGGCACCGAAGTCCGGGAGGGACATGGGGGGCCTGAGGCAGGTGAGACACCGGCCAGCACAGGGCACTCTAAGGCTGTAAAAGAGCTAATTCCCAGGACGATCAGCACCGGTGAATCTGCACGCTGCTACACTCCCTTATAATGTTGTTTGGCAGCCGACTGCTTTGTCCATAGCTTGCAGAAAGAGCAGTTGGTTGGAGCTAGCTGGTGGGGGCTTGAAACCAGGGTGGACTGGCAGCCCCACTATTAGCTCCCCACTCCCCTAACTTCCCTGTGCAGCAGCTGCCCTGCAGGCTATCAATGCTGGGCAGTTCAGCTGTCCCTCTCCCCACTGCCATGTGCTGCTCCTGCCCTTTGCCTTGGAGCTGCTCCTAGGAGCTTCCTGCTTGCTGTGTGGGGGAGGGGGAAAGAGGGGTGCTAATGTCAGGATGCCCCTCTCCCCCCGCTCCTGCCCCCTGCTCCTATACCTTATCTCCACAGAGCAATGGGGGAACATGACAGGGCTCAGGACCCAGGGAGCTTGCTGGCAGCAGCTGCTATCTCAACTTGCTGATCTACTTAAAAAGGCAACATACTTAGAGTGGAGTCAGCGTACTTAAAGGGGCAATGCGCATCTCTCTCTCACACACATGGTGTGTGTCTCTGTCTCTGTCTGCCATGCTGTCTCCCCTCCCTTTATTCATGCTGCCTTGACAACAATGTGTTAACCCTTGAGGGTTCAGCTGAATGCTAGTTCATGACTTCACCACCTCAACCAAGCTTCACAATCATCATTGCCGTGTACAATATTAAATTGTTTGTTTAAAACTTATACTGTGTATATGTATATATGTGTGTATGTGTGTATACACACACACACACACACACACACAGTCTTTTGTCTGGCGAAAAAAATTTCCTTGGAACCTAACCCCCCCTATTTACTTTAATTCTCATGGGGAAATTGGATTCGCTTAACATTGTTTAGCTTAAAGTAGCATTTTTCAGGAACATAACTACAATGTTAAGCAAGGAGTTACTGTATCTTAGTTTAAATCTGTAAAGTATTTTAGGATCCTCTGGAATGACAGATACTATATGAACATAGGATGATTATTAACCACTAGTTACTAATAGACTTTTATATTTTGTATTCAAGTCTTTAAAGCTTTCAGTATTCTCAGATTCCTGTTTGTTTAAAAATATACTGTGCTGTGTCTACATGTCATTTTTTCCCCCCTGTGACTTATGGATTCTCTTAATAAATACCTATATCTTCATCCAGGTCAGAAGTGGAGACAAACGTTCAATGAAACCAATTACCAAATGCGACAGCAGTACTCAAACTGACACCCATATATTGCCTCCAACTATTGTGAAGTCCTATGAGTGGAACGAATGGGAACTGAGGAGAAAAGCCATAAAATTGGTTTGTATCAGTATTATCTGGAAGATTAGGCCTTTCAAAAGTTGGCATGTTTGACAGAAGGTCAGAATAGATTATCATAATTATTATCCCTTCTAGCGTTAAAATCTATGAAGAGACAAGTTTCTGTAATCATTTGCGTTTGATCTTATTTCACTATATTTCATATTCCTGTTTCAAAAGACCCTCCCCCCCCAATTTTTTTTTTGAGCAATATTTTCCTGGCTAGATCCATTGGTTCTAAAGTCTCAGGCGCTCTTTAAGTTGTAAGATTCTTTCAAATAATAGTGAATTTTTAGGGTGCTACTCTGTACTAAAACAGCTTAACTAATACAGACAGCTTAACCATTTGGAAGTAATGTGCTATATCTTACCTTTGTAGTACAATGATACAAAAAGGGCTAAGATGATGAAAAAAAAAAGTTACTGCAAATGAAGCTGTATACATTAATAAATATTATACCACCAAGTCACAAGGAAAAAAAGTTGTAGTAACTGTAGTAAAGTGTGGGTAAAAACAACCACTAAGAGATTATAAAACTACAGAGAGTGAGTTGAAGAAAATATGCTGCATGATTGTATAGATGAGAGAATCTGTAATAACGGTCCCTTGTATATGAAAATGTGTATTGAGCTTTTTCTTGCCTTTTGAAGTCTGATTTCAGACATCCAGTGAAATGTGTATATTTTATAACACTGAGTTGAGTATTCTGGCCAATAACAAATGAACTGACTGCCAGGTTTGCTCACAGCAACATTAATTTACTATCAATTTGCAGGCCTGATCCTGCAATGAGTTCTGCTTGAGTAGACCTATGTGGAAGTCACTGAAGGATTGGGGTCTTCATTTGTTTCATAGTAAATTATTTTTCACTTTGTCCCAACTCCTTCCATGTTGACTTACATCATCCAGTTTGCAATTTTTGTGTGCATATTTTGCACAGGACCAATTCCGAGCGTAAGATAGCAAAGCAACAAAATAAATACATTTTGTGTTGGATGTAGAATGTTGAGGCAGGTTTTTGAGGTATCGTTACTTAATCTGTAGAAGTATATAGCCTGCTGTTAGAAATTGCAGGTATGTCCTTAATGTTTTGGCTGTAAATTTAAAAAAACACACCCCAAACAAAAAGTGCCTTTCAAATAAGATTTTTTTTTCTTACAGTGTGCACTGCATACTATGGTTTCAATTGTTAGATTCATGCAACATTGGGGTAACATTCTCATCTTAAATCTACACAGAAGATCTCATCTCTGCTATTCTGATCATTCTACGGGCCATGAATTCTGCATAAGTCCTGTAGGCAGAGCAGACTATCAGAATAAAGATTCACTTTGCGGAACTGAAAATGGAATTTTATCCTTCTTGATTATCCATCAGTTTGTGTAATTTGTTACTGTTCTCCCTACTAGCATTATTCTATAAGACCGTTGTTTCCCAAATTGTATTTTGGGACCTTTGTTTTAAATTGTATTTAAAAATATAGAAACATCAACTCAAATCCATTAGAGCAGTAGACACAGACACTACCTCCTCATTATATGTTACCCTGTTACCAAGGGGTTTTAGAACCCAAAGCAGCGGTAGCTTAATTGTTTTATTTTAAGCAGTGTTAGGAATAAATTATTGGGAACACAGCTGAGAGATTGATATTTAAAACTTTTTTTAAAACTACTGTTTATTAGTTTTAAGCACATATAGACATAAGCAGTAGGTTTAGAACATTTTAAATAATTATATAAAATTCGAGATGGTGTTGAGTAATTAGTAGCAGGTCAGCGATGGCCAGTTGCTTTTTTGCCAAGAGTAAGGTGTTAGGGAAAAGTTTTTCAGGATAGCTTTAGAGAACAGTTTTAACGTACATTTTTTATTTGGTTTTATTTTATTAATAATTTAAAATTAATTTTTAATTTTAAATTATTAATAAAATATTTTAATACTTTTAGTTATAATAAGCTTTTATATTAAACACACTTAAACTTGAGGTCTTTCATTATTTATTTTTAGTTTTATAATTGGTTGGGTGTTGTTGTTTTTTTGATTAGCAGAAACTGCAAGCCTGCAGCTAGTATTTGACTTTGACTTTGTCTTCAAAAGTCCTGCTTGTTCAAATTAATCCTTAGCTAAGGGTACAGAGTAGACTCATTAATCTCTAAGTGGTCTCAGTGCCACTAGAGAGGCCAGAACACCACATTCAGGAGGTGTGTGCGTTACACATGTCATTGTGTAACCTTTGTGTGGGCTAGAGTTCACGTCATTGCTCTTCTCCAGTGCCTAAAAAACCCCCAAGTCCCACCTGGAGACCCAGAGTTCAGTCTCTAAGGATTTTCAGGAAGGATTGGTGTTTTATTTTATTAATTTATGGTGGTTGAATGCACACAATATGGCTGCAGTTAGCTTGATTAAATTCTGGGGTTACATACCCCTTAATTCCAGGGTAACACCCCCCCCTCCTTAAAGATTGTATATTTTTAAGATTAAGACCTATACATATGTGTAACAAGTTTAGTGGGTTACTCATGAAGGCCCAGCATTAGGCTCAAGGCTTTTACTGAGACAGAGCAAGAAATGTTTCGCTGGCGCTTTTAAGTTCTACCACTGATTTTTGTCTTGTTAAAGACCACACTTTATGTACTTATATTTGGGGAGTATCCATGGTCTATAGAACCACTGGCTTTGCAATCAATCGATTTTATTTACATTTTTTTTATTTTTTAATTTAGCATGTTAGTACTAGGAATATAACAACCCAACGCTAGCTGAAACATTAGAATTACCACAATTGGATGTAAAGCCAGATTAAGAATCCTGGTTGTGGTGGGGGAACATCCCAACAATGTCTTTTACCAATTGTGTTTTGAATTTGTGCTAGCCCTTTTAATTACTTGTTTAATTTTGTTAGTAGCATGGTAGATGGTAATCATAACCTTGCATGCCTTTTGCCTAGCAACTTGCAAATAATTTTTAAATAGGGATGCTTAAATAACATTTTATAACAATTAAATTTATTTTCATGGGTACAGGCATTGCATTAGAGTTTAAGGTACATTTTATATTTAATTGTCTGTATTTTAATTTAGGCACTTGAAATTTAAAATTACATTGTTAATAGCCACAATTTGATAAAAACATTTATTTTTATGGTAACTATGGATTATATTGTCCACATAATGATTGTGAACACAGGGCATTAACTTTTAAGGTATATATAACTATTACTCACAAAAACAATTACACATTTATTTGCAAAGGAATTTATGGCAAAATGGCATTTTTTGTGTTATTTTAAAATATATATGTTGTTGCCATAAAGCATTTTTGTACATTTATATTTAATTTTTGGGTTTTTAAACAGGGTTTTAATTTTATTGTTTTTTATGTGGGGGCTTTTTATGGCCCATATTTTATAATTTATGGGTTTTATTACTATTTGATTAATATTAAGGCCTATGGCCATAATAGGAAAACTTTTATGTTTGCTTTTGACATTAATAAAACAAATGTAGTATTTTTAAAAAAATGTTTGATTATAAGTAAATTTTATTATTATTATTTTATTTATTAGGATTGCAGGTTTTTTTTTAGTTTGGGTGGAACTTTTTAAAATAATACTTTTAATTTTTAATGGGAGTATATCATACCATTTCAAGTTTATTTTTTACCATATCGATAATTTACATTTGTATTTGCATGCATGCCAGGGCCAAGGAAACATTACTTGAGGGCACCAACAGCCTGTAGCAGGTGGAGGTGGTCCTTTTTTGGGGATTGCTTAATTCCAAAATAAGAACCCATGTTATGGTTTGTTTCATACAGTCCGACAATAACAAGTTTATGCCATGTAATTTATATCCTTTTACAGCAATGCTAGTATTAACAGTTCACTGGAAGGGGGAACAAACAGACAGTTGATTTTAAAGTCCTGGCTCTACAGTATGAAGAATTCACAAAAAGCTTTTTTGTAGCCTTTTCCACAAAGGTTGCCATAGCAGATTGGTGCTAAAATGACATATTCCACAGTTATGGATTTGTGAAACCTGGGGGCGGTACATGTAAAAGAGAAAAATATGCATCATTGTAATCTATAACACTTCAATTTCAGAGAAAAATTATATTTAAGAATAAAATCTTTCTTATTCTGATTCTGTTTTCATATGTAGGCTAATTTGCGTAGGAAATTAACTCACTCAGTGCAGACTAATCTCAGTCATATGAGAAAAGATAACTCCACCCAAGTGTATCTGCTAAAGGATTTTGGCACACAGACTAAACTAGACAACTCTAGCAACGTACCCAGGCCACAGATTTTCCTGGCTGGTCTCCGAGGAGGATCACCCTCAACTACTTGTATGGTCAAAGTGAACTTAACCAGAGCAGTTGATGAAACCTAAATGAAGTTTAAAAGGAGACATACTGAAGTATTGTACATGTTTTAAAAAAATCCAAATAGATTTCTGAAGTAATGTATAGTAAACTGAATTCTATGTCCATTGATTCAAAGAGTTGTTGTTGCACTCCATGGTTTCTGTTAGGAACATCTAAATGGCATTAAGTGATAGTGATTATAAAAAGCCTGAAACATCCAATTTAAAAAAAGTAGAATCCAAGCATGGCTGTAAATTCTGAATTAAACTGGCATTTCTATGGAAGTGTGTGTTTTTGGAATCCTTTAATGTTTTAATACCCTGAGTGCACATCATAACACTACCCTTAAGAGCCTTGTCTTTGAAGTTTGATTATATTGTAAGAAGAATAACTGTTACGAGTTAGAGAGACCAAGGGCTAGATTCACAAAGGGACTTAGGCATTGCAACACTATGCCTGGGTGCCTTGTTGCCTAGTAGAAATCTCAGCTGTGAGTTAGATGTCTGCCCAGGCTCCCCAGGCGTTGTACAGAGAGAGTTAGGTGCCAAAGAAAGAGATTCTCAGAAACCAGTAAGCCGAGCCATCTAAATTAGCCAGAAGTGAAATGCAGCGGGAAGGGAGAGGGTGTAGGTCCAGATTCTCAGAGGTATTTAGGTCCCTAGCTCCTATTGATAAAGGCCTTTGCTTCTGAACTGAAGCACCTCCTGCTGCTCTGGATTCTCAGCCATGACCTTTGGAGTTAGACGACTAAACCGGGTCAGTCCTTTTTCATTAAAAATGAAAGAGAGAGATCCCGCTGCTCCATGATAGCCCAGTGGTTAGGACACTGACCTGGGAGACTCGGATTCAAATCCTTCCTTTGCCTGATTTGGGGCAGGAACTTGAACCAAGGTGGCCCAGGTGAGTGCCCTGACTACCAGGCTATTGGGTATTCTGGGCTAGGCCTCTCTCCAGCTCTTCTGGTGAAGCTTTTTCACTTTGTATAAATAATTAAATATTCACCGGGCTAGAGCAAGAGACTGACTCTATCACCCAGTTGTTAGGGCACTCACCTGGGACGTCAGTGAATGACATTCAAATCTGTGCTCCAAATTGGGCAGAGTGGGGATTTAAACCTGCATCTTCCACATCCCTGGTGAGTGCCCTCACCATTGGGCTATTGGGTATTCTGAGAAACACTTTCTCTCTTGCTGCCTTTTTTGTATGTGCTGGGCCCAAACCTGTAGAGGTGCAGAGGAAGGTCTAGTCTGAGAGTCTTGTTTTTGGTCCACCAAAGCTTTCTCTTGCACTAGGGCTCCAAGCTGCTCAATAGCAGTGCGGTGGTGTCAGGACATAGGTGGTTTTGTGCATGCCCACTGTCAGAAATTTAGGTGCCATGGAGATTTAGATGCCTATGGGATTAGGTGGCTGCTGAGCAGTGATCTTGAGAATGTTAGTGGTGTCTAAATGGTAGATTTAGGTGACTGAAGTGGCAGATAGGTGCCTAAGTGCCATTGTAAATCTGACCCCAATCCTCCAATTCTTGCACAAACAAAATTCTCATTGACATGAAATAATATTAACTAGAGGAAAATCATCTGAACCCTTTGTCTATAATCTTCCCTTTCTTGGTAGAATCACTGAGAATGAAATGATAAATTGGATCCAGCAGTACCAGATAAGCCAGCGTGCTTGACTCTTCCTAATCGAACTTCTCTGAGGTATTTTCCCACTAGAATAATCCACAGAATCACAGCTAACCAAGAATCAGAGATGGTAGTGTGCACCCTGACAGCTATTACACCAGTTTTCTAGGAACTCTAGCTTTCTAAGTATTTTCTGTATTCAGTGACTAAATAGTAGTGAGCACACTAAAAATGACTAGATAGTTGTAGACTTCATTGTAGCCTTGCAAAATTTTACTTTCCTGGTAACTTTTTTATTTTTACATCCAAGTAAAATATCCTTTGGGTTTTTTTTTTCCCATCATGGTTAGGGCAGGCTAGTAGAATATGTGCCTGGTCTGGCAAATCAAATGCTCCTGGTAATTTTACAATTGAGTGAAAATTTGTCTTTAATGTATGAGTCAAGATGCAACAATGTCTTAACAGTATATAAGGGTGAAGAAACAGAAAAACACTTCTCAAGAATGTTGGGGCTGATCGATGTTTAGCTCCTGTTAAATGTGTTGGGGTATGTGATTGTACAAAACCATGCTACGTTTCTGCTCTATCCTTTTTGTTCATGTGCTGCATTCAGCTCCATCTACAATGCTGGGCCATATAGGGAATATTCTTTTTAGGAATGTGTGATGCTAGCAGACCAGGTGCCAGCTCATGCCAAGGCCCCTAGGCCTCAAATGAACACTGACAAATGCAGAGACTTTATGAAATGCTTGTACGATGCTGCATGTATTAATCTCAGTTATAATATTTGTATTCCATTTTATATTATACTGAGTGTTTGCATTGCAACCCACTGTAACCGTGTAAATCACCAAACAAGAAAGAAGCATTAACTAATGTAAAATGCTGGCTTTCTACAGGTGTTCAGTCCTGTCCACCAAATAAGCCATTGTGAAACATCACAGAACAAAGACTTTGCATTCTTGTCCCTCCCCATCCCCACCCACCCCCATTAAGAGGAGACCTGCATATGAACTCATGCCATGCGTTTGAACTCTGGGAGCATAGGGGTCGACTAAAAAATTAGTGAGTGCTTAGCACCCACCAGCAGCCACCTTCCCCCTCCTGCCCACTGGCGGCCCCACTGATCAACTCTTCCCCCTGCCTCCCAGCACCTCGCGCCCTCCGCAATCAGCTGTTCCACGGCGTGCAGGAGGCGCTGGGGGGCGGGGGAGAGGGAGGAGCAGGGAAGGAGCACGTTCCGGGAGGGGGCAGAACTGGGCAGAAAGAGACGGGGCGGGGGTAGAGGCTTGGGAGAAGGGATGGGGCAGGAAGAAGCAGGGTGGGGGTGGCAGCTTGGGGAAAGGGGTCAGGTGGAGGTGAGGCCTGGGGTGGAGAGGGGGGTTGAGCACCCCCAGGGCCTGGAAGAAGCCAGCACCTTTGTCTGGGAGGGACTAAAAATCCCTGACAAGAAGAAACTGGATCTCTGTGCTTCTCGGACTTTGGGAGGGCAAGATTTCTAAGCATAAGGAAAGGATCCCCATCTGCTTTGCCTGTGTTAGCCATAGCAGACAGAGCTTGCATATTAAAGCAGCTTCTATTACCTTTTGAAGCCTAACACAATAGCTCATTTGTGGGTGTATGTTAATTGTTTTATCTTTGCAAATAGCTATAATTTTTTTGTCTTATTTAACAATTCTTTAGTCAGTTTATTATAGGATTGCCTGCAAGTGTTGTCTTTAGCATAATATCTACAGTGCAAGTGACCTGTGGTAAGTAGGTTGACCATACATCCCTGTTTTGGCCAGGACAGTCCCTTTTTTAAGCCCTGTCCTGACTGTCCCGACTTTTTTGGCAAAAGTGGGTATTTGTCCCATTTGCTCTTGCCAGCTTGATCAGTTGGGAGGCGCAAACAGAACAAATGCCCGCTTTTGTCAAAAAATGGGGGTGCGGAGGAATGTGTGGGGAGTGAGCAGTAATGTCAGCCCCAGACTGGGAGGGAGGCAGGGCTCGGGTGGGGAGCCGGCAGGGCTTGGGTAAGCAGTGACGCTGACCCCAGCCTTGCACAGGCAGGCAGGGCTTGGTTGGCAGCGTAGCCAGTCCTGCGGGGGGGGGGGGGGTAAGACTTGGGCAAGCGGCTAGGGCCAGCCCCGCATGGGGAGGGTGGGAGAGCTCAGGTTAGTCCCACGCAGGGAAATATGGTCACCCTAGGGGTAAATGACTGGTCTTTGGGGATTGGGAGTAACCTGAACATTGTGATTTTTGGAGCAAGGGACCATCTGTCAGAAAGGCAAGCTTCCCTAAGTGGCAAGATAAGAGGCCTGTCTGTGACTCCATGGTTAGGCTGTTATAGTGCCTAAGAAGTTTACATTTGATACCTGGTGGGTGAAGTCTAAGTATAGAACTCACAACCAGTTTGGGGTTTGTGCCCTGCTTCTTCATGGTCTGACCTGAGAATGGCACTCATGCTCTTTAGCCAGTCCAGACAACTTGACATGACTTGGAGGGATTCAACTAGTGAGGCCTAGAGAGCTCCTTAGTGTCCTTCAAATACAAGGTAATTAACTAGGCTGTTGCCACACAGACATGGTTGCACTGAAAACCCATATTAACTCTCTTTCCACATAACTAGATTGAAAGTTAGATCAAAGGTACCTTGCCTATGTTTTTAAAGAAGAATGGGGCAAACCCATGTGAGGCACTTAATAATTAAAAAAAAAAAAAAAGAAAATGAAAAAACTGCCTGAGGGTGGAATAGCTTATGAATATATTCTCTCCTCTTTTCTTGCGGCCTCAAACCTCTTTTAGCCATTACCACAGTGTGCTTGTCTAAGGCTGGCTGTGCGTGTTGCTTCCTTCTCTGTATGTTCTCATGTGTACTTCTCCCCCACAAACTTAGCCAAAACAGTACCCAGTGAAGCCCTCCGCCCAGTTAGCTCAAATCCTGTGTGGACTCTGATATACTTTTGTTTTAAGTGGGGACTGCCATAAAGGAGATTAACGCTTTCTATTTTAAATGAAGGGTGGCGGTTCCACCCACCGGCTTCAATGTTTTTCCCAACTCACAACACTGCATATTTTATTTTTCTTTAATCTGCACAATGGTAAATTATCTGGGTCCTGATTTTCAGGATGCTGAGCACCTGCAGGCCTCATTAACTTAGTTGATGTTCAGCATCTCTGAAAACCAGCCACCTAATGCCTACATAGTCTGCAATTTTTATTTTAGTGCTCAGTAACACTGCAGTAAAGAGACACTAGCAAATGAACAGGCACAAGAAGGGCCAAGACTAGAAAAAGATGGTAAATAAGTAGATTATAACTGTCAGGTTTACGTCAGGTGGAGGTGATGTATTAAAATGTCAGTCTACAATTAACTCCTCTCACCTCCACAGCTGATAGAGGTGTAGAGATTTCTGACTTCTTAGTTCAACGGTCCCCAAACGTTTGAGGGTTGCCCCCCCCACCCGTTCGCGTCCTGCTGCCCTCCACCCCCCACTCCCCAGAGCTGGGGCTGGGAGCAGGAACAGTGCACCGGGGCAGGGGCAGACAGGGTAAGGGGGATGAGGCTTTGGGTGGGTCTGGGGCCAGGAGCAGGGCTGCACCCAGGGCTGAGGCTGGGGGCGGGAGTGGGGCCTAGAGCAGAGCCGTGCTGAGGCTGGGGACAGGGCCAGGAGCCAAGGACATGACTGGGGCGTGACTGGAGCAGAGCTGGGGGTGGGGAGGTGCTACCTCCTCACCCCTGAGGGGGCTGGCCTGGGTCCCGCCATGCCTTTCCTGGATGTTTCTCCATGCCCTGCTGGGGGGTACGCCCCACATTTTGGGGACCTCTGTCTTAGTCCCACATCTATCATGTCAGAGTGCTTTGAGCTTCTCTGCCCCTGGCACAACTCTTATCTGAAAAATTCTAATAATCCCTTATTTTTTGTGGCTCATTCTGATGCCATTCCTAATTTAAGAACTGAAACTGTGACTACAATTAAGTAATATCAGATTGTAAAGTAATAACAGGGCACTGTCAAATCCTTTTATGCCAAGAAAAATCAGTATATCTTTAGTTTACCAATTCTGACAAGAAATGGTTGGCCTTAATTATAACCTACAATAAAAATCTATAGCAAATTTTTTTTTCTTTCCCTTCTATGGATTCTTCTCTTGGAGAGGGTAGGAGTGGCAGTTATGATGTTCTTTACTATACTGGTGCTGAAACTTTACGCAGACCGAGGTGGTGTTTTGTGATCCTTAACTATTTATAAATCACTTTGAAATCCTCAAAGAAAATACTCTATTTAGCGCTGGCCCAGCTTCCATCCTTTTTGGGGCCGTCCAACCCACTGAAGTCAACAGAAAGTGCAAATTATTACAATTGCCATGAACTCAGAACATGAGATCAGAAGTTGCAGTTCTTCTGTGATGCATTTTGGGACATTTTCAGTGATGTTGGCATGGCCAGGTCTTTCTGTGCATCACCACTGGATAATAAATTATACCAGTTGGCATCCATTCTGAAAACTGGCCAAGCCATAATTGGCCTAGCAAATCTGAACATGTGACAACTGAATAATAAACATTAAAAATGAATTCAAAATACAGTTTATTTGCTATTTCATTTATTCCTGAATATTAGTTAGGAATAGGAGATGCATACTTCAGTTGTGTACAGTTTGTGTTCAAGCATTTATACTTATTTGGAGACCAGCAAAAATTAATTTAAATTCAAATGCTTATGGTTGAGGAAACACCCAAAGGGCAGTTTCACAACCAAATTCCTGTGATGCTCATAAAAACAGGTGGTGAATTCCAAAAGCCCAGATAAGGATTTTTAATCAAGAAACTGTCCTGGATAAAAATGTTTATTTACACCTACATAATAGTCTTTAGAACCTTTAAACAGGAATGTCTTTACATAGGCCCCAGTCTTCCTCTCAAGTAAGTAAATGGCAAAACTCTTATTGACTTTAATGGGAGTATGATCACGTGCCCAATTAACTTTTTTTTTTTTAAATATCCAGTATGCTGACATCTTTGTTATTGTAGGGCTGGGAATATAGATTAATTTAATCTTTTCACTCATATTCATGTAAGTACAACCCTGAAATGTGGGATTGTGCTAAGTATGTGGGACAGAACTAGTGGTATGTTCGAACTGTGTGTCAGAATGTGCAGTGGGAAATAGAGGTATGCTTCCAAGCTCCTTCCACTTGAGATGGTACAGATGTTCAGAATATGATCATGCAGTCTTTGCTGAGTTCTTTGGCCTGGACTCCCTTTCAGTCATGTTCATATATACCCCTGGACTCTATGGCGATCCTTGGTGGGGCTCAGATGCCATGCAGGGCTGCTTAGGCTTGTGTGATGAATTGGGGCTGTATCTGTGCAATATATAAATTCTGCATGATATTGTGAAGGTGTATTATGAAAAACTGCTGTATTATGAGTGCCTATATCAGGGGTAGGCAACCTATGGCAAAGGTGCTGAAGGCGGCACGCGAGCTGATTTTCAGTGGCACTCACACTGCCTGGGTCCTGGCCACCAGTCGGGGGGGGGGGGCGGGGAAGGGGGGCTCTGCATTTTAATTTAATTTTAAATGAAGCTTCTTAAACATTTTAAAAACCTTATTTACTTTACATACAACAATAGTTTAGTTATATATTATAAACTTGTAGAAAGAGACCTTCTAAAAAGGATAAAATGTATCACCGGCACGCAAAACCTTAAATTAGAGTGAATAAATGAAGACTCGGCACATCACTTCTGAAAGGTTGCCGACCCCTGGCCTATATGTTTATGGATCCAGAGCCTGCAGCATGTACACCCCAGACAGATGCAAAGGGAAATATTTAAGGTTAATGACAGTGCTTAGATCTCACAAAAGTTATACAAAAAAAGCAGCTGCATCCTTATAAAAATAGTTTAGCTGTTTTCTCTGCAGGAGCAATGGAAAGTAACCAGGAGGAAAACAAAGCCAGGCCAGATGACCAGGAGTGGCTAAAAATAAACACATAGGAGCCAGACAGGAAGAGGGAGTGTGTGGGGAAAGAGAGAACAAGATCACAGAATCTGGGCAAGAGGGATCCAGAAGAGAGAGACCATCCAGCATGTAGTAGCCTCAGGGGGTCCAGGTCCACTTTTGAGAGACCAAATGTCCCTAAGGATTTTGGACAACCCAAGGAACTTGGACCTCTGCCCCAGGGGCATAGCTAAAATTGTGCAAATGATGTAGTTGCACCAGGGTTACATGGCTATGGAGGCCCTATCAGATAAAGCAGTGTTCCAGTGTAGTGGGTTGCTACACCACTCATTCAAATTGGACCTGGCTGGAAGTTCTCAGGGCAGTGGGTGAGGGACTGGGGGGAAAGTTTTAGGTGGACTATGGGGTGAATGGGGAGTGTTTGGGGAGCTATGGGGTGAGGTGTTGGGGGTGAATGGGACACATTGGGGTCATAGGTTGGGGATAAGCAAAAGTTTAGATTTTGGAATCGGGAAGGGGGCCCCTAACCTATTCTTGCATTAGGGCCCTAGGTCCTTGTTACACCACTTCCCTGCCCAGAGAATGTGCTGAAGTGATCAGGAAACTGAGGCAGAGACATTGCATTTAGTGCTTATTTTGTATGAACTGTACGCTCCTGTGCTTTACATGATTAAATATAAAAGAGCATAAAGGTATTAGACTGTACAAAGAGTGTATGTGTGCGAGAGAGAATTTTTTCACAACTACTGTATGCTCCTGAGACAACTATGATAGAAGTGCCACACCTTTTGTGTGGAGTCCTGTGAAAGGGGTTTGTTTAACTGGGGTATCTTTAGGGAGGGAGTGCTGGGCATAAGACAGGTGCATTAAGGTGACCCATTTCTGAAAAGAGTCCGTGCCCAGGAAATGTGATAGAGAAGGCCAATGGAGGAACCAGTGCAGCAGCCTGCTGAGGCTTCAGAAACTAAGGAGACACAGAGCACAGACTCTTGAATTCCCCTCACAGCCGGTGAAGTGCATGAGTAAGAGGGAATGCTTAGTAGGATCTGTGACACCTTGGTATCTTTTTGACTGGTGTTACTAATCGGGAATAAATATTGGTACCCATTAAAAATAATCCCCCAAACCCATCCACGTGTGATGCCAAAATGAGCTGTCACTCAAAGTAAATTTTATAGATTGATTATATTTACCTCCTTTCTTTGATAAGCAGTTAACTAGTTAACATTGATCAAGTATAATAATTGATAGCCCCAAATAATATTAATGGGGAAGTTCATATTTCCCAGAGCTGTTATTTTAGGCTCTCTGCAAACTCAGGCAGATGTCACTGCGTCAGTTACTCAGTCCACATTTTCAGGTTTTCCTAGCGACCACAAAATTAAAGCTGAGATTCTGGAAGACCGGAAAGCAGTTTGAGAGATGTGCTGATAGGTTGTACCACTACATACTGCCCAGATTGATCCCTGACTCCAACTATCAGGCACTGGGAACAGAATTTTCATGCAACTTCTTGCTTTAAAAAAAAAATAAATTCAAATTGAGCCCAAACCTAGAAGCATTCAGATAATAGACTTCAAACATGTCTTTTCAGTAGGGCTGTCAATTAACCACAGTTAACTCACATGATTAATTCAAAAAAATCACGATTGATCTCACTTTTAATCGCATTGTGAAACATTAGAATACCAATTGAAATTTATTAAATATTTTTGGATGTTTTCTACATTTTCAAATATATTGATTTCAATTATAACACAGAATACAAAGTGTACAGTGCTCACTTTATATAATTATTTTTAATACAAATTTTTGCACTGTAAAAATGATAAACAAATAAATTGTATTTTTCAAGTCACCTCATACAAATACTGTTATTCTCTTTATAATGAAAGTGCAACTTACAAATGTAGATTTTTTTTGTTATATAACTGCACTCAAAAACAAAACAATGTAAAACTTTAGAGCCGACAAGTCTACTCAGTCCTACTTCTTGGTCAGCCAAAAGCTAAGACAAACACGTTTGTTTACATTTACAGGACAATGTTACCTGAAAGTGAGAACAGGCGTTTGCATGGCTCTTTTCTAGCTGACATTTCAAGGTATTTACGTGCCAGATATACTAAACATTCTTATGCCCCTTCATGCTTTGGCCACCATTCCAGAGGACATGCTTCCATGCTGATGATGCTCTTTAAAAAAAAAAAAAAAAAAAGCATTAATTGGATTTGTAACTGAACTCCTTGGGGGAGAATTGTATGTCTTCTGCTCTGTTTTACCTGTGTTCTACCACATATTTCATGTTATAGCAGTCTCAGCTGATGACCCAGCACATGTTGTTTGTTTTAAGAACACTTAGGCATGGTCTACACTGGGGGGGGGGATCGATCTAAGATACGCAACTTCAGCTATGAGAATAGTGTAGCTGAAGTCAACATATCTTAGATCGAATTAAAATTACTTACTTTGCGTCCTCGCGGCGCGGCTCCCCCGTCAACTTTGCTTCCGCCTCTCGCCAAGCTGGAGTTCAGCAGTCGATGGGAGAACAATTGGGAATCGATTTAGTGCATCTACACTACACCCCGATAAATTGATCCCCGATAGATCGATCGCTACGCACCAATCCGGCGGGTAGTGTAGATGTCCCCTTACACTGCAGACTTGACAAAATGCAAAGAAGGCACCAATGTGAGATTGCTAAAGCCAGACACAGCACTGGACTCAAGATTTAAGACTCTGAAGCGCCTTCCAAAATCTGCGAGGGACGATGCTTGTGGAACCCGCTTTCAGAAGTCTTACAAGAGCAACACTCTGAGGTGAAAACTACAGAACCTGAACCACCAAAAAGAAAATCAACCTTCCCCTGGAGGCATCTGACTCAGCTGATGACAGTGACTATGCGCTGGGCTCTGCTCCGGCGCGTTGTGGAGCAGCTCGCAGCGCTGGGATGGAAGCAGGCCCCGGCCCTTGGCGCGCGGAAGCCCTGGGGGCGGGGCGAACTGACTGGCCCCGAGAGCCGCCGCCGCGCGCTGCTACGGGGAACGGGGACGCTAAGCGCACACAGGCCTCGGGCTCTATGGTGACGCAGTTGGACGGGTCGCTCATGCCGACCCTCGCCGCTCTCTATGGTACCTGGGAGGAGCGGAGGGGGTGGTGCCGGGTTGCCGGCTCGGGTCCCACAGTCTCGCCAGTTTAAGCTGCGGACACCATGGCGGCTCCGAAAGGTGAGCGACTCGGTACCGGGGGGATGGGACAGCCCCTTCTCCGCGCGAGACAGATCCGCCGCGCCGCCTGCCCCCGCCCGGGAGCTGCCCGTCCCGCAGGGGCAGGTGCTGCCGCGACTAATTATTGGGGCGAGGGGGTCGCGACTGGGCACCCCCCCGCCACGGTGCAGGCGCATGAGGGGCCCGGCTGCGGGGGGGGCGGGCAATGTGGGTGGGGGTATAGGCGGGATTGGGTCAGCCTATGGGGGCAGGGGGATTAATGGCGGGGATGTGTGTGTGGGTAGGGGGGTGTGGGCGGGCTTGGGTCAGGCTATGGGGGGCAGGGGAAGGTGAAGGGCTTAATAGGGGCGGCGGGAGGAGGGGGTTAATGGGCTGGGTCGGGCTGTGGGGGCGCCAGGGAGACAAGTTAATGAGGGATGGGGCGGGCAATGGGGAGGAGGCCAGGGCGTTATGGGGGAAGGGGAAATCTGTGGGTGCTGGATGAGGGTTAATGGGTGGGGGGCACAGATATAAAGGGTCGTTATTGACTTAAAACTAACACTTTCTGTTATTTACTGCCAGCCTTCGAATAGTAAACATTTCAAATGTACTCTTCATACTTGGGTTGTTGTAGCGGTTTTGCATTTTTCGATGTGGACAATGAAACTAAACTGGTTGATTTCCCTTTTTGGTCATGGGCACTTGCATGTTTTCAATAAAACTCTAATATTGTCATGGAAACTTCCTGTTTGTACCTTGTAAATCATCTGGTTGTTGCAAAATTTAAATGCTGGTCCTAAAGCCAATTGATAGTGCCCTTTGAAATTGCATAGGGTAGTATATGAGTTTTTCTCTCTTCAAGGATATAGTTAACTTACATGATTGCAGCAGCGGGATGTGTGAGTTTACCTTGTAGAAATATGTTATACAATAAAAGGCGTCACTCCCTTAAAACAAACAAGCTGAGGTATAGGATTAATCAAATCATTATGATCAGTTCACTTGCAGTGAACTTAGAACACTCAGTCAGTAATTAACAGAGAACAATAAATTTATATAGGTCACACTACATTTTTTCAAAATAATGGAAGCAAATTAAAATCTAGAAGCTGTAGACTGCACAATGCAATTTTACTAAAGTTTGTCAGCCAGGGTACCTACATATATACACTGTGTCCTCCATTACAACATATCACATTTCAGAAACCTGCAGAGAGGTATTACAGAAGGTTTTATTTATTAGTAATAATATGTAACTCTTTTATAGTGGATTTCATCAGTAGATCTCAAAGCACTTTACAGAGGAGGTCCGTACCATTATGCTATGGGCCAGATTCTGCCATGCTTGTGTTGAACAGTATCTTAATGCAATAAGCAGGACTACTTGTGTACTTGTGACAGACCGGAGTTTGTTGGTGTTACAAGTTGGGGCTCCTCCGGGATTTCAGCTGGGAAGACTCTGAAGCTCGGGATGCGCTTCCTCAGCTAGGGGAAGTATGTAACCCACACACCTTCTGGGTGTGTGTTGTGTCCCACCTAGTGGCACTGAGACCACTTAGAGAGATGAAATGAGTCTGCTCTACAGCCTTAGCTAACAGCCAGTTGATCTGTAGCTCCAGAGGTCCCTGGTTCAGTTCTGCCCACCAACGACTGGGGTTTGTTGGCATTACACTTGCAGAATAAGATATCGCTCAAACTGAGAAAATATGGCAAATCTAGTTGTAAAACGTTACTAGATGATGTGTTAATGCAGGGGTCGGCAACCTTTCATACGTGGTGTGCCGAGTCTTCATTTATTCACTCTAATTTAAGGTTTCGCGTGCCGGTAATACATTTTAATGTTTTTTAGAAGGTCTCTCTCTACAAGTCTATATATTATATAACAAACTAGTGTTGTATTGTAAAATAAACAAGGTTTTCAAAATGTTTAAGAAGCTTCATTTAAAATTAAATTAAAATGCTGATCTTACGTCGCTGGCCCGCTCAGCCTGCTGCTGGTCTGGGGTTCTGTTCACCTAGGCGGGCAGTGGGCTGAGTGGGGCCTGCGGCTGGGACCCCAGCTGGGAAGGATCTGGCAGCCAGAACCCCAGACCGGCAGCGGGCTGTGCGGGGCTAGCAGCTGGGACCCCAGACCGACAGTGGGCTGAGCGGCTCGGCCCACTGCCGCTCAGGGGTTCCATCCGCCGGCTCTTGCCAGCCGGGATCCCGGCTGCCAGACCCGCTCAGCCCGCTGTCGGTCTGGGGTCCCGGCCCTGCCCACATACAGTGGGTACCTATCTTCTCCCTGGTTCTGGCCCATTCTCTTCCTCTCTCTGCACTAAGCTGAGGGTGGGAGTGGACCGAGCACAGAGCTGGGGGTGAAGGGTCGGGCCAGGAGCTAGAATGAGGGAGGGGGCTCAGGGTTGGGGCAGGAGGTTTGGGTGTGGGGGCACTTACCTGGGCAGTTCCCATTTGGTGTGAGGGGTGCAGGTGGGAATGTAAGTGGGGGTGCAGAAGCTCCCATTTGGTGCTCAGGGTGGGGATGGGGATGTGCGGGGTGCATGGGATGTGGGGGTGCAAGAGTCAGGGCAGAGGGCTAGGCACATGTGAGGGGGGTGCAGGTGTCAGGGTAGGGGGGCTGGGTATGTGTGGGGGTGCCAGAGTCAGGGCTGGGATCATGGGGGGCGTGAAGGAGTCAACAGAGGGCTGAGTGGTACAGGGCTCAGGGCAGGGGCCTGGGTGTGTGTGTGGGGGGAGCAGGGCTCAAGGCAGAGGGCTGTGTGTGTCTGTAGGGGGGTCAGGGCTTAGGGCAGAGGGCTGGGTGACTGCCCCCCCGAACCCGCAACCCCCGCCCCGCTTCTTGTCCTGACTACCCCTGCCTGGGACCCCACCCCCTATCTAAGCCTCCCTGCCCCTTGTCCCCTGACTGCCCCCTTAGAACCTTACCCCTACCTGTCCCCTGACTGCCCCAACCCTTATCCACACCCAGACAGAACCCCCTGGACTTCCATGCCTATCTAACCGCTCCCCGCCCCCTGACAGGACCCCCAGAACTCCTGACCCATCCAACCCTCCCCCGGCTCCCTGCTTGCCCAACCCCTCTCCACACCCCTACCTCCTGATAGCCCTCCCGAATCATCCAGCCCCCCCAGCTCTTTGTCCCCTGACCATCCCCTCCAGAGACCCCACCCTAACTGCCTCCCAGGACCCTCCTTGCTCCCTGTCCCCTGACTGCCCTGACCCCTATCCACCTCCCACCCCCTACCAGATGCCGGGACTCCCATGCCCCATCCAACCCCCGCTTGCTCCCTGACTGCTCCCTCCAGAGACCCCCACCCCTAACCCCGGGATCCCCATCCAACCCCCTGCTCCTCTCCCCTGACTGCCCCCACCCCTTATCCAACCAACCCAGACCCCTTACCATGAGGCTCCCCGCTGATCCAGAGCCCTTCCGCTGTGCACTCTGTCCCGGCAGGCCCCAGCGTGCCATTAAAAATTGGCTCGTGTGCCATCTTTGGCACGCATGCCATAGGTTGCCGACCCCTGTGTTAATGCAATGGCTAAGAGTTCTAGAGTCATTTCTGAACCACTGGAAAGTTTTAGATTCTGGACTTTTCAAAGGTGCCATGCAAAATATGGCATTAAAATACTACTTGAGAAATTCTTTTAACTAAACATAGATTTGAATCAAATCAAACCAAAATGGCAGAAAGGGGAAATAATGCTGCCACAGAAATTGTAAAAATGATCAGAAAGAGAGTACAGGAGGAGATTTTCTCTTAAACCTTCAGAATTGATGTCTTGTGTTGGAAAACCAAAATCACTTGTTTTTATATGATTCAAAACCTTACTCTTCCTAATTTTTATGTTTTAATGTTGTCAATTATAATTCACATATACAGTTAAAAAATCTTTCCAACACTACTTTGGTTGCAGTGAGCTATTACTGTTAGTACATTCTAACAGGAAATTCCAGGATCATGGAAAGATTATCTTCTCCTCCGCCCCTTCTCCCAGATAGTTTTCTTGGTCCACCATAGAGAGAATGGAAGAGTACTGCAAACGATAATGCTGTGTTTGCATAAGGAAATGTGAGGAGCATAAAACACAAAAAAAACCTCTTTTTCTACTGGAGAGACTGAGCCTGGGTCAAATTCATCCCTGTTGTTACTCCATTGAGGGCAGTGAAATCAATGTCAGTTTCACCAGTATTAGTAGTAGTACCTGATCCTCTTCTGCCAGAATTGAACTGCATATGTAAAAACAAGGATAAAGTCACTTTTTACAACTAACAAAGAGCTGTCTCACATCTTTATAATAACCATTAGAAAAGAATTAGTATTGGCTTGTTTGATCAGACAGCTTTAGAAATTATATTTTTAGAGTTGTGTGCTGCATTATTACGATGTAGTATAAACACAGGACTTTGCATGTACTTCATATGTAATGGATACAGTTAGGTGTTTAGATCCAAAATTTGACATATTTTAGAGCTGTTTAAATCTGGTAAGGCATATCTTTTGGATTTAAAATTTTAAAACTCTTTCCACGCTGTCGCCAAATAATGTTAAAAGTAGAAAAGCCATTGTGTGTGTAGCTCAGTAACCCGTTTGACCTGTTGTTGCAGACAGGTAGTCATCCAGCCTGCATGGGAGTTAATTTACAAACCCCTCTTGCAGAGGTGTTCTGATTCCAGTTTAGGGATGCTATTACACAAACAAGGAAATCACGTTCAGTGTCACTGTGTCTTTCGTTATGAGAGCTATCCTGCATTTTGGCCATGTTCCTGACCTCATCCTGCCACGCTGGCAATTGGTCCTATAGTGTAGTTAGTGTTTACCAAGGGAAGCTTTCTATATTCCTCTTGGCACCCACGTTGTGGTGCACGTGGCAACCCCCACAGCAGAGCCTTGGCTGCTTCTGCTCGTTTACCTAGTACCGTGGATACTGTTTTCTGCAGAAGCTCAAGAGTCTGATTTGGCTAGAACGAGGGGAACATTGGTAGTCAGACACAAAGCAGAAACCATGTCTTCTGAACTCATTTAAATTCTTGCCTACTCCAGTAATTTATTTCATGTACTAGAAGGTCTGTGTAGTCTTACGGGAGTAATTTGTAAAGACAGGTGCATAGGAAAAAAAAAGTCAAAACTGGGGGCTTTTGTTTCTGTACACTGTGTTGTAGTGACTATGTTGCTGTTTGTACATGTTGCCCAGTTTGTGCACAGAGCTGCCCCCAGGAGAAGGCATGGACCATCTCTTTGTTACCCCACATAACCATTATTCCCACCTTCTCTGATCAACTGTCACGTTCCCGCCACCACAAAACCTTTGGACTACATCATTGCATCTGGTTCTCACAGGGCCCACTGGTGATTGAACCTGATGATATTTTGAACAAAAACAGCTTTAATTCATGCTTGTAGCTGTTTCAGTGACTTCACGCTTACTCTATGGATGTTCTAGGCTTTGGAGTGACACACGGACAGAGTGACAATCCTGGAATCTTAGTATATAGATGTACTATTTTCTTGCTGTCTCATTACTATAGTGATGGAACCCCTCCTTTTGTACTATCACCAGAACAGTATATGAGAGGGTTGGGAAAGAAGCTTCCATTTATAACTGACTTTCCTGGATTGATCCTATTGTCTGTTATTTATTTTCTCATCTTTTCTTTTCCACTCCCATCTCAATTTTTAGTACATCTTAAACCCGCCATTTTTGCCGCTTTGTGCAGAGCCTTTTGCTGTTGCTACTCTGAGAGTCTGGTCAACTTTCTCCTCAGTATGCAGTGAGCTATAACTAGTTCTCAGCAAGTGGTCATACACAAGTTATAGAGACAAGAAGATAACAGTGGAATATAGATTACTGCATAGGTAAATATCAGTGTATGATTATACTCTTTTTAGAGCAATGGCGTTCTTTGGTAAAGGAACCCCCTTGAAATCAAGCATAGCTGGACATTCCTTTCTCAGATAGACTCTTTTAGGTTCCAATTTAGAATTCTTAGATATTGCAGTGGAATTGTAGTGGAACTACGGTGTGCTACTACAGTGCATTTGAAACTGCGCTACTGCTTTACAATGCTTGGTTGTGTTCTTAGTTTAGAATGAGGAACATAGTGAGTTGCTGTAAGTATACTAGCAAGTTGCTCTTTGTCTGTTTCATGTTCCTTACGGAGCTATATTTTTTCTTTCAGAGAATGTCAGTTTACTGTTTAAATTGTACTGCTTGACGGTGATGACCCTGGTGGCTGCAACGTACACTGTAGCTTTACGATACACGAGAATAGCAGAAACAGAACTCTACTTTGCAACCACAGCTGTGTGCATCACAGAAGTTATCAAGTTATTCCTAAGTGTGGGTATTTTGGCCAAGTAAGTATGAGTGCAAACCACTACTGGAACTGCATTCTCACTCTTCTTCACACACACATGCAGATACACGTACACACACGGACATGAGAGTCTCAGCTAGCTCTCTTTTTATATGCCTTACTTGTGAAGCTGGGCAGGAGTGGCATTGTAAAATAATGCTGTGAAAGGATCAGTTTAAAGCATATCAGAGCTTGTGAACTTTTTTCTAAATCACTTCTGTAAACCTCACAATATGCAGGTGTGTCCACTTGGATTTTTTTAAATGTATGTGCTTTGGAGTAGGTTCAAAATGGATTAGATGCAACATACTGAGTCTTCAGAGTTCAGCATGGATGAGGGCTTGGCTTTTTCCAGAAGTGTGTATGTGTAAAAACTTAGTATTCCCACTAATAACAATCTTCAGAGTAATTCTGCAAAAATCTTAATATTTCTACTAGGGGTGAAAGATATAATGGTTAAATCCACACTGAAGGATTATGGGAATTTTAAGAGCCTCTGCAGTCTAGCCTTCAGATCAGCGCCAGGTACAAAAAAGCTGAGTGCGTGGGGGAGGTGGTCTGTCACTGCCGTTTCTTCCCTTCTTCCTGTGACATCTAGATTCCAAGGTCAAAAGAGACCCTGATGTTCATCTAGTCTGACCTCCCGCATAACACAGGCCACAGAATTTTCCCAAAATAATTCCTAGACTCTCTAGAGCATAGCTTTTACAAAAATATTCAATCTTGATTTAAAAATTGTGAGTGATAGAGAATCCACCATTACCCTGGGGAAATTGTTCCAGTGATTAATTACTTTCACTGTTAAAAATTTACACCTTATTTCCATTATAAATTTGTCTAGTGTGAACTTCTAGCCAGTGGATTGTGTTATATTTTTCTCTGCTAGATTGAAGAGCCCCATTATTAAATATATATTCCCCATGTAGATATTTATAGACTGTAATCAAGTCACCCCTTAACATTCTCTTTGTTAAATTAAATAGATTGAGCTTCCTGAGTCTATGACTATAAGGCATGTTTTCTAATCCTTTAATTATTCTTGTGGGTCTTCTCTGAACCTTCTCCAGTTTATCAACATTGTTCTTGAACTGTGGGCACAAAACCAGGTACAGTATTCAAGCAGCAGTTGCACCAGTGCCAAATACAGAGATAAAATAACCCCTCTACTCCTTGAGATTCCTGTTAATGCATCCCAGGATCGCATTAGCTCTTTGCCACAGTGTCACATTAGGAACTCATGTTTAGCTGATTATCCACCACAGCCCCCAAATCTTTGCAACCTCTTTAGTGTGCAAAAGAAACGCAGCTGGTATATAAACTCAGTGTTATCTCAAGATAACTGAGAGTTGCTTACATTTCAGTTTCTGTTAATTTAAAAGATCCAGCAAAAGTTTATTTTTTTAATAAACATATGCAGTATCTGTAGTAATACTAGCTTGAATTAAAATTTATAATGTTTATTAATGCTGATGCTTCAGTGTATAACCTGATCACCCAATGGATTCAGAAAGCAATCTGCTCCCTTGGTGCAAGGTGTGCATTTTGTGCCTTTGTCTGAAGCAGCCAGTGCTGATCACTGTTAAAGTGCAGGACACCAAATAAGATAAACCAGAGTTCTGTTCCAAAATCGAATTTATGTAATTAAGTACACTTGCTGTAGTTCTCTACTGTTTACATTTTCAGCGTTGTTACTTTAAACTTTGAATAAATGACTGCCTTTTGAAATGGAGACTTATTATAGTTTAAGATGTGTAATTATTTACTTTGCCTACAATTATGGGAATAAAATGAACCTGGCGTACTCCTGGCCACTAAACTCTGAATTAGTAATTTGTTCAGATTACCACATGATTTATAGCTTCTTAGAGTTGGGACTTAGAAAGCCAAACTGACTTCTAGTTTTATTTGGGATTACATATTTTGAACAAGTAAATACATACATGTTGCAAGCTTGATTATCATTTATATCTCTCACATATCCAGTCCCATGAAAAACACAGAATAAATTTCCAAGTTAAATATACAGAAGCATCATGGATGTTGAATTAGAGCCAAAGCACTTTATTTACTTATTGCAAAACCAAGGCACATAGGAGAATGTGTGATTAAGATCTGTTGTGAGATCTTTGTACTCCTGGTGCCAGTGATGTGAATGAGGATGAAGTTTCTTTATTAACTTTTAATTTTTACACTTTTTGTGGGTTTAAATCTATCTAGGTGTGCCCACAGTGTGTAATTTAACTTTAAATTACAACGTCTAATTCAGAATATTTTTGTTTTTCTATTTTCTCCTGCCCAACTCAAATAAGAGGTCTCACAGAAGGGCAGCATATCTGACGCTGTAATATTAAAATTATAATCAAATATTGAGTGTGAATAATCAAAACAATTGCTCATGTTCTCCAAAACGAGAGTAGGAATGGTGTTTAAAGGGGCATCATTTATTTTTCATTACTGAAATTCCATGCCAAATGTCAGAACTACACAAAAACTCTGTTGTTTAACCACCCAGGCCCCTGCTGCCATGCCCACCCCACCCTCCCCCGCCATCACGAAAAATTTCTCGGGCACCTCACACTAAAGATTAAGAGAAGTTCCTAATCTTCAGTACAATCTGGATGGAACAGATGGAGGAAAGGGGAAACATAACAAGCAAAATGACAGTTTGGCATATGTCTTGTTAAATTGTTAATTATGTTTCAGTAGTCTGTCCATTACACTTATGCAGTATTTCAGTTGAGTTTATTTTTTCTGTGTATAAATAGTAACTATTTCAGCCTTTGGCTGCATGTATATAAACTAGAAAACATCTATCCAATGAAACAGAACTAAATAGAGACAAGTCAGCTAAAGAAAACTCAATTGTCTTCTAACTACGAAAGAAAGTATGGTCAGCTGTAATAAGTTGTGCTCCCTTCCTCTTAATACAAAATCCTGGCATGTGAGGTCATTTTGGGGGGGAGGGAGTGGGGGGCGCAGCGTAAGATTTCTCCTAAATAATAAAGCAAACTGCAATTTTTTTTTCCTGTAGTCAAGTGGTGGTACTCACAAGAGATCCTTCCTTTAAGTGAGATGATTTGTTTAATCATTTACATTAGTAACTTTGCTGAAATACAACCACTGTCTAATTTGGTTCATCATATTACTGCTATAATTTAACTTTGAGTGACCAGCCAAGCAGTGTACTGTCCATTGGACCTGATCGATCATGCTTAAGTACATTATTTTGTAATAGTACAGTACTGTATTAGAACACTTTGAACAAAGGTAGGTGCAGTTCTATCCATTTTTTTTCTCGTATTTAACAGCCTGCCTTTAACAAACAAAATGTGTGATATTTTGCGGGATACCATCGTATGAAAGGTCAGGCTTTTGTGGTATTTTTCCACATTTAATCTAACAGTTAAGCTTTACTGTAAACAGAGTACAGTTAATGTAGATAATTCTTTTGGAACAGAAATCTTCTTCCTGGGCTGGATCATACAGTGCCAGGCAATGTGATGTGCTGTTTGAGGAATAATACCAAGAAACTCCTATTACATTAGATGCTCATGTAATGTTTTGTATCACAGTATAAACTTCCTGCATGGTGCTGAGCTGCAGCATCCATTTCTGTGCCTCTGGCACCACAGCTCTGCCTAGAACACTGCTTGCCCATAGTTGTCTTTGGAGAGGCAGAATACAGGTACAGGAGGGAAGGGGTGCTCTCCAGGTCTGGTTAAGGGCTTGTCTAGGAAGGTTAATCCGAATTAATTTAAATGTAAATTTAAAACAGATTAATTAAACAGCACTAAACCCCATGTGGACACTTTTATTCAGAATTAAAGTGGCCTTAATTTCATTTATCTCAATTCACTTTGTAAGTTACACCAGAAGTGGGACAACTTAGAATCAGAAGAGTGCAAGGGTAGATTAAAGCCACAGTAGCCCCCCATTCCCCTGGGCTGAGAGTTCTGTGCTGAACCTCTTAAAGGCACAACCCAGAATCTCACCCGGAGGCTTCAGGGGATTTGGAAAATCACAAAAGATATTTGAGATGAGTCCAATATTAGTAGCAATAAGGAGCAATTCTTTGTCTTTCTGTGTGTATACTTCGCACTCGAAACAATGTGTAGAGCAACTAATGTTATTGAAACTCTCTGTAGGGCCAACCTGTTGTTGAGAATTCATGTGTTAATGCCTCTGACCTTTATCATTTCAAAATCTGCTCCTGGCCCTTAATGGTTTGTACTTGTAGGGAACCAAATTGATTTTCCGTGTAATATTTTTAATTAATCGGTGATCCCAACTGTTTATTAAAAGCAAGTTTTTAAAGACCTTTGAAAGAACTCTGTTCAGGCATCTCACTGTAAATGAGTCATCAAATATAGTTGTGCTAAAACCTTTTATTTTGCAGAGAAACTGGAAGCCTGGGTAGGTTGATGACGTCTTTAAGAGAAAATGTATTAGGCAGCCCTAAGGAATTGCTAAAATTAAGTGTTCCATCTGTGGTGTATGCGGTCCAAAACAACATGGCTTTCTTGGCTCTTAGCAATTTGGATGCAGCAGTCTACCAGGTAACTGGCATTATTATGGTTAGGAACCAAAACACAGAATCCCTATTTTTACTCATTTTTAGGGTGTAGTTTTGTTTGCTTTAATGTCTTTTAACACCTTAGAATTTTATTATTATTATTATTATTATTATTCAAGCACTGAAAAGTGCTCATTAAAAGACGCACATCAGGACAGACACTGAAAGACAAAATGAACTGGGAGGCCCAGAGGCAGGAGATACTGTATTTATCTTTCACCAGGAAATCTATTTTTTCTCTTATGATGGAGTGTCTTGAAGAAAAGACAAGTTTTTAGGAAGTATTTAAATAAGAGGATGGGGGACCTGGTACGTGATGTAAGAAAATGCAATGGCAGGAATCTTTGTAGGTTTATTGAACAGAGATTTACGTATTTGTGTGAAAATTGGTGGTTGCATTAGTAATGGGAGGGAAATCCCATCTCTTGTAAACAGTGATTTATTATTGGCATCATGTGGCATTGTGTGTAGCCACACTTTAAAAAGCTGATTACCACACAGTTGTTAAATGCAAGTAAGAAGTGAAACCTGGAGCTCATCACATCAAGTAATACAATCTGTAATTCACAGTGCATATGAATAGGGCATGAATTTCGGTAAGTCCCTAAAACAGTCTTGCCATCTTCTATGTTTTTGTGTTCAGTTAGAACCAAGTTTTGTTCAGTGTTATGTCACTTAGAACATTGCTGGAAGGTGCTTAAATACTGTGGTGATGAGGGTGTTATAAGAACCTTTATAGAAGGGAATAATTCATGTGTAGTTTAAGTTGAAAAGTATAACCCTAATTATGTTTGTTACTATTACATTTTGAAACCATGTATTTAGATTTAATAGTGGAAGGAATTGAGATTAAACCTTCGTTGTAAGTAAATTCCCCTCACAAATTTGTCTTATTGTTAAAGTAACTCCATTTACTAATATAACCCTTATGCAAATTACATAAGAACAGAAATAACCCCCCCTCCAAAAACTTAAAAATTAAAATATTTTGAAATAATGAGGTAAGGTACTCGTATAAAATATTCTACTATCCTTACCATGTGTTAATCACAATATTGATATGTAAAAATTCACCATATGCACTTCATAATCAACAATAACTCTGACCCATAAGACAAATATGCACATCACTAATATTCTATATGAAAATACAGTAAGAAAATGCAAAGGTTGCAAAGTGAAGTACTTGAAAGTCAGGAAAAGCCAATTTTAAGCTTACCTCTATGTTAAAATACTCTAATTACACAAAAACATACTGTTGTTTCTACAGGGTCCTAGCCTCTTTCAGTCCCCAAATTGGATGATGTGAAGTGAATGAAGAAGGGGTGCAGTATTTATGTTTAAATAACTTATTAAAAGAGAGGTGAAGAGGGAGGTAGCACGCAGTACAATTGCAAGCTGTTAACCCAAATTTAAAAAAAAATCACTGTCGTAAATAACTAAAATATTTTTATAAAAGTCACATTCTTTGTAAATATTTTTATTCTCACTATTGAATGAATGCACGTCTGCGTCACTCACAGTATGCTATCCAGTCTGAGCACTAAAAGCCAAGTTATGCTGTTACACCAGTGTAAATAAAAAGTAAACCCATCAACTGCCATTCAGTCGTTCCAGATTCACATAGTTGTAATTGCAAATGAAATTTAACCCCGAATGAGGCAGGGAATTAATATCTCTGAGTATGAAATACTATATGCTGATGCCAGTGTATAGTGGAGTTCAGTATTCTATCGGTTGTGGTTTTCATAGAATCATAGAATATCAGGGTTGGAAGGGACCTCAGGAGGTCATTTAGTCCAACCCCCTGCTCAAAGCAGGACCAATCCCCAACTAAATCATCCCAGCCAGGGCTTTGTCAAGCCTGACCGTAACAATGTCTAAGGAAGAAGATTCCACCACCTCCCTAGGTAACCCATTCCAGTGCTTCACCACCCTCCTAGTGAAAAAGTTTTTCCTAATATCTAACCTAAACCTCCCCCACTGCAACTTGAGACCATTACTCCTTGTTCTGTCATCTGGTACCACTGAGAACAGTCTAGATCCATCCTCTTTGGAACCCCCTTTCAGGTAGTTGAAAGCAGCTATCAAATCCCCCCTCATTCTTCTCTTATGCAGACGAAACAATCCCAGTTCCCTCAGCCTCTCCTCATAAGTCATGTTCTCCAGCCCCCTAATCATTTTTGTTTCCCTCCGCTGGACTCTTTCCAATTTTACCACATCCTTCTTGTAGTGTGGGGCCCAAAACTGGACACAGTACTCCAGATGAGGCCTCACCAATGCCGAAGAGGGGAATGATCACGTCCCTCAATCTGCTGGCAATGCCCCAACTTATACAGGCAATTAGAACATATGGCCATACACTAGTCCTTTTTAATAAGCAGCCCATAAACTTTGTGATGAATACAGTGAGGGCCTCATGTGGGATGCTCCTAAGCAGACAGTTTTCCGCAAGTCACCAACCAAGTTTACCGCTAAATGAATAATGTAACTGAGCAGAGGTGGAAGTCATCAGGTTCAGCATATATTGCCATTTCGTATTTTAGCAACACAGACTTACTGGCAAATTTAAACACCAACAAGAAAAGGCTATTTTCAGAATTTTGATGGAGTTCATGTAATCATATGCTATTTGCTGTTTTCCCTTTCTTAGGTGACATATCAGTTGAAGATCCCGTGCACAGCCTTATGTACGGTCTTAATGTTAAACCGTTCCCTCAGTAAATTGCAGTGGTTCTCAGTCTTTATGTTGTGTTGTGGAGTCACACTTGTTCAGTGGAAACCTGCTCAGGTTACAAAAGTACAGGTAAGCCTTATCACTTGGACACTTCAGCAGAAACAGCAGGCTGCCTTGAGCTTCTTCACCTACCTATTTCACTCACTGTATGGTGGCTGTGGAATATTTGTAATAATGTATTCCAGGTGCATCACAATTGTGTATCCATTTTGTTTTTGCAGCCATGCTGTTTCACAATGTAAAATGTTAGTTTGATTGTCTAGTTCAAATTCAATGGTCCCCAAACTGTGGAGTGTGCCCTTGTATGGGGGTGCAGAGGAATGTTTGGGGGAGGGGCATGGTGGCCACTCAGCCCCGTTCTGCCCCCAGCTCCGTCCCTGGCTCCCAGCTGCGGCTCCACTCCCAGCTCCTGGCTGCAGCTATGCACCCAGCCCCGCCCCCGACTAAAGCCCTTGCCCCGCCCCCAACTGCGGCCCAGCCTTGGCCCTAGCTCTCGGTTGGCTGCGGCCCCAGAACCGCTCCTGTCCCAGCCTCAGCCCCTGGCCCTGACCATGGCCCTGTTCCCAGCCCTGGCTCCCAACCGTGGCCTGCGGGTGGATTGGGGGATGGTCAAGGGTAAGTGGGAGCACAAGAGAGAGAAAGTTTGGGGACCACTGCTTCTTCGAGAGATGTCCCTGTGGATGCTCCACTCCAGGTGATGGTGTGTCCCTGCACCTTTGTTCTGAGAGTTTTGCAGCAGTGTCCGCATGGGTGTCACACGTGCAGTGCCTGGCTTGTGTGATGTCGGTGCTTCAACTAGCTCACGTGCGACCCGGACTCCTCAGTTCCTTCTCAACTGTCCCTGGCCTGTGACAAAGCTCAGCAATCCTGTTGAAATCCTTCATTTCAAATAGATAAGTTTAGATAAATTAGCGAGTTAGGATAGTTTAGACAAGTTACTTTTCAGTTGTTCGTTATGTCTCCTATTTAAAAAAAAAAAAGTTTTATTTTTCCATCCCTTGGTACAGTTACTATTAGGTTAGGAAGATGCATGGTTCACCAGGATTTAAAAGATGCACAACATGCAGAGAGGCGATGCTTGTGTCAGATGGACACACTCAATGTGTCCGTTGACTAGGGGAAGCTCACATTCCTCAGAAATGTGCCCACTGTAACAAACTGAAGGCTAGGGCATGAAGGGATAGAGACCTGAGACTTAAACTCATCTTGATGGAGAAGTCCTTAAGACCAGCCTCCGACCCGGGGCAGGAACCCTCTTCCTATCATAAGTCACCGGTCTCCTCACTGCCAAAAAACCTGCAAAAAAACCCAGCCACCCTCTTCACCCTATAGAGAGCAGACAAACACAAAACGGTCACCAACCAAATCGCTCTCATTGGTACTGGCTGCACCACCGGGTATACTCCAGGCACCTCCAGCACCATCTGCATGGTGGCCACTGTTGGAACCCAGCCCTCTGGTGTTGAGCTAAGGGCTCTAAGCTGCCTGCCTCCACCACGGGCTCCAAAGGAGACAGAACCGGCAACCACTCCTATCTCCGGGCCACAGCCCAATGCTGCTAGCGTAATGGTGCCGACACAAACTGCACCGGCTCAGCACACCGTACCCCCGATACAATCAGCACCTTGCCCTCTAGCACCGAGGCTCTCGGCACCAGAAGAATTTGTTGGTCTCCTCGACTCCAGAGTCCCCTCTCCTAGACACCGGTGTCTCACTGGGGCCAGCGGTACCACGCCAACATTTATCTTCGATAGCATCACAGTTCTCGAGCGATAAAAATGAGGAGGTTGAAGGGGTATTCTCCCCTCACCATTCCTCCCCAATCAGGACACCTGTGGCTACTGGACCCTGTGACCATGACCCTCATATGCTCATGACATGCCACCATGGTTCGGCCGCCCATGGATGGCAGCACCCATGCCCTATCCTGGTCATTGGCCATATTGGAATCCCTGGGGGTCTTACAAAAGATACTACAGCAGGCGCCACAGCCCACATAGGGAAGATGCCAGATCCCCACCTCCACCTTCAGAGACTGTAGTGTCCGAGACAGGAGGTGAACCCATGGCAGAGCAGGAAGAGGACACTGCTCCTGACACCTCGTCAACCAAGAACAATTAATCCTCCTCACCGGAGGAGGCTATTATGCCTCCAACTACAGCAAATGACTTTACTCACATTCAAGACTTACTCAAAAGAGTGGCCAATGAGCTCAAAATTGCTCTGGAGGAAGTACCGGAAACTCAGCATGAGCTAACGGATATTTTACAGACATCTTCCTTCTCCAAGATAGCCCCATTGATTGGCAATGCTATCATGGAACCCACCAAGACTGTGTGGCAAACTCCAACCACCGTACTGTCTACCTGCAAAAGGGTGGTCTGAAAATATTATGTTCCCTCGAAGGGATTGGAATTTCTATTCATGCACCCAACTCGCTGGTACTGGAAGTGGTCAACCAAAGGGGCAAACAACAGCACTTTCAATCCACCCCCTTCAATAAAGAGAATAAGAGGTTGGACCTATTCGGCCGCAAAGTATACTCTTCATCCACGCTTCAATTCAGAGTGGCAAATTACACAGCACTACTTGCCACATACGACTACAGGGACTATGGGAAATTTATGGACTTTATTAACGAGATCCCAGAGGAAAAGAGGCAACAATTTAAATCTCTGGTCTCTGAAGGACAGATGATAGCACGCACGGCTCTACAGGCCTTACTAGATGCTGCTGACATGGCCGCCAGGTCCATGGCTACAGCTGTGGTAATGCTTGTGGTTTAACTCCTCAGCATTCCCACGGGAGATACGAAATACGGTCAAAGATCTCCCCTTCAATGGAGAAAAATTGTTTGCAGCCAAAACCACTGAGTACTGCACACAATGAAGGACTTGTGGGCCATTTTCTGGACCCTCGGCATTCATACACGTGCTACAAGAAGGAGACAATACAGGTATCAACCATATCAGAGGAATAGATACCCAACATACACACAGCAACACCAGGGGCCTTACGAACACCAACACCAACGACAGACAGAGACCACAACGACAACTCCCTCTACCACCAGCGGCATCTCAACCTACTGCCTCTAATAAACAAATTTGAAGGCTTGGTTGAGGGTCTGGAAGACCTCTCCCACATTCCAGCACTTACACCATCCATCCATCTATTTGGAGACAGTTTAGTCTCATTCTACCTGAAATGGGCTGCCATCACCATGGACAAATGGGCCTTAGAAGTCATCCAAATGGGCTTATACCATTCCTTTCCTATCGATACTCTCCCACCCACCTCCCCTCCCCGTCCCTCTTCAGGACCCCTCTCACAAACATTTGCTATGCCAAGGTAGATCATCTCCTCCAATTAGGGGCCGTGGAGACTGTTCCTGCACAACATGGGGGAATGGATTTCACTCCCACTATTTTTTTTTTAACACAAAAGAAAAATGGGGATGGCAACCTATCCTCGATCTCAGGTGACTCAACAAGTTCGTGAGAAAGCAGCAGTTCAAGATGGTCACCTTGACAACAATAATACCAGTGTTGGAGCAGGGAGACTGGTTTTCAGCCCTTGACCTGCAGGATGCTTATTTTCATGTTACGATACACCTTGCCCACAGGCATTTTCTGAGATTTACTTTGGACACAGACGACTATCAATATAAGGTTTTACTTTTCGGCCTGTCAACAGCGCCTCGCATTTTCGCAAAGATCCTCGTGGCAGTAACGGTGCATCTGAGAAAACAAGGAATAATAATATTTCTTTACCTGGACGCCTGTCTCACTCACAGTCAGATGCCATTTGCTCTACCCAAATGATGATAGATTGCTTCCAGAGTCTGTCTACAAATAAACAAAAAGAAATCACAATAGAACCAGCTCAACAGTTAAAATTCATCAGCGCTTACTTTGACTCGGTGGCGACGAAGGCTTCACTTCCATGAGACAGATTCAACACCATAAAGACACTCATATTCACAGTGCGGAACAGGTCACAGCTCACACATGCCTACAACTATTGGGCCACATGGCAGCATGCACATTTGTGGTCAAACATGCATGCTTGCACATGCGTTGCCTGCAAGGATGGCTAGCAACCGTCTACAGACCAAACAAGCACAGGGTAAACATACGATTAACAATGCCCCCTGAGGTCAAGGACTCACTAATCTGGTGGACTCAACCTGTGCTTGGGAATCCCATTTACACAAGATCCTCCATCACACGTGATCACAACAGATGGCTCCTTCATTGGGTGGGGAGCACACATGCAACATTGCACAGTTCAGGGATTATGGTCCACACCTGTGACAAGGCTACACATAAACCTGCTAGACCTTTGTGCCATCTGCAATGCTTGCGTCCACTTCTTACCGTTCATAAGAAACCAAAACATAAGAGTAATGACCGATAACATCGCTTGTATGTTTTACATAAACAGGCAAGGGAGAGCCCAACCACACTCGCTATGTACCAAGGCTATGAGACTCTGGAATTGGTGTATCCAACACAATATTCATATCTCGGCTTCCTACCTACCTGGATGCCAGAACACCATGGCAGACGAACTCAGCAGACATTTTCCCCACGACCATGAATGGGAATTAAACAACGTGATACTGGAATGCGTATTCTGAAAATGGGGCCACCCACAAATAGATTTATTCACGACTGCCTGCAACACCAAATGTCCGAAATTCTACTCTAGAGCAGATCTGGGGAAGTGATCTATGTGGGATGCGTTCCTGACCAGGTGTAACACAGACCTTCTCTATGCGTTCCACCAATACCAGTACTACCCAAAGTAAAACAGAAAATAAGGACCAACAAAGCCAGAGTCATGCTAATAGCCCCCACATGGCCAAGATAAGTGTGGTATCCGTATATAACATGGATGTCGGCAGGTGCCCCCATCACACTCCCTCTCTGGACAGACTTATCAACGCAACGAGAGGGCCAAATGCGACATCTGAACATAAAGATGCTACATTTGAAGGCATGGCTCCTCTATGGTTCTCTAAAGATGAACTAAGTTGCTCTGAACAGGTCCAGAGGGAGCTACTCCACGGTAGAAAACATACTACATGTAGCACCCACCTACATAAGTAGAAGAGATTTACAGCATGGTGCACTGCCAGACAAATCAATGTAACATCTGCACCTCTTCCATTGATATTAGACTATGTCCTGGAATTAAAACAATCTGCTCTCTCCATCAGCTCACTAAAGGTACACCTTGCGGCTATCACCACCTTTCACCAAAACACCTTTCACCGACAACACTACAATCTTTGCTCACTCAATTACCAAGCGATTCCTCAGAGGCATCCAAACCATCTATCCGGATATGAGACCACCCACACAACCTGGGACTTAAACTTGGTCTTACCGGCCCTCACTCAGAAACTGTTTGAACCTTTAGCAAACTGCTCCCTACTGCACCTATCCATGAAAGTGGCATTCCTAATAGTGATCACATCAGCTAGATGTGTGGGAGAAATCAGGTCGCTCATGGCAGATCCACCACTTTGTTTAAAGATAAAGTCACGTTACGCACCCATCCTAAATTTCTCCCCAAAGTCCTTCCACATTAATCAACCTATACAGCTTCCAACTTTCTTTCCTAAACCACACGAGAATGTGTTCAAAGCTACAGTGCCCATCCTAGACATTAGAGCACTAGCTTTCTACTTGGACAGAACCAAACCAAAACTCTTTATACCCATCACAGAACTCTCTAAGGGTATTTCCATATCTGGATGCATTCACCTGTGCTATCAGTTAAAAGGCACACAACCTTCCGCGGGATCAAGATGCACTCTACTAGATCTATATCAGCATCAGTATCATTCCTATACAACGTTCCACTTACAAACATATGCAAAGCCGCTACTTGGGCCTCCGAACATACCTTTGCCAAACATTATGCAATCACGCAAGGTCCTAGGGCGGAAACTCGGCTGGGCTGAGCAGTATTATCAGCAATTATCCTACCAACTCTGAAGCCCCTACCATCCTAGGAGGTCACTGCTCTACAGTCACCTGGAGTGGCGCACTCACAGGGACATCTCTCTCAAAGAAGAGAAGGTTACTCACCTTGTGCAGTAACTGAGGTTCTTCGAGAGGTGTCCCCCTATGGGTGCTCCACTACTCACGCTCCTCCCCTCTACTTCGGAGTTTTAAGCAGACTCTGTGGTAGAGAAGGAACTGAGGAGTTTGGGTCATGCATGCGCTAGATGAAGCACCAACATCATGCGAGGCAGGAACTGCGCATGCATGATCCATATGGGCAGTGCTGCAAAATTCTCCAAGCAAAGGCACAGGAACCCACCATCACCTGGAGTGGGGCACCCACAGGGAGACACATCTTGAAGAACTTCAGTTACTGCACAAGGTGAGTAACCTCACACTGATTCAAACAGGCTTGTTGCTCTGCCACATCCTATACTTTTGGGAAGAGAAGTGTTTGCCACAAGTAGCATAAATTACCACTATAGTAAATTCAACAGCATAGATAATATTGCAGCAATTCACTTTTTCAGTAATTAGTGTTGAGTGTACTCTAGCAGTCGGAGCAAGGAACTGGGAATCAGTAATAACAACAATTATTGGCTTTTACATAGCACTTTACAAATGGAGGTAAGTATCATCCCCATTTTACAGATGGGGAAACCGAGGCACAGAGAGGTGACATGACTTGCCCAGTCACCTAGCCAGGCCAGTGGCAGAGCTGGGAATAGAACACACGTCTCTTTAGTCCTAGTTCAGTGCTCTATCCACTAGGCCAAGCTGCTTCCAGAGAGCTGCATTTCATTCCTAGTTCTACTGGTGTCTTGTCTTCTGTGACCATGAGCAAGTCACTTAAGCCAGCATCTTTAAAGTTGTGTGCTTAATGGTAGGTACCTAAATCCATACTTTAGGCAGATAAAGTGCCTTCCTTTACCGTGATCGTTGTAGTTGCTCTGTCCCTCTGAAAAGGTCACTTAAGTGCCTTCCTGTAGGCGTGCAAATTAAAAGACTAGCCATAACCATTCTAGTAAACTGAAATATGACAATCTGCATACTACTACTGCTTCCTCACGAGGGAGTTAAGGGTTAATCTATAAAGTACTTTAAGATCTGCAGATGAACTCTGTGAGTGTAAAAAGTTTACAAGATTAGAGGAAATGAAACCTCATGTGACAGAAAAGCTGAGAGATAGGGCTGGTGGTTTGCCTTTGTAATTTGACTTGTGTGTCTCAGTACTTCTAAGGTTAGTAAAATATACTTGGCAAATCAAACTCCATAGTGAAGCAGCGGTGAATAAAGCTAGCTAAGCTGTAGGGCAGCTCTGGCTAAGAAAGGGTTACTTACTGTAACTGTAACTCACTGTAACTAACCTAACACATTTTCATGTTGTAATAAAATGCTAAATTAGCTTCTGGAAATAATTACTGTAAATTACTCTAGTGATACAACTAACCTACCACCTGTTTTGTTTATGATTCATGTTGCAGATGGAGCAGAATCCGTGGTTAGGGTTTGGCGCTATAGCTATTGCTGTACTATGTTCAGGATTTGCAGGTAAAACATTTCTGTATGCACTTTGTTTTAAAAGAACAGGCCAGGACCTTTCATCATGGGGCAAACTAAAACATCTCACATCTCTTATATTACTTAATTTAACTATACTTGTTGATTTACAAGACTGTTTGAGAGTTAAGGAAGGACTTCATCCCCTTCTGCACACATTTTCCTTCTATTTCCTGTGGTCGTAACACTGGATTTGTGACATCACAATATTTAAATTTCAAAATATAGTGATGTTACAAACCCATGGTTTTGAGTTCAAGGCTGGCTTAGACAGGAGAGGCGGGCCTGTGAGAGGAAGAGCCCTTCTTCAAATATAAATATCTATAGTCACGCTAAAGGAAAACTAGAAAGTGACTTGCTTAGTACAGTTTTTTAAATAAAAACTCCTTTTCCAAGTTTGCTTTGGTGTGAAAGCTCCCTTACGATTTAGAACAGAAGACCCACATTCTTCCATGTGTGGAATGGAACTCATTTCAATTTTTGTGCTGGTTCCGCCTCTGGAATAAGCCCTTCCCTAGTCCTGTGGGTGCAGTTGAAAGTCAATGAGATGCAGAAGGATAAGGTGTAATTTTAGATGGTCAGAGGAGAAGCAGGAAACATAGGCGAAATTCTATTAAAAATAGTCTTTCCTTTTTGTTGCCTTTTATCCTTTCACCACTGCAGGAGCCAGAGAACTGGGAACAAGTGGGCTGCAGTTAAAGGATAATTGCAGTTGTGTTTTCTACTGCATAAGAATTAAAAAATTGTTTACAGGGTTCAGGAGGAATGTTTTCCTGGCTGTAAACTTAGAGTTGGCGGAGTCACTTGTTGCAAATCATACTAGGTTTTTTTTGTTTTTTTTTCAGTTGAATAATTGGTCATGAACCAAGAGTTATCACTTCCAACCACTTCTAGTTCTCACCACATAAAGCTTCCTGTGAGGCGCCTCTGGTTGTCACATGTGCTTATTGTTCTATTCGTAGAAAACAAATTCCTTTTGAAAAAAGATCTTCGCAAAAGCAGCCTCATTTATAATACAGATTCCCCCCCCCCCAGTGCCTATAGGGCTCTAGCAGCCTTCTCCAAAGGGTTAAAAATACAAATAAAAAATAAATTCAGCAGCTGTTCCTCAGCCTGAAACCAAAATGCTTTAATCAAACCTTAATCAAGCCCAGCCAGCATCCCTTTCTCCACCTACCCCAGCCATTACTGTGCCATGCCATTCCATCCCCAGCAGCCTGTGTAAATAGGTGGGCCTTGGCAGCCTACCCTGAAGGTCAACAAATTCAAACCATTTAGGACCGGAGTGGGGGAGGTTCAGAGTTGAGGACCCCTCTCTTCTGTAGCAAGAGGACACCAGGATGAGGTACCTCCCCTGACCACAATTATTGCAGTGTAGCATAGGGAAAGATATGGGCAGATCTAAAGCCATTTTGGGCTTTAAAGGTTCAAAACAACACTAAGTTCCACTCAGAAACCAATATGCAGTCGCTGTAGATCCCAGTGCATTGGTATCATGTACTGCCAGTGAAAATAACCACTTAATGAGCTAGCTGATACGTTTTGCACTAGCGTCAGTTTCAGGGCTGACCATGTAGTGTGCATTGTGCTTGTCTAGCAAAGTCCACATCTGAAAAACAGGTGGCATCTCCTAGCCATATGAAGATGGAACAAAGGTTTCTTTGAAACTATTGCTATTGTGATAATAGCAGCTGGGGATCCAGTGGGCCTATCAAAATGGTTTTGTCCAATGTAAATTGACAGAATACCGTTGAATAATTCCAATCTGTATTAAGAATAGCTTCTCCTGAGTGCTGTCCACTCCATCACACCCAGCAATATCACCCAGTTGATTTGTGCTTTTTGTGTGCATTCAGATGTTTTGTACTAAATCTCAAGTATTACATCATTGGTCTGGAAAGCAGCCGCAGACAGTTGCGTTCTTCCGTGATGGTAACATGGGTCATCTTGACATCAAAGGCAACTTGTTGAGCAGTTGATTAAAAAATGAGTCATACTTAGTTTTCCAACTGGCTGCAATGAATTATGTCTCAGTGGGAGGAAAGTAGAACAATGAGACCACTGTGAATTTAACTACTACTGTATCAATCACAGACTTTGGTTTTTTTGCTCTGCTCTTGCAGAATATATCTCTGCAATGATATCAAATTTTCCTTTTTAATTTTTTGTATTTACACACACAGTTATAAATCTGCTCTGTAGCCGCTGTATGTCTCATACATACTTGCTATGTTTTTTATGTTTTTTAAATTCTGATGGTCTTAAACACTAATTATATTCTTCATCAGTAAACTAGTAGTGTGGCCCTGATTTTCAGAGAAGCTAAACAGCTCTAGCTCCCACTGACTTCAGGTGGTGGTGTGGCTGTCTAGCACTGGTGAAAGTTATGCCCCTAATTTCTGTTATACAAGCACTTCCTCCTCTTCCCAGTTCTCTTCATTTACCCATCCCATCCTGGTTCAGTGGTGATGTGAAGGCAGGAACTAGGAATAAAGACAATGGAAAAGAGAAAGAGAGAGCAGTCAGGATAAGTTAGGAGTTTTGAAGCAAGAAAATTGATATGGGAAGCTATAGACAGAAACATGCATGGTTGTCAGGACAATAACAAATTTTATCCACTATATCATGAGTAAAAGAAATCTTACAATAGTATAGCCCATTACTAGGTGAAGATGTTAAAAATGTTAATGCAGCAAAAGCACAAGTGTTCAATAAGTATTTCTGTTCTGTATTTGGAAAGCAGTAGGATAATGTACTTGTATCATGGATGATGAAATACTTTCCAACTATTAGTAACTAAGGAGCATGTTAGACAACATCTACGAGGGATAAACATTTTAAAATGAGCAGACCTGGATAACTTGTACTCAAGAGTCTTGAACGAGTTGGTTGAGGAGCTCTCCAGCCCATTGATGTTAATTTTCAATAAATCTTGTTATACAAGACTGGAAGAGTTCTGTTGTGCCAGTATTCAAAAAAGGGCATGTGGGGTGAACTGGATAAACATAGGCTGGTTAGCCTGCCATCAATCCCAGTCATAATTATGGAAAAACTGATAGGGGATTAAGTTAATAAAGAATTAAAGGATGCCAGTTAACATGGTTTATGGAAAACTGATCTCATCAAATGGATTTAATTTGTTGATGAGGTTACTACTTTGGTGGAATAAAGGTAACTGCATAGATGTAATACTAAATCAAACACCTTACAAAATTGTTAGAACCACTCAACATTCTCATTCTAAAAGCAGCATTATACAATATCAAAGCACAAGTTAAAGGGATTAAGACTTGGCTAACTAATATACCTCAAAGTAGTTGTCAATGGGGCTCATCATTGAATTGGGGTGTTTCTAGGGGGATTCTGCAGGGATTGGTTCTAGGTTGAAGCTATTCAATATTTTCATCAGTGGTCTGGAAGTAATTAAAAAAATTGCAGATAACAAAGATTGGGGGAGTGGTAAATGATGAGGACTAGGCAGTCACACAAAGTGATTTGGATTGCTTGGTAAGCTGGGCCCAGTAAAACAAAATGCACTTGAATACAGCCAAATGCAAATTATACATCTAGGATTGAGGAATGCAGGCCAGACCTACAGAATAGGGGACTGTATGCTGGAAAGCAGTGGCACTGAAAAAGATTTAGGGGTCATAGTGGACAGGTAACTCAACACAAGCTCCCAGTGTGATAGTTGTATCCACTACAAATGAGAGTAGTGAGGTGATTTTTACCTCTGTATACAGCACTGGAGTACAGTTCTGGGGTCTACATTTTAAAAAGGATGTTCAGTAATGGAGAGGGCGCAGAAGAGAGCCGCAAACATTATTCAAGGGCTGGAGTAAATGCTTTATGGTGAGCTCTTTACGTGTCTCAATCTGTTTACTGTAGCTGAAAGAAGATTGAGGTGACTTGATTACAGTGTGCAAGTACCTTCATGGAGAGACAATAGTGGGTACTAAAGGGCTCTTAGATCGAGAGGGAAAGGCGGAACGAGAACCAATGGCTAGAAGCTAAGGCCCGACAAATTCAAATTAGAATTGAGACATGATTTTTTTTCAGTAAGGGTGATTAGCTGTTGAAACAAAGAACCAAGGGAAGTGGTAGATTCTCCATTTCTTGATGTCTTCAAATCAAGTCTGGATGCCTTTCTGAAGATATGCTTTAGCCAAGCAAGTTAGTGGGATCAATATACTGATAATAAATGAAATGTAATGGTTCATGATAGACAGGTGGTCATCTAGAAGATGACATAATGATCCCTTCAGGCCTTAAACCTCTGTATAGCTACAAACCTTTAAGAGTGATTTTTGCATTCACCTTTATTGAATTCTCTCTTTTTAGGAGTCTATTTTGAAAAGGTATTAAAGAGTTCAGATACTTCCCTATGGGTGAGGAACATTCAGATGTACTTGTCTGGGATTGTGGTGACTTTAGTTGGTGTTTACATGTCAGAAGGAGCTCAAGTTCTCGAGAAAGGATTTTTCTATGGCTACACATATTATGTTGGGTTTGTCATCTGTAAGTATCTTTCAATTCTGGTGTCCTGTCATGTTGATTCAAAACACTCAAATTCAGTCAAGACCAGGAGTCCTTAAGTGAGTGAGTTTGGAGAGGAAACATTAAATTTCCTTATAAAAATCAAAGAACTGCTTTTTCAGCACAACATTTACTAATGAATAGAACATCCATAATAATTCTAGTCATGTCCTTTCTGCCAGATGCCACTTAGACGATCTATTTTGCTGTGTGTGGTTTTTTAAATTACAGGTTAGCAAGATCAGATCATAGTACAAACAATCTATACACCATTACAGAACTAAACAAATTATTTTTACACCAAGACTTTAATAATAAGAATGTCTTATTTGCTTCCCAGTGCTTGCCAGTGTTGGAGGCCTCTACACTTCTGTTGTTGTTAAATACACAGACAACATTATGAAAGGATTTTCTGCAGCAGCAGCCATTGTCCTTTCTACTGTTGCATCAGTGATGCTGTTTGGTTTACAGATCAGTAAGTTGCTTTTGGCTAATGTTTGTTTCATCCTCCTGAGTAGGCTGGTTACAGTGCATGTTGTAATACTTTACAGTCTATTGTGGGGTTTTCATGTTTGTTTGTTTTTGGTTTTTTACCTTGGCGTGTAATTTTTAGGACTGACATTGGCTAGTGCTCAAGCTGTATGGTAGCATATTATTTCTGGATATTGCCGTCCTATGTGTCCTAGGAATACTATGCTTTGTGTTCTTGGAGGGGATTCAGATGTGCCCTCCCATCCCCGACTTGCTACTGAAAAAGGCTGAATATCAAAACCTTTCATTTTCATATTCACTAGAGGCTGGAACTCTTTCATTTTAAGTTGCTCCATTGTGTCAGTTTCTGATCCTGTGGCTAATGCAAAAATTAGTATTACTGTATCTCTGGCAGATGTTCTGAGTTGCTGACAGTAGCTAATAAAGGAACTGCTACAATATTTTCATGCAGCGTTCACTAACTCTGAGCCAGTCTTAAGTTAACTTCTCGATTATTTATGAAATATCAATGCCAAGTTCACAGTAGTTGTTCTATAGAGTGCTGTAATAACTGTTACCCTCCTGTTTACACTCTGCCGTGACCAGCATGTGTGCGTCAGGCAAACCCCAGCGTATTGGTTTAAGGACATATCTTACATCCTTCACTGCAGAGACAAGGTAATATCTTTTATTGGATGAGCTTCTGTTGGTGAGAGAGACAAGCTTTTGAGCCACACAGAGCTCTTCTTCAGGTCAGCTCTGTATGGCTTGAAAACTTGTCTCTCTCACCAACAGAAGCTGGTCCAATTAAAGATACGATCCTCACCCACCTTCTCTCTCTAATGTCCTGTGACCAACACAGCACCAACTACACTGCATCCTTCACTGCAGTCAGAATTCTGTCTAACATGACATTTGCCCAACAGGAAGAGGCAGAGGGCAATGGTGGAAGAACTTCATAATGTGAGGGGTGGTATGACTTAATGAGGTGAAACTTGCAAGGGAACTTTGCATAAAGTGAAAAGCTTCCCAAGAGTTAGATCTAATGGGCTGTGGAACAGTGCCCCAGGATGAGTGGTGGAAGCTTGACTGTCATTTTAAAAACTAGACTGGATAAAACACTAGAAAATGCACTGACTGATCTAACTTCTGTGACAGAACCTCAACTTTACTAATAGTACTCAAAAGTCGGTATAGGTTTGGAAAAGCAAAATGTGCTAACACTCTATTAGATTACAATTCCAATTACAGAATATTTTTTGATTAGAGGCCAACCTGAGTTTCTTTTGACCGCATTGATGGAGTAGAATCCAGCAGTCATTAAGGAAGAACAAATACAGAACTGTAGGATGTCTGTTTCAGACTCTCCTCTGACCTTCACCATAAGATTTACTGAAATGCTATGACGTTTTGGGGGCTGGTAAATGATCAGTTCTTCGAGAGCTTGCTCATATCCATTCCAGTTAGGTATGTGCACGCCGCGTGCATGTTCGTCGGAAGATTTTTACCCTAGCAACCCCCGGTGGGTCGGCTGGGTCGCCCCCTGGAGTGGCGCTGCCATGGCGCCGGATATATACCCCTGCCGACCTGACCGCTCCTCAGTTCCTTCTTACCGCCCGTGTTGGTCGTTGGAACAGTGGAGTGCGACTTAGCTGTCCTCCACTTCCCTAGCTACTCCTTATCTCTTCGCTATCTTTGTTGTGTATAGTATAGTATAGTTATAGTTAATTTGATAGTTCTTCTTCGAGTGATTGCTCATATCCATCCCAGTTAGGTGTGTGCGCACCGCGTGCACTTTCGTCGGAAGACTTTTCCCCCAGCAACCCCAGTGGGTCGGCTGAGCGCCCCCTGGAGTGGCGCCATAATGGCACCGCATATATACCTCAGCCGACCCACCCGACCCTCAGTTCCTTCTTACCGCCCGTGTCGGTCGTTGGAACAGCGGAGTGCAGCTTGCCTGACCTCCGTTTCCCTAGCTTCCTCATAGTTTTTCTATAAAAATTGTACATAGTTTCTATCTTAGTTTAAGTTTTCTTGTTTTTCATAGTTTAAAATCAGTTTAGTGTAGATAGTTAGCGGGTTAGGGGATTAGCCCCACCCGCACCCGGGACCGGAGCGTATGCCCGGCTCCCCGGGTTTCAAGCCGTGCTCGGCCTGCCGCAGGCCTATGCCTACAGGGGATCCTCATAGCTCCTGTTTAAAGTGCTTAGGAGAGTCACACTTATCTACTAAGTGCCCAATTTGCAAAGCCTTTAAGCCTCGCACTAAGAGGGAAAGAGACGTTAGGCTGAAACAGCTCCTAATGGAGGCAGCCTTAACCCCTCCGGCCGCAGCACCGCCAGCTGCGCCGAAAGACTCTCGCAGCACCGCCACGGCGCCGGGCCACTCTGCGGTGCCACCAAAACCGTCATCGGCACCGAAACCGGCCCAGAGACGCTCTCTCTCGCCGAGGGCGAAGAAAGGAAAGGCCGCTGCCTCCACGGCACCGCCGGCTCCGAAGCCACAGAGTGCGCCCTGTCCGGATCGCCCGGCACCAAAACCTGCCGCGGCACCGGCTCCTCTGCCGCAGACGCTTCTGCCGGCACCGGCGACTCCGGCCCCCGAGAGGCCGTCGAGCCCGGCACCTGTAGCCTCCCCGGCTCCGGCCGCGGTTGAGATGCCACTGCCATCAACGCCTGAGACCTTTGAGGCGGCACGGGACCTCATTGCACTGACAGAACCGGTTGTGCCACCGCCCCCGGCACCGCCGGTGCGGGCGCCCCGCTCTATGGGCAAGCCGTCCATGTTCAGGCCACCTGCTGGCACCGACGCTGACCGGCACCGAACCCGTTCCCGTTCTCGACGCCGATCCCGCTCCTGCTCTCGGCGCCGATCTCGATCCGGCCGTCGATCGCACCGCCGCTCGCAGTCCCGGCACCGCTCGACCACGCGGCACCAGTCGGACTCGCGGCACCGGTCGGACTCTAGATCTCCGACCCGTCACTCCCGGCACCGGTCCAGTTCCCGGTACCGCTATGGCCGCCGCTACTCGCGGAGTCGCTCCTGGCACCGATCGTGGAGATCCCACTCAACCTCCCGGCACCGCACAGGTCGCAGGTCCCATTCTCGCTCCTGCTCTCGGTACCGAGAGGCCTCCCGGCACCGTTCACCACAAAGGCGGCAACTGAGATCGGTAGGCACTTCGGCAGAAGGCTTATCTGCTCCTCCTTGGCCCTCTCGACACGCTTCGGCATCCTCACACGCCGACAGCTACTATGTCGATGACCACGACTCTCAGGTCCCTACGGGAGTTTTCCGGCAATCCCATCCTGCGGACCAGGACCCAAATCAGTGGGGTTATTGGACTCCTTGGGCCTACCACCAAAGCCAAGGCCCTCCTGTGCCTCCTATGCGCACTGTATCGCAGGAGACACGCGTCCCAGAGGCTACCGTAAGCCGCCCCCCAGTCGACACTGAGGTACCATCCGGTGCGGACGAAGGCGCTCAGCCTGCCCAGGAACCTCTGGGGCAGGAACCCTTACAGGAGCCGGATGCTGACCACGATGCCATTCTGCCTGGCACTTCTTCCTCCTCCTCTCCCCCAGATGAGGCGGTGGCAGGCTCGTCATCAGCGGGTCCCCCGCCAATTGACTTAAGAGCACACCAAGAGCTCCTTCGCAGGCACAAAGGTAAGTAACCGTTTTTTCTTAAATAGTTAGTGTATATAGTTCAGCGGGGTTTGGGCATTAGCCCCTTCCCGGTGCCGGGGCCCATGCCCGGTTCACCGGGGTTCAAACCGTGCTCGGCCTGTCATAAGCTGATGCCCACAAGCGATCCCCATGACTCTTGTCTAAAGTGCCTCGGGGAATCACACATTACAGATAAGTGCCGTATTTGCAAGGCATTTAAGCCGCGGACAAAGAAAGAGAGAGACTTTCGTCTAAAGAATCTCCTCATGGAGGCAGCTTTGAACCCTCCGTCCTCGGCACCGACCGCTGAGCGCACTGCTAGCAGCGCTCCTCCGGCACTAGACCATGCCGGCACCGCCAAAACACTGCGGCACCGGCCATCTCTGGCGCAGGGTCCTGCTCGGCACTGATCTCTCTCCCCGAAGCAGAAGAGATCGAAGTCCTTTACCTCTGTGCCTTCGGCGCCACAGACGCAGCCCCATTCGGACCGCCCGGCACCTGCACCTGCTGAGGCACTGGCTGCTGCAGTACTTTTGACTCTGGTCCCGCGGGGGCCGTCGAGTCCGGTCCCTGAGAGCTCCCCGCTGAGGCCTGTGGTTGAGCTTACGGTCCCCTCTACACTGGAGACATTCTCCACAGCCAGGGACCTTATTGCCATGACTGAGTCTGTCCTACCTCAACCCCCGGCACCGCCGGTGCGGGTATTATACTCCAGAGGCAAGCCAGCCATAAGGAGGCCTCCCTCAGTCGGCTCGGCAGAGCGGCACCGGTCATGATCCAGGTCCCAGCGCCGTTCGCGGTCTCATCGACGATCACGGTCCCGGCACCGCTCGCCCATTCGGTACTGGTCGTACTCGCGGCATAGATCGACATCTCGACCTCCGGCCCGGTACTCTCGGTACTGCTCCAGCTCTCGGCACCACTCCCGGCACCGCGACTCTCGCAGCCGTTCCCGCTGCAGACCTTCGAGATCCAGGTCGACCTCCTGGCACCATGCTGGTCGCAGGTCTCGGTCTCGCTCTCGGCACCGGTATGACTCCAGGTACCGATCCCCGGTGCTGAGGAGATCACCAACGGCGAGAGAAAGGGCTCGTACCAGGGTCTTTTAGCTCGTCCCTGGCCGTCCCGGCACCCGTCTGTGTCTTCGCAGGCGGACAGTGCGTATGCCCAAGACAAGGACGCCGATGTACCCGCCGCGATATTCCACGAGCCCTAGGCTCAGGATCACGGTCCTCAACAGTGGGCATTCTGGACACCTTGGGCATATCATCAGGCCCAAGGTGCACATCCAGGTCCATTGCGTTCTGCCACATCAGAACACCGGGTGCTGGAAGCTACGATAAGTCGCCTCCTCCTTCTGCTTCGGAGGAAGTGTCGGTCCAGCCTCAGGATTCCCAGATCCCACGGGAGACAGAGGCTGTCCAGTAAGAAGAACCCTTGACTGACCCACTTGTCCCAGGTCTCTCCTCATCCTCCTCCCCTGACAAGGCGGTAGCCGGAACATCGTCTGTAGGCCCTCCACCAATCGACCTGAGGGCCCACCAGGACCTCCTCTGGCGTGTGGCACAGAATATGAACTTGCAAGTCGAGGAGGTCCCGGAGGTAGAGGACCCCGTGGTGGACATCTTATCATGTGATGCCCCCACAAGAGTGGCCCCCCCTTTATATGGACGATCCAGGCCAATGCCAACACGATCTGGCAGTCTCCGGCCTCTGTCCCACCTGCTGCCCGCGGAGTGGAACATAAATACATGGTGCCCTCCAAGGGCTATGAATACTTATACGTCCATCCTCCTCCTTGCTCCCTAGTTGTCCAGTCGGTCAACGAGAGAGAGCGCCATGGCCAGCAGGCTCCAGCCCCGAAATCAAAGGACGCGAGGCGCATGGACTTGCTGGGGCGCAAAGTCTATTCTGCAGGGGCACTCCAACTCTGCGTGGCTAATCAATAAGCCCTCCTTAGCCGCTATAACTACAATACCTGGGCGGCGGCGGATAAATTCAAGGAGTTGCTCCCGCAGGACTCCCGACAGGAATTTGCGGCCATCCTGGACGAGGGAAAAGAGGTCGCTAGAACTTCCCTCCAGGCTTCCCTGGACGCCGCAGACTCAGCGGCCAGGACCCTAGGCCTCTGGGGTTACTAAGAGGCGTATCTCATGGCTGCAAGTCTCAGGCCTCCCTCCGGAGTTCCAACATACAATCCAGGACCTCCCCTTTGAAGGGCCAGGCCTGTTCTCTGATAAGACAGACCCTAGGCTGCAAAGCCTAAAAGATAACAGGGTCATTATGTGCTCACTAGGCATGCACACGCCAGTGACCCAGCGCAGGCCCTTCCGCCCCCAGCCACACCGCTCTTACCCTCAGCCCAGACAGAGACAGGACTTTGCTAGAAGGCGGGGTAGAACCGGTCGCCAGAGGCAATCAGGCAACCAAGGTGGCCAGAACCAAGGTTCCTCCAAACCTTCCACAGGGCCAAAACCCTCCTTTTGAAGGTGCGCCCGAGGGCGTCGTACCACTATCATCACAGGATCCGTTCCCTCCTTTCTACAACCGCCTTTCCCTTTTCCTCCCTGCGTGGTCCCGGCTAACGTCAGATCGCTGGGTCTTACGCACGCTGGAATTTGGGTACCACCTCCAATTTATTTCACGCCCCCCCTTCCTCGTCCCTCTTCAGGACCCCTCTCACGAGCAGCTCCTCCTCCAGGAGGTGCAGACACTCCTTGCCAAAGGAGCCATAGAGGAGGTACCGGAACACAAATGGGGCACGGGGTTTTACTCCCGCTACTTCCTAATCCCCAAAGCAAAGGGGGGGTCTCAGACCCATCCTGGATCTGTGGGAACTCAACAGATACATGATAAAGTTGAAGTTCCGTATGGTATCCCTGGGGACCATCATCCCATCCCTGGATCCCGGAGACTGGTATGCCGCCCTTGACATGAAAGATGCGTATTTTCACATAGCCATCTACCCACCTCACAGGAGGTTCCTCCGGTTCGTAATCAACCGCCAACGTTTTCAGTTCACAGTCCTACCGTTCGGACTCTCTACAGCCCCAAGAGTATTTACAAAATGCATGGCTGTAGTCGCCGCCCACCTCCGCCGCCATCGGATACACGTTTTTCCGTATCTAGATGACTGGCTCATCCGAGGGGCCTCCGAGGCACAAGTGATCCATCACGTCGGCATTGTCAAGGACCTTTTCCTACATCCAGGCCTAATGATCAATGCGGAAAAATCAACTCTGACTCCCACTCAGAGGATAGACTTCATTGGCGCCACCCTGGACTCCAACCTCGCCACAGCCTGCTTACCGCTGCCCCGGTTCCACGCAATGGTGGACATCATCCAGAGTCTGCAAGTTGCTCCGTTGACTTCGGTTCACACTTGCCTCGGTCTCCTGGGTCACATGGCGGCCTGCACGTTTGTGATGAAATACGCCAGACTACGCCTCCGTTCCCTCCAGTCGTGGCTCAACTCAGTGTACCGACCAGGCAGGGATGCCATAGACATGATCGTCACCGTTCCCCCGAGCGTCTTAGGCTCCTCCGAATGGTGGCTGACCCCCTCCCTGGTGTGTGCAGGACTGCCGTTCCATCCGCCCCAGCCCTCTGCATCCCTGACGATGGACACATCATCTCTCGGTTGGGGTGCTCACCTCGGGCATCTACGCACTCAAGGCCTTTGGTCATCTCAGGAACTGGCCTTGCACATCAATGTCTGGGAGCTGAGAGCAGTCCGCCTTGCTTGCCAGGCGTTCCATCAGCACTTGCAAGGCCGTTGTGTGTCAGTATTCACCGACAACACAACAGCCATGTACTATATAAACAAACAGGGCGGGACAATGTCCTCGACCCTTTGTCAGGAGGCCTTGCGACTCTGGGACTTTTGTATAGCCCACTCCATAGACCTCATAGCGTCCTTTCTGCCGGGGGTTCGGAACACTCTGTCGGATCGCCTCAGCAGATCCTTCCTTTCTCACAAGTGGTCGCTTCGCCCGGACATTATTCTTTCGGTTTTCCGGAAGTGGGGATTTCCCCGTATAGATCTCTTCGCGTCCCGTGAGAACAGGAAATGCCAGATGTTCTGTTCCTTTCAAGGCCTCTCGCAGGGTTCCATAGCGGACGCTTTCCTGATACCGTGGACGTCTCACCTGCTATACGCTTCTCCACTGTTCCCACTCGTCCACAAGGTCCTGCTGAAAATATGCAGAGACAGAGCCCGCTTGATCATGATCGCTCCAGCGTGGCCCAGGTAGCACTGGTATACCATGTTGCTAGACCTGTCAATAGCCGACCCTATCCCACTACCTCTTCACCTGGACCTGATAACTCAGGATCATGGCAAACTGCGTCACCCAGACCTACAATCCCTCCATCTCACGGCATGGCTCCTGAGTGGTTGACCCAGTCTGAGTTGCGTTACTCTGTCCCAGTGCAACAAGTACTCTTAGGTAGCAGAAAGCCTTCCACTAGAGCAACATATCTGGCCAAGTGGAAGCGTTTCACATGCTGGTGTGGAGAGCACAACGTTCTTCCCGCTGAGGTCTCCATCCCCACCATCTTGGACTACTACTGGTCTCTTAAGCAACAGGGCCTAGCGGTACCATCTTTGAGGGTGCACTTGGCAGCCATCTCTACCTTCCACCCAGGGGAGAATGGCCGCTTGGTGTTTTCGCATCCTGTGGTATCTAGATTCCTCAAGGGCATGGAGCGCCTATACCCCCAGGTACGCTGCCCCGCCCCGACCTGGGACCTCAACCTGGTTCTTACCAGACTTATGTCGGCCCCATTCGAGCCATTAGCAACTTGCTCCCTTCTCTACCTGTCCTGGAAAACCGCCTTCCTCGTGGCCATCACATCGGCAAGACGAGTTTCCAAGCTTTGGGCTCTCACAGTGGACCCTCCTTATACTGTGTTCCACAAGGACAAGGTGCAGTTGTGACCACACCCTGCCTTTCTCCCCAAAGTGGTATTGGCCTTCCATGTTAACCAGGAGATCTTCCTTCCGGTGTTCTTCCCAAAGCCACATTCATCACACAGAGAGCAACAACTGCATTCCCTAGACATCCGTAGAGCATTCGCTTTTTATATCGAGCGGACAAAGCCCTTCCGCAGAATCCCCCAACTCTTCATCGTGGTGGCAGAGCGTATGAAGGGCCTACCCGTTTCCTCACAGAGGATTTCATCCTGGGTGACATCTTGCATCCGCACCTGTTACGACTTGGCTCATGTTCCGTCGAGCCACCTCACTGCCCACTCTACCAGGGCTCAAGCCTCATCTGCTGCTTTCCTGGCTCACATGCCCATCCACGAGATATGTCGCGCAGCTACCTGATCCTTGGTCCATACCTTCGCCTCTCACTATGCCCTGGTTCAGCAGTCCAGGGATGACGCAGCCTTTGGCTCCGCAGTATTACACTCTGCGACATCTCACTCTGACCCCACCGCCTAGGTAAGGCTTGGGAATCACCTAACTGGAATGGATATGAGCAAGCACTCGAAGAAGAAAAGACGGTTACTCACCTTTGTAACTGTTGTTCTTTGAGATGTGTTGCTCATATCCATTCCAAACCCGCCCTCCTTCCCCGCTGTCAGAGTAACCGGCAAGAAGGAACTGAGGAGCGGTCGGGTCGTCAGGGGTATATATCCGGCGCCATGACGGCGCCACTCCAGGGGGCGACCCACCGGGGGTTGCTAGGGTAAAAATCTTCCAACGAACGTGCACGCAGCGCGCACCTAACTGGAATGGATATGAGCAACACATCTCAAAGAACAACAGTTACAAAGGTGAGTAACCATCTTTTTTCACTGTCAAAACATACTAATTCTACAGATTATTAGGATGACCACTCACATTTCCCTTAGAGTTGTAATTAAGGAGGATGTTGGAATAGTAGCCTGTAACTTTCTCAGTTAAGTCTCCCATGGAAGTTTTATTTTTTTGTTTTCATTTGGAGCTGAGTGTTTAAACAATGTTTTGTTTCCTTCCAGCTGTAAGCTTTGCTCTCGGTGCTCTCCTTGTTTGTATTTCTATATACCTGTATGGATTACCTCGACAAGACACCACAAAAATCCAGCCACTGTTAGAGACAGTGAGTTCAAAAGAGAAACTTATTCATATGTGATGTTTGCTATAACAAAGGACAAGAGACACTGCAAAGGAAAGACTTAGGAGGAAAAACTTGTTTTTAATTGGCCTTAAACTAGTCATGAAAAGACTTAACTTGGACAGAATAAAAAGCAGCAGTTAATTCTGCAAGGAAGTGAAGGGTTTTCATTGGATGATACAGACTCTCCATTATTGCCAAGCTCCTGAAGAAGCTAGTTCATGTAAGGCATGTTCCTTTCATGTTGGACTGTGAGGAGCCCACCTACCCGGAATGAAGAACGAAGGAATTGAACCTTCTGTTGTATATAAAAGAGGGACATTCTCTCCGGCTGTATTGAATTGACTGTATTGAATTGACTGTATTGTGCCATTTATGGGCAGAAATGCTCAAAGGCTCTGTCTAAAAGATATCTCATTGCCAAAGCTGCTCCTTGCACTCATTTGGCTCCAGAATTCTGAAAATGTTGGTCTGCTTACCCAAATGTAGGGAAAGAAGAACCTTTCCTTTGACTAATAGGTGTATCATCTTGAATACCAACTGGTTGCTGAGCTCACACCCTCTTTAGGTAAATTAACTGTTAATAATAGGTAAGGCTACGATTATGTCACGGAATCCGTGACTTCCATTGACCTCTGTTACATTTTCTGCCCTTGGCCTCACAGCTCCCAGCTGCCAACCTGGTGGGGGACCCTCAGCAGCTACCCAGCCACGGTGGGCGGCCGGCGGGACCCCGCGCACCTGCCGAGCCGCAGCAGGCACGCCCCACACCTGCCCAACTGCGGCCAGCGGCTGGAGGACTCTGCAGCTACCAGGTGCCCCGGGCAAGGGGATCCCACAGCAGCCCAGCCCCAGGGGCAGGGATACCCTGGAGCTCCCATGCACTGCAGCAGTGGGTGCTGAACCCACCTACCCCTTTTGTCAAGGATATTTTTAGTGAAAGTCAGGGACAGGTCATGGGAATTCACGGCAGCCCCTGACCTGTTCTTGACTTCTACTAAAAATATCCCAGATAAAAACTTAGTCTTACTAATAGGATGAATGTGAGCAAGAGTGGACTGTCGAAAGGAAAAAACTACTATCATAATAACTTCGTCTATATTGAACATCTTTTAGTCACTAAGTACAATTGTTGCTTTCAGTCACAGTGGAACACACCTGTTACAATGTACAAGTACATTTTTCATTGAGTAACTTTTAAAATGTGAAGATGTTTGTATCTTTTATAAAACTATTGTAAAATGTCCCATTTTTGTTAGGAGTAATTTGTGAAACTAGTTCACTAATTACATGGGGGAACCCCTAATGTTGTAGGTCGGTGTTCTCTTCACATCTCTGTATTGGTGTCAAGTCAGGCCGTGTGGTTTTTGGTTTGAGGCTGATGCATACTTTTTATCTATATTCCAAGTCGTTTTCTGTGCCATATCACAGATTGAGCCTTTCTGCGTGCACAGCAGAGGAATGCGTGTAAATCCTAGAAGTGTTTTCCTAAAGTTTGTGTTTTGTTTGTTGAAGGGTGACTGAAACCTGCATAGGTTCAACAAATGCCTGAGAGGGCAAAACCACTGCTGTAGTTGATCCTCAATTCTTTGGAAGGTATAGATCAATACAGCCCATTTAGTCAATGCATTCATAGAAAACATACACAGCAATTAATGGCTACAGGGCACTTTGTACCATTTCATTTCTAGAAAACCAATGTTGGTACATTTATTCAGGTTAACTTGCATAATTGACTAAATTCTCGACCTGGCCAAAGGTGATTAATGCTGTTGCTGTTTGAGAGCTGTAAAAGTCAAACATAGGAGGCTGTTGAAATTCTACTTCATTGGTTCCTTCGTCATGAAACAGCTTAATGTGCAACCCATTACCCCACCTTAAAAAGACATCAGCCTTTTGAACTCTGATCCACTTCAAAAAGGATATTAAGAGCAGAAGGACCTGCCCCTCTCAAGTTTTTATTTTCACTGTGCCTTTTCCTAGTCTTTAAAATTCTTCTCTAAGGTAAAGAAAACTCCCAACAAACAAAAGAGAAATTTTAACTTGACTATGGAGGGGAAAATAGCAAAACTGAATGTACACAAAGGACTTGATTTGGGTTTATTATGCACTGTGACCCTCAGGAGGCCTGGAAAATCCCCTGCAACTTTGCTCCCCCCACAGGGCCGGCTTTAGGCACCACAGGGCCCGATTTGAAGGAGCTGCCGCCGAAGTCCCGCTGCTGTCTTCAGCGGCAGCTCAATCGCTGCCACGGAGGAAGGACCCTCCGCCAAAATGCCACCAAAGACAGTGGCAACGATTGAGCTGCTGCCGCCAACAGTGCCAGGACTTTGGTGGCAGCTCAACTGGCTGCCGGTGCCTTCGGTGGCATTTCAGCAAAGAGTCCTTCCTTTGCAGCAGTGACTGAGCTGCCGCTGAAAACAGCGGCAGGACTTCGGCAGCAGCTCCTTCGGGACGTTGCGGGGCCCTCTTAGGGGCGCGAGGCCTGATTCCGGGGAATCGGCTGAATTGCCCTAAAGCTGGCCCTGCTCCCCCATTTTTCTGCAGTGGAGCCAAGAAACCTGCAGAAGGTATCAATTCTGCACCCCCCGCAGGGCATAGCATTCCCCCAGGAGTATACACATTAAGGCATTGGTTAGCAGGGGAGAAGTGCACTGGGTTAAGAGAACATCATCAATGGAGGATAGAAAAGTAAATATTAGCTCATTTGTTCCTCTTCCTCATTCCCTCTGGTGCTTGTCTTTCAACACTAATGAAATGTTGTGAATCGAGCTGACTCATAAAATGAGAACTTTTTCCTTTACCCCTCCCTCTGAGGTGACTTTAGCAGCCGTGTGCCTCCGTCCACTTTAAGTAGAGCGTTCAGAGCTAATCTGGCAGGGGTGGGGGCTGTACTTAGAATTAATCTTCCAAGGACAAAGTCGCTTGGATTTTATTCAGGAAACACAGACATAAATTCTGGCAAGGCCTCTTATTGCGAGTCATGAAATAGCAATAGGGTAATATGTCAGGCTCCCTTCCCTTCCACTATCGTATTGTTTTATGGCACAGCTGCTCCAAGGCTGCAGCTTGTGCTCAGTGGTATTATCCTTAGATTATGATGTGGTGTTCATGCTAATGTTTCTTCATCTAAAAAACCAAACCAAACCACTTCTCAGAGCCATCTTTTCCTTTGAAACTGGGGCGAAGTCTCCTGGAGGGCCAAAGAAGGTTTGGCAGCTGGTCCGGGCCATATAGTTGAAGTGGGAAAGCTCATAAAGGCAATGGGAAACCCAGAGCAGCCTGTAACCAAACCATAGTTCGTGTGAATTGAATTGCAGCAGTAGATGAAGCATCTAGAGCTATTACACTATTAGGTTTAGATAAACTTCGATTTAATCGCTAACAAGGGCTCAAGGTGGGTGGGACAGTAAGTAATATTGAACTGTGAAACAGGAGTGAAATAAACTGAAGGGACGATGTTTTTAGTGAGAGGAAGCGCAAGAGAAGGGACTCAAATGCTTGTGGACACGTGAGGGTGAAACACTGACTCTGTCTCAAAGCAAAAGCACCCTGCCTCACCAAAAAACCCCTACCTGCTACCTTGCTTATCCTCCACTAACAGAATCAGTGGATATACAGAACTTGGGAGTTACAGAAGATGCCAATAAGGCCATATGTAAATGTAGCTCTATGCAGACCCAGGTGTATGAAAAGAAAAGGGGAGACATCTATCCAGTACCGAAAGCTCTTTTATATGTAGAGAGGAAATGGAAGTCCTAGGAGTGGAGCTGTTAAGTGGAGCAGAGCCTTTGTTCAATGGGGTATATAGTTCAGTGGTAATTCTCTTAGGAAAAGGACAAATGAAGTGCTCCAAGCTGTTGTACCTGTGCAAACATATGACCCTCCCTCATCGATAACAGGGACTGCAGCCAACATTTTCAGACGGCTTGAAGCACTATCAAGGGTATAACATTATAAGTGGCAGTGAGACAGGGAAATGAACAATAGGGTTCTGTCCCATGAGAAGCTGTTAGTACACTGCCTTGAGCTTGAGGCACAGGAGAACACCAAAGACCAGACAAGAAGAGAGTTTGTAGGACTGAAGAAACAATGAAGGTCAAAACAGTGGCTGAATTCTCATTAAAAACTTTTACTAAGAAGCTTAATTTACATTGCAAGAGGCTCTGTTGTTACATTTGGGTGACAGGGGTGATTCCAAGAAGTTTCATTCCATTAGCTAGAACAGAACGTGCAGCCTGGAAGAGGTGGAGTCGTGCCTGCAAAATAAAAGTAGCAATCAACTTATGCAGTCCCTCCATCTGAATAGCGGTTTATACTTACATGACCAAGGAGCATAGGCTCAAGGAAAGGGCTAGAAGGAAGCTTGTTAAAAATGAAGACAGCTACGTGTGTGTCATCTTTGTTTAAAAGGAGTCTGAGGATTATGGTTTGTCCAACACTATGAAGATACAAAGTGCCGAATACTAGTAGCAGCTCAAGGACTAGAGGAAGCCACGTTCATCCTCTGCCACAGTAGCACTGAACAACTGATCTAAGGGTGAAAGTGGTGGAATTTATTCCCAATGTTGTAGACCATTCAAGCCAAAGTCAGACACAGGTCTCTAGCCACATCCAGCCTGGACTCCCAGCCTGAGGGACCAAGACCCTGCTGCAGAAAGCCTAGCACAGGAACAAGCAGAGTGAAGAGCTGCCATGGTGGAACACAAGACGATTGGTCTGGTTTGGGGGGGGCCAACCTGTGGCTCGTCAGAAGTGAATATGCAGCTCCTTGCCTAGGCACTGACTCTGGGGCTGGAGCTACAGGCGCCATCTTTCCAATGTGCTGGGGTGGGTCCTCCCTGCTCAAGCCCTTGCTCTGCCCCAGACCCCCCTCCAACCCTTCCCCCAAGGCCCCTGCTGCTTTCCCCGAGCCTGCCATGCTCTCACTCCTCCCCCTCCCCCACAGCGCCTCCTGCGCATGCAAAACAGCTGATTGCAGCAGGCAAGAGGCGCTGACTGATGAGGCTGCTGGCAGGCGGGAGGTGCTGGGTGGGGAGCTGATGGGATGCTGCTGACATATTACTGAGGCTCTTTGGCAATGTACATTGGTAAATTCTGGCTCCTTCTCAGGCTCAGGCTGGCCACCCCTGCTCTGGATCCACAAAGGAACTCAGCTGTCGCAGTGCCTAGCTTTTAGGCACCTCTGGAACAGTAATGGGATCCATAAAGCCTGAATTAGAGCCCTTGGCTCCTTGTACAAGAGGGGGAGAGGGGTATTGCCGCCCTTGTAACTTTTAGCCTAGTGATTAGCGCACTCACCCAGGGTGTGGGAGACTCAGGTTTGGTTTCCCCTCGTCTGCTGGGGAGAAGGGATCTGAACAGGGATCTCCTACCTCTAAGGAGTGTGCCCAAACCACCAGGATATTCTAATATCTCCTCTCGAAGCCATTCCACTTAGTATAATTACTGAAATTGTCACTGGGCCACAGAGACTGACTCCATAGACTGGTGGTTAGGGCACCCAGCTGGGAGGTGGGAGCTGCAGGGTCCAGTTCCCCTGCTTCAAATCACTCTTATGCCAGGTGGAACAGCTTCAGCAGAAGAGACTGAGTGAGGCCTCCCCCTCCCCCCTGCTCAGACCAGTGGGTCAGGCACTCACAGGTAGGAGACCCCTATTTAAATCCCTTCTCCCCGTCATACAAAGGGATGAAGTGAATCTGGTCTCCCACACCCCAGGCGAGTGATCTAACCACTGGTGTAAGCGTTAGGGAAGCAGGTGGCACCTCCTGCACTGGTCAGATTTGGAACATGCAGCGAACATGCCTACCGCATTAGAGCCTGGAAGAAGCCAGGCAGAGAGGAGTGTTTGTCTTCCCCAGCTTCATGGATTGCACTGACACGTAGGCATAAAATAGGCTGTAGATGCCCAGAGTGAGGCAGTAACTTCAGCGCCTTGAGGATTAGGCAGCAGTTGAGTGAGGGTTATGTGGATAGCAGTGGCAGCTAATTCTGGGGGTTAGGTGCCTAAGTCTTTGAGTGGATCTGAGCCACAGCAACTGTCAGAAAAACAAGGAGTTCCAAGCAGCACACAGGTAAGAAACATTCACCTTGTGGCCTCACTGGATCTTTGAGAAGCTGAGTATAGACGTGTCCTCTCACCTTCCCATGATCATTTATTTGGTGGACAGCCTAACATAATCATGTTTGGTTGCCGTAGCCATGCTGGTCCCAGGATATTAGAGAGACAAGGTGGGTGAAGTAATATTTTTTATTGCACCAACTTCTGTTGGAGAGACAACTCTTGAGCTACACCGAGCTCCTCTTCAGGTCTGGGAAAGGTACTCACAAGGCCTGTCTACACCAAAAATGTAAGTGGGGGCTTTCAGCCTCCCACACTGCCCCTCTTCAGTCCTGGTGAGGACACGCACCACCAACAGGAGGAGGATAGCGTGGACATGAACCGCTGCAGTAATTACTGCAGTAATTGTAAGATGACTTAACATAGGGTCAGCAGGGAGCTAGGCTGGGCTGTTGGCTGGAGGCTCAGCACTCCCCCCAGTAAGCCCTGGTACTGCCTGGAGGCTCCCGGCTCCCCACCGCCGGTAGCCTGGCTGCTTCCCTGGGCTCTCTGCTCCCCACTGCAGCTGGGCTCCTGGGGGAGAGCTCTGCACTCAGAGTCTGGGCAGCTCCTGGTGGAGAGCCGTAAGCCTTGGGGCAGTCACTGGGCTCCCCCTAGGGAGCCGACTGGCTGGGAGCAGGGAGCTGAGCGGGCACATCCCGGTGGCTGCCGGGAGGCTCCTGGCTCTGTGTGGGGAGTCCAGCAGCTGCACCAAGGTTCCGAGTGGGGAGCATGGGCAGCAGCTGTGTTGGGAGCAGGTACTGGGGGGCAGCCAGGCTCTAGCTGGAGCCCCGCACCTGCCCCAGTGACAATACCCTTCCTTGTCAATTTCACGGCTCCCAGCATGGAGCCGTGAAATTGACAAGAATGACAGCCACCAGCCGATGTTAAGTAAGTGTCTGTCTACAGGGACACTGTGTCACCCTAACTACACTGACATAAGCCCTATGCCTCATGGAGGTGGAGTTGTTATGTCGGTGTAGTAGAGCACTTACGTATGCGGCAGCAAGGCTCTAGTGTGTACGCTGGCAGAATTACATTGATGTAAGCTTCCTTATGTTGACCCAACTGTAGTGTAGACCAAGCCAGAGTGTCATAGCAAAATACAAGGTGGAACAAATTTTTTAGCCTAAGTAATTAACACATTCTAAGGGCCCAGCAAGGTGAAGTGGCCTGTTAACACGCCTGCAGTCATAGGACAAGAAAGGGGGTATAGTGAGTTACAGATTATTGTAGTAAACCATGAATCCTGTGTCTTTATACAGTCTTTGATTTGTAGTGTCTAGCAAAGTTATAAATTCAAGCTCCCCAGCTTGTCTTTTGAAAATGTTGTGCAGGTTTTCTTTGAGGATGAGGACTGAGAAGCAGAGATAGAGTGATCGCTTTGTGAAAAGTGTTCTCCCATGGGTGATGGGGTATTTTTGATTGGAGCTTAAATTCATAACTTGTGAGTACCCTTCCCAGAGCTGAATAAGAGCTCAATGTAGGTCAAAAGCTGGTCTCTTTCACCAACAGAAGTTGGTCCAATAAAAGATATTACCTCACCCACGTTGTCTTTAGGATAGTCACGTTCTAGAAGACAGAACTACCAGGTCTTATCTGTCCGATCCCCAGCTGTAGATCAAAGAAACCCCAACTACTTGTTCATGGAAGTTTCTCCACCACCTTCCCAAACACAATATTATCATCTGATGTATTCAAGAAATTACACAGTAAAGAATATTGATTTTTCTCTCAGCCCCAGTTCCTCCCTCCTCTACTGCTTCAGAATACTCAGTTTCTACCTGAAAACCCAATTTTTTAAGTCACTTATTGAACCTGGATTTATGGGTATGCATGTGTCTGTATACATCATCCATACTTCAGAGTCCCACCAAACCTCTCACCCCCAATGGAGTATAAGAGGAAATCTAGAATCAGACAGAGCTAAATCTAAGTCAGAATGATTAAAAAAGCCTGCTTTCATATTCTATTGGTGTGGCTTAAAAAAAAAAAAAAGCAGCAGCAAAACCACATCTCCAGTAGTGATACTTAACTGCACACAAATTAAAATGATCTGTGCTGGCAAGACTTGCATAGCTTTTCATGCCAATAAAGAATGTAAACTGGTAGATGGCTAATAGGTTGGTAAGAACAATATCAAATGTCACTTTGAAGGAACACCTGGCCCTGTAAAAGTTGCCGTTTTGTAAGGTGCGCAGAGAAGATGTACTTGTCCTTTGCCTTAAGTTGGACTTGTTCTCCAGTTCCCACAGGAGATGGAACAAGCTGCCAGAAGGCAGAAGTGTCTCTTCTTTAGTCATGTCCCACTTGCTCTGGGAATAAGCATTTAAAAGCACAGCAATAGTAAGTGTTTGGGAGTGTGTGTTAGGAGACAAGAGGGAGGACCTAACTTTCACCACTCTTCAGAACTACAGGGAATCTGACCTCACTTCTATAAAAAAAAATTGTGCTTACTAAAAGGTGCATTAAAGTCAATGGAGCTTTAAGCTCAACCATATGGAATATATTCTTTATAATCTTGTCACTGTTCTTTTTCACAACAGAACATTGCAAAGCTCAACCCTGAAGAAAGTCATCATCAAAGGCAGATACGTAATTACTTTTCAAATCAGTATGAGAGAACAAAAGATGGTGTAATTACAGTAGCATTTACTCAATAGTTAAGAGATCAGATCTCTCGCCCAAAGATTCACAGCCTTCTAATTTGCATCTAGGTGGAACTGCACAAGCAGTTGACAGCTTATGTTGGTAGGACAGCAGTATAGATGATTTGTATTGTGTGAGTGCAATTAGGGAGACGAGGTTCAGTCACCTCACATATCTCTGTCCTCTCACTTACAGCTGAGGAAACCATCAGAAACTAACCAGAATGTTAAACACTCTCCGGAATATTAGGGAGAAGGAAATGAGATAGAAAGGGAACAATTGCTCTGCGGCAATTCCCTCTAAGTGGTGCTCACGGTCACATTGAAGAGGTCCAGAGAGAGCCCATGGCAGTCAGGGTTGGCTTGCAGCCATGAGTTCCTGCTCCTTCACTTGAGAAGAAAAAAAAAAAAAAAAAAAAGCAGTTCTGCAGCTCAGAACCAGCCTTGCGCCATCCCTACAGTTAGTGCTTCCAAGAGCGCCTCTTAGTTTCAACTGTTTGGAGAGTAAATAGGTGTGTCCTCCTAAGCAGTTGTTCGTCAGACAGACTATGTTTCTCTTAGGATACAGAGCTCAAGTATACTGAATTATAGTCACACAGCAATAATGCACAGTACCTGGGCTAATTCAGGGGCACTGCCTTTCACAGGGAGCGTTTTATGAGCCACAGCAGCAAGATGGCTGAAACAGAAAAGTGGATTAGAACCAGCAATTCCCTTAAGAAGAGCAGTTACGTGGGCTGCAGAAAGCAGCAGAACTAGGAGATCCACCCCCAACTACCAGACCAAAATCAATTTATAAGGGCCTTTGGGCAATTGGTCCTTTTCAGGACCAGATTATGAGTTTTATGTCTCACAGCTGTCTCATAAAAGAAGAAATTACTAGTTTGGCTTGCTGGTACATGTAGAATTTTAGAAGTACATACTGGAAATATACAATAGGGACCAAAGGGTTATTTGGTCTGGGGTACTATAACGTTTTCAAGAGGACACTCATGCCTGTCTCAGTGATTACAAGTTTGATTTGTATTATCAAATCATTCTGCTTCAGTTATCCTCCTTTGTTTCTCCCTCTCCCCTCCTCCAAGAGAAGGGCCTGAGCCAAAACATTTAGATCTAGATCCAACCCTGCCCCATGTGCAAAGGGATGCAGATTTGGGATTTTAGGTCTGTCCACAAGGGCGAGCTGTGGAGTTCAGATCTGGAACAGAGCACCCAGACGCCTGGAGGTTCTAAGTTTGCTTGTGCTGACTTGTCGATGTTACTGGAGTTTGATTCAGGTGAAACTGAGAATTAAAGCTGTTCAGCAATAGCAAATATTTCATTCCTTACCTGAGTGTTAGGAGGTAGCTGACAATGTGCTTGGGCTGAAGATCTTCAGAGGATTTATACAGTACCTCATCGTATCTGGGGGGAAGGTAAGGGACAATTCAGAGCTCAGCTTGCAATTACAAGAAAACTAAGGCTACGTCTACACTACCCGCCATATCGGCGGCGTATCGATTTTTTTCGGGATATCATATATCGCGTCTCATCTAGATATATATCCGAATCCAACGCTCTTTCGATTCATCCGTTCCTCCACTCCACCGGCGGCGGGTGCGCGCGTCGGGAGAGAGAGAGGACGACGATCCGATCGCGCGGAGGAGAGTAATGAGATTATATATATAAGATCAGACTTCGTTATTCACGTCTATTGCTCGTGTTCTTCTATCTATCTTTTTTCCACTTTGTAGAGCAGCAGCTAACTAAAGTTCTTAAACCAGGAATAAAGAAAGTGACTGTAGCTGTCGGGAATAGCATCATCATAATACAGAAGTACATTTAAAACTTGCTGAATGAATACTGTAGCTTTCAGAGCTCACAACAGGTGGTCAAGATAATAAATGGTTGCTCCTGGAATATTATGTTCTGCTTTAAATCTTATCGCTGATTGTGGGCCATTATGAGAAGAAAAATCTACACTAAATGAGCACTTGAGGCACTGTCATAAAGCAGTACCTTAAAGGATGTGGCTTTTTAATAAAGGGGACTCAGAATTTTCAACAGCTTAAAGGGACTCTCATAAAATGACCATTAGTAGACACAAACAAAAAAGTGTGTTTTCAAAATAATGAAATACAGTCAGCTGAGATGAAAAACAGTATTAAAACTCAGACATGTACACAGCTGCAAAGATAAAATGTTCCCGAATAGCTCTGTTGAGTGCTCTCTCTGCCAGGCTAGTAGGAATAATCCTGCACCTGACAGCTTTGATCTTCAAAGCAGGGTCCCCTCCAAAGCAGAACTGTGAAGGAGAATCTTCTACCACTCTACTCTTTGATAGATTGCCAAGCCCTCCCATCCCAATGTCCATTCTTACAAAAGCAGAGCTTCCCTGGTAGTGTTATCTCTTGTGGTCAAGTTACAACAAAACTGGGGAGTGGACACAGCGGGGGAGGAGGACTCAGCTATCAGGAGACGTCTTAGATAGGGAGACCAGACAGCAAATGTGAAAAATCGGGACAGGGGGTGGGGGGTAATAGGAGCCAATATAAGAAAAAGACCCCAAAATCAGGACTGTTCCTATAAAATCGGGACATCTGGTCACCCTAGTCTTAGAGGAACTGCACTTCTGTGATTGCGCCACATTAACCTCCCGTGCACGCGAACCAAAAATTGACTTATTTATTCTTGTCCTACTGTAGTACAAAGAGCCCCAGTCATGGCCAAAGACTCCATTGTGCTAGGTGCTGTCTAAACACTTGACGAAAAATGTTTTCTGCCCCAAAGAGCTCACGGCCTAATGCACGTGTGCAGCATCAGTGGCCATGTGCAGGGTCCTAGGGGAAACGTAGCAGCTGGCAGCGGCTAGCCTAGCCTCTTGTGTTGCCACAACATGTAATTTTATTTTAAAAACAATAACACAGTTGCTGGTCTCATGAGTGACGCGGTCAGTATCACATGCTGGTTTCCATTGAAAAGGTGCTTAAGAACACCATGAGCTGTGTGGCACGGCACCTCCTTCATCTTGCCAGACGTAGCACTTCCCCCTCTGGTAATGGCGGGCCTGGGGTAAATTAGCCCCACTCCGGGCAGTGTTTGCCTTCTGTGTTCCTTTGGCCGTGTTTCCAGGGTAGGCCCCAGGGTTGGCCTAAGGGGTGATCCTCCACCAAACAAAAGGGAAATCGTCTCGTAAACACAAAACCAAAGGGAGATACTTTTCCCTGCCTCCTCACTGGGGCAGGCATCATCCTGTTGCTTGCCACGGAATATCAGTCCTTCCCCTAGCAGGCACTCAGGTTTCGCTGTTCCCCTAAGGGAAGGAGCACAGTCCCTCAGCCTGGAGAAGCTTATTTCCCTGCTACCAGTAGCCTGGCAGTTTCTTTCTCTCTCCCACCTTTTCTCTCCCCAGGGGAGATTTTTTTTTTTTAAAAGTCATTGGGAGGTGAACTATCTGCTTCAATTACCCTTGGTAAATGAAATAACCAAACAATCATTCATTTTCTGATATAGCTGTAAAACTCATCTGAAAAGTTTTCAAAATAAATCACTGTTTAAAAATATATAGTATGTACCTTCTAAAAATGAAACCAGCATCCATCTCTGAGTTGTGAAGAATAGGTATTAAGGTTATAACAACCAACAAGAATTCACTTTTATGTAGAAAACCATGATTAAATTGAGTCTTCCTGACTAGTGATTTAAATCATGATTTAAATCAAATCCACTCTGCCTGCTGTACTCTTGCCCCTGGCCCCTTCATTCCCCAGGGGGGCCCACAAATATGTTTGGCATCGGCCCACAAAAAGTTAATCTGGCCCTGGGAACAGTGAGTTTCCACGGTGGGCCTGGGTAAGGGGGAGTGGGGGAAATGAGGGAAGTGGGGATGGGAAGAGGCAGTGGGGAAGGAAGGGAGAGGGAAAAAGGCAGGGGGAGGGAATATGGGAGTGAGGGGAGGGGGATGGAGAAGATAGGGGAATCATGGGGAGAAGCGGGATCCTGGCATGCAGCGTACCCTTGACAGCAGCTGGGGCTCCCCCCATTAAGCAGGCCCATCGAACCCCAACCCTATCAAGCCCCACTCCCCCAGCACCTAGACCCCCCCCCAAAGCCCCACACCCAGACCTCCCCGCCAAGCCCCATCTCCCCACAGCCAGACTCCCTCCCAGAGCCCAACCACCATTACCTGGATCCTCTGCAGAGTCTCATTGCCCTTACACCCGGAACCCCACAACGAGCCCTTGTGCATCCAGATCTCCCACTGAGCCACCCACATCCAGACTGCCCCCCACAGCAACCTCTCACCCCACACGTGGATCCCCCCACACTAAGCCCCTCCACACTTGCCTAGCCCTTGCACTGTCAGGGTCAGGTGCAGCCTCACTGTACTGTGGGAGATGCGGGCTTCAGGGTGGTCTTCCACCTCAATGCAGCCAGTGGCCTGTGCTCCTCGCTGCCATGCTGGAGCCACATTTATTTATTGACAAATAGAATTTACAGAATTGTAAAATATTTTGCACATAATTTTTAATTTCTTGATGCATAATTCCCGCAGGAGTATCAGCTTATAGGAAAAAGGGCCTTTAGCATTCTAAGGCTAACATATCGGCCTTCCCAAACCCTCTTGTCGCCGTCTGGCCTGACTTTGTCACAGCTGGTTGCTAATACCAAGTTCACTGAACTATCCAGCAGTTATTAAATGAAGAGGCTTGTCTCTGCTACTGCAATCTGTTAGCCACATGAAATAAACTAAATGAGTAGAGCTGGCTGAAAGTCAGAATTTCTGGTCCATGGGAAATTAAAAAAACAAAACTGTTCAGCTTCAGAACAGAAACAATTTCTGAAATTTGCTGTAGAAGGGAAATTAGAAAAAATTAGTTTAAAACTTTTTGAAATTGACCCTGGGAGCCAAATGCCAAGGTTCCAGCTTCAGCCAAAAGCCTAGAAGCCCTGAGAACCACAACTGAGCCGTGAGCCTCAGAGCTTGGGAGCTGGGGACCCTGGAAGTCCTGGGTCTGCTGCCCTGGGGCAGTCCACATGGCTGCGCTGCCCTGTGTTTCATCAAATGTTCATCAACACTGACATGTTTCCATGAAACATTTTGGTTTCAACAAATTGACATTTTCTGACTAAACCCTAACTTCGTCTGAAAACTCCTGAGCAGCTCTCCTAACGAGTTCTTCTGTCTAGCCTCTGACTGCCAGAACCTTGCAATGGAGGACAGAGGATGCATCATTTGATGATTGCCTGTGCTGTTCATTCCTCTGAAGCACCTGACACTGAGACAGGATACTGGGCTAGATGGACCACTGGTCGGTCCCAGTATGGCTGTTCTTATGTTAAGTGGAATAAGTCAGCTTCTGCAGGGAAGATGTGCTACCACAAATCTACCATCCGAAAGATTCACTGGTCTACAAACATCATCTAGGTTAATGATGTTTAGCCTGACCAGATCAAAGGCCAAGTATTTTTGTTATATTGTCAAAGGCCACAATCAAAGCAATGAAAGTGGGTTTAAGCCACTAAGAAGGCTTTTGCTCTTGATTGCCTGGAGGGAGGATGGTATGAAGAGTGGCAGCATGGTGCAGGGTCTAGGACATTCAGCTGGGAATTCTGGGCTCTATATTCAGCTCTGCCATTGACTTCCTGTGTGGCATTGGGCAAGTCCTCACACCTTTCTGTGCTTGAGATTCCACACCTATAAATTAGGGGCAATGCTGCTTGCTCAGCTTTGTCAGAATGTTAAGAATTATCAATGAAACGCACTATATACAAACTAAGTACTATTAGTAGGGATTGGTTTGTGGGTGTCCTTCATGGCTACTGGAAGTGGGTGGATGCTCCATTCCCCTCCTCCTAAGAGCATTTCTGCACCCCTTTTCCCATGGGATCCAGAGATCCCATCCACCAGGTCTATGTTTATGATGATAATCAATGTTTATATATATAGCTTATTACATTTACAAAAGAACTGCACTAACCTTTACTCATTAGCAACTAAGTAACAATTAGTAACAGGCACCCAATATTGTTGATAGTATTACCAATTAGTAACAGTCGTCCAACTACCGGTACTCAGAGGTATTTTCCCCACATGATCATTTTTCATTCAGCTTCTGAAATCAACACATTCATTTACATCTAAACATGTGTATTACAAGTATGGGCTTGTGCAACAGGCCCAATGATCAACAAGTTATTGCCTAAAATGTTTGTTTCTACTCTTCCACTGCCATGTAACTAATTCAACATGCAGGCTTCAAACCCCAAGGATCTGCTTCTTGGAAAGACAAATAGTAAATACCTGAGAAGGTGCTGAAGGACTGAGATGACCTGTGGATCTTGTAAACAAGCTGTATTAATGTCAGTCGATTGCCCATTCCTATACATCTGCTCTAAACTAGAAAACATAAGAGCCCAGTGTGAGAACACAAATGCTTTTGTAAATTTAAAAATAAACAACCTTCACCAGCAAAGCTGCATAAGAATTAAAACCAATGTGCACTTAAAGGAGAACAAAATTTGAATCTAGATACACTGTTTGCAAGCTGACTAAAACATTGGCGTTAGACTAGCTGAGTTAAATCCAAGAAAAAAAAGCTATTTTACTTGAGTCAGCATTGAATATATGTCAGTAACTTTACAGAAAGAACCCCTGAAAGAACATGACAGTTTAAAAGGGCACTGTCAAGTTTGACCTTTTGGGAATTAAAAAAAAAAAAAAATCAATTCAGGAGTATGACACAATGCTGATGTCGACACTCTGACCGAGTGCTTTATCTTCAGTCTCGGTATCTCTCCTATGGATTTTTAAAATTTCCTAAGATACAATTTTGGGTGATCACAAAAGGACATATAAGGCCGGAGTTGGTCACTGCAGCTAGCGAGAAGTTCAGTCAAATCACAGTTTAAATATTGCAGCAAGGTGTATTTAGCATATCCAGGAGACTCCAGGCCAAATTCCTTGACTATAGCTGAGCACCACTGATCTTGGGGTCACTCTTTGCCATACCCTAATTTGCACCAGTCATCCCAAGCAGCTGTTACAGCAGCCAGGAATTACTAGGACTTAGAGACAGCCTGGCCATGCCCCTTGCCCCAGCCAGAGGGAGAGGGCTTGCAAGTTTCACTTTCCTTGGTTTTCCCATCTGAGGTCTCAACTGAATGGATGAGAGAGTCAAATCTTTAGCAAAGGCTTCATCACAAATGTTACTCAGTCACTGGAGTAAAATAGACGTTAATAAAATCAGAAAATTTCTCCACTCTGGAAGGCTCTTCTTACCTGTGGAGTCTGGCATGTGTGTACTGCAGGAATACGCCTGTATCTCCCCGACTTTGGAGAACCCGGTCCCAACTAAACTGATAATCGGATGATAGAAGACCCTTGAAATCCTAAAATGATAACAGTTGCTATTCAGCATCATGTAGCTAGTGTTCCCAGTGCCAATTTATAGTCTCTCACAAAAGAAGGGATAATCAGAAGACAGTTTAAACAGACCTGAATTATGAGCGCTGCAAGCCCAATCTTTTCTGCAGTCTCAAGAGGGTTTTCCAGTTCTTTACTTGCTGAACAGATACAAGCAAAAACAGATGATGAAAATCTGCAACAATGTAACTGGTTCATGGGTCAAAACTACAGCAGCTGGTGGTAGAGCAGATTTGATTAAAATTTATACCAGCAATAAAACAAACTGTCAGGCTGCAAGGGCCGACAAAGTCTGAATGTAAAACTTTTTACATCTAGGCTACCTTTCTTTAAAAGAACTCAGGGTCACCAAATGAAATTAATAGGCAACATGTTTAAAACAAACAAAAGGAAGTATTTCTTCACACAACGCACAATCAACCTGTGGAACTCTTTGCCAGAGGATGTTGTGAAGGCCAAGACTATAACAGGGTTCAAAAAAGAACTACGTAAAGTTCATGGAGGATAGGTCCATCAATGGCTATTAGCCAGGATGCGCAGGGATGGTGTCCCTAGCCTGTGTTTGCAAGAAGCTGGGAATGGGCGACAGGATGGATCACTCTGATGATTACCTGATCTGTTCATTCCCTCTGAAGCACCTGGCATTGGCCACTGTTGGAAGACAGTATAGTGGGCTAGATGGACCTTTTGTCTGACCTAGTATGGCCGTTCTTATGCTCAATATGATTAATAGATTTTAAGGCCAAGGGGATAATAGTCTAGTCTTGACCCACTACGTAACACAGGCCATTGAATTTCACCCTGTAATTCTGGGATCAAGTCCATAACTTCTGGTTGAGGTACAGCATCTCTTTTAGAAAGATGTCCAGAGAGATCTCAAATGATGGAGAATCTAGCACATTCCTAGGTAAATTGTTCCAATGTGGACTTTATTTCTAGTCTGAATTTGTCTGGCTCCAGCTTCCAATCACTGGGTCTTATTATGTCTTTGCCTGCTTGATTAAAGAGCCCTCTACTATCAGAAAACTTCTCCCACATGAGTACTTATGGACTGTGATCAAATCCCCACTAAGCCTTCTCTTGGATAAGCTAACTAGACAGAACTTCTTAAATCTCTCACTGAAAGACTAATTTATCTGCCTTGAAACTTCACTGATAAATAAGCTAACAGAGGATACCTGTTTTCACTGCAGCTGTTGGAAGGACCTTGGCTGGAAAGTTATTTTGTGACTGCTTTCAGCAATTCCTCAGTGAGCAAGCAGCTCTCTCACTCCTGCAGCAATCCACTAAAGGGGCTGTTTTATTCCTATTTCCCTCCGAGAGGTGAGAGCACACAGTGCTAAGCTGGGATCATAGCGCTCTTCACACAGATGTTCAGAGACTGCACACATCACCACTATTTTGGAAGGAATGTTAGCGCCAGGTGCACCAGTCCACATCTTCAGGCAATATATTAACTTGTGTTTGGACTCACTAACTTCACCTAACGTGGTGACACTCTTGGTCTATTTAAAAACATCCTATTTTTAAATTCAGATCATATCTGCCTTCTGTCTAGGTCTCTTCTTCCTATTTGCAGGAGGATCCTAGTGTAGTTTCCTATAAGACCAGGTTGTCAAACACACTGCAGAGAGGGCCTTTTTAATTCTGGTCTATGGGTTAAGTCTACAAAGTCTACACTACTCTCCATCCGCAGCTGATCTCCCAGTTGGAGATTTGCACAAAGACAGAGGGGAAGATATGGCCGTTATGTAAAATCTAAACACATCACTTAATGGGAACGAAGATGCACAGTTAGAACTTATCTCTGCCATTTGCTAGGCTATTTGCACAAGCAGTTACCAGGGTTGCACATGCAGCTGAGGTAATTGTCCAGATTAGTGAGAACTGTGCACCTTAATTTTTTGAAAACCTCTTTCAAGGTGTCATCCTTGGGTTTCATCACTAATGCCCCACCACGATGAGTGGGGGTGATTCACATCGCTTAGAACTGTTTGCCCACCTGCTTGCTTAGGAAGACAACTCTGCATTGGTTACACTGTTCATGTTTGGAAGGGTTTTTTTGCAACTCTAAGGGCAGATGTTTATATTTTAAATACGAAAGCTTGCATTCTGCAGAATATAAGCCAGTCAGAGGGGCTTGTTAGCTACCTTAACTGGGCTAGTTCTGGTGTGCAAGCCAAGTATTTAACACCATCATAAGCAAATTCTTCATGGAAACATAGTGGGAAGACAACCCTTGCTGCAACTAGAAAACCCACAGGGCCAACTGCTCACAATTACCCCACCGAGACACAAAAACAAGCATCTCCAGCCCCACCACTTTCTGAGCCCAGGGAGAAGAGAGATCAATGGCAAGCCCTTCAGCATTGGTGCTAGGAGCCCTGCCGCACAGCTGATCCTGCGTTTGATGCCATGAAGTTGCAAGGATGACTCTCACCCAAGGTCTGCTGCATTTACAGGAACCTGGGAGCACTTAAGCAAATTTTTTTGAAAAACCATCCTGTGCTGATGTCCCTTCAGCCTCCCCATAAGATTAAAATGTATTAAAATCCCACAGTATCAGATAATGATTGAAATTATTACGTATTAGTACCATAGATTTACAGGGTGCTTTGCAAAACACAACTTAGGTGCCTGCCACAAGGAGTTCACAGTTGAGGTAGGACACATACAATTCAAGGAAGCTGGAGCGGGTAGAAGAAGTCACAGCTGAGTTAAATCAATAATGAAAGGCTATGCAGAAATGATAAGGAGATATTTGAAGGACAGGACAGTGGATGTTTGTTGCACAGAAAGAGAGGTTGATCCAGCAAGAAAAAGATCCAGAGGCACAAGTGGGAGCAGGTGCTCCTGGGGGAATTCTGCACCACTTGCAATGTAAAATGTGCACAGAATTAATGTTCTATGCAGAATTTCATTTTTCCCCACAGAATTGGTGCTGCAGAGCTGCTGACTGCCACTAGGTGCCACTGGACCCAGCAAGTCTGGCTCCGCAGCTCACAGTGCGCCTGCGCAGGAGGTGTGGCTGGGTTGTGCTTCCCAGATTTGCCAGCCCTGCTTGGTGACATATTGCGGCCGGGCTCCCTCCCTGCACGGCAACTGCCGGAGCCAGTGAGCTGCACCCTGTGGGGAGAGGTAGGAGCAACAGCTGGGAGCTACAGGGAAAGGCCGCTGCTTTCTGGGAGGGGAGACTGAGGATAGGGGAGGGGGGTATACTCTGGGGGGAGAGGGGAGTGCGTGACACCCTCCCCCACTATCAGCAGGTACAGGCCATCTCTGCCCGGTGGGACAGTAACAAAGCTGTGCGGGGCAGAGCCTGTGACTGGGCTCAGGAAGGGAAGAAGGTGCAGGTTTCTGGGCCCGGGGTCCCCGTGCAGACCCACCCAAATATCCCCTCCATCTCCCAACCACACCCCTCCTCCAGCTCTCCCCGGCAGTGTCCTCTATTTGGGAACTTGAAATATGGTAACCCTATAGGGGCTGGAAAAGTGAGAATTGACTAAAAGACTGGGAGGACGTATTATTCCCCTAAATTGTGCCCAGCTGGCACGTGTGACACACCCAGACTGACAGCCTGACAAAAAGCATAACAAAGAAACAGGAAGTGGGTTGTCGAAGAGGCTTCTTGAACTCTCTACTTCTGGGGGAAATCTTTTTTGTTGTCTGTATTGTTACAGACATGCCTGCTGACAGGCATTTTGAAATAAATTACCAAAATAATTGAAACTGGTGAGATTATATTGTGATATGTTGACAAATAAAATATACGGAATTTTAAAATACTGTGCCCAGAATTTTTAATTTCTGGGCACAGAACTCCCCCAGGAGTAAGCAGGGAACAGAGAGAGCATTAAGGAGAGAGGATTCTACTGAAGATAAGGCTTGTGAGAAGGTGTAGAGGGAAAAGAGGATACAAGAATGGAAATGCAGGCAGCACAGAGTCTTAACAGCGAGGACAATGAGATACTTAATAGCCCATATCACTATAGCCAAGATTTTCAAAGCAACAGATGGCAGGTAAATGCCTTTGGAAATGCCCTCCCCAGCATCTGAGCACTTCAAACATTAATGAAACACTTCAAACAACCCTGTGAGTTACAGAACTATTGCCATTTTACAAGTGAGGCAGAGCAAGATTAAGGGTAGAGGGTAAAACTTTTAGAAGTTCCTGTGTGAGTGAGGAGACTAAGTTCCATTTTCAAAAGTGATTTAGGAGCTTACATGCCATTCATTCCTGGGTTCTGTTCCCAGCTCAGCCACTAACTTGCTGCATCATGGTAGGATAAAAGTGCCTTGCCCGTCCAGCAAAAGGGGCAATAACTTCCCTACATTGCAGGGTTGTTGTGAGGCAGCATTCATTCCATGTTTTTCAAGCTGTATGGCCTCCTATGCTTCAGGAAAGCTATTTGAGATTCTAATTATGAAAGGGCAAAGTGTTATTACTACTTTATTTATATAATCACAGATGGTGGAAAGACACAGATCAGAGCCTGTTGCTCTGGGTTACTGGATGTGGGGGAGAGTGATGGAGTGGGGAAGGAGAAAGGGATATTGTAATCTGCATGGGAATATTTCAAGAGAAATGAATAAAACCTGAAGCAGCTAACTTTTTGCAGAAGCCATGTTTTGTAACATCCTTGAGCGAGCTTCATTTAAAACATCTTCCAGGAAAACCACCTCTCCTTTTCGTGTCTTCATCCCCTGCACTAGCCCAAAAGACACATGCTGACACCTGCATTGAAAACAGCAGGATCTAAAAATCATATTTTAATCAACAGAAATGCCTGCAATGTTTGTTCAGGCAGGGCCCTGAACCAGAATGTAGTAGTAACAGCTGAACAAACATCATTCAACATAGAAAGCTCAGCAATGTCATCATTACCTCACTTCAAAAACCATCTCGCCATGCACACCTTATAATTAGACAGAAAGGACCAGAATTATGATGTCGTTCATACACGCTCAGGAGACTGGTACTTTGTAGCAGCTGTGTTAGGCTTTAATATAGAAGATTCAGTACAATAAGCTAAGAAGAGGCAGGATGTAAAATATTACACTTCTAAAAGTATATTAGCTCTTAAGATTATTACTGTTTGAGCACAGTGTACAGATACAGAGGTGTAATGTCTTTGATGGGCAATATTTCCTCCTTCTTTGCTTTTATGTACCCTACTGTTATTACCAAGGAGCTTCAAGGGGCCTATTAAAGGATTTCTGATCATCATTGCTCATTTTTCCTTTTTAATATATCTCCACTCCAATAAAAAAGTAGCAATTATGACACCCACACCTACCTTTCTGCCCACTGGTAGCCCATGAGCTTCAGTATTTGGAACAGCTGTTCAAAGTGAGTGTTTTGACTTTTATCTGTCTTAGGGGGGAAAATGAGTGCATTTTAGAAGACATCCCTGCTTAGGCAGAGAGACAGCAGAACTAAGATCTAGGAAAACAGACTGGATTTGAAAGATATAATAGCATAAGTACTTTGACATCAACTCACTCTAGAATCTTACTACTGATAAAATACTTTATCTTTGTGAAAACAGTTTATCCTATATCATTTTAGTACAGGCCTTTGAATTAATCTACTTTAAATATCACCTTTCAATTCATACATTTTGTCTAATCTCCCATCAGAAAGGAGTCATTCATATCCAGGGCTGAGCCTTGAAGCCCCTGTCATTGGCGCTTGATTTACATCATCAATACAAATGCTGGGCAGGCTTAAAAGAAACAAACAAGTATTTCTTCACTCAACACAGAGTCAACCTGTGGAACTTAGTGCCAGGGGATGCTGTGAAGGCCAGATGTATAACTGGGTTCAGAAAATAACTAGATAAGTTCATGAAGGATAGGTCCCTCAATGGCTATTAGCCAAGGTAGTCAGAGTTGCAACCCCATGCTCTGAGTGTCCCTAAGCCTCCGAATGCCAGAAGCTAGGACTGAGTGACAGGGAAATTGGATCACTCAAAATTACCCTGTTCTATTCATTCCCTCTGAACCATCTGACTGTCAGAAGACAGGATACTGGGCTAGATGAACCATTAGTCTCACCCAGTATGGCCGTTCTTATGATCTTATGTGACATTTCAGCACTTCTGGGACACTGGGCCAGAGACAAATGTATATATTTTAAACACACGTGCTGTATAATCATAGAATCATAGGACTGTAGTGTTGGTAGGGACCTCAAGGGGAACACCTAATCAATCCTCCATGCTGAGTCAGGACCAAGTATACACAGACCATCCCTGATAGTTATCTGTCTAATTTGTTCTTAAAAACCTCCAATAACAGGGATTCCACAACCTCCTTTGGAAACCTAATAGTTAGAAAGTTCAGTGAACATGGAAAACAATTGAATCACTGTCCTCTTTATAACAGCCCTTAATGCCCTTATCATATTTGAAGACAGTTATCAAGTCTCCCATCAGCCTTCTTTTCTCAAGACTAAAGACGCCCATTTTTTTTTTTAAACCTTTCCTCATAGGTCCGTTTTTCTAAATCTTTTATTACTTTTGTTGCTCTCCTCTTGACTCTCACCAGTTTATCCACATCTTTCTGAAAGTGTGGTGCCTAAAACTGGATACAATACTCCAGCAGAGGCCTTACCAGTGCCAAACAGAACGATTACCTCCCATGTCTTACATACAAGTCTCCTGTTAATATACCCCAGAATATTAGCCTTTTTCATAACTGCATCACATTGTTGGCTTATATTCAATTAGTGAGCCGCTATAACCCCCAGATCCTTTTCAGGAGTACTACTTCCTAGCCACTTATTCCCCATTTTGTAGCTGTGCGTTTCATTTTTTCCTTAGTAACAGATAATGCTCATCTCTCAAATATTAATATTTTAAATTAAATATACATTTGCTGCTCTCCTCATCTTTCAATTCCTCTCTCCTGTGACTGTTACAGACTTCCCATTGGAATTAGCCTTTCTCTGTACTCAACAACAGGCTTGCTACTACAGGCATCATGGGGTGCGGGTCCCCTCACCAAGTTAAGATGGCAGAATTCACCACCACTCCTTCATTTTAGTTTGCTCCTGAACTACAGCCCCACAGGCCATATTTGACAGACCACTACTGCAAGAACTGATTGATTTTTGTTCTCCTTTATTCTTTTTCAAGCCCAGGCTAGGAATTTCCAGAGCTGGAATTAATAATTCATGCATCTGTTGTTATAGAAGAGTACAGATGAGAGATGGAGTAGGTGACCTGGCAAGTGATTTCCATTTCTAACTTCTCGGAGACACTGTAATTTCAATGGCCAGGCTAGTTACCTCACAGGTTCCAACTTTTGTTGCAAGAACATAAGGATTATGCCAGGGAGAAGAAGAAAGTTAGACATAAGGACTGAACAATTACTAGAAGTTGAGGTGACTGGCCAATAATATCCTTCAGCAGGTGGTCTTTCTCGGGCTATGTTAGGGCACTGACTCTGCACTGGTCCATCTCATTATTATCGATTTCAACATTCATTCTCTTTTGGTGCAAAGTGTTTCGTTATTTTCACTTAGTCACTTTTTTATAACTCATGGGAATCACAGGAGCAAACATAGATGAGCAACTGCACGCATCAGCTATTGCTACGTCCATAACTTCTGGAGCATTGTTTCTCTATTGGAATGCAGCTCCTTTGTGACAAGGAATGCAGCATGTTTCTATTGGTGGAAAACACATTATTCCGAAGACAAGCTAATGGAAACTCCTTGGAGCCAGAAAATGAAGAGCTAAAAAGACCTGGGCTTTTGGTTCTACATTTACTGGCTCCAGTGATTTTTCCAAAGGCATTGTATTATGTAATATTATACTGGCTAATGAAAGCATGATACCAAGCACGCTGTATGGACATCTCCAGACACATCATAAGGAGCAGGCCAAAAAACCTGTAGATTTGCTTCCCAGAGGACATTAACTGACTCCATATACTAAAAAGTGGTTTTCAAAAGGTTACCTTTATCTCTGAAAAAACCTTAAAGGCATCATATGCTGCATCTTTAGAATTGCTAAAGCTAAGAAGTTTTACACAGCAGACAAGGAGGTAATCCTACTATCCATTACTGATATTGCTGAAGTCATGTTAAAAAAACAGCAGACCATTAAAATGCTCGAAGTCTGCAACTACATTGCCCAGATGGATTAAATGGCTCTTGATGTGCAATTCCAACTGAATCATCAATACAGCAACTGATGTACGTAAACAAGCTATAAAATTCCCATTTGTGACAATATACTGGGACTTTAAACTAAAGTTCTACGTAAATGGATTTTAGAACATGACTTTAATAGCATGTTTTAGATCCTTTTATACGCTAAAACAATTATAAGAATCAACTTTTAACTTGATTCAGTATTTATTAACAATATTTATCTGGAAAACGACCTGCTGATTGAGTAAAAGCTATTTTTGAGCAAATTAATTTTTAAGATGGTGAGTCCCACATGATTTTTCAGCCATTTTGTGGGTCATGAACTAAAGAAGGATTGAGAACCATTGTGTAATATTGTGGAATAGCTGCTGTGCAGTGAGGCCCTCTAAGTGTCTGTTGTGATGCCAAGTACCATGTGCCACGGTCACACTGGGAGCAAGAGAGGCCCCGCATTAATAAAAGAGTTAAACTCAAAGTGTTGTGTGCATCTAAAATTACTTACCACATAAATCATAGTATCACAGTTATATTTCTGCATTCGGTCTATAGCAGCAGCAAGATCTCTGGAAGTGATAAATGAGAAATTCTCAATCAAACTAAATCCACCTCATTATTTAGAATGGGTTGCCTGCTGGGAAAATTCTCTACCATTGTGGAAAGGGAGGGATTGTAAAAATGAACAAGTGCATTATGGAGGGTTTTTACCTTGTACTGAAGCCACTGCCAGAGAGAGAATACCAGGTTAAATGAATCAATGTATACTTCATGCAAAAGAGTGAGCATCTGGTCTTTGTTCATTACATATTTTTAGAATTCAGTGTTGTTTTTAAACTCATTGATTATGGTCAGAAAAGCGAGTAGGAAAAATGACTTCTTGCACAGTACAAATCTGGTCTCTGTGTCCCTACTGGGACAGTGAAATGGTCAAACAACTGGGGGAATCTTGTGAGCAGAGAAAATAGAACCTTCACAGGACCTGGACATAGACTATGGAGCTCATTCCTGCAAGTGATAAGAATGACCTCTAACCAAGGTCTCAAAACTGAATGCAGAGCACCTCTTCAATGCAGCTTTTCTCAAGAAGTTCACACACACACACACAAAATCCTCCCACCCCAAACACTAAAAAAAGTTTGATTTTTGTCAGCCTGTGGTATGAACTAAAGTGACTGTTATTTCTATTTTAAAATACTTTAGAAGGATTCAAATACTAGGATGATGGGGCCAAAAAGATGGTGGTAACAATTGATGAAGCAGGCTATCAGCACTGCAGAGCCAATAAAGATGTGGAAGAGCAAACTATGCTAGTCTACATCACGCTTCATGAATAAGAGTGCTAGTCAAGTTCTTCTAAAATCTTTGTTGTGGTCAATTATTTGTTAAGCAGAAAGAATATAGCTTTGTGTTCAGTCTATTTATATGGTTGATAGCTGGAACCAAAAAAATGATCTATAAATAGAGTAGATTTCCTACTGGACTCTCAGAGAATAAATCTAGAAAAATAAGGCTTCATTTTTTAAAGTAACTACCTATCTCTACATAGTTATATTGTTACTATAACCTTCAGTTATTCAAATTATTGACTGGTCAATATCTTGTAGTGTTCCTATAACAAAAAAAGAGTTTACATCCCTTAAAGAGACTACTAATGCAAATTACACAAGAGTTTACCACTGAACTAAATCCAAAGTGTAGCATAGACAGACACTTGCCTTGTTATATAAAGAGATGTCCCATCACTACGCATTACAGTGGAAGACAATGAGAGGTCTCTTTTTTCAGAAAGATCCACTACTCTTGTTCCTTTGCTGAAAATGAAAAACAAAGAAACCCCAAGCACATAACATCATTTGAAATAATTGCAAACCAGAAATGAAATACAGAATCCAGGAAAAAGAATTAGATGACATACATAAAGAAAAGATCTTTCTTCATGCTGTCCACTATTCTTGGAACAGTCTCATTCCTCTTGTGCACAGAGAATCTTCCCTCTACTCCTTTGCATGTCCTTTGCATTAGTAGGAGCATTGCCAACAGATGGAGGGAAGTGATTATTCCCCTCTATTTGGCACTGGTGAGGCCACATCTGGAGTATTGTATCCAGTTTTGGGACCCGAATTACAGAAAGGATGTGGACAAATTGGAGATAGTCCAGTGGAGGACAATGAAAATGATTAGGGGACTGGGGCACATGACTAATGAGGAGAGGCTGAGGGAACTGGGCTTATTTTGTCTGCAGAAGAGAAGAGTCAGAAGGGATTTGATAGCAGCCTTCAACTACCTGAAGAGGGGTTCCAAAGAGGATGGAGCTAGGCTGTTCTCAGTGGTGGCAGATGACAGAACAAGGAGCAATGGTCTCAAGTTGCAGTGGTGGAGGTCTAGGTTGGATATTAGGAAAAACTATTTCACTAGGAGGGTGGTGAAGCACTGGAATGGGTTACCTAGGGAGGTGGTGGAATCTCCTTCCTTAGAGGTTTTCAAGACCCGGCTTGACAAAGCCCTGGCTGGGATTATTTAGTTGGGATGGTCCTGCTTTGAGCAGGGGATTGGACTAGATGACCTCCTGAGGTCTCTTCCAACCCTAATCTATGATCTCCCTTTCATAACCACTTCTTTCATCTTGCCTTCCATTGCTGATATCAGAGAATTGCCTGCTCTCACTCTTGTGGCTCATCTTTTATGAGTGTTGTTTCCACACGTTAAGATTGTCAATACCTCAAGACAGGGACACATCTAACTCAATTTATTAAGTACCATGTACCACTATGGTACTATATAACTAATAAACAGCATATCCGGCCATTAAATAATTAGTCAGGAAGACCATTTTCCCCAATATGAAACACTTTCACTGTTCCCAGTTTTAGCTGCAACTCCACTGCTTCTACATCTTCCACATGATATTATACTGAAAGTACTCGTGTAAAGGAAAAATCCCACAACTACTGAGCAGCATATTTTTATCTATCTATCTGTCTATCCACCACACCTTTTATATTTGAAATATGACAATAGCAAAGAGTTAAAAAAATCACAACTGTTATAATGAAAACAAAATAACCTTTCATACATTGTTTTCTGAAGGAGTCCTTTAGTTTCCAACATCTTTAGAACTTCCTGGGACTTCTCTTGATAAAATGATTCTCCAGAATATTCATCAAAATGCACTCCTAGACGCTGAAAGTTTACAGGAACAGAAAGGAAAACACTGTTAGGGTGAGACTTACACTTTCTTCAAGTCTTTAAATTTGCTAGAAGTCAGATGATGGGTCTGTGTTGTAGGCCATCTAGATGGGGAGAGTGACGATGGATTTTAGTCATGAACAGCTAGTATTTGTTGTCAAAAGGAAGGGATGTTGGGTTTTAATTTAATCTCTGGTTCATTACATTTTGTCTTTGGGTGAGGAGCAGCTGCTATTTTATTTTAATTCACAGCAAAGGCATTTGTCTAGAGCCTGGGATAGGTTCTTTCATAAATATTTATTATAAATGAAAATAAAATACAAGTTTTTCCCACAAAAGAATGGAAACTAGTTTTAATTAAGTGTCAGTGTGTGAGAGAGGACTTCACTTTAACTGCACTCTATCTGCAGACAGCTTTTGTACTGATTACTGTAACTTCCAGTTATTGTAATTTCTCATGATCAACTGAATCTGCAATGTTTGCTGTTCTGTATAAAAAAGTTAGATTAATCTAAGCTAAAACAAGCTATTTACCAATTACATTTATGACATGGAACCTTTTAATTTAGTGGGTTGGAATTTATTAAAGATGTACTACATAGGCATAAATCTGCTTTGTCACTCAGCACTCTTCTCTTGGATTGTGTGAATATGAGAAAGGAAAGTCAAATGTCTAGTTATATGGATTTCACAAAACAAATTTGTCTAAGATCTTCACAACTAAGATTTACTATGCTCTGCCTGGATATTAAATAAACCACGGCACTTTTGGTAAGAGAAAGGTGTTTGCCTCAGCATATTTGGAAAGTTTTTCCCTTTCCCTACTCTTATAAAGCATACTGTAAAAAGGTGAAATGGTTGAGTTCCTGATGGCTCCTTCCACTCCAAGGGCGACTGAATTTCAGCAGAGTATGTATTTAGTTTGTGATGTGCTGAGGGAGTTTCAGGGATGAAAAAGTGCTATGCAGATGTCAACGATTGGTGTCATGGAACAGTGGACGAAAGGAGACTATCCTAGGACTGCATAGAGACAACAGTTTGGCACCTTGTAAATCCGGACATACTCTTCAATACTGAAGTCTCTAAATTGTTGCCACATTGACAGTGTCTGCTGATCACGTGCCTCCAATTTTCTAAAGAAATCCTGTGCCAGCTTCTTTATGTTTTCATCTTCTTCTGCTGCTTTGTTAACCTGTACATATATCTAAAATACAATGGCATGGAAAATGTACAATAAATATAATCTTCCCTTCAAAGGAAAATAAAAGTGGAAAACACAGGAAGGTCCACAAGAATAGCACAGAAGACAGACTAGGAAAACACAGTTTATTTTTAAGGGCTGGAATATTGGCTTGACTGCACAGTTTAGACTCAACTGTGGGAACTATTAGTTTTTTCAAAAAATCCAGATTGTAATCTCACAACTGCTACTTCTATTGCTGTTACTTTGGATGCTGCTTCTTTTACTATCCCAATCTTGAAACACCCAAAGCAACAGAATATGGAAGAATTCATTTGTATGTAAAGAAATCAATGATAGAGTCTTAAACCAGGATGCATTTCAGGTTGTTGATCACATCATTGGCACACGTCAATTAAACCCCAAAGGAAAAGGTTGGCATGCTGTTTAACTGAGGGAGCCCATATGTCAATTTGCTAGAAGTGTGTGTTGCATTCAACACTGCTAGCGTATATAGACATTGGCTTCCCTGGTTGGATACTGTATTCCTTTAGTTGTTAAAGGCCAGAAGTTGATTCAGTTCAGAGTGATTTTTATTTATGTTTTGCATTTAGCATTTAGAAAATGAGAGGCAAAGTTCTGAAAGCAAAAATTATAAAAATGCTGTTTAAAAATAAATTTACCATGACTGTTAATTTTATATTTTGACCCACAGAGGTCAGCACTGATGGAATACTGTCCCACTTTGACAGGTTTTATAAATTAACCCTGTTAGGCCATTGAATTATGGCAACATTAGTGAGACATTAACACTCCAATTTACAAGAGTCCTGTTTGAACAATTCCATGAGTTTAGCCAAAATATCTTGCTGTAGTAGTCTCAGCCTGTAAAAATGCTCTCATCAACTAAACATTCTTGAACTTTTCCCCTTCCCTTTATGTGTCTTGAATTTCAGAGATACTGAATTAACCAGACAGTATTACCAACAAGTCTCAAATTTGAGAGCAGATTAAGGTTTCCACAACCTAGCCACAGACAATGGAATTTAAGCTCAGAGAAGGTTTAACCCTTTCTATGGAAGGATAGTAACTGAACACATTCAGTTTTTCCCTCCTTGCTGATGATTTTATAGAGCAAACAATAACTGCAGCTGTGAATGGCTAACCACATCTGACTCCTAACCAGAATTTAAGGTGCAACTATGGGTACGTCTACACTACCCACCGCATTGGCGGGTAGCGATGGATGTTTCGGGGATCAATTTATCGCGTGTAGTGTAGACGCGATAAATCGATCCCCGATCGCTCTCCTGTCAACTGCTGAACTCCAGTTTGGCAAGAGGCGGAAGCAAAGTCGACGGGGGAGCAGTGGCCGTCGATCCTGCGCTACGAGGCCGCGAAGTAAGTGATTCTAAGTCAATCTAAGATACATAGACTTCAGCTATGCTATTCTCATAGCTGAAGTTGTATATCGTAGATCGATCCCGCCCCTCTGCCAGTGCAGACCAGGCATATGACTAGAAGGGATTCTCATTTATACGCTTAATTACACAAAAATCTTCCCAATGTATTTTTTCCTTTTAAATAACAGCAGGGAAGACCAGTCCAATGTATCATATATAGCGTTTCAATACATATCAGAAAGGCACCACAATACAGTACAATACAAATCTGCATCAATTGCAGATATAAATCAGAGGCACAGTTAAACAGTATAGCAGTCAAAGATTGTGGGTATTTGAGAAATTGTATCTTGTTTTAATAAAAAATCTGCTTCATTAGAAATCACCACACCTGCACTGAATATTTCTCTCTGTGAATAATGAAGGTGATTTGGGGCCATCTCACCATAAGGCTAGGTATTTAATTCATTAATCAAATCAAGGAAAGATATCTTAATGTTGCAATGCCTCTCTTGTACCAGATTCCAATAGCCTAATTTTGAATAATAAAACTCAACTGTATATAAGAAATCTCATTGTCTAGTGTGCAAATCCTACAGGGTATCAGTACAAACCACATACACCTCTACCTCAATATAACGCTGTCCTCGGGAGCCAAAAAATCTTACCGCGTTATAGGTGAAACCGCATTATACTGAACTTGATTTGATCCGCTGGAGTGTGCAGCCCCGCTCTCCCGGAGCGCTGCTTTACCGCATTATATCTGAATTCGTGTTATATTGGGTCGCGTTATATCGGGGTAGAGGTGTACCAAATTATTTGGAAACTTGCAAAGAAAGAAAAAGTGCCACCATTTCTGTTGATTGAGAGAAATTCAAAGTAAATAGTAAAGGTTGTGCAAGAATTATGTTCTAGGCTAGGTTGTCTGCTAATGGCTGGACCTTGAAGTTAGTACTTCAACTCCTATCTCATGTACTTAAAACTATTTATCAATTGTACTGAGGGAGCCCAAGGGGAAAGAGAAAATATATATGGATTGTTAAAAGTCAAAGGAGGTGAATGGCTTGGAAGCCAGAACCATTATGCTATTGTATAAACAGTACATATTTCTGTGCACATAATACACAGTTGGGTGGAATGCAGTGAAATACTCAAACACACCTTATGTCTGAGCCAATAACTAGATTTCCTTGAAATCATCATCCCATGACATAATGTCTGGTTGGTCTACTAGAATGTCAGCTTTTAGCAGCAGCTGCCATCTTCAGCCCAATACAGATGGAAGCGCAGTTCAGCTTTTTATTAGATTATGGATTCTCTATGATACATACAACTCCATATCAGAATGTATGAATCGTTGTTGAATAGCACTATACATTTGGTATATTTACCTTTAAAGAGTGGGGCACGGGACTTTTTACAATTCAAAATTTGTGCCTAACCATCTCCATAATGATTGGAATTGTTCTGCTAAGTGCCTTAAATCTTTACTTGGCCATTTCTGATAGCTGATGCATGCAATCAGCCAGCAGACCATGTATTCATATTACAAAGGCTCAGTGAAGCTCTCTGCTCACGGCATACAATGCAATCAATAGTAATGTTCTCTATATAAACTGGTGGAGAGAAGGATCAAATGAATAACTAGTTTGCATGTGAAACACGTTTGGATGGACTGAGTCAGAATCCTGCAATACACTCTGCTCTGAACCAGCAAGGAGATTTGTTTGATCCAAATAATCTGTCCTCACGTGTCTGAAGAGCCCATTTTGCAGTGAGGGGGTCAGATTCACTCTTCTGGGGCAGGGAAACACAAACTGCTGTACCAGCTTTCTCCCTGTGTCCCAGGAAGGCCATTTGCCCAGGAGAGGACAGCATTAACCTTCATCAACAAGGGCGCAATAGAATCCCTGCTGATGGAAGCCGCCTAGGAGATGTACTGAATCCGGCTCACTTTTACAATCGTAAAGAAAGATAAGCCCATTTTGCACAGCCAGGAGAGCATTTTGAAACTGCGCATGGTGACAATCACTTCTCACCACACATCCATGGTAGACTGAATTCAGATTAAAGATCTTGTTTAAGATCCTCTTCCCAAAGTTGCTGCTTAAGGTGTAATTAAAACAAACATTGTCCTCTTTACATGTTTTCTAGTGTGAATTAAATAATAAAAAGAATATTTAGCAGTTTAAGATGGGTGAAGTAGCATGCCTGGCATTAAATGAGGATATTAATACAACAGGCATCAGCGAAACTTGGTGGAATGAAGATACTCAGTGGGACATGGTAATACCAGGCTACAAAATATATAGGAATGACAGAGTAGGCCATGCTAGTGGGTGTGTGGCATTATACGTTACAAGAAAGCATGGAGCCAAATAAGGTAAAAATCTTACTTGAAACAAACTGTACCATAGAATCTCTATGCAGAGAAATTGCATGCTTGAATAATAAGAGTATAGTATAGTAGGAAAATACCAACCAACCACCTGACCAGGATGGTGACTGTGACTGAAATGCTAAGGGAGGTTAGAGAGGCCACAAAAGCAGAAAGTGCAATAATAATGGGTGATTTCAACTATCCTCAAATTGACTGGGTAATTGTCATCTCAGGGCATGATGCGGAGATAAAATTTCTAGACACCACAAATGACTGCTTCTTGGAACAGCTAGTCCTGGAATCTGCAAAGGGAGAGGCAATTCCCGACCTAGTCCTAAGAGGAGCACAGGATCTGGTTTGAGAGGTAACTATAACTAAATCACTTGGTAATAGCAACCATACTGTAATTAAATTTAGCATCTTTGTATGGGGGATAAAACCAAAACATCCCACCACTGTAACATTTAACTTTAAAAAGGAGAAGTACACAAAAATGAGGACACTTGTTAGATGGAAATTTAAAGATACTGTCACAATGGTTAAATGCCTGCAAGCAGCATGGGGATGATTTAAAAACTCCATAATAGAGGCTTAGAATAAATGTATACTTCAAATCAGAAAAGACAATCAATCAATCAGAGGACCAGAAAGAAAGAAAGAAAGCCACCACAGCTAAATAGCAGAGTAATGGAAGCTGTCAGAGCCAAAAAGTATAATAAGGCAGGCCAACAAAGAATTTGAGAAGTGTGATGAGGTGTATCAACCCCCACACTAGTGAGATGAGGGTTAAGGAGCTGCTCCGGAAGCAGGAAGCCACACCCCTCACCTCTGCCGGGCATGCTCCCAGTGTAAGGAGCATTCAAAAGGGAGCAGCTCAGCTCAGGCTAGGCTGACTGAGGAGGAAAGCAGTTGGGTGCAGCAGCTTCCTGCCAAGAAGTCACCGGGGCCAAGCCTCCTAGACAAGCTGATGGAAGACTATTGACCGTGGGAGCAGAGGGTGCCAACTCACTGTCATCCAGGGCTCTGGAGACGATCCTGGGAGGAAGCCAGGAGGGAACCGTGGCACCACTAGAGGTACAGGGGTAGGAAGTGACCCAGGGAGTACAAGTAAGGTACCAGACCCTACGCCACATAGATGACCTAACTGCTCTGAAGGGCCCTGGGTCAGAACATAGGGTGGGCCTGTGTTATCCTACCTCCTTGTTGGGACTATAGCTGCTAGGCAGAGTGGCTCTTAACTCTTGCCATTGGATGACGCTACATAGACTATGGTTGCTAGGCAGAGCAGCCCTTGACTCTCGCCATTGGGCAACACTACTGTGGACTATAGCCGCAAGGCATAGCGGCCCTTGACTCTCCACACTGGGAGACACGTCCATGAACTGTAGCCACTAGGCAAAGTGGTCATGAACACTCGCCACTAGGCGATAATGCTGGCCTGGGCACACAGGCATCTCCTGACAAGAAGCAACTTGCTAGACACACCATTCTAACAGTAAATGTCTTTTTAAGTACATCAGAAGCAGAAAGCCTGCCAAACAGGCAGTGTCACCACTAGACAACCAAGGTGCCGAAGGAGCACTCAAGGAAGACAAGGCCATTGTACAGAAGCAAAATGCATTGATCTTCACTGCAGAGGATGTTGGGGAGATACGTATATCAGAGCTCTTTTTTGGGTGACAAATCTAAAGTATTGTCCCAAATTGACTGATCAACAGATGAGGTGTTAGAACAAACTGATAAATGAAACAGTACTAGGTCACCAGGAGCAGATAGTATTCACACAAGAGTTCTGAAGGAACTCAAATATGAAATTGCAGAACTACTAACTGTAGTATGTAACCTATTGCTAAAACAAGCTGCTGTACCAGATGACTGGAAGGTAGCCAATGTAACACCGATTTTGAGGAAGGGCTCCAGAGGCAATCCCAGCAATTACAGGCCAATAAGTCTAACATCAGTTCTGGCAAAACTGATAGAAACTACAGTAAAGAACAAAATGATCAGACACAGATAAAAAGGTCAATTTTCACAATGGAGAAAAGTAAACAGTGGGGACCTCCAAGGAGCTGTACTGGGATCTGTGCTTTTTAACATATTCATTAATGATCTGGAATATGACAGGGATCTATAAAATCATGAATGGTGTGGAAAAAGTGACTAAAGAAGTGTTAGTTACCCTTTCCCGTAATACACAAACCAAGGGGCATCCAATGAAATTAAGAAGAAGCAGGTTTAATACAAACAAAAGGAAGTACTTTTTACACAACACACAACTAACCCGTGGAATTCATTGCCAGGGGATGTTGTGATGGCCAGAAGTATAACTGGGTTCCAAAAAGAATGAGATAGGTTCACTGGCAATTAGCCAAGATGATCAGGGAATACAACCCCATGCTTGAGGTGATTCTAAACCTCTGACTGTCAGAAGCCAAGAGGGGAAGACAGGGGTAGATCACTCCAACTGTCCTCTCTGTACACTTCCCCAGAACTCTGGTACTGGCTGGTCTCAGAGACAAGATACAGGGCTAGCCAGACCATTGGTCTGACCCAGTATCGCAGTTCTCATGTTCTTAAGAACAATAGAAGGTATCTTAGCACTATAAATGCTGCTTTTTTTTTTTGGTCAGTGGAGCATAATATAGCTTAAGTAACAAATGTTTTAACGCTTTTTGTTTTGAAGACATATGCTTTCATACATATAAGAGCTAATAACTATGTTGAAAGAATATTGCTAATATTATTTGAAAACTTTTGAATCAACTTACCTCAAAGAGGTGTTGTAAAGGATTGGATTGTAGCTCTTCTTCATTGCCAAACTGTTGGAAACCAGCTCCCAGTAAACCTAGAATAAATAATAATTAATAAAATGGGACATTAGAAAACAGACCAGTATGTATTATATCTTGATTAAAAGCTTTGTACAACCAAATCTGTATCTTAGCGTTATAAGTAATGAAAGGAAAACATGCCAAAATATTTTAAAACATAATTGTGTCTGCCACAACAGACATAGAAAAGAAATTGATTATTCTAGTGCTTGAAAAACCATAATAGGCAAAGACTGGTATAAAAGACAGGGGTGATCCTTCTAACAAGAAGTTCCTCCCAACACCACAGCTGCTGGAATTCCTAACCCTGGAACCTGCTTCAGGGATCCATCTTTCACATCAGCATTTAGCTAGAAGCTGTCTGAAATCTGAAGCCCACACACCAATCCCCTATGTCTGCTGGAAAGAAGGTGCTTCCCTATTCCTCACACCAAAGTCATCTGGCTGCCATGACTACTCCTCAACCAGCCTCTGGACCACTGCAAGAGTCTGATCTCCACTACTCTATTCACACTTTTGTTTTGGGTCTTCCTTCCCAGTGAATAGCTCCCATGCCCCACCTCTCCTGTTGCCAAGGGGGAGCAGAGTGAAATTGACCAAACTATCAGTTTCTTCAGCATTCCCAACAGTGAAAGTCCATTAGACTCTGGTCAGCTTTCACTCTGCTGCAGCTTAGGAAAAATATGAGCCACAGCACAAACACTGGGGCTTCCTGTCTACAGAATGAGGACAATGCTCACTTCTTGTTTGAAAAGTTTCCTCTGGAGCCATAAGGGCAAAAAACTTAGGGCCAAGGTCAATAGTTTGCTACAGCGGCTATTCTAGTGACACAAAACTGCTGCAAACCCATCTGAATCAGCCAGTTCAGTCAGGTTTAGTGCTGCAAAGCAGTCATAGCATCAGTGAACTGTGTCCTTCATTTTTTTTTTAAGCATTCTTCTATTCTGCAGAAGCTGATGGCATTTGTCCCCCCACTCTCTAGAGAAAGCTTCCTATTTTTCCACAAGTGGTGAGTAAGAGAACGGATTTTTCAAGCCCCAGTTAATTATAACCACAAGCCTTACAATATTGCAAAAAAAAAAAGCAGTCTTATTATGATTTTTTTAAACCCCATACATTAGCATTTCAATGTAACAATTTCTACCTATTGACATGAAGGGTCTGCCTGAACCCAATAAAAGCAAGAAAACAGAACTACTTAGGGTGCCCACATATTGCAGCACATGTAGCTGGGGTGGCAGAACCCAAAAGGGGATTCACTTGAGGTGTTTTCCCTACCACCACTCCGACAGTTCCACTGTGGAAAGCGGGCTTTAAACTACATCTAGGGTTCCACAGGATGCCTTGTGACAGCATATCCCGGTCATGCTGGCTCCCTCCCTCACCAATACCAACCACTTTAATAGTGGTCTTGAGAGACTAAGAGGCTGCAGGCATGTTGCACTGCCACAACCCTCCTTCCATGAGCACCTTCTGCTACCTGAGACTCTCAGCTAGTCTCTCTGTTGTGTGTAGTCACCACAGACCCTAGCGTGAATCAAACGCATGAAGATGCACGACTTGATTATTTCTTTAAATGTATTTGGTTTGGTTTTAGAATTGCCCAAACATTCATAGATTATAAGGCTAGACAGAACCACTGTGATCATCTAGTCTGACCTCCTGTATAAACACAGGCCATAGGACTTCGCTGAATTAATTCCTGTTTGAACTAGATCACCTGAGAGGCTTCAGAACTGCCCAAAGATAGCCTCAAAGGCTGAGAAATGCAAGTCCTTTCCTCATCTTTAAATCAAAAGAACTCGTCCAGGTGCCTCTGCAGCCATTCAGGAGAGCTGAGGTTGATTTTAAATCCATGTTCCCTCTGAGCTGTCAAGGACTCGGACTGCTGGGGAGATGGTACACGGAACCCTGAAGAGGGAGAGTGTGTACCACTTTGGAATAACCTCTCCAGCTGATAAAGGAAGTACAGTAACTCCTCACTTAACGTTGTAGTTATGTTCCTGAAAAATGCAACTTTAAGTGAAACGATGTTAAGCGAATCCAGTTTTGCCATAAGATTTAATGTAAATGCGGGGGGTTAGGTTCCAAGGAAATGTTTTTGGGGCAGACAAAAGGCATTATATACTGTACAGTACTGTACTGTACTGTGGTTGGGAAGTCCCCCTGGCTTACCCCACACAGGCACAGCCCGCTGCAGGCAAGGACGCTAGGAAACACCTTTGTAGCAGCAGCAGCCGCTTCCCTGGAGAAGAACAGGCTCGGACTTTGCCGGGAATGCTCCAGGCCCGCCTCTTCCTGTCCTCGCTCCACTCCAGGCCCACCTCTTCCCACCTCCTCTCCGGAGCACGCTACATTCCCTCCCCGCAACAGCTGTTTGGCGCACTTCGGACTTTCTGGGAGGGAGGGGGAGGAGCAGAGATGCAGCACTTCTCCACTCCTGCCCCTCCCTCCCAGAAAGGCCTAAGCGCTAAGTGCTGTGAGGGAGGGGGAAGCAGCGGAGAAGCCCCGCGTCTCCAGTCCTCCACCACCCTCCCAGAAAATCCTAAGCACTGCTAAACGGCTGTTTGGCGGCGCTTAGGACTTTCTGGGAGGGAGGGGCAGGAGCAGAGATGCAGTGCTTCCGCACTCCTGCCCCTCCCTCCCAGGGCTTCCCTGCCACCAAACAGCTGTTTAGTGGCTCTTAGGACTTTCTGGGAGGGAGGGGGAGGAGTGGAGACACAGTGCTTCCCTGCTCCTCCCTCCGCTGGGAGGGAGGAAGAGGAGGCGGAGAAGCGGAACTTGTGCAATGCTCCCTTGTAAAGTCGCTACTCTTCCACAGAATCTTACAAGCAGGCAGCCAAATGATGTTATAAGGGAGCACTGCACAACTTTAAACGAGCATGTTCCCTAAATGAGCAGGGATGTAACACTGAACCAACGTTAAGTGGGACAATGTTAAATGAGGAGTTACTGTACTTCAAAAGAGTCTTGTCCAGTTCCTGTTGGAAGCACGGAGATTGCAATAGAGGTCCTAGGAGGAGTTTAATAAGGGAAGCAAGATAATATCCTGGAAAAGAAATTTAAAAAGGGCTAATCCCATTTAAATTCAGTTCTATATTTTAAAAACTGCCTCTCGGCTGGGAACTTGTCTGCCAAGTTTCAGCTGGATACTCTTTAGAAGGCTAAGTTATAAACTCCTTGTAAATGGTGGTTATAATAGAAATGCTCACAGCTCATTAACTATAGTGGTGCTTCTGGGAAGTACCATTATAATAAAATTCTTGAGCTATAATTTTGTGAACCATGGTCACATCCTTTATAAAAGCTGTTAAATATTGGAACTGAATAGGGCAATATAAGAGAACATCTGTTTTAAAGGGGACAGTTAAAACTAGTAGCTCAAAAATATGACCTACCAGCTATACTTTAGATTGAAGGTTCCCATGTACACAATATGCTCTCCAGCTACCTTTCCTGACATCAAGATGTATGCAGCAATATATAAAATCCCTGTTATTCAAAGTTCTCCGGGAGCACCATTCTGCAATCAAACTATTTACTTCTCAAGAACAGACCAGATAAGCACAGTAGGGAAAAGCACCCTTAACCAGATTTTATTTTGCTATTTAAATATTGTTGCCGTGTCTACTTTAAGAAAAAAAATGATGAAGTCATATCAAAGGGATGAAAATAAAATAAAACACGCAACTATGAAGTCAGTCTAATTTTAAGGCAACTCATCACACAAGTATCCCTCATTAAATTCCACAGGGCTCAGTTTAGAGAGGCTTGGTTGCAATAACATGACAAAAAGCAAAATATTCGTTACCAGACTTTAAAGTGTCAGAAAATTCAATTAAGTTGCCTTGCAAAACTGTCATGTGAAAATATCCACCCATCCACGTATGGATTATGAATACACTAATATTTTTCTCATCTGTCCAAAACAAACCAACCTACCAAACAAAAAGATACTTGTCCCAAACAAGTGGGCAAGTAGAATTGTTCAGGGCTGGCATTTAATATATGTATCATCTACATAGAGGAGACTGAACACAATGATATGCAGGGGCATAGAAGTTTATTGGTATGATTTTGGGTGTTAACCGAATGCCATAAATGTACCATGACACACAACTATTTTATTTGTGCCACACATTTTAGAAAAATCGTTGTGTCTGCTTTTAGTTTTTTAAACAAAAATTTTGTTGGTACTAATTTTTTTTTAAACCCATCTGTCTTCAAAGTCTGAATGTATTAGCTACCGTGAGTATACCCAGCCTCAGAGTAAAAGAAAGTTAACGCTAATACCTCTTTAAAACCTCTAGAAAACCACCACAAATAGCTCTTTTGGAGGGGGTGGAAGTGGAGACGCAAAAGTATGGTGACGTTAAGGTTTGATATCTTTCAGACTGATAAGGTTAAAAAACGATGCTATTTACCACTATGAAGCTTGGAATGAATCTCAGTTCTCCTAAGATATAAAACAAATGTTTATAGTCATGGTGGCTCATGTGATATGAGACATTAGGGCAGTCATTGGTGCAAGAATAAACATTTGCCCATCTTAGACTCCAGAGCAGTCTAATTTTCAGTCCTTGCTTCTACAATTGTGGGGGTAAAATTGATATTGATATTACCGTCTCCTTTCTTCACGCACTTTTTAAATAGCAGCTATTTGAACTTTTCTCAGATGTTTGATTTTAGTAGCAGCTCTGGCAAACAGGGATTTGTAATTATCATCAACCATGCGTAGTTCTGTACATTAGTAGGCATGGGCCTAAAGGGGTTTGATAAGTTAAAGGCACAAAACAGAATGCAAGAGAGGAGAGCAAATGTGCAAATTCCGCTACAGTTTCACAAAATAAGAAATTTATTCTATGGTTATGTCTACAAGTGTGAGGTAAATAAATTGAATACAGTGGGTTCAGTCTCCTGTAGTCCTTACACAAGCAAAACTCCCAAAGTCATGAAGGGTTTGGCATGACAAAAGAATTCAATATTAGGATATATACACAACAGTTGTAACCATACACTTATTGCCTATAACTTGTTTTAGCAGCATGAGCCTGTCCAATTATTAATCTTTGCTATAGTCAAATCCAGTGAGGCAGCAAGAAATTGAGATTGTAAGCCTAAATAATGTTATTTGTGAAAGAGAAAATAAACATACCAAACTGCATGCCCCAGTCTCCAAGGTAATTTATTCTTGTTACTTGATGTCCAAGCGCTTCTTTGAGGTTTGCTACAAAGTTCCCTGGTAACCAATCAAAATTATTATTATTATTACTACTCAAAACAGTAAGTGTTCTCTCATTCTAGTTTTGTTTTGATACAGTCTGCATTCCCTCCTCATTACAAATCCAATAAAATGTACTGTTCTACCAAATTTCTTGCTGAAATGAATCAGACCTTTAATTCTTTTGGGCCTTGTGGGGGGTTCTGTACACTTGGAAGGTGCTGTATAGTCTTTCATTGTTATACAGAAAATAAATATAATATTTTGTGTTTATATGGTGCTCTTCAGCTGACCGTGACAAAATGCTTTTCAAGCCTCAGTGCATCCTCACAACACCTCTGTAGAATATATCAGTCCCCGACCCCATTTTTCAGATAGGCAGACACAAAGAAGTTACGTGATTGCCCAAGTTCACCTAGCGTGTCAGTGGCAAAGCTGAGAAAAGAACCAAAAACTCATGACTTCCAGCGCTGTGCTCGAACCACCACAGTATCTGTAAACAGGCTGCACTCCAACCCAGCTCCTAACACATTATACCCACAAGACAGAGTCCAGTCTTAACCCCTTCCTGAAGCTTGCTTTTAATATTACTGTAATTAAAATGCAAAAAAACCCTCAACCTCATCTTTCTCCTGAGCTGGGCTGTTCTTAGGATTTTTCCTTGCTTAACTTCTGTGTCCATGCCCCTGGTTTCCCCTGCCTTAAAGGGGCTTAAACCCTTTTAGCTCCGACGCAGGAGTATAAAAGGACTCATCTGGTCTGATATCAAGGTGACTCAGCTGCAGAGCTCTGTCTCTCTCTCCTGGAACCTTTATCCTGACACCATGTTACAGCACCCAACCATAATTTTCTATTAGATTCATTCATTCTATTCAGTTTATTTCATCCCTTTTGTGTAGACAGTGATCTATAGGATTATTTTGGGGAATGGTACTCCCCACAGGAGATGGTGTAAAAAGGAGCTTTGACACCTTGTATCACTTAGTTAACAATTATATTGGTACAGAATGGTTGGATGCAGTATTAACTCAATAGATGAAGTGCAGACAGTTATCCTTGTCAGTAAAGTAGTACTTTATACACTGATGTGGGGAAAGAGAAAAAACAACGAAGCTAAAATTTCACTTAATAGTTTTTGTGCCATTGGAGTGTTGAGCAGCAAACTAACACACAACTATTCAGTTATGTACAGGAGTCAACGGGAGTTTTAGCACATATATTTGAGGGCAGAACTGGGCCCACAATCACCATGACAGCAATATTGATATATTGTAGTTAATGAATTACAAACAAACCTGATGTCAGACAACTTCTAAGACAACCGGACAAACCGGAAATGAAAGTTAGCCTTATAAGGACTCAAAAAATACCAACAAAGGCTTCTATCAGTGTCTTTCTCGGATGCCATTTTAAATCTCTAATTTGGGATTTTCTCATTTAATGCTCACAGTACTAAAACTAAGTAATGTGCTCATTAATAAATCTGCAGGTAACAGACTATGAGTTTTTGTTGTTTACGCCCTTCCTTCACTGTTTAATTGGTAGGAGGTTCTTATTAAACATAAGGTTGGCCTGACATGGCCTTTCCACTATAGGAATGAAATTAAATAGGATTTTCTATTGAACTCCATAGAGGAGATACAGAAGATTTTCTAGGCTGTAGTTAAATGTGTACTTACCTATTATCGTGGAACGCAAGTGTCCTACATGAAACTTCTTGGCAATATTGGGTGAACTGCAATAAATACCCACAGTTAACATTTGTTCACTGTACAAAACATAGAACTGCCAGACCATTGTCTCCCCTAACAAACATCCAAACAGTTGCTACACTCTTCCCACGTCTTGAAAAGTGCTAAAGAAAAACACAGTTGCCACCCTTTCCAATAAAATTCCCAGGCTGATCTAATTAAGAGCTGGGATCCAGCTCCCAATTTTGCTCCAGAGGGCAAGGCATCAAAAAACAAACAAACAAAAAAACAAACAAACAAGTGTTGCCTTCCCAATTAGCATACAACTTTCAAATACAATCCTAAGTAGATAAAGTACTCACACCATGCTCTGTCATTCAATAAAAATTATGCAAGTATGGATTTTTCACAACAGACCTTTACTTTTATACAATACCTCCCTTCCTAGGAGTAAATGTGACTCCATCACAAGGCTCTCATACAAACCCCTACCCAGTATGTATGCCCTTCAGGGCATACTCCTTTTCAAATACCAACCCCAAGTAAAGGCAATCAAGTATTATTATTTGCAGGGATTAAATTCAGTCAAACCCCACCAGAGCATGTTGAGAGCTCTGGTATATATTTCCAAACCCAAAGCATCCCCTCACACACACACTCCCCGCCCCAGGTGAGAACAAGCCAAAGTGGTTTCATTTACTTCCACATTTGTAAGTCAGAATCATTTAGGTTAATTAACCTCTGGGCATTTAAAGTTTACTTCTCCTGGACACTTGTACTATCCTTGATTTGCTAGTTCTCTTGGGCTCCCTCTGCTGGCAGGTTGTCCAGGTCGCAGCACAACGAAGATAAGGCAAATGGGTCTTTTTATAATTTTGAGCCAGATTTTCAGACTGAAGTCCATTTTTTGTGGACACAAAATTGTGCTCACAATTATTTGTGCCTGAAAAAAATACTCAGGTCAGGGTCTGAACATCCAGCCCAAAATTTTAAGTAGCCAACTACTTATTTCTGACCTGACAATATCTTTGCTGTTCAGATGCCAACCTAACCAGTTGGTGGAAGATGCACAAGTGAGCAAGCAAACCAGAGTACAGCACAAATATCCTGAAATAAAGAGTCTTAACCAGGTATCTGTTTTTTTCAGGAGCAAATAACTGGAGACACAATTTTGCACCAGTAGTTTTATGCCTGCAGTTTAGGACATTTAGACTTCCAAATGCTTGATTGCTCCTGAAAATCTTGGAGGTAGGCATCAAAGTGATCTAAATTGCAGGTGCAAATAACTGTTGGTGCAGAACAGCACCCACAACAACTGAAGCTCAGTTAAAATATAAAAAATGGAGGCTAAAGGCTGAAAATTCAGCTTTAGTTTCTTCATAACAGAATTAATTAAAACGAAAAAGACTATCATCCTCCAAATCAGAACATTCTTAATGAGGGTCAAATCAAGGCTTGAACTATCACACTAAATAGTGAAGATATACTTAACAGTTCTAGGGGGAAAAAAGCCCCAAATATGATTTATGTTGTATTTGCAAATAAGCTACCCATGTACTAATGTAGTTAAATACCATACATGTAACAATGCAGCAGTATCACCTAGATTATTAAAGAACATAAGGTATTTTATTGATTCTTGTAAAAGGACTTCACCCATGTACTCACCTAAACTCAACCACTATCTTTCTTCTGGGAAGCATAGAGAAAAGTTCACTTTTTATTCCATATTCGGAGCCATCTTTAAATACCTGCTGCAACACAGTCTAAAAAGCAAAAAGGCTTGGAAAAGTACTTCATTGACAGAAAAAGAGCAATCAACAAAGAATTTTTTTAATGTTTTACTAATTGCCTAAGAGCTTAATCCTGCAGCCTTTACGCATGTAAGCAATCCCACTAAGGGTTAGAGTTGGCCCCACACTCAACCCCATGGCATTTTGATATGTCCGTCTGTAACAACAATTTTTGAAAACTCCAAAATTTCAGGGAATTTTCTAGGCCCCACTGATTTTGGTGAAAATCAGAAAACCAAAAAAGCCAGATATCCACTAATATAACTATTTGTCACTCAGGTTAGAGGGCAAAGGAAGAAACTTCAGAGGTAGGGTTAGGTTAGGATTAGAGGGCCCCTGACCCCACAACATTTTGCACCACCTTCCATTTTGCATCTTTGTCCCTTGAAATTATGAGGGGTGACTAAAATACATTGGAAAACATTAAAAAATTGAGATTTTTATTTAATTCAATATATAAAAAAGGATTGTATTAGCTCAGTAAACATATGTTTTTGTATATACTTGTTTGTCAGAAAAATTTAGCATGTTGGGCTACAGATACTGGGAGGGCTTGCTGAAGGGTATATGGTACCGTAACCATATGAAATGACATATCCATGAAGAGCGAAGATTTTAACAAAGAATATGAGGATTCCGCAGAAACAGGTAAAGGCCGCTAATGCAGAAACACAGAAACTGAATTGCTCTTCAACAGAAATATTTTATGCTCTTATAATGGCACCTACAGAATTACTATAGTATCAAGGCCCATCCCATTAGATAACCAAAATTACAATAGGCCAATGGTCTCATTTTCCTGTCCCCTACTTATAGGGATTTGGATCTATGTTTTTTTCCCCCATTTCCTTCTCCGTCTCTTTACCACACTCCTCCTCTCTTCCTCATAACCTGAGTGGGCCATGATTATGCCCTAATTCTGCACTGAGTCTGGCAAAGCTCACACTGAAGTCAAGCAGTCTGTGGGCATTGTACATGAATAAGGAGTGCTAAACAGGGCCCAAAGAGAGGAAACTTTTGATTTAACTGACAATCTGACCAAATCCTGCCCATTAATCAGCTCTGAAAGAAGAGCCAATAAAAAGTTGATAGAACAGTCACACTAAATTCACACATTGTTAAGGTGGATTATACATAACCAGTTTAAAATTAAATAATAATTTTATGGCATTTGTAACTATGTTAACGTTTTTCATAGGATAAGGTAGGAAATAAAAACGGATCTAATCAGTAGAAGTGCACATAGCACTAATAGCTAAGAAGCAGACTGAATGAGACTATTCTTAATTTCTATTACATACAAATTGATGACCACAACGTAAAAGTATTCAGCAAAAGTCTTTACTGGAAAAGGCAACTTCTTGGGCTTCACCAATATAGATGAGAATTTTCATTTCCCCAGGAGACAGGCAATCAGTTTTCCAAGACAACCACCTGTCAAATCCACTATTCAGTCTCTGGTTTAGATTTTCAGAACAACTATATGGTGCACCTAGCTCTATGAACTAGCTGAGCAACCAACCGACAAAAAGACTTTTGAGTTTAGCTGTACCAACCATCCACCTATCTCCCTAAGGATCTTAAAACAAGGACCCAGAAATCAGTCTACTTTGGGATAATACTACCAACGATGAAGGTGAGTGGCCAACTACCCTCCAGCAAGTTATTGATTTAACATTTAAGCTGTCTTTTCCAATTAGCCACCAGTCTTTGAAGAAGAGACAGTCCTGTTTTGTAATAAACCATAATACAGTAAAATCTAAAGAGCAAAAATTACAATTCTAGATGTCTTTATAAAATAGTATTTTCCACCTCTAGCAAAGGTCTTGGAGCACAAGAACCAAGATTAAATATTTGACTTGCACACTTTAGGACCTGACCCTAATTTAGCCTTTAAAGGGAACAAGGGAAGAAGAAAAGTCAGAATTATCAAGCCGTGTCAGAGAAACTACTTCCTTATATTTTTAAGAAGAGATCTTTGTGAACCTGATTCCAAATTCTCAGCATGCATAATAAAAGACAGCTGTTTCGTCAATCCTTAGAGAGAGGGAATATATGGTTTTCAAACAGAAACAATGAATGTTTTGAATGTGAAGTTCTACACTAAGACTACAGTAGATGTTTTTCATTTCTATGTAGAGGGGCTAATTTTGTCATTATTAATATTTTGCATGTATTAAAACACTTACCTTTGCTAATAATTCCCTATTTATTGTGAAGTTCACTGTTCCTGGACCAGTGCTGATTTCACTCACTACTGTATCACATTTTAGCTAAAAAACACATACAAACAGGTGAATAAATCATTTTCTTCATTAGACATGCAATATTATATTGGATAGAATCATTTAGGATGGAAGGGACGTACAGTGTGTCACTAATAAATCTATCCCCTCATAGAAAGGTAGACTTGCGTTCATTATTTCCAAACCATCTCCACCATACTCCACGCGGCAAGAGGCGGAAGCAGAGTCGATGGGGGAGCGGCGGCAGTCGACCCCGCGGCCACTGGGAGCTGCGGGCAGCCGTGCCTACGGATGGCCCGTGTAAACAACCTGTCTCGCGGCCCACTAGTGGATTACCCTGATGCTTCTAAACTTTTTCCATTTGTGTACATTTATAGTCTTGACGAGGTGCCTGTTTTTATCTAATCCCTTATTTTGACACCCTGCTGATTTTATAGAATGTATATCTTGGTGTTCTAATCCCATCTCTGTTCCAGTTTAGTTGTAATTTGCCTTCTACCCTTCTTAGATATACAGATACTTAAGTGTGCTTTTAAGCTGCCTTAAAACCATTTTAGCTGGCCACTGGAGGATTCTCCATGCATAGGGGTATTCTTAGGTGGTGTACAGCAGTGATATTGGCTCCCACCAACCTTTTGTTGGCCACCAGTGTAGGAGGTTGGGTGGACTCCTTTATTCTCAGCTGATCCCCAGCTACCAGAATAGTCCCCTGAGGCTACGGGCAACCAGTGTAAATCAGAACAGGTTTTAGGCCTTTGTCTCTTCATCTATGAGCTACACAAAGCACTCCTTGGCCACAGTACCTGTTACATCTTCCCTCAATCATCTCATCTCTTTCCCAGATCTTGTCACTTTCCCTCAGAGTCTCACTCGCCAAACCTCTAGTTTTTGCTGCTTTTCTCTGAACTCCCTCCAGTCTGTTGGAAGACTAGTGTCAAAACTGACTACAGTATCCCAGTAAGGCCTAGCCAACACTCAATTGTTACTTCAGTTGTTTTTACATGTGACACTCCTCTATCAGTATAACTCATTCTTAGTATTTACTTGTTTTGTCATAAAACTGCACGGGCAACACATTCAATCTTGCACAACAACATCCTTCTGTAGTATTTACACACAGCTTTCTATGTGGGTATTATGCATATTAGTTTACATTCACCTTTAGTGAATCTCATTTTTTCATGGTAATCCATTTTTCCAGTATATTAAGATCATATGTTATTATAATTCTATTTGCCCAAGTATTTGACACTTATCAGCTTTGTATCATTTACAGATTTGACATAGCCTCTAAACCATTAAGGAGAATATTAAATAGTATAGACTCTGTATACACTTTAGACATCACCTCTCAATGTCACACTGAACAATTAATTACTCCCAACTTATTTTTGTTTTAAATCAAACAGTGACTTCATTTTATAGTACACTTATCTAACCCTGTTTCTCTAATTTCCCATGAAGAGGTCATGTTCAATTGGGTGAAATGGCTGCTGTTACGTTACACTCACTCAAATGGGTGCAGCTGTCACTGGAATCAATAGGAGCTGTTTGTGTGTGAGTACCATTTTCTCTAAGGAATTTGCTACATTTCCTTTATCTAATAAGCTTGTTATTGTATCAAATAAAGAAGCTTATTGTGCCAGAGTACCTTCTCTGCTAGCCTCTGAGTTTGAAGCTGAAGATCTGGCTTTGAACGATCACTAGACTTGTCCTCTATCACAGAACCCACAAAGAGCTGGAAATCAGCAACTGGCCTAGAGAAAGACATAAAATATTGAGATTGGGTAAAACACAGTTTGCTGTTACTAAAATCTATTGAAATGCTGGGGAAATTTACTAAATGTTAATAATCCATTTTAGTATGGAATAATTCCATTTAGGCATTTACTCAAAGCCTTCATGTCAAACAGCAAAAAGCATCAAACATGTTTTGCCTGTTCCCAATATCCTTTGAGAAGAACCACAAGAGCACATCACAATTTCATCTGAGTAATAATGGAACTTTTAGCAGATATTTTTCCAATAACCACTTGTTAATTTCAGTAACTGCTAAAAAGGAGTATAAATACTTATTAAATGACAGACCAGTGAAAAGGTAAATGATACTGGAGACAATTGTTGACTACTGTGCGTAACCTACACAAGCATAAAGTGCATGAGGCATCTCCTGTTCAATTTAAAGGAGAAAGGACAAAACTGAACAACTTATGATGGCTGAAAGATACTGGCTAAGGAAGATATATTCAATAATGCAATCACACAGCCTGTGAAAAAATACTACTTCTCTAAAACTTTTCAGAATGTTTGTAATCTTTAGTGGTTTTCAAAAGCCAAATCTAATAAGCAAACAATATTTCACAAGTGTATAGTGGGCACATTGCATGTGTGAGACAGACTGCCAGACTTGAGGAAATTAGCTAGATTCCCAATGATATCATAGGATGGAAAATGCAGTTGTGTTAGCATTTTTCGATCACCTCACGCTAGTGGGGTATAAAAGGTGTTATAAGGCAAAGACTACTTACAGAACAGCTGAAGTATAGGCGGAATTAGTCGGTTAGCTAGTTTAAAGGAATCCTTTTTCCTTTGTCAGGCAAACTGTCTTGAGCACAGGTTAAGGGAATGGTAGTAGACTCCCCCATCCCAACTGCTGTGCTGTATGCCATGTGCTCGTAGCGGCTCCATTTTGGTGATGCTGTTTTTATTTAGGGCCTGATCCTATAAACATTATCGCAGTAGGGCTCTGATCCAGCAAAATACTTAAACATATGATTAACTTTAAGCATGTGAATAGTCCTATTGACATCAATGAGACTAGTCGCTTCTATGCCAGATAGGAGGCATTTGTAGGATAAAGAAAGAATTCTAGGATCCTTCTAGATTGATACTATTGAACATGTGCCTGGCTATAGAAAGGCCCAACCTACTGTGTTGCATGCATAAATGTACAATTAACATTTTTTCATTTTCCCCTAATTACTATATTCACCTCATATACAATTTGAGGACATAACACCTTATATTAAGAAGTCTTTCACTTGTAATAAAATCCAATTTACTTTTTGCATCTATCAGACAGGAGAATGAAAATCAATATGAATGTTACTTTTATTTCTAATCAGTTTCACTTTCAGATTTTTAGTACTGTACTATTTACATTTCAGGCATTGCAATGGGATATTTATTTCAATTGAATTTTTAAGTATCAGAAGTGATTCTGTTGGTTTTGAGATTTCATAAAAACTTGTTTTTAAAAACATTAAATGGTGAGCCAGATTTAAGTTAAATGTCCCTCTAAAATTGACTGGGATTTAAATCTGAATTATGATCTTCATCTTAACCAGTTCTGTTTGATTTTCTCTATTCATATTTCCCTAAAAGCTCACTGAGATCCTACAGTATTAAGCACCACACACAAAAATTATTTTATTAGAACATAAAATGTAAACACTTTACCGTTTTTTGGAGACAGGAACTGCAGATATTGACTTTATCAAATTTTCTGGTGGCAGGTTTAAAACTCTTGAAAGCTAGATTTGAAACAGATCAAAACTATAATAAGAAAGATTTTCAGTGAAGTTATTCCCTGTTTAGGCTCCAATGCGGATGAGACATACATTTTTATAAATTTATTACCATCCAGACTGGTGGCAAAAATGTTAGCTGAAGCTATTTTAAGGTCAGTTTTTAAAAATGTGTTACAAACACAGCCAATGAAAAAACATAAAGGGTGCTTTAGAGAAAGCTGTACTAATCAAAACTTGCAGCTCTAAGCCCCTTTTATTTGTAGAAGGAAGACTGCAGAGATCTGTTTATTGGAATGAAAAAGATACATTTATTTTAATATAAACTATTTATTGCCTGGAAGATGAATGATAATCGATTGCTGTCCCAACTTAAGATATTTTTCATGAGGGTAACTGAATAAGTGGTACCTTCCATCATACTAGGTTATATTTTGCCCTAGTGGAAGCAGATGCAATTCTAATGAAGTCAATGAAGCTGCATCTACTAAGGATGAACTTGGCCCATGGTGTGAAGTTCCCGGCAAAAAACATGCCAATGAACAGTGGCTCAGAAAAGCAGCAGACACAATTTGGGAAGCTAATTCATTAGAAAAATCAGATTCCTTTTGTTAAAAAAAATCATAAAAATACAGAATATTCTTGTGACTACAATTTTTATTTGTTGGTAATAATCATTTAACAATGTTAAGTGAAAACAACCCCCCCTCCAGTTTGCCTCAAACTGAAATATGATGAGCAAAACTGACAGAACACTCAAATTTACCCCGGGTCAATAAGAAAACATTACATTGGAAAAAAGAAGAGATGAATAAGGTACTTCAACGTTAGGAATAAAATTTAAAAATCTAACATCCAGTTCCCTGGTCTAGCTACTGAACTTATTGTATCCCAGTGAAATGCAGCTCAGAGGCAGTAACAGAGTCTGAGAGATTAATGTTAGCACTTTAAAAACCTTTGGGAAATCAGGGGACAGTAGATTTTATTTTTAAAGCTCTTGTCATAAACAGATAGTTAAGGGTTAAGGTCTCTTTTACCTGTAAAGGGTTAACAAGCTCAGTAATCTGACGGACACCTGACCAGAGGACCAATCAAGGGACAAGATAATTTCAAATCTCTGTGGAGGGAAGTCTTTGTCTGTGTTCTTTGTTTGAGGGGTGTTCTCTTTTTGGATCTAAGAGGGGCCAGATGTATCTCCAGGCTCTCCAAGTTTCCTGAAGTAGTTCTTCTATTCAGTATAGTGAGTATTAGAAAGGCGGATTAGTCTTATAATTAATTTCTTTATTTGCAAATGTGTGTTGGCTGGAGAAATCTCTTTATTTCTGTTTGCTGTTACTTTTGATTATCCTGAGAAAAGGGGGGAAGGAAGTCTCTCCAGTTTTATAAGTTAGACTCTATAACTTTTCATCCTGGTGTTACAGAGATAGTGTACTTTCTTTCTTTCTTTTAATAAAATCTTTTCTTTTTGGAACCTGAGTGATTTCTTCCCTGGTTTGGAATCTCAGGGGAAGAGGAGGAGGAAGAGAATCCCTCTTTGTTTGATTCAAGGAGTTTGAATCAAGGTGATCTCTGGGAATGGGCTATTTTCCTTTGTGTTAAGACCCAAGGAGCTTGGATCTGTGTTTCCCAGGGAAAGTTCTGGGGGAACAGGGAGTGTGCTAGACACTGGAATTTCTAGCTGGTGGCAGCGTACCAGATCTGAACTAGGATTTTAGTTTAGAGGAGTCCATGCAGGTCCCCATCTTGTGGACGCTAAAGTTCAAAGTGGAGAATAAACCTATGACAGCCCTAAATGGGCCGCTCCAACCTTCCTCACTGCTCTTGTTCCTTTCTCTCTCTACTCTGTTGCCTGCTAATTCTGCTTTTTTAACATCAGCCTGTTCTCTCTTCTCACACAAAAAACAGAGCTTTGTCTCCCGCTGTTCTGAGTAGCCTTCCAATATCTTAATTTTATCAACTTTGCATCTCTTTACAATCTCATATTAAATCATGTGCTTGAGTTATACTTTTGAAATCTGGTACATTCCTTCTTCACTATAATTACAGAGAAAAAAAAAAGATGGGAGCTGACATTCTCTATCAGATATCACGGAAAAGTCATCAGTCTAATAGCCATTTCCTCCTAAAGGGTGGGTGGCTGTCTTCTAATAAATATGAACTGTTTTGTTATATTATATTGTATCATCTTGTACAGTATGGCAGTGCAAGATACTGTATTTATGGTATTATATAAACGCAGTGCTTGAAAAATTCACTGAACGCTTACTAGCCTGAAAACTGACTGTGCTAGCCAAGGTGAAAAATCCATGTCACCATGTCCCTGAGACCACACTCCCTGCAAATTAAAGGATTAAACAGTTTACTGTCCGTTTGCTATATTTAATTTTAACACATCAATCAACTTTTTAAAAGTAATTTACTAAGGGATTCTCTACATGGGGAATTATTCCAGAGTAACTATTCCTGATCCAATTCCAAAATGGATTAAGATGATTTGAAATAAGGTACTTTCATTCTGAAGTGTGTCCACATGTGGAGTTAATGAAAAATAGTTAATCCACTTTAAATTCCACCTCCCTCCCCCGCCTTATTCCGCATTAGCTTTCATATGTAGACAAGTACTAACTCAGTTTTGCTTTTGCTTCATATTTTCCCTTCCTGGCATCACTCCATGTTCCCCTCTCTTCTTTCCTACAATAGGAGGGGAGGGATAGCTCAGTGGTTTGAGCATTGGCCTGCTCAACCCAGGATTGTGAGTTCAATCCTTGAAGGGGTCACTTAGGGATCTAGGGCAAAAATCAATACTTGGTCCTGCTAGTGAAGGCAGGGGGCTGGACTCAATGACTTTTCAAGGTCCCTTCCACTTCTAGGAGATAGGTATATCTCCAATTATTATTTATATTATTATATTTTCCTGTGTTGTTTACAGTGGCTTTTCCTTTCTTTCTTTCTCCCTCCCTCTATTCTCTGAAAGCCCTAATTCTTTTTCCTAATTTATCTAGTCAATCTTCCTCACACCGCAGACTCCCCACACCTTCCCTAACATAAGAACTCATACATCGGACTTAAAAGCTACCACATACTTAACAACCGGGGACTAGACCGAAGGACTTAAGTAAAACGAGGGGCCACCCAGGGACACCACACAGAAAAGAAGCCACCACTATCTGGACTCCTACCATGATGACAAGGATCCAGGACCCTCGCTCAGGGGCTCCTTTTACTATAGCCCCCTTCACATGACCTGGATCTGTTACAAAGTCACATATCAAATGATAGGGGACATTAGGGTTGCCAATTTTCGTCAGACATATCCCCAGAGGTTTCATCACATGACATAATATTTAATTAAAGGTTAATCTTTAATTCCTGGAGACTCCCAGGGCAATCCTGGAAGTTTGATAACCCTCAACAGCATCCTCTGATTCAACTGTTTATGATTCCTTTTTTTTAATTAAATGACAATAAAACATGATACCAATCAAAACTGATCACCACAAATTAATCCGTCTCTGAATAACAATGGTCTTCTAATCACAAAGCCACTTCTTGTTCTCAATGCAGTTTCTTCTTCAGTGGCTAACTCAGTTGCAAAGGAAGAGCTTCCACCTGGAACCTGTATTTGCTGTCCTTAGTGGTTTTCAATGCCAGTGATTGGGTGGGCATGCGTTACTTTTGTCAGCAGCACTCCAGATGTCCTGGTTTTCTTTACTGGTCTTCAATTCCCATTTTAGAACTGATTCTCATACATAGTTTCAGATATGACCTCGGTGCAGCTAATAAAACTCTTAGTGAGTGGATGGTCAAAAGGTGAAGCATGTAGAACCAATCTATCTAGGTATGACCTTAGATCGCACACTGAGTTACCAGGCCCACCTGGAGAAGACAGCAACTAAAGTTAAGACGCGCAACAATCTTCTTAGCAAACTGGCAGGTTTATCATGGGGTGCTCGTGCTCCAACTTTGCAGACACCAGCTCTTGCCACCTTGTATTCGGTGGCGGAGTACTACGCACCAGTTTGGAGTCGATTGTCACACACCAAACTGGTGGAAACACAGTTACTTGCCACCATGAGTATCATCTCCGGCACCCTGAGTCCGACTCCACTCCCGTAGCTCCCAGTTCTGAGCAATATTGCTCCTCCTCATATTAGACGAGAGGTTGCCACTGGCAAGTTACTGGAGAAAGTATGCGCCAACTCAAGCCTACCGCTGCACAATGACCTTTTTAAACAACCGGCTGCACTTTTGCCGTCACGTCGCCCATTATGGTCTCATCCGCCACGCCAGGATGTTAGGGCGGAAACACTCTGGCGACAGGAATGGATATCAGTTACAATCCCCAACCAGTCCCTTGTTACCAACCTCACAATTTGTCCGCCAGGTTTTGACCTCCCCGTTGCCAATGGTCCCTGTTGAACAGGTTCCAGACTGGGCAAGGTCTCTGTGCAGCCAACCAGTATCGCTGGGGCCTTCGTGACAGCCCTTTGTGCAACTGCGGTGCAACACAGACGATGATGCACATTGTCAATGAATGCCTGCTGACTAGGTTCAGCAGTGGCCTAGAACTGTATCACGCCACTGAAGATGCCATCACTTGGCTAGCCGACTATGCACTCACTAAATAAAGGTGAGTGGATGCCAACCTCTATGGTTACTAAGGCTAAGTCTACAGCACACGCCACTGGTGCCAGCACGTAAGGTACGTGTAGTGACACACCACAGTGACAAGCTGCGCAGCTATACACGTCAGTGCAATACTCTGGCAGCGGGGAGCTGCCTGTTGGAATTATTATTATTAAGGCTACATTTTAGTCATGGGTATTTTTAGTAAAAGTCACGGACAGGTCAAGAGCAGTAAACAAAAATTTAAAGCTTGTGACCTGTCCATGACTTGTACTATATACCCCTGACTAAATGTTGGGGAAGGGGGCAGACAGGAGTGCTGCATGTGGTGGGGAGGAAGGCCAGGGGGCAGTGCAGGTGCTCAGGGAGGTGGGCCGGGGGGGCAGGCAGCAGCGCGCAACCTGGGACCCCCACTTGTGTTGGGGGGGTGTCTGTGTTTGGGGCTGGCAGGCTCCCTACTCGGCTCCACGGCCCCCCAGAAGTGACAATACCCCTCAGCTCCTAGGCAGAGGCACAGACATGCAGCTCTGCGTGCTGCCTCCTCCCCAAGTGCCAGCTCCACAGCTCCCATTGGCTGCAGTTCCCCACCAATGGTGCTGGGGGGGGCGGGGGCCCGAGACTGCCTCAGCACCAGCTGGTGCAGCTAACCCGAGGGCTGCCCAAGCCACTCAGGCGGCCCCAGGCCAGCCACATTGGCCACTACAGAAGTCACAGAAAGTGACTTGCATTACAAACTCGCAGACTTAATTATTATTAATACAGAGTATCACCACAATATCAATGTAACCATAAATACCTTTATTAAATTCAAAGGCTGAATGGTATTTATCCAAACGTGCCTTAAATGCCTAAGCAATAATTACAACCATACAGTAGCATGAACTTATAAGCATTGATCAGCTGCTTACAACAGGACTGGACCTAGGGCGCTCAAACCCATGTTGGGTGGCTCCAACTGAACAGCAGGTACTAGCAAGGAACTTTGAAGACTTTACACTTTTATACCTTACAATTGGAACGTACATGACTATGGTCACTGCTTCTTGAATTCCTTTCTTTGTTAAAATCAGTCAGAGCCATCTTGATAATTGGGGCTTTTCGTCAAAGAGTTTTCTCCCATCTTATCAGCTACCTTTCAGGTCGTTTTTCCAATGAAGCCACATTCCAAGCCCAGTATTATCAATTAAGCATAGCACCTTTCAAGGCCATCCCACGACTGCTAAACACCTGCATTTTACATAAACTGCAATGACCAATGCATATATATTATTTAGCCAAACTTATTAAACCTTTTATATACCTATCTAACCGTATACTGCTAGAACCATTCTGTGCTGCTGGAGTCTTTCACAGCGGCAGGGAAAGGCTCTGGCAGCCTGCTGGGGCTACTTTTCCTTCTGCGAGAGCCTTCCTCTGCATCAGGGAAAGACTCCATCAGCGGGACACTACACTGCTAAAAAATAGCAGTGTAGATGGGGGAGGCACTGCTTGGGCATGTAGAGTTGTATTGGGGTTCAAACCCTAAAGATTCTGGTGTATCTTTACTCACCTAAGCAGTGCCTCACCATCTAACATTGCTATTTATACTGGCAAGTGGGGGTATGTAGTATATATACCCTACACACTGCTGTAAGAAGTGTGCGGTTTATACGTACCCTCAGCGTACTAGTAACTGAAAGTCTATACTGATGCATGGGTGTAATAAGTAAAGTCATGTGTGTAAAAAGCCAAAAATGGCTGAGAACTTTCACACTGGACAGTAACAGACCACAAATTCCAACGGTGGTTGAACCTGGTGATATTTCTAAACAAAAAGCTCTCAAGTATGCTTGTAATTGTTTCCATTGCTTCACACTGACTGTTCAAATACTTCAGGTTTTAGTTGGCAGCTGGTATCAAGTGGAGTGCCCCAGGGGTTGGGGCACTCCACTTGATAGAGTGACAATCCTGGAATCTTACACATGATACATTTGAAGGTTCATCCCCACTCCTCTGTCTAGTGCAGGGGTTGGCAACCTTTCAGAAGCAGTGTGTCGAGTCTTCATTTATTCACTCTAATTTAAGGTTTTGTGTGCCAGTAATATATTTTAATGTTTTTAGAAGGTCTCTTTCTATAAGTCTATAATATATAACTAAACTATTGTTGTATGTAAAGTAAATAAGGTTTTTAAAATGTTTAAGAAGCTTCATTTAAAATTAAATTAAAATGCAGAGCCCCCAGGACCAGCGGCCAGGACCCAGGCAACATGAGTGCCACTGAAAATCAACTCGCGTGCCACCTTCGGCACACGTGCCATAGGTTGCGTACCCCTGGTCTAGTGAAAGAAAGGAGGCACCTGTGTGTTCACTGCTCTCATCCTGGGCGGAGCACACACTGGAACAGCATAAACCTGACCTGATGCTTGACAATTTCACTTCTGCCCCTAGGGATCTGAACAATAGCAGTGTATCTGACCAGTCTCAGGACTTTGTCTATGTGGAAAAAAATAACACCAGTTTAACTGAAACTGGTGCAAACACCTAGTAGGTGCTCTTATTTTGGTTTAAGAGCATCTTTTCAAGGTTTAGATTAAACAGATTCCTTTAATCTGTTTAAAATAAACTGAAATATTGGATAATGGACTCTTCAGCCTAGAAGACTGGCTGGAAGTTGAAGCTTGACAAATTCAGCATGGAAATAAGGTACAAATTTATAACAGTGAGGTGAGGGTAAGTAACCAATGCACCAATTTACCAAGGGTGGCGGGGCATTTCCAGAGCAAGACAGGCTGTTTTGCTAAAGGAGAGGCTGGAGCTCCAGAGCAATGAACCCAGAGAAGTTGTGTGGCCGGTGCCAAGCAGGGGGTGGAACAGAAAATCATAGAATCATAGAATATCAGGGTTGGAAGGGACCTCAGGTCATCTAGTCCACCTCCCTGCTCAAAGCAGGACCAATCCCCAACTAAATCATCCCAACCAGGGCTTTGTCACGCCTGACCTTAAAAACCTCTAAGGAAGGCGATTCCACCATCTCCCTAGGTAACCCATTCCAGTGCTTCACCACTCTCTGAGTGAAAAAGTTTTTCCTAATATCCAACCTAAACCTCCCCCACTGCAACTTGGAACCCCCTTTCATGTAGTTGAAAGCAGCTATCAAATCCCCCCTCATTCTTCTCTTCTGCAGACTAAACAATCCTAGTTCCCTCAGCCTCTCCTCATAAGTCATGTGCTCCAGCCCCCCAATCATTTTTGTTGCCCTCTGCTGGACTCTTTCCAATTTTACCACACCCTTCTTATAGTGTGGGGCCCAAAACTGTACACAGTACTCAAGATGAGGCTTCACCAATGTCGAAAAGAGGGGAATGATCACGTCCCTTGATCTGCTGGCAATGCCCCAACTTATACAGCCCAAAATGCCGTTAGCCTTCTTGGCAACAGGGGCACACTGTAGACTCATATCCAGCTTCTCATCACTGTAACCCCTAGGTCCTTTTCTGCAGAACTGCTGCCTAGCCATTCGGTCCCCAGTCTGTAGCAGTGCATGGGATTCTCCTGTCTCTGCACTTGTCCTTGTTGAACCTCATCAGATTTCTTTTGGCTGAATCCTCTAATTTGTCTAGGTCCCCCTGTATCCTATCCCTGCCCTCCAGCGTATCTACCACTCCTCCCACTTTAGTGTCATCTGCAAACTTGCTGAGGGTGAAGTCCATGCCATCCTCCCGATCATTAATGAAGATATCAAACAAAACTGGCCCCGGGACCGATCCCTGGGGCACTCCACTTGATACCAGCTGCCAACTAGACATGGAGCCATTGATCACTACTCATTGAGCCCAACGATCTAGCCAGCTTTCTATCCACCTTATAGTCCATTCATCCAGCCCGTACTTCTTTAACTTACTGGCAAGAATACTGTGGGAGACTGTATCAAAAGCTTTGCTAAAGTCAAGGAATAACCATCCACTGCTTTCCCCTCATGCACAGACCCAGTTATCTCCTCATAGAAGGCTATTAGGTTAGTCAGGCATGACTTGCCCTTGGTGAACCCAGGCTGACTGTTCCTGATCACCTTCCTCTCCTCTAAGTGCTTCAGAATTGATTCCTTGAGGACCTGCTCCATGATTTTTCCAGGGACTGAGGTGAGGCTGACTGGCCTGTAGTTCCCTGGATCTTCCTTCTTCCCTTTTCTAAAGACGGGCACTACAGTAGCCTTTTTCCAGTCACACTGGTCCCATCTAGGTTTATCATCAACCATATGTGCCTGGTTCAAACCGGACTCAGTGTCCACACACACAGCTTCTTGCGCCAGTTTAACTCCCCGGGTTTGCCATCATCACACCGTGCACGGCCCGGGCCCCGGGAGCGGCCGCGGGCCCTGGGGCTGCCTGGCAGCGCGGACTCGGGCACGCGGGGTCAGTTACCCGCACATCCCACAGCTCGGCCGGGGGGGGGGGCGCGAAGGGGCGTTTAGGAGCCGGGGGTTCGAGCGCTGGGGGGAGGGGCGGTTAGACAGCCGGACGGTCCCAACCACATGGATCCCGGGGAGGAGGGGGTTGGACCCTGTGCAGCGGCAGGGAGAGTCTCTGCGCAGGGGACACGCTACCTGAGAGGCGATGCTCCTCCGAAAGGGACAAGCCGCCATGGCTCACTTCGAACGAGCCGCGCGTGCGCCCCCGTCCCCACCACGCGTGGACTAGCCCATCGGGGAGGAGCCGTTCCTTCCTGTCTGTCAAAGGGGCGGCGGACTGTACAACCCACGGAGGGGTGAGCAGCTCCCCCCACCCCCGCGCCGGTGTTTGAGCCGGGCAGCTGGCGGGGAGGAGCCGCAGGGGTGGACCATCCCATTGTGTAAAAGGGGGAAGTAGTTTCCAAGTTCACTTTGCGGCTGGAGGAAGTGAACTCGCCCTGTTGTCGGAGATTTGCGCATGCGCCAGTAACTTCTCGCGCGCTCGCTCGAGTGGGCGGAGGGGCTGGACACGGGAGCGCGTGGGGGCAAGAATGAGCACGAGCTCCGTCTCCAAGGTGGGTAGGGGAGGGGGTCACTGACCCCGCGTGGCAGCCCTGCTGGTCCGCGCGCTGGGGCCCTGGGGCAGCTCAGCGCGCGGATCGGGCCGGCGGCCCAGTCAGTGGGTCCGGGCGGCTCCCGCGGACTGGGGGACGCGGGTCCGCTCCCCGCCCAGGGCGCTGGGGGACTCCCCCGCGGGAGCTCGGCCAGGAAGGAACCTGGAGTGGAGCCCGCTCTCCTGTGGGGCTGCTGGCCCGACCCTGGGCGGGTAGGAGGCAGGTGTTACAGCAGGGAGGTGGGGCGCGAGGCACGTGTGCACTGGGGGGGGGCTGTTTGTGTAACCCCATCCCCTAGGGACACCCGCCCCCCCGCCGCCGTACGTTCCCCGGGGCCGCCTTCCCCGTTAGAGCAGGAGCGGAGCAGTGTTGACTCCTTTTGTTATGCCTGTTTATAGCAGCCTTGCATTTGGTTTTTTCTTGTACTGTAAATACATATACTGCAGCTCCAGAAACACTCACAGGGCGCAGATGCTGTCTGTACAGCCAGATTGTCTTCCACAGACATTGAAGCACGTGCAGAACTTTATTCACGTGACTAAAGCCAAATAAGTTCTGGCAGGACCTGTCCCCGACACCCAGCAATAGTAGCATGCGCTATATAACAGAGGAGATATGTACAGATACTATGTCCTACTGCAGGGAGGAGCGGGATAGAGACCATGGGACTATGTAGTTTTTATTTTGCTACAGGAGTGTGATCAATATGCTGCCCTGCTATTGTCACATTAGACTGTGTTTGTAAAAAATAGATTGTAGTGTTAGACTGTGCAGAGGTAGTGGGTGATATTGGAGTGAGAGAGATGTATGCAGGCTTTATAACAGTGAGGAGGTGGATATGATATAGGGCATGGGATATTATTTATTCATAATCTTATACCACAGAATATCAGTGTACTTTGTTAATCAATGACACTGATAATTGAAAACATACAGACTTATAAGCAACCCTACTTTTCATAAAAACGTGTGTGACCAACAACCATCAATTAAGAGAAATCAGAACAAAAATAAAAGCAAAATAGTGTTCAGTCCAAAGTATGGACCTAGCTACTATGATCCCTGGCTTCATCCCCACAGATTACACTGTTACAGTTCATTTTACTTGTGGATGAGGTACAGGTCCTACCCTCATGCATGTTAAGCATCAAAATCAATGTGAGTACATTATTTCAGAACTCCATGCATACCACTAGCTCCTAGTTTTCTTCAGAACTGAATTTGAAGTCCTGGTCCTAGGGTCTGATCTCAAGTCATTTGAAGTTGGTGGAAAGACTCCTATTGACTTAAATAGGCTTTCGACCAGGGTACTAATCTCTACTCTACCTGGTCTAGAATTTGACTCTCAAAGATTACCTAACTATCCATACCAACCAAAATCCAGTGCTTCATGCAGACAGTTTAGCCAAAGATTAATTTTAGCTATTTGGATGTTGGGTTCAATGGAAAGTCCTGCCCCCAAGCTTGACCATTATCAAGATCCAAGTCTTGTCTTTTCATTAAAGCCTTCCTGCAGTAAACTCCTGTGACCAAAACAGCGCTAGCAAGAGATGAGGGATAAGAAGACTGGGATAGGAACAGGTCTTATCTCTCTCACCACTGGTTTCTTGTCCCAATCTCCATTCCTCAGGCTTCTCATTCTGGTCCCTGGCTCCTTGCCCAGCAAGTCCTATTCCTCACCCTCCAGGCTTGTTTTGTGTCTCAGTCCCAATCTCCTGTCCCTTCCCGTCTAACCAGTCCCAGCTGTTTGTCCAATCTCTCTCTCCCCTTCCTGTCCCCACTGGCTCCCAGTCCTAGTCTCCCTCCATGGACACTTCATCCAATCTCAATCTTCCCTCTACGTGTCTCACTGACTCTCTCTTTTCCCATTTTCCCCCCAACCCAAACTTCTTGTTTGATTTTAGTTTTTCTGCAAACGGGCTCCCACTCTCTTTCCCTCAACTGTTTCCCTCATTGGTTCCTAGTCTGCTTGCTCAATAGGTTCCAGCCTTCCTTTTGCCCACAACTCCCAGTCCCAGCCTCCTTGCCCAGCCAATCCCAATTTCTCCCCCCCTTTCAGTCTCAGTTTCATCAGATGCCTTGTCCAATCTACTCCTTTTCTTACCCCTTAGTCCAGCTTTTGTATCCTCTGTTTTTGAATTGGATGGCTTCCTCTTCTAATGGCCTGGGTGCCAGCAGAGCAGGCCATTGAGAATATGTCTAACTGCAGTTTGAAACCCGTGACTGGCCTGACTTGGGCTCATGTGGTGTGCTTGGGCTGGGTCTGGGACCTAGTGAGGTGGGAGGGAGCATGCTCAGTCACACTATGGAGATGGCACATAGGCAGTGTGGAGGTCTGCATGAGGATCTGTGAGAAGCTCAAACATGCTTAGTGAGAATGGAATCTTCAGATATATTATATGCTAAAACTGAAGAAGTCTTAACTGAGCATAGGTGAGTTATGATTTTTCAAAGGCTTGCAACCTGGCCAAATTTGGGTAAATTTTCACAGGGACAGCAAAAGGCCCATCCCTGGAAAAGGCACTCTCCTGCCACGTTTCAAGTCCCTGTTCCACAGCATTGGGTCACTAGAGCTATTCAAAGAAAAGGTTGTCAGAATTTTTTTACTAGGGCAAAACAACATATTTTTCTCTAGCCTAGTTCTCAGAAGCAGCTAAACCATTTTAGCTGAAAATTTCAAAAAAAACAAAAACAAAAAAAAATTCAGACTGAGGCAGATACTAGGCCTGAAAAATTTTAGCCCAAATGGGTAAAATTCACAAAGTTATAAGCAACTGAAAACGGAGTCTTATATTGGGAAGTGTCAGACAACCTTAATAGTATGTATTCTGCCTATGATACCTACGTGGTATGTATACACTGCAGCTGTTAGCATGCTTCCCAGCACAAGTAGATAGGTGTGCTGGCTCTGTGCAGGCTAACCTTCTAAAAATAGCTGTGTGGTTGTGACAACTCAGGCTAACCATATATGAGAAAGATAGCTAGGTGGGTTTATACTCAGGCAGCTAGCCTGAGCTGCTGCCTGCATTACTGTGGCCACACTACTATTTTTAGCTCAAGCTGAGCAGCGTGTGTCTGTCTACCCATGCTAGGAAGCATGCTGTCAGCTGCAGTGAAGACATATCCACAGAGGGAATGAGAGCCTGTGAACCCCTTTGTGTCATATTCTCTGTTCTATAAATCACCCATCAAAGGGGTTATCAGGTTCCCTCCCACAGTGTAACGCAGTTTTTTTTGTATCTCCTGTGCAGTATATCACACACCCCAGTGATTACACACATTTGTGTGCATACCTCCTGCTGCTGCCCATTTTATGTGGATTATCCTGATGATTTGTGTGTGTGGTGCTGCAGTGCTTGTGACTGATGTAACACACTTTGTCTGCTGTACCTTTTTCATTACACTTCACATTCTGACCCTACCGAAAAACAGATGTTCAGTGCATGTTAGTGACATCTTAAAATGGATAGAAGTAAAACTGATATGCAGCTGCACTGAGCACTAGCTCTGCTACTGCAGATGGAGATTGTGCTTTTTTTTTTTTTTTAAACACAAATTTGGTTTGGCACTTCCTTCTATTGCCATGGAGCACTCCTCCTGTGTCACTAATATTGGTGATCAAAGATTTAAATGAAATAGTGTTTGCTGTCCATGTACATGTGTTATTTTAAATCACTCCTGTATGTCTCTTGACTCTGAATTAAAAGTTTATATCTGGTTTAAGATTAGGGTTAGGATTGTGGCAGCTATTTACAAGGGGGTAATGGTCTCAAAATTGAATCCAAAATGTGGGGTCTTCCTCCTCAGCTGTGTGTTACTTTAGAGGATTGCAAGGTCCCTTGCTTGTGACATCTGTCTTCTACAGTGGTTCTTCTTTTTCTTTTTACTCTGTAGCCTTGTGTACCCTGACATTTTTAGGGGAATCTCCCACCATTGCATGGGCCAATCTGATTTTTACCATCATGTCATCTTGACTTGTTCTGATCAGAGTTAGATGACATGGGTAAAAATGCCAGTGTAGATCCTGCCGCAAAGTCCTTTCCCAGCATTGTATGTCATCTCTGTGAGAAGAGGATTGTATTGCTTCTCTCTGTTGTCATTGGTATGATGGGAACCTATGGTGTTTTGTGGTGGGGCATTAAATCCCCACTTCATGTTTTATAGGGGTTCTACTTTATTGTGTTTGTTCCATTCCAGAAATAGCAACTTGAATTTCCTTTCTTTATTTTTCCTTTCAAGTTACATTTTACTGTTATTTTTAAATGCACTGTGTCTGATATATTTTGATGTCCTACTTTTTTTCTTTTTAGGAACTATAATTTTTAACCACAAATAGCTTTGTATTTTTAAAATGTTTTTTATAAATTGTGAAACCATGTATGTTGTTTTGAAAGCCTAGTTCCCTCCTTTGAGAAACCACTTGTTGCACCATATTGTAGTTAGACATTTTCCCAAAGTAAGACATCACCTCCCCCATTCCAGATGTTTTGAAACAAATCTAATTAGGACTTACAGTTTTAAATATATTCTGTCTTCCTTTCACATAGATACGCTGTAGCCTTGCTACTTCACTCTGATACCATCAGATTTTGTAAGCCAAGTACAGTTGGTGAGCAGGTGCTTAGAGTGGAAACCTCAAAGGGAAAATTCAGGTGCTGTAGGAAATGGTAAATTCAGTAGGTGATACTCTTCCTCTGAGTCAGTACTGAATGTGCGTCTCCTGCATGATTTTAGGAGAGATTGGATCTCAAGAGAGATTATCTTTCAGGTGAGATATCAAATATAGGTCCTTACCACTATTGTTAAGAGCGGGAGTGCTGCCTCTATTAGACTGGCCCAATTTGAGTAGTTAAAATATTTAATTTCCCCTGCATTTCAGTTGGATATGATATTCCTCACTTCCTGTCTTAAGCTAATATGTAGTTTTGCTGTGTACTGTTTCAGTTGGTGTGGTTCACCCTAGCATGAGTGCATGGTAGGTGAACTAAAGGATTTCTTCTGTTTCCAATACACTTTGGAAACCCATCTGAATGAAAGATATTATGTTGCACTTCACTGCATAATCCATTTATGCAAAAAATGATCATGACCTGACCAAATTAGACTGCATAAATTACTATTCTGGTTAATATCATGATGGCTTATTGTAAACTGCATTACAAATTGAGGTTCTGATGTAGCTTTCTACAGTGAAACCATTCCAGGTAAGTGAATACTCTGAATAATCATGGTATTTTTTTTTTTGTCCTTCCACTTTTTTCAATAGCTTTTAGTATGTGTGATAACATATACCACTGAACATATACAAAAGTACTTATAGATTAATAGATCCATAGAGTTTAAAGTCAGAAGAGACCAGTAGATCATCTAGTCTAGCCTTCAATATTCTATGGACCATTAAACTTTACCCAGTTACCCTTGAGCCCAATAACTTGTGTTGGCTTAGACAGAGCATCTCTCCTAGAAATGCATCCTGTGTTGAACTGAAAATATCAAGTTATGGAGAATGATGTGAAAATTTACACAGCTGTTCATTCCATTGGGTAACTGCAGAGTCTTTATGTAAACATTAAAGTAGCAGTCAAAATTATGCACATAAATTAACTACAAAATATCATTTATGAACTGTGTGCTCTTGCGTGGTGTTGCCAGCTATGCTCGGAAAATTCATGCACATTTTTTTTCAGCATTGATGCATCTGCACTGGAGCTACCAGTGAGGGAAACTATTATCAGCTGAGCAGCCATTTATACCACTATCTCATTTAATCCTGCTTATACAAAATTGTCAGAATCCCTTAATTAACTTGTGATGGACCATCTGAATAGTTAGTGCTCAGAGAAGAGTTGGATGACAAAGTTTACACCCAGTTGATGACCCTGCCTACATTTTTTTAAAAGAGTTTGGTGGTATAGACATATCGGTAGAGCTATATCAGCAAACCTGCTATACCTCTACTGGTATGTCATGTCAGTAACATTTTAAAACTTCTAGATTTATAATTTAGTTCCATATGAATTTTAATGTAAAGTTGCAATAGCACAAGTTTCAAATTATTTTTTACAAAGCATCCAGTTGATTTAAATCAATGACTTAAAAAAATAATTACATGATTTAAATCATCTTGATTAAAAGTATGTACCCAGGTTTCCAGCGCTGCAAGAGAATATTTAAATTATACATGCTTTAATTGAATTTAAAATATGTTGAAATGCTGTGTTCATATTTAGTTTTTTAAACTGTTTTAAAACAAAATCTAAAGTTTGCGCTGTAAGTGGTTTTATTAGAAATTAAAACATTTGGTATCTGAGAGCAGGGGTTCATTTGCACATACACAAATGCATATGTATTTGCATGTCTAATTTTCATTTGCAGTTACTCTAATAGGGCCTGCAAATAGTCACTTAGGCACATAACTTGTCCAGTGCATATATTTATATGTGCAATGAAAAGAAAAAAGTTCATGCTTTCCTGTCTGACATTTGAAAATTGGGCTTTTTATATTCGTATGTATTCCATCTACTCTGGACTGACATTATTAAGCAGATATCTGTTTTTACACTGCCTCTTATAATTTACCTTTTTGAGAAGTAAGGGAAATTCTTTCGCTCCGGGTCAGAATCTTCTAGTCTAGGTTTAGTAATCTTTCTTTGGTCGTATAGAAGTTCCTATTTGGAAATATAGGACTTGACATACAAAGTCAGACTATCTATTTTAGGTATTTCTGTTCTCCCCAATACTTTAGTGTCAGAGCACCTCACAATGTTCAGTGTTTTTATTGTCACAACGCCTGTGTTGGTGGGTGTTATGCATTATCCCCATTTTACTGATAGGGAACTGAGGCACAGAGAGACCAAAAAGACTTGCCACACAGGACATCTGTGGTGGAACAGAGAGTTGAACCTAAATCTACCAAATCTCAAACTAATACCTGAACTGCTGCAGAAGCCTTCCTTTCTTGGAACTGTGGTCCTTTTAATCCAGCATCCTCTCTCTCACAATGGCCAGTACCAGATGCTTCAGAGAAAAGTGCATGCAACCTTGTATTAGACAGATGTAAAATAATCTGCCCTCCACATTCTCCTCCTAATCCCTAGTAGTTAGATATTGGATTAAACCCTGAAGTACGAGGTTTAATATCTCTTCCAACAGCATATGTTAGCATTAACTATTACTTTTTATCCATGTAAACATCCAATCCCTTTTTGAATCTTGCTAAGGTTTTGGACCCAACAGCATCATTTAGCAGTGAGCGCCACAGTTTATTTACGTGTTGTTGTGTGGAAAAAAATAGTTACTCTTCTTGGTTTTGAATTTGCGATATTTTGATTTCATTGAATGCCTTCTTGTTCTTGTATTGCGTGACAGAGAGAACAGAAGTTCTTGATTTACCTTCTCTATATCATCCATTATTTTATGTCCCCTCTATTCATTTCCTTTCTAAGATACACAATTTTAATATTTTCAGTCTCTCTTTGTATGAGGTTTTTTTATGCCCCTAGTTTTTTGTTGTTGTCCTTCTGTGAGCCCCTTTTAATTCTGCAATATCTTCTTTGAGAGGGTGTGACCAATATTGTACCCAGTATTCTAGATGGGGCTCTATTATTGATTCATATAAATGTCATTGTAATAATTTCTATATTATTCTCCATCCCATTCCATATGCGTCCCAACATCTAGTTTGCTTTTTTGATCACTGCTGCACATTAAGCAGAGGTCTTTATTGAGATGTCCACAGTGACACCCCAAGTCCCTCTGCTGAGTTGATGGAGTTAATTAAGATGTGTGAATAGTTATTTTGCTTTTATCAATGTTGAACTCCTTTTGTCATCTTGTTGTACGTTCACATGTTGATGTGGTCCCTCTGATGTTCCTCAGAGATCTCTCTGCCCTGGACTAACCTAAATTACTTTACCTGCAAATTGTGCCACCTCATTGCTGAACCACATGTTCTGGCTCATTAATAAATAAGTATATTAAACAACATTGGACCTGGTACAGAATCTTGAGGCGCCCCATTCTTAACCTTTTGCCCTGGTGAAAACTGACTGTTTTTTCCTACTTTTTTGTTACATGTCTCTTACCCAGTGTTACAGAGGGAATAAGAAGCCCATGAATGCTACCCAGAGCTTTGTTGAGGCTATTCCCTTGAGTTCTTTTCCATGGATGATTTATAAATCTTAAATCTATAAATATGAGGAAGAAATTCCAAGTGTTAATAGAGTGGGTTCTGCTGCTTTTCACAAGTTCCAGGGCTTTTTACTTTTCATAATCGCTGGAAAATATTGAGGGGGGTGTGTGTGTGTGTGATTGAATTTCTGCCTTACTTATGTAGCCTTTTCAAGATAGGCTGAAGGGAAACACTGAACCTGATTATTCACTTGCTTGCATCAATTTTATGCCAGTGTAACTTCATGGAATTTAATGGATGGTGCTATACAGCAGTACTAGTGAGAGAAGACTCAGGCCCTATTTCTCCCAGTAAGGAAAAGTCTGCATACAGTTTGAGTATCCAGTTTGGTTAAATCTGTGTATCTTCATGGTGTGGATACTCTTAAATCACAGTGATCATCTAGTTTCATTTAATGCATAACACAAGCCATATAATTTTGCACAGGAATTACTGTGTGAAACTCTGTGGCCTGTGGTATTCACGAGGTCAGACTAGATAATCATGATGGTCCCTTCTAGATTTAAATTTTTTTATTTTTATTAAATCCATTTGAGTGCCTTAAATTGATTTTAGCTTAATCAATATAAGGCACTCTTAAACTGATTTCCGAATGTCCACACTAGGGTGTTGGAGTAATTAGCCAAACCAGCTTCTAAGATTCTTACTCTTGTGCTGGTGGTCGCTGGGTGCCTGACCAGCAGCTGCCGCTCTCCAGCCACCCAGCTCTGAAAGCAGCTTAGATGTAAGGGTGGCAATCCCACGATCCCTCTAAAATAACCTTGTGACCCCCTGCAACTCCCTTTTGGATCAGGACCCCAATCTGAGAAACTCTGGTCTCCCCTGTGAAATCGGTATAGTATAGTGTAAAAGCACAAACAAGACCAGATTTCACAGGGGGAGACAAGATTTCACAGTCCGTGACGTGTTTTTCATTGCCGTGAACTTGGTAGGGCTCTAAGTATTAGCCATAGTGGGAAACTTTTCTGAATTATTTTCCAGCTATAGGCAGAGCCTGTGTCTTTTATAATCTATAAATGAAAGCTTCAGGTTTTGTATTTTTTCTTTACTCTATTATGAGACATGCTTTACCTGCTTTAATTTTGTCTTAAAGTATCTGCATTGTTTCCTGTTGTGTTCTGTGTCACTAGTTGAGAGAAGAAGTGTGAGGAAATGGGGGTGAGAGAGGGATTGTTTTCAGATCTAGATTCCGGGAGTCTTCATAGATCCTTCCAGACCCAGGAGTTTTTTTCTTTTGTGGTAAAGCAAGGTTTTAGTTATTCCCATGAATTCTGTGTGTTTTGAAAAGCTTGTATCATTTTTTATAGCGAATGTAGTTTTAGGAAGCAAGGTGAGTTAGTACTTACTTAGTGTTTGCATATTTGTGGTTTACTACCAGAGCCTTGTTGACGATTTGTTCTGTTGTATTTTTTTTCTGCTACCGTGATCAACAGTGTAATAGTTAGTAACATTGACATTTAACTCCAACACCTAAAGATGGCATTTAACTCAATGAGACAAATGGAGCAGAACTGTTTCAAGTTTTCTGTAGATGCAGGAAGACAACATTGCAGTCACGTTGTCAAGGTTGTCTGCACAATTTTGGGCTAGAAACATAATTTTAAAAAATTACATCTTGGATTTTGGAGCACAATTCTGCAGCAAGGGATAGAATCTGCTGCAAGTTCTATGACTGCAAATTTGCATGATATATGAATACACAAGACCCTAAATGTAAATGCATATAATATTTGAGTCACTGTATATCCTACTGATATATTGGTCTGCTTCTTCATCCTTCACTCTCATGAGTAATCTTGAAGTCAGTAGGACTGTTCACAGGAGTAAGATCTGCCTGATTGTGCCCACATCAATATCCTCATTCAAAGTCAAAACTGATAAATCTTGAAAATATTCTCCTAAAGCTAATAAAACTCTGTAATTACCAACTAGGGATTAGTAAATACTAATGGGAAATTTAGTATATCCATTGGCAGTGAACAGACAATTACTGTAAAAGACAGCACAGAATGCTTTCCATTTGATTTCCATGCCAAGTGTTTTGTCTAGCTGTCTGTGATTTGTTTGCATTATTTTATTAATAGTGTTTTTATATTAGATTTGTAGTTACTGTCAAAGTACATACTTCAGTGAACAAAGTATGTCCCATAAAATCGGAAGAATTCTTAGAGATATGTTATAGATGTTAAATGTTCATCTCAACAGTGCTACTAAAGAAAAATTAATCTTTAACCTTCATCTTAGCAATTTGGATTTGCCCATGGTTGTTGATTTCTACCTTATTTCAATATCTGAATTTTGCATCCTACTTTTCTTTGCATACAGTATAATTAATTTACTGCTTAGTCTCAGTATCCTTACATTTGTTTTTAAAGTGTTAATAGAGTAGCTCTTCCATGTATCAATTGATTTGTTTTAATTTCTTCACTTTATTAATTACTGTTTAGTCACATTTCTTGTCACAACACGTTGGTTGGTAGATGGAGTTAAAAACCTATGGAAAGGTAGAAAACTCAGCCCAAGGTTTAGAGATGATGCTTTGAGCTCTGGAAAGAACAAAGTGGGGATACTACTTTCCATAGGTTTCCAGCTTGAAAGAAGAAGTGAAAGTCCAGATGGACTAATTTCTACATTGCTGCAATCACAGAATCCTAATGTCCTTAAGACATTGAAAGGCCAGTTCAGAATTAACAAATGTCGTTTTATTGGAACATTGAGATATTTGTCTTTTTCTGCTTGTTCCCTGTGTGCCTCAAGAATTCTGATGCGATGGAAACTCATTCTGAAGTTCACATTTTGCTTGCTACCCTCTAGGGCTGCTTTGTGTTTAAACCAAGTTCCAAGAAGAGAAGGATATTGTCACCAACAGGTTAGTGCATTTTGATATATATTGCCATGCTTTAGAAAGGATCACTTGATCCCGTAAGCCTCAACTCTGATTTTATTCTGTAATGCCCACATATGGATTTCATTTACTCCCCAATGCCAACACAGTATTGAAGAGCTGTCATCTCTTTAGCAGCAGCACCCCAGCTGGTTATTAACTGCTATGAAATTTCTTCATCTCCAGAGCTCTGCCTTCATTGCCTTCTTCATCTCTATAGAAATCTTTTTTCAGGAAAACTTTTTCTCCATACTGTATAAACAGATATTTTTGTCAAGCCAGTAAACAATAACTGATAAATCAAAGGAGAACCATCATTGGTAGGCACTGAATATTTTTACCTAATCAGAAGTGATGCGTCATTCAGCATGCCAATCATATTTTACTTCGCTTATCTGATTTTGGTGAGTTAAGAGGTTAGGAAAAAGCCCTTTGTACCCCTAAGGTTCTTGTCCATTGTTCCTCATTATTTATGCTTCCCATCCATCAGCACCCATGTAGTATTCACCATCTGAGAAGAACTAGACAAGACCGACTCCCCTTGGACCTATGAATAGTGCTGCTCGGTTCCTGTTGAAAGCAACTCAAGAGACATCCTGTCCTTACACCCAGGTTAAGCATGCTGCCTTGGCAGCACTCCTAATCCCTACTAGTCCCAGAGCTGTCAAAAGGGGTGACAATTTGAATGAAGAAGAGTGCAAAAAAGAAAAAGATATAGCCAGATTTTAAATCTCATTGGAAAACACTGCGGACTCTTATCACCAGAGGGCTATACTGTAACACCTGCTTTAAAATTAATCCAAAATGATTTTCAGGCCTGGCATGTCTGAAACCCCAGGAGCTTGAGATCGGGAAGTCTAACCTAGGTTTTCTAACTGTCAGTACAGAGCACTACTAGATAACTAAGACAGTGATTGGATTTTATCATGGGATAGACTTGGGACATCACAGTAGAATTTTTCTTTTACTGAAAGCTTTGTTTGTGTTAACATTCTGCTAAATTAATCTTGCTAAAACTGATGTTGCTCCAGTTTAGCAGCCAATATGCAATATCACTATCTTTGGGAATATTTCAATGAAATTTAATACAAATGTTAAGTAATTTGACTGGTTTACAATAGCAAATGTTTAGAATAATCTTTTAAATATCTTTTTTGGGAGATTTAACATGCTACTGGATTAAGTGAAATATCTAGTTAATTGCCACATCGCTAGAGGAAATGACATTCTCAGATTAAACAGATGCAATTTAATTGAGTAGGAGTCGTCTATTTTTTTTAAACCCTGAGGAAAAGAAGAATCCAGGAGTTGTCAAATATACAAATCAGCTCTCCATCTTTTAGTTATGCGTCTTGTGGTTCTGGCCATTGTTAAAAATATTGGCTGGTCACGGCATATGTGCACATGCACATCCCCCTCTTCCATCATCTACTCAGGACTAGATTTTTTTTTATGGTGTTTAGGTACCTAAAGATGCAGATATAGTACCTGGTGGAATTTTCATAAGTGCCTATGCATCTAATGCCCATTGGGACTTAAAATCCTATTAAAATCTGATTTGAAAATCCCAGTAGGTCCTGAGATAAATCTTTAGGCACCTAAATACCTGTAAGTCTGTTCCTCAGTCCAAGACACTGATTTTGTTTACCTTTCTTTCTGGCTAGTCAGAAAATGGACTCCACGTATGCATTTATAGGTACAAGAGAAGACCATGCATATGCACAAACGTCTATTAAGGCCTAAGAAATAGGCAGTGCTCCCTTGTTTGTATGTCCAGGTTTTTGGCCAAGTCCTGCAAGATGCTGAGTACTTTCAAATCCCATTAACTTCAGCCAGAATTGCTGGTACTCCACACCTCTCAGGACCAGTTCTTTGTGCACACTTGCACCTCACATCTGCTGTCTAGAGACTTGGGGGAAAAAAACCAAAATAATAATTTCGGTATGATCACACACACGTGGTGGTTTGTGTTGCTTTTAGTTAGTTTTAAAAAAAATAGATATGCAAGACCAAAGTCAGTGGTCACCAACTGGTTGATCGCAATCTCTGGCGGCAGTGCAGTGTGGCTGCCGCTAAGGCAGACTCCACACCGCTCCCGGAAGCGGCCACTGCCGCCCTGGGGGCAGGAGGGCAGCGGTCTCCCTCCGCGCTGCTCCTGCCTGCAAGCACCACCCCCGTAGCTCCCATTGGCCAGGAGAGCTGGAAGGGAGGTGCTTGCGGAGAGGGGCAGTGCATGGGGCCACGTGCCCCCCCGCCCTCCCCACCCTGGGGCCACAGGGTGCGTTGGCCCCTTCCGGCAGCCGAGTGAGGCCGGGATAGGCAGGGGGCCTGCCTTACCCTCGCTGCGCCCGCCGCCAACCCAGGAGCCACTGGAGGTAAGTGCTGCCCAGCGGGAGACTGCACTCCAACCCCCATCCCTGAGCCCCCTCCTGGAGCCACCACCTCATACCCTCTCCTGCACCCCAACACTCTGCCCCAGCCCAGAGCCCCCTCCTGCACCCAAACTCTCTCCTACAGCTTGCACCCCTTACCCCCTCCTGCACCCCAACCTCCTGCGTCAGGCTCACCCCAGAGCCCACACCCCCTGCCCCAGCCGAGTGAAGGTTGGGGAGAACAAGTGACGGGGTGGGGGGAGGGAATGGAGTGATCGGGGCAGGGCTTTGGGGATGGGGTGGGGCCTTGGGGAAGGGGCGGGGTAGATCCTGATCTTGGCCATAAAAAGGTTGGAGACCACTGGTGTAGGTAAATAATGGAACCCCCATCCAAGATCTCATTGATCACCAATAGTGATACATTCACAGGCGCACCAGCTTATTCATTTCTTACTCCTAAGGGAATTATGCGCCAAGAAATTTAAAATTCTGCACATTTTATTTGTCAATAAATAAATGTGGCTCCAGCATGGCAGTCAGGAGCACAGGCCACTGGCTGCATTGACGTGGGCGATCACCATGCAGCTCCCACTTCCCCTGGTACAGAGACTCGGCAGTGAGGCTGCACCTAGGGGGAGGGATAGCTCAGTGGTTTGGGCATTGGCTGCTAAACCCAGGGTTGTGAGTTCAATCCTTGAGGGGGCCACTTAGGGATCTGGGGCAAAATAGGTACTTGGTCCTGCTGGTGAAGGCAGGGGGCTGGACTTCATGGCCTTTTGGGGTCCCTTCCAGTTCTATGAGATAGGTATCTCTCAAATTATTCTTGCAAGGGCTGGGCTGGGCCTGCCCCAGAGCCCTGCCCCTCTGCACCAGGGGTTCCAGGTGTGGGTGGGCAGGTCAGCCCAGCAAGATCCAAGTGTGGAGGGGCTTAGTATGGGGGGAACCAGGTGTGTGGGGAGTGGTTTCTGTGGAGGCAATCTGGATGTGGGTGGCTCAGTGAGAGATCTGGATGCAGAGAGGCTCATTGTGGGGTTCCGGGTACAGGGGCAATGAGATTCTGCAGGGGATTGGGGTGAAGGTAGTTGGGGCTTGGGGGAGGGGGTGAAGGTGTGGGGGGATCAGTGGGGTGGAGTTCTGCGTGTGGGGGCTTTTTGGAGGGGACCAGGTATAGAGGGGTCAGGCTTGCCAGGGTGAGGGTTCAGTGGGCCTGCTTAACAGGGGAGCCCCAGCTGCTGCTGAGGGGACGCTGCATGTGGGCTCCCACTCCTTCCCCATGATTCCCCTGTCTTCTCCATCCCCCTCACTCCCACATTCCCTCCCCCTGCTCTATTCTACCCCTTTCCTTCCCCACTGTCTCCTCCCTCCCCCTTCCCTCATTTCCCCCAGCCCCAACGCGGGCACTCGCTGCTGCACGGAATAGAAAACAGGAAGGCTTCCAGAACACAGAAGGGGTGCAGGACTTGCACTGGGACCCAGGAGGCTGTGTTCAACTGCAGAGTTAGGGGAGCCATGGAAAGACAGCTTCCTTCAGCTGGGCAGCCCTGTGCTTGTAGAATGGGGGGGGCAAGTGGCATGTAACCCCATACGCCCCCCCATGCCTCGCCTCTGTTTGCAGGGGGGCAATCCCCCCCAAAAAACTGCATCCATGGTCACCCCCTTGCCCTCATGCTCTTCCCTTTGCTTCCCTGCCATTTTCTGCAGGGAAACACAAGAAATCGGGGAGGGGGCATTTTCTGCAGGTGTGCAGTCCTGCAGAATCCCCCCAGGAGTAATTTCTAGAGACTAGACTGCAGCTGATTGCTTAGTACCTGATTATTAAAGGGAACTTACAGTTCTGTTGTACCATTTATTTTTGTTTTCATGTCTTTGCTATTGCAAAGAGAAAAGTTAATCATTGTAGTCAATCCTGCATTGCCCTGACAGTTAACTGAACTGTTTATATAACCGTCAGCCATTGTACCCTTCCAGGTACTGTTAGCTGTCCTCTAAGCCAGGGGTTCTCAACATTTTTCTTTCAAAATGCTATAAGAACTCCATGGCCCACCTCTGCCAGAACATATAAAAGCCAGGGCTGGTGTTACGAGGTAGCAAACAGGGCATTTGCCTGGGGCCCCTGTGAAGCGAAGTTGCTCAGGCTTCTGCTTCAGCTCTGGGTAGTGGGGCTCAGGGCCTTGGGCTTCAGCTGTGCATGGCAGGGCTTAGGCTTTCTGCCCTTGGCCCCAGTGAGTCTAACACTGGTCCTGCTTGGGGGACCCCCTGAAATGTGCTCGCAGCCCCCCAGGGGGCCCCAGACCCCTGGTTGAGGACCACAGCTCTAAGCTACAGCAAGTCATGCTGACGGACTTGCATTTGTGAGAGTTAAAGGTAGTTACAGGCTCTGCATGCACGTTTTTACAAGGGGATTCCTACGTGAAGTAAGAGTGTGGTTGGAGATTTTTTTTAATTTAAACATTATTTTATTGTCAAATTCACTTTCCCATTTCTCCTTCCAGCTTTGCCTCTACTTCTTGGCTGAAGGCAGGGTTTAGGGGTTCTAAAGCAAAGCAGCACCTAGGAAGCTGAGTGCAGAATGTCTCAGCAGAGAGACATCAGGACACTGCTAACAAAGAGGGTCTGATATTTAAGAAGTGCTTATTAACTTTAAAGCTCAGGGAAGTGAGGAAAGGTTGGAGATGGGGACCAGAAACTTAGACCTGGTCTGCACTTAAAAGTTTTGCTAGGATATGTCAGGAGTGTGAAAAAATTACAAGCACCCCCAACTGACATAGGTATGTTGGCAAATGTAAACACTGTGATCCCACCACAGATGTGCTTTCTGTGGTTGGGGAACTGGAATAAGTTATAGTGGCAAAAGTTATTTGTATTATGCCATTCTAGGAGCCCTGATCATGGACTAGGACCCCTGTGGGCTAGACATTGTACAAACACTCAACAAAAAAGACGGTCCCTGCCCAAGTTGTTTAGTTTCTTCTGGTATAAACGGCATCTCCACTGTGGAATAATGGAGTTGGGACCAGAGACCTACTGCAAGGCACTGTGGAAGACCCCATGACTGGCTGGTTGCGAGGGCTGTGAGATGGACTGAAACATGTTGGACAGTTTGGGAAGGGGGATATTTATAATAGGGGAGACAATGCTAGTTTATCCAGCTGCAGGGCGGGATGTGTATGGTTGCCAAGCAGGGTTGCCTAGTGCATTGGTTCTCAACCGGGGGTCCGAGGCCCACGGGGGGGCTGCGAGCAGGTTTCAGAGGGTACGCCAAGCAGGTCCGGCATTAGACTTGCTGGGGCCCAGGGCAGAAAGCCAAAGCCCCCTGGCCTGGGGCTGAAACCCAGGGCTCCAAGCCCTGCCACCCGGATCTGAAGCCGAAGCCTGAGCGACTTAGCTTCGCAGGGCCCCGTGTAGCTTGGAGCCCTGGGCAATGACCCTGCTTGCTACCCCCTAACTCTGGCCCGGGCTTTTATATGCAGAAAAACAATAGTTGTGGCACAGGTGGGCCATGGAATTTTTATAGCACCTTGGGAGGGGGCCTCAGAAAGAATATGCTTGAGAATCCCTGGCTTAGTGGAAAGAGCATTGGACAAGGATTCAGGAGATCTGGGTTCTAGTCCAGGCTCTGCCTCTGGCCTGCTGGCTGGTTGTGGGCAAGTCACCTCTGTCTCTGTTCCTGCATTTTAGAGATGGTGATAATGATACTGACCTCCATTGTAAACTGCTTTGAGATTTGTGGATAAAAAGTGCTATATAAGAGCTAGGTATGTAGGTTTGTATATATTTATTTTATCTTTTTGTCTCAGTCTGGGACCAGTGGTGAAAGTCAGCTCATTCACCAACTCCTTCTGGCAACAGCTTCTGCATACTTCCCTCACTTGTTCTGCCTACCTGATAGAGATACATGAAGTTAGTAGATCAATAATGGCTTGTTATGAATGAGGATAGATTTCCTTTTCAGCCATTGTCTAGTTTTCTTATGAAAAAAAGTTTTGTTTTTACAAACACCATTATGATTGCTTTTTATTTGTATTTTTCCAGCTGACTATTTTAGTCAAGGTAAAAATGATTCAGAGGACAGCGATCTTCGATTTGCTACTTGTCAGTTGTTATGGAAGCAGATCAATTCTGAAACAGAGGTGGGTCCTGCTACTTATTACTAACTATACATTTTACATTTTAAATCCATTCTGGTGTTTTGTTTTGTTCTTATTTTTCTGAGTGATTTCCTTTACCTGCAGAAAAGATGAATGGTCTGAGGCAGGAAGAGAGCCAGAAATGTGGAATGAGACTGAAATCTCCATGAGGAACATATAAAAAACACCACTGGTACACTGTTTCTAACCATGACACACATACCAATTCTTATGCATAAGCTTCCCCTCCTTACCTTACTTAAGGTCCTCTTTGCTGTATCCTGGTGTATTGCCACTGTCTGCTTCTAATCCAGTTGTGTGTTTTTTAACCCACAGTGAAGTTTAGGCTGCTCTAAATCTCAGTTTTGTGGGGTATAGGGCATCTCAAGGTCCATTGTGGATTAGAATGCATGCTGGAGAATGGAAGAAGGACACGTGCTAATATGGCTGAGCGCTTAGTCTGATGTCAAGTGTCTTTTATATACCAGTGAGAAGTCCTATAATGATAACCACCTCAAATGAAGCAGACTGTTTTAGGAAAAATAAAATGTTTCCTCAACCTCTTGGTTACTTGAAGCCTTATGAAATTAAGTAGCCTATAATTAGGAGCCCAAAACATTTTAATAAGTTTAACATTGCAAGATGGAGCAGATAAAGAGAGATTTTTATTATGGTGGGATTTTTTTGAGGGAAAGCAATCCCAGAAGATATTCTGCCTACTAGCCTTCCCTCTTCACCTGTTTCTCTCTCCCTGCATTTAAAGAAGAACTTGCAGCCTGTGCTGAACTTAATATAACTGACTGAAAACATAAAAGCAGTGATAGGTAGTGGGGTTTTATACTTTTCTGGCTGTGTTTACCAAAGATATGTTTAAATCAGGGCTTGCTTCCATGCACCTCATTATTATTAATTATTGTTAATATTATTATTAATATGCAGATCGACTTCTGCAAATAGTTTTGGGGAAAATCTTTGAAAAAGTCAGACTGATTTTTTTTTGACATTTTTCTAAACAAACCATTTCAACATTTCATTTTGAGATGATGTTTGAAATGTTTCATTCAACCAGAATAAAAAAAAATATCATTTGAGACAAACAATTAAAAAATTCAGGTTTTGGTTTGAAACAAAGCAAGTTTGGGTGGTGGGAGGTGGATTTTTTTTTTGTTTGACCACTGAATCAAAAAATAAATTATTCATTCAGCTCAAGGGTCTTGGTAGAACAGTTCAATGCAACCATGTACTCAATGTGCAGTAGTGGTCAAAAAAGCAAATAAAGTGTTAAGATACCTAAGGCTCAGAAGATACAGCAACTGGCTGGTCACAGCCCCTAAAGCCAACCCCATAAGTGATTTTTGTTGTAAGAAGTATGTGATTAGGTTTTGGTTGGTGGAGATGAAATCATCTGTCCATTACATTTTCTGATATTCCTAAACAGAACTACAACTTTCCTGTCTATTCCAGCAGAAGGAATATTTTGGGCTGGAGGTAGAGAACCACAAATAAACACATTTGATAATCAAAGGAAATAGAAAAATACTGCAAAAGTATATCTGTCTTTATTGATTTTTTTTAATTATTTTTTTTCCTGTTGAATGTTGACTGTCCTGTGTAACTGTAGAATTCACACAGAAAATGCTTATAGGTGTTCTGTAAGACAATAGGAATCAGAGGAGTAGGCATGGCCATCCTGCCAGAAAATAATTGCACTGTTTTGTACATCAAGAGGTCACTTGCTTTTTCATAGCTAAAGACATTTTTTCTCCTCTGTGCCTGAATCATTTTTAAGATTATTGTTCAACCTGTCGTGCAGCAACATACTTAAACAAAGATGCAGTGTCCCTGAATTATTGGGATACTTGATCAAAGCATCAAGGGAAAACAGAAAGCAACACTTCTGTTTCTGCCACCTAATAAATTATACACTCTGGTCATAATTGGCAGAAAAACAGACTATTAATTTAGAATTGGACCTGGATAATTTGCTTTGAGGCTTTTAACAACCAGTAAAGTGACAAGAGGGAAGCAGGAAAAGGGGGACTCCAGTGTCTCCCCACCTGTGTATAATAAAAGCTGCGTGTGTGCATTTGTTTTCTAGAAAATACAAGAAGAACTGAATAAACAATTATTTGATAACCTAATACGTTTTCTGAGACAATCTCACTCTGAATTCCAAACAAAGAAGACAGAATGGATGTGTCGGATGAAATCCAGTGAAATTCCTACTGCAGCTCTTGTCCTAGGTAACCTTTTTGCATTTTAAGACACTTTGTGGTACACCTGTCAAATCTCTAGATGAGATTAAAGATCAAAGGAAATTGATTTAGAGCCTTCCAGCTATTGGAGCAAGCAGCCTGAACTTCAGAAACATTAACAGACAAGAATCAGAGGAAAGCTGTATCGGTTTTAGTTCTCCTCTTGTTTTTCCAATATGTATGAATGCACAGTGTGAGAGCATCTCCACCATAGGTTTTGCCTTAGGCAATAGGAGGGAATGGACATCAGAACATTTGGTCTCTATTCCCATTTCTACCACCAACGTGCTATGTGGTTTGTCTGATTATCTTGGTTTTTTAATATGGCATCCATTACCCTGGGATATGAGTGCCTCGTATATTTATGAATTTATTCTCCCAATCCTCCTTTGAGAGAGGCAAGTATTGTCCTTTTTATTTATAGTTTTATTTTCCAAATACAATAAATATACCAAAACACCAGATTCATCATAATACTCAAAGTAAGTAAAGAGGTTAGATTGAAGAGCAGGGATAGGAGGGGAAGCAACATATCTATCTTAAAAAGCTACAATAATCATAGACCTCTTAAAAAGTCAGCTTTGAATTTTTTGGACATTCCCCTTCTGCAGAATAAGAGTCAGATGCAAAGTCAGCCATATCACTGAGCTGGTGGGGATTGACTTTTTTCCATTTTTTCAGGATTAAATTTTGTTAGTTACCAGTGTTGACCATTGGGACCTTGCCGCTTTGTTACCAGATAACCTCCAGGTATCAGGAATATATCCATGGATGAAATTTAAGGGGGAGGGCTTCAACTTAGCATCCAATATCAAACTGGTCCTTTGACCCACCTCATAAGATAAATTCTTGATACTGGGGCACTCTCAAAACATATAAGCTAATGCAATACCCAGGGAGTTACAATACCAACAGCAGTCCATATTTATGAGACCCTGTGGCAGGCTGGACTAGGTCTGGAGGCCTCGCAGCCCTGCATCACCCTGGCCCAGAATAGAGCAGCGAGAAGTCCTCCAGGCAGCCTAGACTGGCTGTAGAAGAGCGGCCAATCAGAAGGGCTGCTGGAGCGACCAGTAGGGGGCCAGACGAGCCAGATAAAAGGCAAGCAGCAGAGGAGCCTTCAGTTCCTTCCTGGAGCTTGAAGAGGGAGAACCAGGTGCTTGGCTGGCTGAGCAGCAAGTTCCTGGATAGCTCACTGTGGAGGCAGAACTGAGCCCAGGGAAGATTGCCAAAGACTGGGTGCCTGGGTGGCTGGATAGAAGAGCAACAGGACCATGAAAAGGTCAGTGCGGGCAGGCTGAGCCCAGAGGACTGAGACCAGGACCTGCCCAGACCAGGCGAGGGTACCGAGATGGGCCCTGCTGATCTGGTTAAAGACTGAACCCAGAGAGGGCTAGCAAGGTGTCTGAAGAAGGCAGTGTTTCTGGGAAGAAGCCTAAGAGCTACAACCCCATATCAGAGCTGGGATAAGGACTTGGGACTGTATACCCTGGAAGGTGGGACAGCGTGTGCGACTCGGACGGAGGGCTGAGCTGACAAAGACCAGCCAAGAGAACCACGGGGAGGAGGGCGGGGAGTGCTTGCGAGAGGAGGGTGCCACCGCATTGAAAGAACAAAAAAAAAACAAAAAGCAGGCTCTCACCTAACCAAGAGAAAGGGGGCCATCCACGAGATGTGGGTGCCCTCCCGACCCCCCCATGAAAAGAATTGTGTTTGCAGGCACTATCGGCCAGAGAAATGGAGGCATGCATGAGAGGCAGGTGCTGACCCTGTTACAGGCCTATTACCATTAGCCTTCATGGGGATCATTATATTTAAAAGGGGCAGTTTTAGTCTCAGGTCGCTTTTTTAACATTAGATAAAATTGTATATATTGTCTCTCTTTTTGACAAATGAGGAAGTGAGGGGAAAAAGATATTTGGGCAAGGATTTTATTCACAGAAATCAATGGGAGTGTGCCATTGGCTTCAGTGGGGCCAGGATATTGCCCTTAGGGTAGGTTTTTAAGGCCTGGATTGACAAAGCCCTGGCTGGGATGATTTAGTTGGTGTTGGTCCTGCTTTGAGCAGGAGGTTGGACTAGATGCCCTCCTGAGGTCTCTTCCAACCCTAATTTTCTCTGATTCTATTTCTGCATGTCAAGAAAACACCTTCGGTTGGCCTGTGTCAGCTGACTTGGGCTGGGGCTGTAAAATTGCACGGTAGACTCTCGGGCTGGAGCCTGGGTTCTAGGACTTTCCCCGCTCTCAAGGTCCCCCTAAAATTAGGTCTGTGCTATGGTTCTATCTGGTTTTTGTTTGTTTGTTTGTTTAATTTGGTTTAGCTGAAATAGTTTTACAATCGGTTAGAAAATGTTCCCATTGTACACAAATCCAGGGAGCCTATGGCAGAGTTGGTAACTGAACTCAGATCTTCCAAGTTCCAGTCCTTCCTCCTTGGCAGTGGGGATAAAAGAAATAACTAAGCAGCTCTGTTTCAATTTCCCCTTAAAAATCTAATGTGTACATCACTAATCTTTAGACTCTTTGGAGGTTGTGGTGGGGAGAAAGATGAGAAAACCTGCTTTAGTTCTGAGATCTGGTATAGTGGTAGTATAAGACTCTTTTGTTGTCTTTCTCCATCCCTTCAAAATTCTAAATAACAAAAGAACTGGCTTTTCCTCATTTTTGCTAAAGAGAGTATTCTTGACAGCTTGTTAAGTGGACTCCAATGCAAATTACATCAAGAGGGATCAAATAGCTGTTTAAAAAAAAAAGAGAGAAATATTCAGGTCTCAGGTGCCCATTACCTATCTTCCTCCTGGAAGGAGCTTGAGGGATATTTCTGTTGCTGTCTCTAGAGAGAGAAAGTAATCTGTGATACCTTTGATTTTAATCAGCCATCTCTAATATGGAATTCTGAATACAAATTTTCTTCATAACTTATAGGTGACCTGTCATTTTTTTCACTATTCTCTTTCTCGTCTATTTGGGATATCTTCTCATTCAGTGATTCTGATAATAAACGGGGATAATCCAATACTGATTTTTCTTCCTTCTAGGTGTAAACGTTACAGATCATGACGTGACATTTAAAAGTCTCTCAGAGGTTCTTCAGGATAATGTTACTCCTTATGTAGTCTCACTGCAAGCCAAAGAATGCCCAGGTATATAATGTAATAGCTTTAACAACCTGTTCAAATGGTGAATGCCATTAACCATAAATTCTTTTTTATATTTTTGAATAATAAAAATTATGGATGGAAAAGACCTTTTAGGCCATCTAGTCCAATCTCCTGACAATGCAGGATTGTTCTCTGCAATACATTTTCTAGTTATGTCCAGTTTTGTTTAAAACAACGAGGATTCCACCACTTCTTGTGGGAGACTATTCTATCTTTGTCATCCTGTTCAATTTGAAATAAAGCCGTTGCATATTTTAAGATTTTTTTTTAGAATTTTATATTTGGTCCAACCATTTCTTATTGTAAGCCTCGGGAAGAAGCAGATGTGACAATTGTCATGGTTTCAGGGTAACTGCACCTGTATTCTTCCCTCCCTGGTCCACTGTAGGGGTGCCCAATCAGGTGTCAAGCCTCCAGCTATCACTTGTCTCTGGGAAGGGACCTCTGTCAAATTCCCTTTTTTAACCGGGGGTTTTACAGCTGCATGGCCACATTCGATACAGTGTGACATCCGCAGCAAGACAGTCTGCCTTAAGGCCAGCTCCTGGGCTTATCTTTCTCTCCAAGTGCCATGACAGGTGTGATTTACCAGTAATCCAAACAGCTCTTTCTAAGCAAGTACGTTTATTCGTAGGGCAAAAGCTTTGTGTGTGAGAGAGAGAGCCCCAATAAACAGATTTAAACACACACTAAACAGATCAGGAGTCACCCACCAGTCTTATAGGACCCTAGTAAGCCAAAAGCTTTCCAACCTTTCAGCAGGGCCTGTTTGTTGAATCGAAAGAACCTGTGTCAGTTCAAGCTCAGTTTTTTATACCTAAAGCCACTTCTTAGTTTGAGTCTCTGGAACACCCAGTTTGAACTAGTATATGCAAACCTCCCCAAGGCTTGTACCTGTCTAGAGTTGTTTAGTTACAGTGACTCACCTTAATCACCTTCCCCAATACACAGTTTTTAGTTTCTGGAGGAGCTGTGGTAACTCTCTTCCATAGAGTAGACTAGAGCACAAACATATAAACCATCCATAAATTTTAGTAAGTGGTCCCCAAAGATACTGAATCTGTCACAACAAATATTCGATTAAAACTGAAATCTTCCTCTGCAAACCCTAGTCTCCTCTCTTTCAGCCACCAACTTCATGTCTCTGAGATATTTTCATAGTGAGGAGAATCACACCTGGGTTGTTGTGTTTTTTTTGTTAAGTTTTACATATTTTCAGAAAAATACTACTTTTTTTTTAATGCCAAGAACACGCCTCATGGATACGTATTTATATTATATGAAAAACCTAACATCATCTATATTCTTGAAAGCTTTATGTATATGAGCTTCAATGTGTACAATATAGCAACGTATTTTACTGTAATCAGGAATATCTGTAATAACATTTTCTTCCAAATATATACTTTTTACTCAAAAGACTAAAATCACTCCAAGAAATATACTCAGATCTCTTGTTTAGCCTTTTAGTCTAACTTTAGGTTAATCTAGTAGTGCACAAACAGTGCATTGTTCCTGCCTGGGGGAGAGGCAGGATCAGTGTCTGACCCTTTGATTTCCTCCTTCCCCCACCAGACAAAGCTAGTAGTGTTAACTATTGTTATACAGAGGAGTCCTGATCTATAGAGGTTTGGGAGCTGCCTGGGGAAGTTGAAAATAATGCTCTGCAGAGAGGGTGAGCTTGGGGAAGGGGAAGAAAAGACAAAAACAGGATGATCGGGGAGGGGCAGAAATAGGTGTGTGCAGGGTTAGAATTCTAGGTAATTAGGTGAGAATCTCTTCATTGTATGTCTATATGTTGTAAAGGCATAAAACATCTGCTTCAGAAACTGATGGGACAGCTAATGGACTGCTGTGTAGATTTGGACTCATCTGAAGAGGAGGAATGTGTTAACATTTCCCAGAAAAAGATACGCTGCTCAATGGCTTCTCTTTCCAAATGGTATGAGAGTGTAACAAAGGTAGGCTTTCATACTGCCATTTTACAAAATATCTGGCTTTTAAGTCTCATAAAATTTTAATTGCATGACTCAGTCTTATATCTAATAGTCAAAACACTAGCAAAGCTAGTCTTTCATTTAGTACTAGGTGATACCTGACTCTGAGACCATCAGAACCTAAAAGTATTCTTTCATGAGTATGAATTCAGTTTCTAATTAAATATTCATGTCTATCTTTTTGAAAGGTCACTTTTGAAAGTGTTTTCATAATTCCAAAAAAAAAAAATGGTTGTTTTATGCTCAGATCTGACTTCCAACCAAATGTTGTTCTCTCCAGACAAGATCGTTGAAGTATTTGTTTTGAAAAACAAAGTATAAAGGACAGATGATCAGTGTTAAGTTGGCCTTTTACGGAAACTATCTGAAGCCTGCACTACACAGGCAGTTGTTAATAGCAAAACCTTCCAAATGTTTTATATTTTCTCACCATTGAAAAACTAAAAATTAGGAACACAAATATTTTACCAAAATTTATTGAGACTCTGAGGGTCTCCTCTGGTTTCCTACTGGGTAATTGGACAAAAAAGCATAGAATAATTTTCCTTATTACTTTGTATTTACATTGATTTCAGTGGGATTTATGTGCTTTGTTGAATAGAAATGGACTTTAGCATGTGCTTAAGTCCCTGCTAAATTGGGACCTAAATATCCATGTTCCAGCAACCAGCCCGAGTAGCTTGAGTATCTCAGCTGAGATAGAAGAGAGATGTACTGAGGGACAGGAGGAAAAAGAATCCTCCTCCCTACTCCCAGTGCTGGGAAGTCATTATGCAGATTCTGCTTTAACCTACTTTAGAATAGCCTTTATGGTAGTAGCACACCCCCTGAAGCAGAGTAATAGTGTATCTGTGCAACTGAGGATGCTTCATCCCTTTTCAGTTCCCAGGCATGCCTGACTTGCCACTGTGATCTTCAGAAGAAGTGGTGTAAATCTGTGTGCCCACCCCAAATTGTCCCTCCCTTTGCCCAGTGGAACCACACCAGAGGGCTCTGCAGAGGGAAGGGCTGGATTGGCCCTTGTTGAAGAATAGTTTTCTTACTATTCTCTGTTATAACTGTTTCGTTTAGGTCACAGGAGAGGAACAGTGGTAATGTACACAGTTAGAGAAGTACCATGTGTTCCTTAAACACAGCTAATTTTGTTTATTTTGGTTAAGTTGTCCATGTGGTAATAGAGTGTTATAACATGGGAGACAAGAAACTTACTTTGTATTTTCCCAACTTCTGTTTTATAATATATGGACAATGGCTTTAAAGAAAACAGGTTCTGAAACTCCAAGCAAAAAAAGAACTTCCTCTTCCAGGCACTGGCAATCTCCTCCAATTGTGGTTATCTTCAAGGACATGGAAAGTTTCACAACGAAAGTACTTCAGGACTTCATAGTTATCAGCAGGTAATGTGCCCTGACGTTTTGGACTGGTGCCCTTTTACTCCCTTCCACTTTTTCTAGTTGTTGCCATAAAATTAAAGGCTGGAGCTCAGGTGTCACTTTTGCTTGGGGTGGTAACCTGCCCACTGTGCCACGAGAATGCAGGCCAAATCACTCAAGTGCTGATGGTTCTCCAGTGTTTCTCCCCATATGCCCAGAAGGACAGAGCGGTTCTCCATAATTCACTGGAAGAGAATTGTAGAGTGACTCAGCTAAATGCAGCACAAAGAACCTTTGGATATGCCCCCAGAAGTCCTAGTGACACTGGTGGTTGAGGGGGTGCAGCAGAAGTAACGACACAGTAACTCGGGTACAGCTTCTTAGTACAGCTGCTGAGATCCAGGCTAGTCTAAACAGGGTTCTCAGACCTCATTGTTGATCACCTAAGCTAACTCTGGAGTGACAACATATCCCTTCTTGATGGTAAAATCCTGGGACACGCAGTATCCCTTTACAAGAGCATGGAGAGGATGGAAAACTGAATCAGAAATTTTGAGAATCGCAGTAGTGGTGCAAGTGAGCAGGCAGTGGAAAACAAGCACTTATTAGTAGAAATGATGAACTGTTAGAATACTACCTAATTTCCAATGTTCTGAAGTCTTGAAGGGGTGGTTATTGTCATGGTGCCTGTCTGATGGGGAATAGCTGAGGTCACATATTTGAAGTTGAGTGGGAGGGTTCCAGCAGCAGATAAGTTCGGATGTTTGTCCTGTGGTTTGCTAGAGCAGTGGCTCTCAACCTTTGCAGACTACTGTACCCCTTTCAGGAGTCTGATTTGTCTTGCGTACCCCAAGTTTCACCCAATTTAAAACCTACTTGCTTATAAAATCAGACAAAGATACAAAAGTGTCACAGCACACTGTTACTGAAAAAGTCTTACTCTCTCATTTTTACCATGTAACTGTACAATAAATCAATTGAAATATAAATATTGTACTTACATTTCAATTATAGTATATATAAAGCAGTATAAACAAGTCACTGCTTGTATGAAATTTTAGTTTGTACTGACTTTGCTAGTGCTTTTTATGTAGACTGTTGTAAAACTAGGCAAATATCTAGATGAGTTGATGTACCCCCTGGAAGACCTGCACAGAAGAAGCCTAGCATCAGTGCAATAACTATACAATTAAAAGTTGTCTTCCATAAAATCTGCTACTGTACTGCTGGACTAGAAGTCAGTCAATGTTGTGCCTTATCTTTTAAAGAAGGTGCTGGGGGTGTTCTTGGGAATTAGACAAATGCACTTTACTTTGTTATTACAAACTAATTTACCTGATACTAAAGATGGAGTTAAAACATCTTGATGACATAAAGTTTAAAAAAAAAATGGTTTCTGCATAGGAAAATCCTACTTCTCCAATCTGTTAGAATTCTTTGAGGTAGCCAACTGGATAGTAGATAAGGGACAGATGCTATATATAACTTTTTAAGATTGATTAAAAATTCTTCAACAAAATCCCTCATAAAAAGTGGCTAAGGAAATGATATAGTTACGGGATTAGAGCTGAAGCCCTGTCATGGGTTGAAAACTGGCTAAGAGGTTGAGAACAAAAAGAAGGAATAGTCAATTTTCATCAGGGAAGAAAGTTAGTAGTGGGGTGCCACAAAGATCTGTAATGGGACTAGTATTATTTAATATATTAGTGAACTTTAAGGGGCAGTGTTAAATTGTATAACTCTGTTTTGGATAACATGAAACTAGAAAAGGGAAGAGGCTATACCTCTGTATAAAGCAGTGATAGACCCTCATTTGAACACAGTGCTCAGTTCTGGTCATCACATGTCAGAAAAAATGAACTAGAAATAGAAAAGATCCAGAGAGGGCAAAAATTATAAGAGAAATGGAAAAACTCCAGAACAAAGAGAAATTTAGAAGTTTAGGATTGTTTGCTTTAGAGAAGGAACAAATAAGTGAGTGTATAGTAGATCTAAAACTTATTGCATGTGTATATATAGAAAGAGCTATTTGGGCATTCCAATTTTCCTTTCCTCGTAACACATGAACAACTTGATAAACAGTGAAATTAAAAAGCAGTACATTTAAAACTGCTAAAGATACATGAATTACACCACAAATAATTAGCTGGGGAACTCACTGCCACAATATGTTGTTGAGGCAAAGAGTCTAGTTAGATTTTAAAAAGAGGTGTGTGTATGTGGTGGTGGTGGTGGTGTTCATATATTGTATTTATTAATCACAGATGTGCTAGGATAAAAACAAGATGAAGTCAAGGGAGAAAGGATTTCACCCACAGAAGGAATATAGACTCTTTAAGACGTACTAAACCAAACACAAAACTCTCTAGGAGACAGACAGAATTAACTTCTCTCATAGGAATGCTAATTTGTGTAAATATGCAGTGTTGTTGTAGCTGTGTTGGTCCCAGGATATTAGACAGACAAGGTGGGTAAGGTAATATCTTTTATTAGTTGAACTTCTGTTGGTGAGAGAGAGAAGCTTTTGAGCTACACAGAAGCTCTTCTTCACGCGGAGTATCTTTCCGAGACCTGAGGAATAGCTCTGTGTAGCTTGAAAGTTTGTCTCTCTCCAACAGAGGTTGGTCCAATAAAAGATATTACCTCATCCACCGTGTCTTTCTAATTTGTGTAAGTGTCAGTTATGGATCACTTTATCCCCTTCTTCTGAAGCATTTGTTGTTGGTTGCTGTCAGAGATAGGATTGGTGAACATAGGGACTTTGGTCAAATCTGATATGACAGTTCGGAATTCAGATGAATAATGTTTCTGGTTCATCTCAGGATGTTAATGTGGGTGCAAAGTTACAATTGTTTGAATGCTCTAACTGCATTGTCATACTTTCAGAAAGTTGGGTTTTGTGTACGTTTAATTCTAAATGTCTTGCTTTATTTTTTTATTTTATTTTATTTTTTTAAGCAAACTACAATACTTTTTAAAGTCTTGGGGCTCTTTGTTTGTTGTTTTTTTTGTGTGTGCTAGACACCGTATAATCACAAAAAACAATCAGGCCTTGATCTGTGATTGTGGCTATTAGGTCCTACTGCAATTCAAAGAGTAAATAATAATTTCATTTACCATTTAATTATTTTTATCTTTGTGAGCCTTTCAACACTATTTATTAAAGTCGTTCCTTAGAAATGAAAATAATTTCAAGGCATGTTTAGAAGACTATATTTTTGGAATTTTTCAGCTAGGTAAAACTAGCAAAGGGGAACCTTTCCTGTACTGTAACACTAAAAGCAGATGTTTTACAAGCATCTTCCTGAAGATTGGGTCCTCAGGATACAGTTTTGATTTTTTTTTTCCCTTGGGTGCTTATAATTTCCGTTCTATCTTTTTCATTTTCTTCCCAGATCAAAACTCATCTTGTTCCAATTGTAGTAGTCCATTTACGTTGTTCCTTTGTGCTACCAAGTCCTTTGAGAGTAGTGCTGTATTGGGAATATACTGTGTTGCTTTGTGGTTGTGGTGCTGGGGAAACCCGCATAACTGTTATGTTTTCTTTTTCCTTCCCCACTTTGTGGTCTAGTCAGCACATACATGAATTCCCTCTTGTACTCATTTTTGGAATTGCCACGTCTCCAATGATCATCCACAGGTTACTTCCTCACTCTGTTTCTTCTCTGCTGTGTATAGAGCTTTTCCAGTCTCTTTCCTGCAAGGAGCACCTGGCTACAGTAATTGACAAGGTAATTCCATTTCTAGATAAATGGAGGGGGAATAGATGTGTACAAGTATGGTGTACGTATTCATAGCATCGTATGCTTTAAAAGTAGACTAGTGTGAAGCTTTTAAAGTGGGATCTGTTCCTGAGAGCCATATGTTCTGAATATTCTCTCTGTATACCCATGTCTTTATGCTCACTTACATATGTTGAGAGTTTCCTCTTCACACAGTGTTGGAGACCATTCAGAAATTGTTCAGTACATATCTTCACTTCTCATTTGCATTAACATTCATGCACACACAACTTTATGGTTTTCATTCACTCCCCTTATTATAGTGCTGCTTTGAAGTAAGATTCACTTAGTTCTAAATAGAGATGGCTTCACATGATTATATTTACACTGAATATTGCAGCTTAATGTGAATTCTGCAGCCCCTTGAAAATGAACAGAATTATCCAAATATAAGGTCCCATCATGCAGACACTTTGCTTGTGTGATTTCAGTGGAATGCATTTGTAGAGTGCCAGCAGAACTATTGCATATACTTGCAGAAAGTAGTTTTGTCCCAGATGCCTGCTGTAATATTTGTTCTATCATTCATAACTTGAAAAATTATAGGTAAAATTAATGCCAAGTTTGAACATAACTAAAATCAGACAATATAAAGTTCAGGATGTGGTGGAATCATAAGCTTTAAATAAAAGTGTGTATGTTTTTGCAGCAGTGGAAATAAATGTGGTTTGGCTGAAGATGACTACATGCGTTAATCGATTAATATAGTTTAATTTTAGCACATATTGAGAGTTAAACCAAATGCAGATCTAACTGCTTTGCTATTTCCATATTCAAACAGGATCATTATAATAATTGGCTGTTGCTACTAGAAGTTACATTTACCTTGAAATGTAATCTATTCTGGTAACATTTAGCAAGGAAATATTTTTTTTCCCTTTGTCTCCTGCAGCTACTTCTGACAACTCAGTTTCCCTTTAAACTAAGTGAGAAAGTGTTGCAAGTTCTAATCAACATATTTTTGTACCATGATTTCTCTGTCCAGAACTTTATCAAAGGATTTCAGGTAAGAAGAATTTCCATTACAGATAGGCAGTGGAGAAAATGCAATAGAATTACTCCATGGCAGACTTGTACTCAATTTTTTAGGGCCTGATTTTACTCCTATTGAAGTTAGTGGCAAAATTCCCATTGAATACTATAACTGAAATCAGGTCTCTAGATAGGGTCTTTTTGGAAATGGAAAAGCTGTTGGGAAGCTTGCAGGAATTGTGGGAAGGCAGTTTAGAAACCGCTTATTCTCTGGCACAAGTCATATGAATAAAAAATTAGAAACAAAAAAAGAGACTCTATCTGAAAGGGTAGAAACAAATTTTCTATGTATTAATTTTATAGGTATTCTTTGATGCCTTTCGATTTTGCATGTTAATACTAAAAAAACTTCAATCACATAAAGAACTTTGTGACAGGAAAAAGCTTTCCATCCCAATATACCTGCCCAGTTTTTGTACTACTATATTTTTTTTCCAGAATGACTGTGGTGCAGTCTTTCAAAAAAAAAATTGCATTGAGTCAGAAGGATGTTTTCTACTATATTGTAAGGCCCCAGACCTGCAAACACTTACACACTTGAAATCAGTGGAGCAACTCAAAGTAGCATAGTTAAGCACATGTGTAAATGTTTACAGGATCAGGGCCTTAACGGTATGATTTCAGGTATGTGAAATGTGGGATCTTGTCATGTTCCATTGTTTCATTTAATGCATTCTACCTAATGTTTGTACCTTAAATGATACACTCTTTACTTGCTGCTTTGGCATTTGTGAGGTTGGGCCTGGTCACATAACCCAACAAATTATGTAATACCTAATGTAATTGCTGAATTTTGCTATTATTGAAAGAATAAATTAATCAAGTAATAATTGAGCAGCTATAGCTATCATATAAAACAAAAAGCAATTGACTGAATGATACGGGCAGCAGAAAATGGCAAAATGAGGTTGCCTATATTATTCATTGAATAATAATCAACCACCTCTAGTGACAATGGAAAGTAGAAGATTATTAATGTAATCTGATGTGTTGACTGAGTAGACTCTAATAAAATTTGTAAATAAATGTCATTACTGTCATTTTAGCAATTGTTAATAAATTACTTAGCTTATTTAAAAGTTAGGAAACCGCAAGGAAAGTGAACTGCATAGATATTACAGGTTTTTACTGCATTGTCTCTTTCAGCTGTCTATTGTGGAGCATTTCTATTCCCAGCCCCTCAGTGTGTTGTGCTGCCAGCTCCTGGAAGCTAAGAGGAGAGTAAATTCTTTATCACACAATCAGTGTGAAAACATTCGAAGCCTGCCATCTTTTAGAAGGTAAAGGAGAAATAAATATTTTGAACAGTCCTATAGTCAGTGAGTATTTTTAAAAAAAATACTTGTAAATACAGCATTGTGAAATGTGTAATTATATGTGCATATGTTACACAAAACAGGGACAGTCGTGAATTACTTCTGAAATTCTTTAATCTCTTGTCTAAAGAATGCAGCTTTTATTTTGTGTAAAATCTGCTGTAAAATCCTTCTATTGAAAGATCCATTTTTTCCTTTTGTCCTTTGTGTGGAAACATATTCTTTTGACAAATGATCTAATCAGTTGAGAAGTTATGGCAGACCCAGGACTTAAACTGCAGGATTTTGTAGTGGCCACAGACCCAACAGAATCCTGACCACCACCATTTTTAAAACTATGCATTGTGTAACTTTATATTGTACACATATTTTTGTTTGGTTTTTACTTCAGATATGTGGAAAGTCAAGTCTCGGAAAAACAAATTGCACTTCTGACTGAGGACAGTTTTTTGAAGGTAAAGTGTAAAATCATTTGCGGGATAGGAACAACCTTCCAAACCCCTCCTCCCCCCTTTGCATGAAAAGGGATAGAAAACTAGGGTAGAACTTGGTTCTGTGTAGCATCGTTCATTTTGTAGATATCCCAAAACATGTCTAATGATTTGAGAGCTGGGCTTTAGATCTACAGAATAGTCCCAGTTCTACTCTGTGGTGTGTTGGGCAGGTCACTCAGCCTTTCTGTGCATTGAGTTTTTACCATCTGTAAAATGGGTAAAATAATTACCAGGGAGGTTGTGGAGCTCAATTATTTAGGACCCACTCTTACTACTTATTCAGGCAAAAAAAAAAAAAAAAGAAATACAATGGAGTGTTTGCCAGAAGAAGAGATGAATAATTAATCCTGCATGCTGTTCCATGTGTGGGCTCCTGTACCTTGTGTAGATCTCCATTAAAGTCAATCAAACTCCCTATGGATACAAAGTGTTCACTCATGCTAAACAGAATTTCAGGACTGTGGCCTTAATTTATAAAACACTTTTAAAATCTTCAGAGGCATGTCCAATATAAATGTTTTACAAAATGAGCTAGATACAAGTGGTACAGTGACAGTGTAAGTAAATGTTACAGCTGTTGTAGGTGTAGCCATGACTCACACTGGCGTAGGCATAAAAATTTGTTTTACAGAGAGATGTTAACTCAGGAGACCAAGTTTATCCTGTGCTTGTTTTCAGTATGCTCTTTTCCTACCAAGAGGGCACCTAGGCTGCCATAAAATCCAAGGATCAGCATTTCTGTTAATTGCCTAAATCTTCATTTTTAGTTTCCAGTCTAGTTTTAAACATTTTAAAACCACTTCAGGATTAAACCGTTTTAACATGCTTTTGCCAGCCAGTGTCGGTGGGGCTAAATCATGTTAAAATATATTGAATGAAATGTTCAAGATTACAAGTGCATAAGGGAGTGACAAGGTTTACTTGTAAGCTAACTGTGTCTCCAGGCTGCTAGCAGAACATTTAAAGGGATATAATCTGTTTCTCTAAAACATTTTTTATATGGACTTTTTAAGACATTGCCGTGCCTTAGTGAAGGCCTTACACTGCCTTCCCTGACTGAGTGACATTTGATCTGCTCAGCACCTTTTGGGCTGATATTCCATCTCATTCCAAAGTTAAGTTATTAATTATTTGTATTAATATAGCACTTAAGGGCCCCAGTGATAGATCAGTACTCCATTATATTATGTTTGTACAAACACAGAACAAAAAGATGACCCCCTGCCCCAAAGAGCTTACAATCTAAGTAGGAGACAGGAGACAGGAGTACAAGGAAATATTGAGACCATACTCATGAGACCACAGGATACTCATGAAACCACAGCATGATAGGCAGTGGTATCAGTATACCAGCAATGAAAACTGTTGTCAAGTTTTTTGTAGCCTTCATGGCAAAGGAGAGTTTTAAGTAGGGATTTGAAGGTGGATAATAGGGTAGCTTTGCAGCTATTTATGGGAGTTCCTCACAGGGGCAGCATGGGAGAAAGCACAAAGGCGCTTGTTTGAAAATTTAGCAAGTGGGCGATGAAAGCTGACATCATGGGCCAGTTGGAGGTGAGGATGAGAGATAGGCCATGAAGAACCTTGAAAGTGAAGACAAGCAGCTTATGTCTGATGTGGTGATAAAGAAGATGAAACGAGTTGAGGTGACACAGACAGTGCAACAAGCTAGAAAAATGACCTATGTAGCAGCATTCTGGATGGCTATGAGTAGGGTAAGATTGCATTCATCCTGACCAAAGAGAGGGATATGCACTAATCAAGATTAGAAATGATGAGAGGATTGACTAGAATTTTAGCTGTTTGGATGAATAGGAAAGGCCATGTCTTAAAGATGTTATGGAGATAGCAAAATTTAAACATAGCCTGGATGTAAGGACCTAGACTGAGGTCCAAGTTGAAGATGATGCACAGACTGTGGGCCCGAGTGACAGGCAGGATGGTGGTTTTGGACACAGTGATAGAAAAAGGAGAGGTGGAGGGAGGATTAAGAACTCCATTTTAGCAATTTTGAGCTTGAGATGACAGACATCCAAAAGGAGACATCAGAGGCCAGAGGGACAGGCCTAGATTTTAATTTGCACAGAAGGCGACAGATCTGGAGTAGAGACACAGATCCGGATGCATTGGAAGTTGAATTTGTGTTTGCAGAGATAAAGCTTAGAAGGAGAGAAGAAGACAAAGGGACTGAGGACAGAACCCTGTGGAACCCCCATGGAAAGTTGGAGGGCAGTTGAGGAGGATCCTCCAAAGCATGTGCTGAACGAGTGATTAGAGATATAGAAGGAGAACCAGGAGAGGACAGAGTCATGGAAGCCGCCAAGGGAGGACAGGACTCCAAGAAGAACATGGTTGCCAGTGTTGAAGGCAGCTCACTTGTCAAGGAGGAGGAGATGGAGTACTGGTTCTGAGCTTTGACCAGGAAGAGGTCATTAGAGACTTTTTATCAAACTGGTTTTAACGTAGTACGAGGGGTAGAAACTGGATTGGAGTGTCTAGGATGGAATTGGAGGAGAGGAATACTGGACAGTGCTTGTAGATGACATGTTCAGTGAATTTAGAGAAGAAAAGGAGAAGTGGCGATAGTTGCAGAGGCAAGTGGAGTCAAGTACAGTGGAACATTGATTGTATTTGAAAGGAAAGAGACAGAGGAGAGTGAGGTTAAGGAGAACAGTTAAGGGAGTGAGTGTGAGGGAGATCAGGGGATGGAATGGGATCGGGTAACTGGGGCAAGTGGAGGGGTTAGAGGAGGATAGCAGACGAGAAACTTCATGCTTCTGTGATGGGAGGAGGAGAGAATTGTAGGAGGCATGCTGAGGGGAGGGGGAAGTTCCCTGTCACATTTGTCAGTTTTCTATTGGAAGAAGGCAGCAAGATCCTGTGCAGAGAATAGAAATGAAGGATGGAAAGCTTTGAGGAATGAGTCAAAGATAGTGAAAAGGTGACTGAAATTTCAGGCTTGGGATTCAGTTAAATTGGAGTAGTATAGCTGTTTAGCTAGGAAGATGGCAAATCGGAAGAGTAGTGAACATATCTGTACTGGAAGAGGTCAGCCTGGTCACAGGATTTCTGCCAGAGATGCTCTGCAGTGTAAGAGCAGAAGAAGCAGATATTGGGGTGAGTCAGCACTGGGGGTTAGGAGGGCAGACACTGTGAAGGGAGAAAGGGGCAAAAGCAAGTGGAAGGTAGTGAAGCATGCAGAGAATAAACAACTCTGTTGGTGGAAGAGAGGGCAGGGTGGAGAGGGCTGAGAGTAGATGAGAAATCAGTGTTGATGGATGAAGTCGCTGAAAGGCTGAGTGACAAGATGGGAAGAAGGGCTCACAGGTGACACTGAAAAAGACCAGGTGGTGATCCAAGAAGGGGAGCTCAGCAACAGAAAGATCAGAGAGAGGAGTGCTTGGTGAAGACCAGCTCAAGGGAATGGCCTTTTTGAGTGGGAGAGTTGAAAGAATGCTGCAGGTAAATGAAGAGATGAGGACAAACGAGTAGCTAAGGGGTCAGATGGGTATCAACATGGAAGCTGAAGTCTCAGAGGATGAGTGTGGGAGATTGACAGGAGAGGAAGAGAGAGCGCCAGGAGTCAAAAGCAGAAAGGAAGTCTGATGGGGAGACTATAGAACACTGAGGAAATTCAGAGGCCTAACAAAACTTGGTGAATGGGCAGCATGATGGCTGATGAAATTCAGTGTTGATAAATGTAAGTTAGTGCAAATCAGAACTAATCATTGAACTATTTATGCATATTGCTGGGTTCTAAATCAACTGCAATCACTTGGGTGGGTGTAGTGGGGGAGGTCTGTTCCTCTGTGTACAGCTGGGAGGAGGGGGGCGGAAGAAAAAACCAAACAAACAAAAAGAAGATGTATAAAGAATGGAATCAACAGTAATACTGAAAATATTATAATTACTTTTATATAAAATTATGATATTACCATCACTTGGAATACTGTGTTCAGCTGTGGTCATCCCATCTGAAAAAAGACAGCAGGGGTTTGGAGGAAGGAAATAAAAATGATTGTTGCTTTTGAAAGAGTCCCTTCTGAAAAGAGATTAAAAAGGCTGTTACTGTTTAGTTTAGAGAGGGGATGGATTAGACAGGTCATGAGAAAGATAAACAAAATAACCAATGGTTTGAGAAGATAAATCATGTGCTCCTTATTATCCTTTCCCATAACACAAGAGCACGGGGACATTCAATTCAATTGCAAGCAATACATTTAAAATTGATTAATAGGAAATACTTCTTTACCGACCACATAACTAACCTGTGAAAATCATTGCCACAGATATAACTGGGAAACGGTTTAGATGTTTGTATGGTTTATGAAAGCATCCACATTATATAATGTGGAAAGTATCCACATTTTATTAGATAGGATTATAAAAATAGAGAAACTCTCAGGCTTTGGAGCATAAACCAGCTACTAACTGACAGTTAATAAATTTCTTCTAGGGTAAGGTTATCCACTCTGGAGTTTCTTGCATCTTCCTTTGAAACATCAGGTACCAGCCATTGTTAGAGACAGGATACTGGATTAGATGGACCATTGGTCTGATTTATTATGGCCATTATCTATGTTTCCAAGTTGCCTGCTTGGAAGGTGAGGAGTATCTCTGCAGTTTCATATAGGCCACTCTGGATTTATAAAATCTGGACTTTATTATTGGTCACTTTTTTTTCCTGAAAATTTGATGCATGACAGATAATGGAAATCTCATAATCAGAGAGTGGGATGGCTTTCACAGAGCCAAAAGATACATATCTTATTTTCTTTTTCTTTTTTAATTTTTTTGTATTCTGAATGCAGTCATGGAATACAGAATTGGAATTAGCTAGTCAGCTGTCTCTTAAGGAGAAATTCTTAAAGCAGACAGAGAACCTATTTATAATGAGTTCACATTTTATTGTGATCTGTTCTATTAGTATTTCTGCAGTAGAATAAGAGAGGAAGTTTTCTTAGTAAACAAAGCAAGAGGTAAAAGCAGCAAAGAGTCTTGTGGCACCTTATAGACTAACAGAGGTTTTGGAGCATGAGCTTTCGTGGGCTACCCCTCTGATACTTGAAACCAAGAGGTAGCAGATCACAAGCCCATTGCTGTGAAACCTGGCAACTTGTGCAATACTTCCCAGGAAGTGATACCCATTTGACAACAATCCATATTCTAGCAGCCATGAAATGCAAAGCAGAAGTCCTTGGAATGATAAAGATCTACCTTCATGAGTGGGAATTGAAACAACCAGTCTCTGATCAGATGTTTCATCTCTGTCACAGATCTGTTTGCCACCACATATAATTCCAAGCTAGAAAGTTCTGACAAGCAATCCTTCAGAAGTCATGAAGATGTTGTTCTGATTGATGTCTTTCTGTACTACTGATCCTAAGATCTCAAACTAAAACAGTCTGGAAAACATATAGCTTCTATAATCCCACACTGACTTAGAAGATACTGAATTGTTACAGTTAAATTCATCTTGCCAATAGTTCTTCTCCCTCCTCCCCCAGTAAAATAACCAACCATTACTGCAATAACCTCTTCTGCAGATGGGCTGCTGCTGAGAGGAGGAATCTAAACATATAAATTCTCTGACAGAGTATTACTTACTCTGCAGTCAGCCAGAAAAGGATCTATAAAGTCAGTGTGTCGCCAAGTGAATGATTTTTCTTTCTATAATTCACAGAGGAGTTAAAAGCAATAAATCCCCCTATGCTCTTTATTTTGGTCTAGCTGACAACTTTCTATTCTGCCCTTCAAATAAGGTTTATTATATTTTGCTTATGTCCCATTTGAGCATTCTACAAATGGATTGAAAAGAATAAAACAAAGGAAGCATCAATTTTAATATTGACTGTCCAAAAATACTTAAACTGAGTTTCATCATAAACACCATTTCACGATCTTGGGATTTAAGACTTCCAAAGATCAAAAACCCCCTTCATGTCCACAATGATTTAAGTTCATCTTTCTCTCCTGGAAAAGAAGATTCATAGTAACTATAACCTCTGCTAGAAGGTTTGGGAACTGCAACCAATAACACTGACTCATCAATAATTTTTCCACTGTTTGCCCATCTTACAAAATATAAAGCTTGCATAAAACTAGACCCAACATTCTTCATTTGGGAAGTATCTTATTTAAAGATTGAAATGCAATTATACTAAATAGTTGGGGGGGGGGGTTGGGGGGGGGGGGGAGGTGCAGGGGTTGTTTTTAAATTCTGACATAAGTGCCTGAATAGTGAAGGATATGATCTCATACTAGACAATCCTTCCAGAATGGAGTAGAATGAAACTATTTTGTTTTAAGACATCTGCTAAGGAAATGCCAGCTTCCTTGTCTGTGTACTAAGAAAATAGCGATCAAAGTCACAGTAATACAGATGTTTAATCTCAGTCCAGTCATTGCCTCACTTGCTCTGTTTCCTTAATAATAGAAAGGACAATAATTTCATAATGTCCATCAAATAAAAAAAAACCTGTCATGTATCAGAAGGGAAGGGTTTGGCTTTAGATCCATCAGCCACAAGGCACTGCTTGTTAAAGTTATAGCTATGCCAAGGAGCTATGTGGCACTAGGGGAAAAAATCAGAGCTACTGTTGGATGTTCTTTCATCTACACTATTGATTTCTCTTACCCAAATATGTAATTTTGGTATGAAGAATAGAACCGAAGACCAAAGTCATTTCTGAAAGTTTGAATGAAAACAGAACAATTAATTTTAGCACTGAGCTTTTCAAGATCACCCCACATTGGTTCAGTGTTCTTTGTGGCTCTAAGCTCTGTGACATACTTTGGAATTGAATCAAATCTTTTCCAGTACCCAGAGGTGTTTGAATCTGTGGTATTTACCGTATATACTCATTCATAAGCTGAATATTTTTGGTAAAAAAAGTGATGCATCAAGGAGCGGGGATCGGCTTATAAACAGGTCTACACCAAAATTTGATGATTTTAAACGGTATGGAATCATTGAATTGAATATCTAATACATTATGGTTTTGTTTACCTGGAGCATCTGCAAGCATGGAGCTCCTCAGCTCCCTGTGGCCGTGGTTCACCGTTCCCAGCCAATGGGAGCTGCGGGAAGTGGCGCTGTGGACGCTCCAGGTAAACAAAACATCCCGACTCTCTGGCAGCTTACCCTAACGGGCTGGGAGCCAAAGTTTTCCAACCCCTGGAATATAGAGTCATCTTATGAAAAGGTCATACAGTTTTTGCTATTTTTACTTATCCATCTTGGGGGGTCAGCTTATAAACAAACAGGCTAATGAATGGGTATATATGGTAATTCATACTCCATTTCTGTTTTTTGCATTCATATATCTAGTTTAGAGTCCCAGCTTCAGTGTTAAATTGCTTAGTCTTAGGAAAATAATAGTGTTAATAGTTGTATAGTTGTTATAACAGAATAACAAAAAAGCATCAGCAAAGCCTTTATTTATCAAGCGGAACTCTGACACTATTATCTAGGGTCAGATTTTGGCATCCTTACACCAAAATCAGTGGGACTTCTTGAGGAGTAAGGTTCATCTCACTGTGAGTAATAATGGCAGAAATGGCCCATAGTCATTAAATCCATTCAGATTATGTGTGTGTGTCCTTATTATATGCACTTGATACTTCATTTGGCAATGTTTACTTTTACCCAAAAATGCATTTCCTTTGTATTTATCATTCAGAACAGAATTAATTTGCAATTTAATTTAAAAAATGCTTTCCGATCTCTGTAGAAATATGCTATTTATGCAGAGGCATGGGGATTATATGTCAACTTCTGTAAACTCAGAGCACAACTTTGAAAATATCTTTGTTAAATTTTCTGAGGTTTTGTATTGGGCATTTTGTTAGCCATCTGAACTAATCAGTTTCACAGCCTGCATATCTGATAACAGAAAGAGAGATCTCTTATATGTTCAACAGAATACAGGGGCACACATGTATGGAATAAGTCTGCTTTTAATGAGTCTTTTTAAAGTAAAGGTGGTGGAATGGCCCTCCGCAGGCTAGGATAGACATCATTGATTCCTGGCCATCCAAAAAAAGATACTTGACTTACCTTTACTTAGACCCTAATATAACAGGAACCGCTTAGATGATGAGAGACTAGTTATAAGTTTACACTGTGGTTGAGATCCTCAGCCCTGCTGTGGTTCTTTTATGCCAGTACAGGGGCCAAAACAGTATAAAAGGAACCCTAAAAGCTCTGTATGTAGTCAGGGGAGGATTCCTCTGGCACAGGCACTTTATAAGATTTCCATGAGGCTGCCTTCCAAGGACTCCCTTGCAAGCTCTAGCACAGGGGATGTGCTGGGGGCAGGATGGGCATGTTAGGGACAACGTTGCAATGCACAGCACTCTGGGGATTCGAGGCTGTTCTGTGGCCCACCCTTGGGGCAATCTGGGGAAAATGCGTAATGTAGACCAACACCTAGGGCTGTCTAAGGTACACTGTGGGCCTTCCCTCCCTGAGAGCAACCCAGGATCAGGAGGGCAGAAAGATGGCTTAAAGCTACCGTAGTCCTGTCTACCCTAGATAGGGTGAGATTCTGTGCTAAAATTCCCAATCTGCAGAAACAGAACTATGACCTTTTTGTTCATTTACAACTGATGTACTTTTAGTCTGTGTGTTATAAATCCAAGTGCTGCATAAGTAAATTATCTATATTATTTTCAGTCTTTACAATGGAGCGAATGTTATTTACATTTTTCCAAATATAAGTACTTCGTTTTTGTTGTACAGAAAAGCTTTTGCCTTAATTAGCATTGCTTTCAGTTGAGCTAGCAAGTGCAGGGGAAATATATATATTTTTTTTCACTTGGACTAGTTAATTCAAAGTTGAGAAACCATTTAGGAGTTGAAAAAGCAGAAAAGCTTGTTTACCTCTTCCAGTCTATGAATAAAAACCAGCTGGCAAGGATGAGATCTACTAATTCTAAAAACTTGAAGGACATGGGATAGATTTTCAAAGGTATTTAGGCACCTAAAAATGGAATTTTCAGAAGTGCTTAAGTAGGTCCAGTGCTTACCTCTCATTGATTTCAGTGGGAATTAGACATGTAAACTTCACAGGCACTTTTGAAAATCTTTGTCTCTAAATACCTTTTTCTGGTCACCTTGGGCCAGGTTTTTGAGCTGTCATGTCATTAACTACATTTAATATTTACTTTGTTTTAATAAATCAGTTTTAAATTAAACTGCTGATTTTTGTTCATTTTTAATTTAATTCCAATTTCTGTCCAAATGCAGCTTGACACAAAGCATGAGTAAGACATCATCTAGTAAATAGGAAATACATCATTCACCATTTTCTAACGTAATAAAAATCTGAAGGAAGAAAAAAGAATCTGAATAAATATATTTTGAGCCATATAATTGCTTAAATAAATGTGTATAGATACAGTTTGTCCTGCTGATTAGCAAAAAGTACCAAATTGAGTATAAAGACCATATTTAATTGCAAATCAACATGTTTTAATTATTATATCAACCAATGAGAATGAATCTTTCTTTAAGAAAATAACTAAAAAGGTACAAATGTGAAAAAAGATTGAAATCAATTATTTAAATCAAGATTTCCTGCTTGCTGATTTAAATCATGATTAAAATCACTTCGATGTAAATCAGTCCCTCCTAGTTTGTCGGAACTTTAGAGTTCCCTTAAAATATTTTATTTATGTGTTTTGATATTTTGTGATGATTTCATACTGCTTTGTTCTGCTGGATATTGAACTACTTTGTTAAATTGTTATTGTGTCATTTTAGGAGGTAACACAGACATTACTGGAAGACTTGCATATTTACCATGAGAATTATTTCACAGTTCTGAGATGTCTTCATGTTTTCACAACTTCCCTTCCAAAGTACCCTTTGGGCAAACAGGTGAAGTACTATCATTCCCTGGACCTCTCTTGTTTCATGGTTGACATCTTTACAAATTTGAAGTCCACTCCTTCCTTCCCTTTCCACTCCTCTTTTCCTCCATGCCCTTCCCACATACAGTCAGATATTTTTGTCTTTATTATGGACTGGGGGAACAGCACATCGTTTCTTTAACCATGCCTGTAATACTATGTTGTGAATAAACAGCAGAGGGCTTGTAGGGAGAAGCAGATGCACAGAACAGCCAGTGCTTCTGTGATGTGTTTGGCTTTTATGCATCTGGATTTCTCATAAGTAGTACAGACAATTTTCCATTCCTCCTACCATCAATCAACTAGTTGCCTAATGGTTAGATTCAGATGAGAATTAACATCCTTTTGGCAGGAACAACATAGCAGTGATGGGACAGTCATGGGTATTCTTAGTAGTTAGTTGTATATTGACTTGTGTTAGAGCTCTGGTATGACCAAACTCAACTTCTCATACCAAGCAGTTATTTTTCCCCACATTCTCCTATTAATGCTGCATGATGTGCATTTCCCCATTGATTCTAGATGTATCAGATACATTGTTACTAGATGTGGATCTTAGCTGGAATTCACTCTGAACTTTCCTAATGTTTGGGAATGTGGAATGTTTGAATCATAGGTTTTGATTCAAGTTCATTTCTAATCCCTGCATTACGATCACCTGAATGGACCCTGTTAAAACATAGTGCTGAGCAGCAAGCATATTCTTGTCACACGGAGGGCCTAGTCCCAAGAGATGCTGAATGCTTTCACCTCAAATTGCAGTCAGTGAGAGTTGAGAGCATTCAGCTCCTCACAGGATCACTCTTTGAATGAGTCAGTCATTTGTTTTGAAAAGTGAATGTAAAACTAACCCATTACTTGTTTTGTAAAACATTGTATTCCCTTTACTCATATACTGGTTTATAGATCAGAGAGCTGCATTGTGCATGTTTGGGAAAGAGAGTGTGGGAAACAGAAGAATATGAGTCAGCTGTTCAGTTACTAAGGTAATCTTTCTTGTTTCATTTTAGACAAGTAGAATATCTTCTATCTGTTTCTCTAGAACTTTACATTTAGAACTTTGCCGGACAAGAAGTTTTGCAATGGACTAGACTGATTGATTGAAAATATAATTGGCTATCATTTTAAATTTGCATGCCTGTTCTTTTCAGTGGAACTGCCAGAAGCTATCTGAGGCTAGATTCTGATATCTTTCCCTCATGCTGATTACTCCCTGAGTAGTCCTACTGAAGTCATTGAGACACTCTCATTCAGGATGAGTAATCAGAATCTGGACTTTGGTAATTTGTTTGGAATATTTGTTTAAATGATGGTGTTCTTTTTTATTTTTTTTATTAGATCTTCATAATTTGATTAATAAAATTCATAGAATCATAGAAGATCAGTGTTGGAAGGGACCTCAGGAGGTCATCTAGTCCAACCCCCTGCTCAAAGCAGGACCAATCCCCAACTAAATCATGCCCGCCAGGGCTTTGTCAAGCTGGGCTTTAAAAACCTCTTAGGATGGAGATTCCGCCATCTCCGTAGGTAACCCATTCCAGTGCTTCAACACCCAACTAGTGAAATAGGTTTTTTTCCTAATATCAAACCTAGACCTCCCCCACTGCAACTTGAGACCATTGCTCCTTGTTCTGTCATCTGCCACCACTGAGAACAGCCGACCTCCATCCTCTTTGGAACCCCCGCTTTCAGGAAGTTGAAGGCTGCTATCAAATCCCCCCCTCATTCTTCTCTTCTGCAGACTAAAGCCCAGTTCCCTCAGCCTCTCCTCATAAGTCATTTGCCCCAGCCCCCTAATCATTTCTGTTGCCCTCCACTGGACTCTCTCCAATTTGTCCACATCCTTTCTGTAGTAGGGGGGCTCAAAACTGGACAAAATACTCCAGATGTGGCCTAACCAGTGCTGAATAGAGGGGAATAATCACTTCCCTTGATCTGCTGGCAATGCTCCTACTAATGCAGCCCAATAGGCTGTTAGCCTTCTTGGCAACAAAGGCACACTGTTGACTCAGATCCAGCTCCTCGTCCAATGTAATTCCCAGGTCCTTTTCTGCAGAACTGCTGCTTAGCCAGTCAGTCCCCAGGCTGTAGCAGTGCATGGGATTCTTCTGTCCTAAGTGTTGCACTGTTTTGTGATACTCTTTTGTTATCAGTCAAGAAACATTATCAGTGTTGTTTGTAGTGATATTGTAGCCATGTTGGTCCCAGAATATTAGAGAGGAAAGGTGGGTGAGATCATATCTTTTATTGTACCAACTTCTGTTGGTGAAAGAGAGAAGTGTTTGAGCTATGCTACCCCTCTCCCAGTTCAAGTCAACAGCAACAAGGACCAGGTTCAATATCTGAGGATTCCTCTTAATACTACAAAACAGAACTAGTTCTAGCCCCCACCCAATAATCTGGGCAAATGAACCACCACCCCTGGGCATTTCTAAGAGGCAGTCCTTTCCCACTGTCAATCACCGAGCCTGTGTCTAACTAAAAGAAAACTTTTATTAAAAGGGAAAGGGAACCCAGCGTTAATTTGGGAAAACACTTCAACCATGATTGAAAAGCATGTAACCGGAAGCAAACACCCACCACACAGTACATTGGGCAACATCCTTTGCCTCAGTATCCCACCTTGTGGTATGAAAGTCCAATGAATGAATGGGCGTTTAACATGCCACTCCCCTTTCCCTCCGCTGCACCTCACTCACGGTGATTGTGCTTGGTCACTGAAGACCTAGAGTTCAGAGGTGCTTTCACATGGCTTCACTTCCCATCCCTGAAAGGATGCCTCTGCTGCTGCCTCTACAACTGTCTCACTGTTGCCAATTCCCCCTGCGCAGGACTGGGATCCTGCTCACTGCCACTGCTCACTGCCACTTCTGCTATGTTCTGAGGCGCCATCATTTAGCCCAGCTCTTAGTGACTTCACTGGATAACGGGAAACCTGAAGAACTCTCTGTAGCTTGAAAGCTAGTCTCTTTCACAACAGAAGTTGGTACAAGAAAAGATACCACCTCATCCACCTTGTCTCCCCGTGTTGGCAAGCCAAATGCTTTGAAAGTAATGTGTTCCTAGTGACCTGTTTACAGCTTTATTATTTTTCTTCATAGAATGCTTTACAGATTTGCATGGCCCCTACGTAATATTTTCTTTAGTATTGTAATTTCAGTGAAGGTTCCACCAAATCAAGTTTTCCTATTGACTAGCAGTGTTTAAAATAGAAACAACATCAAAGCCAATTTTTGAAAAGATATGATGTGGTTGCCACTTTACAGTTACAAATATTTGTGAAAATTTTCTCTATGATGGTAGGTGATCAGGTGCAAATATGAAATGCTCAGATAATAGGATTTCATGTTGCTGGCATACAAGAAAGGAGTAGATAGGCACAGAGTTGAGGTAATGGGGAATCCTTCGAGGGCTCTGTGCATTTCCACTTATGGGATTTGGCACCTCTGACATGGAGCTATGAACTGTATAGAAAAGCCATGTATTTTGAGGGGTGCAAGAGTGCTCTCCCACTAGGATGATGTCCTTGCTTCTCTCTATACATTGGAGTGACACAGTTCCTTTGCTGCCACTGCAGAGAGCTGAATGGAACTCTCTCATGTCCACAGGCTAGTTAGCTTTTTACTATTAGTTACTGTAGGGATCAGAGTATTGGTGGTCATGCCTTGTAGTCAGTCAGGAGCCAGGAACTGGAGCCAGCGGTTGGAGCTTGAGACAGAGAGTCCAAAGTCAAGTGAAGGATTGAAGTTGGAGTCAGATTTAGGATGAGCCAGGGACCAACCTGGAGTTGGAGTAAGGAGTTAAACCAGGAGGCAAAGCTGGCATTGGATAGGGTGGAGGCACAGGGACTTGGAGCAAGAAAAGTGGGAACCAGGAACAGAGGGGGATCTGGGATAAGGTGGACAGGAACAGGCAGAAGTACAGGGCACAGGAGTCAAGCAAGAAAACAGGGTCTGAAGTGGCAGGCGGAGATCCACCTAGTTGCTTGGACGACTTCTTGTGCCTTCTTCTGGCTTAAGTGGTGCATGTGAGCCAATTGGTGGGGCCAGATGATTGACCCAATCAGGAACTTCATGGGCAGAACCTTTGGTGAGCTCGAGCACCTTTAGCCCCCTTCTCCACTGGTTCCAGTGAGCTGCTGGGTGGTGGCCCAGGGTGAGATCTGTCATCCCTCATAGTTACTTCGTTAGAGTTCTTTAGTATACTTAGAGTATATGGAGCCCCTTGCCGTGGGTTATCTCTGAGCTATGCTGGGTCCCAAACTTCAGAGAGGGTTCAGCCATCTTTCCTGAGATGAGATGCACACATCTGATGTCTAGTATGCCTGGGAGAGGCTCACATAGAGTCTCAGTGCACTATTTGCCATTTCTTCACCCCTCAGATGAGGAAGTTCAGAGACTTAAGACTGCAGCTGCATTTGGTTGCCTTAAACCTTCAACTGGACTGTTCTAAAACTCCTTTTTTGAGTTGAGGTCTGTCTCTGTGCTGAGGTCTTCTGTGAAGAGCCCTGAAACACACTCTTCCACCCTTAGTGTTGGCTCCCAGTTCATCAAAACAGACTGCTCTAGCAACACCGTTACGTCCACACTGCTGTTGGCACCGAAAACTCTCACAGCACCATTAGAGTTGACACCAGTCGGTTCCAAGAGTGAGAGAAGCGCTTCCAGATCTCCTTGTAACGTGTTCTTGGGAAGTGAAAGGAAAAGAGGAAGCATTCTGATTCACAAAAGGAGCCTACGGAGAAAAAGAGGAGGTGGTATTGCTTTCCTCCTCCTCTCTTGCTTGTCACCTCCTTACCAGTCTCATCACTGCACTTGGCAAACATGTCTCCTCAACTTGAGGTTCTGTACTTGAGTGATTTAGTCATCTCAGCAGTGCACATATCTCTAACACAGTTGATTTCCCATCTCATGACTGAGGGACCTCTTTCAAAGCTTTTGGCTTGTCTCTGCTGCTTGACTATGCAGAAATATTTGTCACTGGTATAGATCCAGAATGTCCTTGAGGAGCACGGGATTCCTTCTAAACTGACCACACAAGCTCTTACAATTTGCTCCTGAGAGCCTTAGCCCTGGTCTACACTACGAGTTTAGGTCAAATTTAGCAACGTTGGATCAATTTAACCCTGCACCCGTCCATGTGACTAAGCCATTTTTGTCAACTTAAAGGGCTCTTAAAATCGATTTCAGTACTCCTCCCCGACGAGGGGATTAGTGCTGAAATCGACCCTGCTGGGTCGAATTTGGGGTAGTGTGGACGCTATTTGATGGTATTGGCCTCCGAGAGCTATCCCAGAGTACTCCATTGTGACCACTCTGGACAGCACTCTCAACTCAGATGCACTGGCCAGTAGACAGGAAAAGTCAGTAGACAGGAAATTTTGAATTTCATTTCCTGTTTGGCCAGCGCAGCAAGCTGATCAGCACAGGTGACCATGCAGAGCTCATCAGCACAGGTGACCATGGAGTCCCAGAATCGCAAAAGAGCTCCAGCATGGACTGAACAGGAGGTACTGCATCTGATCGCTGTATGGGGAGATGAATCTGTGCTATCCGAACTCCGTTCCAGAAGATGAAATGCTGGAATATTTGAAAAAATCTCCAAGGGCACGAAGAACAGAGGTTATAACAGGGACCCGCAGCAGTGCCGTGTGAAGCCTACCAAAGAACCAGAGAGGCAAATGGCCGCTCTGGGTCAGAGTCCCAGACATGCTGCTTCTATTATGAGCTACATGCCATTCTCGGGGGGTGCCCCTACAACTACCCCACCCCTGTGCTTCTCTCCTCCCTCACCCCTCCCGGGCTACCTTGGCAGTTATCCCCCCATTTGTGTGATGAATTAATAAAGAATGCATGAATTTGAAACAACAATGACTTTATTGCCTCGGCAAGTGGAGATCAAAGAGGGGAGGGCAGTTGGCTTACAGGGAAGTAGAGTGAACCAAGGGGGCAGGTTTTCATCAAGGAGAAACAAACAGAACTTTCACACCGTAGCCTGGCCAGTCATGAAACTGATTTTCAAAGTTTCTCTGATGCACCACGCGCTCTGCTGTGCTCTTCTAACCACCCTGGTGTCTGGCTGCACGTAATCAGCAGCCAGGCGATTTGCCTCAACCTCCCACACCGCCATAAACGTCTCCTTACTCTCTCAGATATTGTGGAGCACACAGCAAGTAGTAATAACAATGAGAATATTGGTTTTGCTGAGCTCTAACCGCGTCAGTAAACTGCGCCAGTGAACTTTTAAACGTCCAAAGGCACATTCTACCACCATTCTGCACTTGCTCAGCCTATAGTTGAATTGCTCCTTACTACTGTCCAGGCTTCATGAGTCATGGGAGCAAGGGGTAGGCTGGGGTAGATGCGACCATGCGGTGCTGCCGACTGGGATCAACAGCCTGAGGCAGAAGCCTCCAGCTGGCATGATGTTCCAGAATCTCCATTAGACAAAACTTAAAGAAGAGAATGACCTGGAGTCATTCCCATTTTTGTCCAGACGCCCCCTACTGACCTCACTGAGGTCGGCCAGGAGCACCCACAGGACGACGACGACGGCTAGCAGTCGTACCGTCTGCCGTCGGCAAGGCGAGGCATGGGGATGCTGCTGTGTAGCAGTACCGTGTCTGCCAGCAGCACCCAGGAGACATATGGTGACAGCTGAGCTGGCTCCATGCTTGCTGTGGTATGTCATCTGCACGGGTAACCCAGGAAAAAAGGCGAGAAATGATTTTTTGCCATCGCTTTTACGGCGGGAGGGAGGGGGGCCTGACGACATGTACCCAGAACCACCTGCGACAATGTTTTTGCCCCATCAGGCATTGGGAGCTCAACCCAGAATTCCAATATGCGGTGGAGACTGCGGGAACTGTGGGATAGCTACCACAGTGCAACAGTCCAAAAGTCGACGCTAGCCTCAGCATCGTGGATGCACACCGCCGACGTAATGCACTTAGTGGGGACACACACAATCGACTGTATCAAATTGATTTCTAAAAAATCGACTTCTTTTAAATCAACCTAATTTCGTAGTGTAGACATACCCTTAGCTATCTTCCCTTGCTGAAAGTTCCATTTCCCTGGAAAGATGCCAGCTCCCCTGTTAATGTGGCTGTGCCTTCAGGACTCAGTGAAGGCTTTGCTCAGTGCTATCAAAACCAACATGGCAGCTATTTCAGCACTGGTGATAACGCTGACACCAGTGCCCCTTGCAGCACTGAAGGCACCCCCATGGGTGCCAAGTGCTTTCCCAGCACTGGTCTACTCAGGCACCACTGCCTTCAAGGGGACCCATGTTTCAATAAGCACAGATCTGACCAGCGCCACCAGTGCTGGCATGAGCATCATTGCCCCCTTAAAGAGTGACACGTGTATGACGACTGGGAGGAGAGTCCTTCAGAGGAAGTGCAGCAGTCACCAATCAAAGAATATACTGATGGTATGTCCTTTTAAGGATCAAATTGGGACTTCATTTGTCTCCCCTGCAAATTAATAGAAGCAATTTCAGGAGCTGGTGGGGAGGATGGCTATTACCCTGCAGTTACAGATGGGAGTGTTGGCACCAGAAACATCTGATCCTCTTTGTAATATCATGGAATGGCAGACAAAAGGCAAGATTACACTTCCTATTCTCCAAGGACTGCTCAGTCCAGCAAAGGACATTTGGCACTCTCCTGTGTCCTCACCACCAGTATATTTGGAGCAGGTGAGGGCTAATTGTATATATCCTGTACAATCGGAAGCACATATTTTTTTTTAATTTATTTATTAATTGTTACAACATTCCTTGGCTGATTATCCATGTCTACAGCCCAGGAATTATTTAAAAGTAACAGGGCATCCTTGAGTGCTCCCTTGGATATAAAAGGGAATAGACTGGATGCTATTATAGAAAAGGTCTGTTCTTCTACTTCTGTGGGTTTGAGTGGCAAATTATCAAGCTGTCCTGACCTGATATAACTATGTGTTATGGCTTTCCGTTAACTCTATGCTGGACTCCTTATTGGACGAACAGAAGGAAGCAGCTAAGAGCTTAGGCTGCCCTCAGCATGTCTGGCTATGAAATCTGTTGCTTGATCTATTGGTTAGGTGTTGTTTAGAGTTTCCAATTAACATTACGTGATTTGACAGGCTTCAGTTGCCATGAGATCAGCCGCAGTGTTATAGTTACTATGTGGGAGAGACGCATGCACTTAGGGAAGATCTTCTGAATTTGTGATAGTTTTATTAGCAGAATCAGCAATATCACAAACACTACAACGTAGCAAAGTAGACAGAAATAATACAAACATCAGAACTTCCATATTCATATCATCATCTGCTGGGGATCCTCATAGAAGCTAGAATGACCCATGAGTGGTCCTTGGCCAACAGGTTCTAGGAAATCACCCAGGATCACCCATGGGCGAGTGCCGCTTTTTATCAGAGGTTATGGTGATGCCTACTATGCCTAATGCATATTCAGTAGGGATTTCAGCCTCTTTTTTTTATCTGTATTTCCTCACTCCACTAATGTTGGGGTGCCCTTCTCCTGTAGGTTACTGGGTCTTTTACTTTGAGCTTATTAGCATATACATCGTTTAGTTACCTTGGCATTGTTGTAGGCACATCAGCAGATGTCCAACCTTAAAATATCTAAAGCTGGCATCTTTTGGTTATCTGTCAGCAGTTTAGCAACACTTGTTTATAACAGCATTCTGTCTTGTGATATAGGGTTGTTTACTGGTTAGTTGGGTATATCAACTGTTTAAGCCTTGGGCCTTAATTTGGCTTAGCTATTGTCTTTACAGGCTTGAGAATGTAGGCTTTACATTACTCCACACCTATACCTTAATGTATGCCTATATATTTATAACAACATAGCTGGCTACAAGTCACCTCCCCTCCCCTCAATGGGGTGATTGCTAATGAACCCTATCACACTGCTATCTAGGGTCTTAACAACATATATCATCCATATGGAGACACTGTATTGGCTGTCATGGATGAATAGAAGCATAGGAATGTTCATGTACCTGGTATACTGCTGCTGGTTGCCTGGACACACAATATGGTTCCTTAGTTTGGGTTACCTGAGGTTAATTGGTCACCTCCTGCGAGATAATAGGATTCTGAATGGAGACAATCTGGGGTTGGTTTTCTAGGGGAGGTGTTTGGGGGAGTGCTTAATACCCTTTGCTTAGACCTGATTTTACAATGCTTACAACACAATACAACAAAGATTACTCATTTTACTACACTTCATCTGTTCAGTCCAATCTCCATCCATAGAGGTACAGTTAACACCTAATCACCTCCATCCATTAACCTGGTGAGCATTTGTCCTGCCTCGGTTACTTCATTACTAATTTTTATCAATTGTGACTCTTTAGACTTATATTAACTAGCTTAAATTTAAATTAAGAAGGGCAATATGAAGCTGCAACATTGGTGTGTTCTGTTGGACTAGATCCTGATATTCTGGTTTAGCAGTAAAAACTGTTTCATTTTTTAAAACAGGTACTGGGGAAACTGCCATATACCCAATTAATATATGCGCCTTTAGATTAAAAAAAAGAATTTTTTAGAGCTTGTCTGACCCCACGCAGTAGTGTAATCTAAGATATGCAACTTCAGCTACATGAATAGTATAGCTGAAGTCGACATACTTAGATCTACTTACTGCGGTGTCTTCGCTGCAGTAAGTCGACAGCTGACACTCATTGACTCTGCTTGCGCTTCTCGTTCTGGTGGAGTACCAGAGTCGATGGGAGAGCGCTCAGCGGTCGATTTATTGCGTCGACCCCCGCTGGATCGATCGCTGCCTGCCGATTTGGTGGGTAGCGTAGACAAGCCCTTAGTCATGATCTTGCACTCTGACCAGGATAATATTTTGATGGTTGGTCACTACACAATATTGGCCATCTCCACCAGAGGTCACCCTTTCTGTGGGAGCTTGGTCATCTTAACAGGGGATGACAACGCTGATGGTTGGTTTCATAGTTGGTACCCTTCCTTTTGGCCACACAGCAGCATGTCTGCCAGAAACACATTATACCTGCAGATGTACTGATGCCTTTTGTCAGAGCAACAGGCAATTCATGTAACTTTCTAGGTTTGGGTGCCTTGATGATAGACCACCAGACGAGGTACATTTATTTGTTCCTCATAGATGTTGCCTTCTAGGTGATCTTTTGAGTCCTTAGCTACCAATTGTCTTTATAAAAAAAAAAAAAAAAAATCCTCGTCTGGATCAAACAGTGGCAACGAGACTGTAAAGGAGACATAAGGATTTTGATGTGATGCAATTTTTTTATTAAATGACACACATTGATTACCATATTTCTGATTTACCCCAATGACAATTTTTGACAATAATTTAAATAATTAGCTTTTCTCCTTGGGTTTTAAAAACATTTTGCACAATACCAGTTTAGCAGCTGCTCATCCTTGGCTAAATCTGTGACCTTTCCTAGTTCCAAGAACTGCAATGCGCTGCTGATGGTATTAATACATATTCACTGTATGCTGAACAAATAATTTCCTTTCCCGTATACTGTTACCTTTCCTGATCATTATTGTTTGTTTAACTGATTAATTTTAATTTGAGTTTCATTAAACAGTCTACCTTTTTCATGCATATTATCTGCTATAAATCTTTCCTTGTTTGATTAATCTTTTGTCCCTTGCAGCACTGGATTGACACTGTCCCTCTAATATATAATGTCTCCTAACTTTTTCAATATCCACCTGATTCCAAATTGACATTCCATTTCCAAATAACCCTGACAGTTTTTATGATCCCCAAAGAATCAGTTCCCCCTTTTTCCCTAGGGGTACATAACTGATGCTGGGCATGGATTTCCAAATTTGTAATATCCTGCACCCATTGTTGATAAGCAGTAACCTTATCCACAAAGAATAATGAAAAGAAAGAGGCCACTTTGGAGTCTTTCCAATAACTGAATTTACCCACGTGCCACTTAACAGATTTAACACAACAGGAACATACATAAAGTGAACCTGATTGATGCATACCTCTGCTAAAGCTGTAGCCACCTTCCCTCCCTCCCCCCACTGATTTATTGATCAGGGGAAAGATCTATTTCCAGTTTACCTAAGGTGACATGTTTACGTCCACTAGCCCATAGCTAAGGGTCACACTTTTGCCTATTGGGCCCTTTACAATTTGATAGGACTTGCTAGGAGTAGGCTCCCTTGATTGTGCTACTGGAGATGGGGAAACGATTTGACCACCAGGACCCCCTTCAGGTACATATCTTTCTTGTACATGAACTGACACTTTGTAAGGCTAATGCAGTCCCATTACTCCAGGTTATAAACTTAGTACTCTCCCACTGTTCATCTTGGTAGTTAGTCTTCCCGAATTCAGGTATAGTGTCATCCGGGGGTCAGATCATACTGCTCCGAGGATGCCACCAGTGCAGCATCAGGTGTTCTTACAGCGGACTGCTGTTGTCAGCTCCAGACCACTGTTACTACGGTGTTAGGGTTCACACTGTCTGGAGTTTTTACCTGAAAGTCCATTTTCTCTATTTCTACTTTATGGGAATCAAGTACTGGAGATAAAGAGTCTTCAGTCAGCTTGGCTGGATACTGTGCATTCTGCAGACCAGGTGCTCCAAAGGCCTGGGCTTGCATCAGATTAATTGTGAGGACATTAAAGCTGCTGCAGAGGATAAAGAGCATTTTGCTGTGTGCTTGTTCCAACTTGGCCTCTGAGGATTTTGAATTGTTGGACACCTGCAAAGGAGAGGTCTTTTTTCCTGGTACAACTTTAATTGATTAGCATGGTAAAACTTTATTTACTTTGGATATATTAGTAGTTACTTGAATTTTCTATACAGATAAATCAGCTTGTTAAGGTGATATGGTTTTAACCACCTGTGGTAGCAACCATGTTCCTGATATTTTATATGAAAAGAGCATGACTTGGTTACCAACTTTCCAATTTTATTAAAATAGGCCAATTCTAACCACTACATACCAATGCATCTTGCATATATGGTTGTGCAAGGATTGCAGGTATGTATCCGTTTTAATTTTCTTCATTTGGGAGTCACTGGTTTGCCATAGAAGGTGCTTAAATAATATTATTTCTCTTCTGACCATCACCTTAAAAGGTGATTGGCCAGTTGAGGCAATGGAAGTGATTCTAAAAGCCATTAAGATTGTGGGAATTAAAACTTTCTAATTTGCTATTGGCATTTACCAACTTTTAATTTTGATAAATTGATCCTTCCCACAGTCCCTGAAAACTGTGGCTAAAGAAGGACGGGGTCTGTTCTACCTTTTCTGCCACTGCTGTCTGAAAAAGAAATCCACTACTATTAGCAAAAACTATTTTTTGGATAGGAGATAGCAGCCCTACAAAAGTAATTTTGGAAGGTTAATTGGTTCCTTGCTGCCAAATTGTCTTACAATATTTTTATTTTCCTTTTATAGGGCTTTAAATCAAGGACTAATTCTTTGACTTTTCTTAATTGAAGGAATTGGACGGGAGTGACAGGCTGATTCACAAATGTGTTTACATCACAACCTGTTTACATTATGCCTGCTGGCACTCCTTTTTGGCTAATAAATTACCTTTATTATTTTGGATGTACAAAGGGTCCATTTACAAAGACCTTTTACCTTGCAAACAAAGGGGTTTGGTGGGGCAAGAGGTGAAAACACTACTTTAAAATGAGTGCCATACTTGAGGGGTGAACCATTTGAGGAGGTGAACCCTCAAACCCAGTACCCATATATCTATAGCAACATAGCTGGCTACACACCTCAAACTCTGCTGCCAGAGCCACAGCCACTGCCATAGCTCTAAGGAGGTATTAATGACTTAGATCACTAGGCCTTGCTGTTGCAAAAATATAATTTGTAAAGTCAAAATGGCTGAGAATTTAAAAATTGAGAAGTAACAGATGGTGAACCTGGTGATATTCTGAACAAAAAGAGCTCTCAACCATGCTTGTAGCTGTTTCCATTCTTTCACACTGACTCAACAGATAGTCTAGGCTTCAGGGTGACACACAGACAGGAGACTATCCTGGAATATTATTATATAGATACTTTTAGATTTAATTTGTATTTGATGTTTGATTTGATATCTTTAGAATGAAAATATTGAGACTAAGCAATCCTTAGTCATCTTTGTAAAATGCTGAGATCTACAGATTATAAGTGCTGTATAAATACAAAGCGGGGGTGGTTTTATATTTAATTAAATACCTGAATCATTAACTTTGACTGTGTTTCAAGTTCATTCTGGATCCCAGAATGTAATGAGTTTTGTGATGTTGAAATGCCAGGTGAGGCTATTCTGGTTTATATAATTCACACACCTTGTTTAGCATGAATCATGAACCCCTGTCAAGCTTTAAGTCCAAGTTCCCACTTCTAAATCAGATCCTAGAGGGAAGGTATACAAAGGTATTTCCAGCTCTAGATGATGTCATAGACTGGGTACTCTGAAGAAACTATTCACCATCTATTCTAGGGGGGAATTTAAGGATATCTTCTAGCTCAGGCAATACTTCAGCCCTTTTTAAATATTGAGCTTTGAATATAAAAGCTAAACAGCCTTAGTTTATTCTTTAGGAAATCAACTTTACAAGAAAACTGGCAGCTTTAAATTACAGAACTTGGGGATTTCTTTCTTTCTTCTATTTTTTCAGATGAGTAGAAAATACAGTACTGAACATTATTCTAAGTACTTCAGCAAATGCTTTTCCTGTTTGCTTATTATGTTACATCATTAGCTATTTGATTCTGTTTTTCAGGATGTTGGCTAAGGATGAGTTGGTGGCCATACTTCAGAAATGTGCGGAGATTTTTATATCATCTTCTGGAAAACAGTTTAGCAACACGGTAGAGAAACTGGAGGAGTTCCTGGCACGATTTCAAAATCTGGAAGGTGAGCATGTAACCTACTGCCAAATTGTTTGGCATCAATAATCTGCTATAAAATGGCCTCAGAGAATCTACATTCTGATTAAATTCACTGGCCCTGCTGAGGTCTCATGGTATTTTGAGATCAAACCCAAAAATTTCTGCACATAAGAATATCAATATGGCAAGCGTTTTTGACATGGAGTACATCTTTTCAAAAAATTATAGACATGCAAAATAGAGATTGTTGATATTTGTACAGGTGACAGGCCCCATCATTTGTAAAATGGAAGAGTGATGTGAGACAGGGAACTGGACAGATCAAAGGAGGTTGATGATAAATGACACCTGATGTATATATTTTCTTGAGGTTTTTCATCAAGTGCTTTACAGCTTTCAAAAACATTTCATGAATAAGTCAAAACTTGAAAAAATAATAGTAGCAAACTCGTTTACACATACATCTGGGCTCATTACCATGCCAGCTAATAAAAATGTGCAAATTAAGTCACAGTCAGATCCAAATAAGAGATGGATTGTTCAGGTCAGGGTGGCCTGATTGCAGTGGTAATGGCCACTGGCAACCTGTAGAGTTCAACAGTGCAACCCAAAAGTGAAAGGTCCGATATTATCAGGCTCTTTGTAACCACAGTATAGAGTATAGGAAATCTCAAGCATTCAAAAATGAGTGGCTTAAAAATTGAGATTTAAAAAATATATATATATTAATACATTTGGACTTTTTGTTTGTTTTGTTTGCCTTTAGTTTCAGAGCCTTCAGTATACACTCTTCATGTTTTCAGGCTTTTGTCTGCAACTATGAGGGCTAGAAGCTTACTTCCTTATTTGTAAATTAAAGCTAACATTATCCCATAACAGTTGTCTTCAGGAAATGAGGCTTTAAGAAAGACTTCCAAGATCACAAGAGTAATGATAAAGTTGCAGAATTTGGCAACACTGAAAATAGGCAGCACATCTACAGTCTTCCCTGTGCTCATTAATGTACCTCACCCTGATTTTGACAAACGACCTAGGGTGAGGGGGCAGTATAGTCTCCATGCTTATTGAATCTTTGGCCTTTGTTGATCCTGACAGAAAACTGTGATGATGGATTTTATGATGTTGACACCTGTCCACTAAAATTGGACTGCAACTACCAACTCCTTTCATGTAATCCACCAAACAGCTATCATACTTCACCACTGACCTGAGCCAGACTTAAACCTGTGACCTACAGGTGACAACCCCATAAGCAATGCAACCAACCTAACAGTCTGTTGCTTTGAATATTATTAGTTGTTACTGTGATAGGAATTGTTTGTTTTAAAATGAATCAAAATTGAGACTTAACCCACCACCAGAGAATCAGGATTTTTTTTAAAGCAAAGTTGCTAATTATTGATGCAATTATTGATATACAAACTACAGGGTTCTGAAAGCAAAATTCAGGCATAGGTTAAAATTAAGATAAAACTGGTCAGTCAAATGCTTCAGTATGTTCTATTTTTCACTTTGCTTTCACTTCAGTAAATCCAGGTTATGGAGTTTGGGAATGGCGGGTGAGAATCTATTTTCTCTTTAAAAATTTTGCATGGGAAAAATGTAAATTTACAATGTGAGAAGTTTTAAAAGCTCATTAAGTGGCTGCTTCATTGAGATCAGTGGAGCTTTGCCAATTTATACCTGTTGAGGATATGGTCCAGAAGTTTTAAGTGAAATGTAAGTGGTGCATAGGCCTTGTGCTGGCCCTTTGCACAGGGCTGAATTTGCTGTTTTTGAATAACTGTTCACAATATAAATTACACAGTGAAGTGTTGTTGACCTTTGTTTGCCAGGGGAAAAATGTAATAGCTAACTGGACTTGTGTCCTCATCTAACATGAAAGAGTACCATTGACCCTGTCTCAGTTTCGCTTGGGTCACCGAGTTTCTGTAGATATTAGAAAAAGTTTACCCCGTGTGTTGAACACTGGTTTTGTTCCAGTAGCAGAAACCAATGAGGTACAAGATGTGTCTGTGTCATCACAAAAGGAACTCCAGAAGAAGACAGACCTCTATCACCTTCAGAAGGTCAGGCCAGTTTTACTTTCAACAAATTAGTTTCAAGATTTATTTTTTTGAGCTGTTAATTATTCTTGGTTAGCTCTGCCCTGCACACAATAGTTATGAGCAAATCATGTTCTGTGAGTGACTTGAAAATTTAACATCCTGCCCAACCTAAATGTCAGATAAGAAGCCACAGGCTTGAAGAATTTCCGTGACTCCTGCCTTTCTGACTAAGTATACTGGCCTTGATTTAAAAAGCCTGCAGCTCCACAGTCCCATGTATATTTAACTTACATTGGCATGTGTTGACATTCCTCCCGTAAGTAGATTTCCCCACACAGAGAATAAATCACTTTTATACACTTTTCTACTCCACCTCCTTCCCCTTCCCCCACCTATCAATCAATTCTGATCCTAACTCTCTACCTCTTTGTAGAGCTTCCTTGCAGATGCTACTGTTGCCCTCCTTAACATGCAGAGAGCTTCAGCCTCCAGGTTTCTTCTCCTACATCTGGATTGTCTGCTCCCAGTTCTACCCCTTTCTTCTTAGAGGAAAAGCAGCAGGGGTTTCTCATTTCCTTCCACCCCATTCTTAAAAAAAAGAGTTAGTAGCATCTGATTGGCTCTGCCTACCTCTTCTCTCCTCCCTCCCTCCTCCTCCTCCTCCTCCCCAATAAAAGGGCAAGCAGCACTGCAAGGAACGAGCCAGAAGCTCTCCAGCCTTACTCTGACTAAAATTTCTAGTTGCCCTAGGCAAGCTGGTTTTTCAAGCCTGGTAGCAGCCTATGAAAACAAGGTGTGTATGAAGTGCAACTATGAAGTGTTCTGATGTTTAGTTCAACATCTCTCTACACCGTTATTTTGTTGTAGCTAAATTGACAGCAAGTGGTACATCAATACCTATTTCAGCACTAAAGGTGCTTTTATTTATATATTTAACTGCACATGTTGAGTCAGACTTCATTGCATCTAACAAATTCATATAATAATGCCAGTTAGCATTTTGATAGCACCTTGCACCATGCATCTGAGAACTTTACAGACTTTTAATCTGCACATCCTCCCTGTGACATAGGTTCATATTATTATCCCTATTTTGTGAATGTGGAAACTGAGGCCCTGGAAGGCTAAGTGACTTGTTCAAAGTCGCATAGCAAATCAGAAGCAGAGCTGGGGCGAGAATCCAAATTCCCTGTGTCTCTGTCCCTGGCTCCAACCAAGAGACAACTCTCCCTTTCCTTTTATAACACCATAATGTATGTTAATTTTAGGAATGGAGAAAAAGCAATCTGAAATTTTTTTGTCCTACCTTCAGGACACTGTCAGGATTAGTGTTAACTCTGTCTTAGTAAAACAGACTCTCACAATGAAAACATTTATTTCCATTCTTAAGCAGGCAGATACTTGTATACCTTTTGTAAGATAGGGAACACAGTATTGTCAGTCTAACTTTATTTCCGTTTAGATTAGTATGTGTTACCTAGGAGAGCCATGGCAATCATTTTTCAAGTCTTGATTTGTAAAATGCAATAATCCTATCAGCATCACTTTAGATGAATGGGTTTGCCATCCAGAGTGATTGGGCTGTGCTTTTTCTGTCTTTTATAGACTTTGCTGGCGTTGAAAGAATCAAAAAGATCTAAGAAACTAACCAAGTTTGAAATGCTCCGGTTCGAAGTTGTTGACTTTATAGACAGCCTGGTAAGGTGAGCTTTCCTGTTCTTTGGACCCTTTAATAGTTGATACAGTATCATAAGATACCATAGAAAAATATATACATGCGCGCACACACAGAACAACAGTTTACCAAACAGTTCAGACTTGGGAGAAACAGCTGTAGTCCTGCAATATGAGACATGTCCTCTCTACTCTTTTTATTTCCGTGAAATGTTGCTGTTGGGTGTCCTTGCAGCCATCTAGGTCAGGATGAGGGCTCTGAAAATGCCTCTTTTCCATAGAATGCTGTAAGGAGTCTGAAACATAAATTGCACAACTCATTCCTGCTGCTGCAGAAGATGAAGAAAAATATGGCAGTTGACAAGAAAAGGTCAAAATGGCCCACACCATAATCAGTATTGGTCTATCCATTATTTTTTTTCTGCATTGTATAGGCTGGGGTTGTGATACCCATTTCTATTTTGGCTAATGCAAGACATGGCAGATGGTCTTGTGGAGACAGTTCCAAGTGTAAGCATCCACAAGGAAGAAAGTGTGGAGACAAGGGTTGGAGAAGGCTATGAAGGCAGCTATTAGTGGTGCATCTTCAGTAGAGGGAAGGATCAAAAGTGTGGAGCAAAAAGGGATTAGGACAGAAGTTGGCAGGAACTAGATTGTGTAGAGCTACATAGGCCAAGACAAGAAGCTTGATTTTGAAAACAAAGGTGAGAGCAAGCCAGTGAAGGGATTTAAAGATTGGATGGGTGGTGTAGGAGTAATGAGCAAGGCAGATGACTGATGTCAGCATTCTGGGTATTGCCTGCATTGCTGGTCGAATTTGTCCCGGATGTAGGTAGGATTCTAGTTAAGAAATGTTTGAAGTGGGAAGCTGAGTTGATAATTCAAATAAAATGAGAATTTTAGGAAGTTGTTTCTAGGTATTGGCGGTATCTTATTTTTCAGAGATGTTCTGCCCATGCCTGTTGTGAAATGCACATTCTTGCTATCTCTGTGAAAGCTTAGCTTTCAGTGGGGTTTCATAGTGTCCCTTCAGTAGAAGAGCTGTCTTTTTCATACATCCCATGTTCTTCTTTTAGAAGTTACCTTGCTCCTGCAGAGATGCAGACCCTGAACGAGGTGGTGTATTTCAACACAGCTAACACCCTCCGTGAGCACTTGAATGCTGCCCCACGAATTGCTCTTCACACAGCTCTGAACAACCCCTATTGCTACCTGAAAGTAAGAAATGGACAACAGTTGTGTGACTTGTTCATAGTTCTGTGTGTAATTCGTGCATGGTCTGTGTGAGGCTAATGTGTGTATTTTAATTTTGCTATTTCATAACATTTGGGACATAGTGGGGTCTGTCACAAGGAACTAGCAAGTGGCTCTTTATGAAGCAGCTGGGGAACTGGCTGAGAGCCAGAGAATCTGCCTGATTCAGGAAAAAGCTGATGCTGCTTCATTAAGAGTTTTGGATGGGAAGGCAGTTTCCAGAGCCTCATTTTTAACTGCCTTCTCTACAGAGATAAGCAGAAGGACTTTCTCACCCTCCACTTTGACTGGGTGACCCTGTGTCCCTAAAAAGGATTGCCTAGGGAGGCTGTGGAATCTCCATCTCGGGAGATATTTAAGAGTAGGTTAGATAAATGTCTATCAGGGATGGTCTAGACAGTATTTGGTCCTGCCATGAGGGCAGGGGACTGGACTCGATGACCTCTCGAGGTCCCTTCCAGTCCTAGAGTCTATGAATCTATGAAAAGAGAGTCCTCCAGTTACCAAATCTGGTCCCATAGGCCCTTTTCATATTACAAAAATAGTGTTTTGTCCTGTGTCTTTGTAAACGCATGTAGATTGGCTGTCTGATGGAGCTGGAGGTCAGCTGAGCCGCTGAAATTGAGGACAGACTGGCTGTATACAAAAGTATCTAAAAGAGTCCCTCCTCCTCATGCCTATAACATAGTGATGCCCTGCCCCTTGTGGTTCCAGACCTTCAGTGATCCGTGCACCACCTCCCCATGAGCTCTTGAATAAAACCAGCCCCCCTGCACATAGTCAAAGCCACAGGGTGGCAGGGAAGGAGAAGGGGTGGGTGGGAGTGAGGCTCCTTGGCTGAGGAGAGGCAGGAGTCGGCATTCTTTTCTCTTTCCCACTCACATGCACAGTTCCCTGATGCCCATACAAACCATCCCTGTGTCCCAGTTTTTTCCCTTTAAAAATGTGGTCATTATGTGGAAAAATGAGATTATTGCAATTCATGAATGTTTGCATGCTTGCTGCCTGAGTCAAACCCAGCACCTGATGAGCAGGAACCAAACTGGATAAGTGTTTGAATTCTGTGATCCAGTCTGTGTTGGTTTTGTTTGTCTGTGTGCTTATTTATCTGACCCTTTACAATTTTATCTGGTTATAAAAACACAAAAGACTTAGATTAGGAGAGCCAGCTAAATCCAGTTTCTAATGTGCTTAATGAATATTCTCTTGAATTTACAGAAATGTAAAAGACCTAGATTCCTATCTTTACACATTTGTTCTTTGCATTTTTGATGCATTTCTTATGCTTGTTGGGTATCTAACTCAGTGCCTAGTAGGAGTACTGGCTGTGGTAGTGTATTACTACTAGTTTAATCTGTTTGAATTGAAGATATAATTTCCCCAACAGTGTCTATGCATTCTGCAGAGTCTGTACTTTTCACCTGAGCAAAAGTTCTCTGATAAAGATCTAACTACCCAGAGCTATTCCGATCAAAAAGGTGCAGGCAGGAAAGAATCTGCCACTGTAAAGTACCAGCAAGTGATTAATGATATGATGCCATTTCTCATGGGACTCTAACCCAACTTTTACCTCAGCAAAATGTGAACTGGATTGGTATTTAGCCTGACAGAAACGTGTACAAAAGAATTGTAATTCTTCTTCGAGTGCTTGCTCATGTTCATTCCATTGTAGGTGTGTGTGCTTGCCACATGCACTGGTGCTGGAAGTTTTTCCCTCAGTGGTATTTGTAGGGGACCGGCTCTGGCGCCCTCTGGAGTGGCATGCGTATGCACTGGTATAAGGGGTGACGCCAGCTCCCCCCAACCCTCAGTTCCTTCTTACTGCCAGTGATGGTGCTGGAATGTCGTCTTGCCTCGGCAAGCTTGCTCCTCTCAACTAGTTGTGAACTTTCTGTATGTAGTTAGAAATTTGTTAGTTTTATAGTTCCCTTAGTGTTAGGGTTGCCAACCTTCCAGGATTGTCCTGGAATATCCAGGAATTTAAAGATCAATCTTTAATTAAAGATTGTCATCTGATGAAACCTCCAGGAATATGTCCAATCAAAGTTGGCAACCCTACTTAGTGTAGACTTCGTTTTAGTCCTGAATGGGACTTAGCCTAGGGACGGGGCATGCCCCAGTCCCCAGGCTTCAAACCTTGTGACTGTTGCAAGAAACTCAGGCCAGTCAGTGATCCCCATAGAAGCTGTTCGAATTGCTTAGGGGAAATCCTAAGCAACAAGAATCACACAAGCATGAGACAAGAGTCTCACAAGCAAGAGCTTCAGATCGCGGACCAAAAAAGAGCAGGACATTCATCTCCGAGTGCTCCTTATGGAGTCGGTCCTTACACCGGCCTCAGCGCCGACCAGGTCGGACTCTGCTCCTAGCATTGCAACCTCAGTGCAGAGCATTCTGCCGGCACCAGCCTCAGACCAGCACCAATGCCCATCCCCAGTACCAGTTAAAAAGCAAAGAAAGGCCAGGAGGGGACGTTCTCCTATGTCCCTGTCATAGGTTTATTCCCCACTTTGAACTTTAGCATTCACAAGACTCCTCTAAACTAAAATCCTAGTTTAGATCTGGTTCTCGCTGCTACCAGTCAAGTTTTAAGTGTCTGACACACTCCCTGTTCCCCCAAAAACTTCCCCTGGGGAACACAGATCCAAACACCTTGAATTTCAACACAAAGGGAAATAATCCATTTCCCTCCTCCCCTCTCCTAGTACTTAGGAGAGATACCTTGATTCAAACTCCTTGAATCAACCAAAGAGGGATTCACTTTTCCCCCTTCCCTTTCCCTGAAAATCCAAACAAGGGAAGAAATCAATCAAGTTCTAAAAAAGAAAAGATTTTATTAAAGAAAGAAAGTACACTATCTCTGTAATACCAGGATGGAAAATATCACAGGGTCTGACTTATAAACCTGGAGAGACTTCCCCCTCCCTCCTCCTCAGAATAATCAAAGTAACAGCAAACAGGAATAAAGAATTTATCCAGCAAACACACAATTGCAAATACAGAAATTAACTCAAAAGACTAATCCGCCTTTTTAACTAATACTCACTATATTGAATAGAAGAGGCTATTTTAGGAAACGTGGAGAACTTGAAGGATATGACTGGCCTCTCTTAAATCCAAAAAGAGACTAACTCCAAACAAAGAAACACAGACAAAGGCTTCCCTCCACAGAGATTTGAAATTATCCTGTCCCTTGATTGGTCCTCTGGTCAGGTGTTCATCAGGTTACTGAGCTTGTTAACCCTTTACAGGTAAAAGAGACTTTAACCCTTAACTATCCGTTTATGACAGTCCCATAAAGAGAAGGAGAGGGACGGAGGAGAGCAAAGGCACGCGAGGGGCAGCTCTTCCCCTCTATACAGAAGTTGGGCTACGACTCCCACTGAGTGGTCAAGCCCACTCCAAGACCCACCTGCCACCCCGGGGAGCATCAGAGGCACTCAGCACCTGGTGGTGCCATCCACACCGCCTCGGAGGTGCCTCATTTGAGGGATACACCTGCCTTGGGACCTTTCCAATGGTCCCCATGAGTGCAACATCGCTCCTTACCACAGGGGATGTCCCGTCAGCTCTCACCTGAGCAGCACCACCAGCCCACGGACGCGAGTTGGCTTGCCTGCCAGAGTTCCCGGTGTTGCTCCTCAGAAACCAAGCAGCGTTCCTCGGGCTCGAGGCGGCGATTACCAGTGGGCTGGCGCAGAGGCACAGCACCAGTCCCCAGAGCCCTGGTGCCGGGAGTGCCCGAGGCACTCTCCCAGCTCATGGCACCGCTCCAGAGGGTTGAGACATCTGTCCCCAGAGCCCCATCGCTGGAACGCTGGAACAGTTCACTGCAAGCGCATCAGTGGACTCTGACACATCGGTCTACCCACTCCCATTCCTGCTCCTGCTCAACGGAACAGCATCACTCGCAAAGCATAAGGTGTCAAGCACCAGGGTGCCGTCGCCTATCTACCGAACGCCGTCACCGGGATTGCGGCACCAAGCGCCATTGCCCTCATACAGATTCTCAGCGGCAGTCCGGGGTCAGAGTCGATGGGATCGAGGTAGACAGGCAGCCTTGGCACCGTCCTGGTCCCCCAGGCAAGTATCCCCCTCCTCAGGCTTCGACAGCAAGGAGGAAATCCTGCTCACTGGCCAGGGCCACCCATCGGGGGCACCGGCATTCCCCTCTGGGCCACAAGTGGCAACGTGGCTCCAGGGTCAGTGGCCTGCCTTCTGGCAACTCTGGAATCCCTGGGGATTTCCCCAACCATTGCAGGTGCATAGGTCAGCCTCGGGGGCATCTGACAAATGTTAGTGCGATATGAGGAATCTGAGCCCAAAATATCCCTGGGGCTTAGAGAATCATGGAGGCATCATGTTTGATCTTGCAGGGAGGGTGAGTTTCACACACAACTTGAGTAATAATTCCCATCCCACCAAGATGTTTGGAGCAGCAAAAAACACAAAAAATTCCATAAGCTCTTTTTTTCGGGGGGAGGGATACTTTGACACAAGGCCCTTGATAAAGGGAATAAATAGAGATCCTGAAAAACTAATTTTTCCTCCATCTGCTCCCCTCAAAAAAGAGCACAGCCAGGTTTTTAATTTGTTCCTGAGTACCTGTTTATGCTCCTTACTTGGAAGCAGCAGTAGTTGCCAGTTAAATGTAATGTTGGTGTTTAAGGTTCTCCTCTTCATTAATGATTGCGTTCTAGAACAACTTCCTGCTTATCAGTCTTAGTATGTAGTTATTTCCTGGCAGAGACACATTATCTGCTGTTACCTCAGGAAGCTGAGGTTTCCATGAGCACTGCTGCAGCTCCCTCAGGGCATGCTATAAAGACCTGGCCTTAAGATCATAAGCAAGCTGTCATTGTCCAAACTCAGGCATAGACCATGCATTGCTGATCAGTAGTATTCTCCCTTGATTAGTTCCTTTTTTCCTATGTTCAGTCCAAATGCCCGCACTATAGAAGTTGGGCCTTGCCTTGTTTTACACAGCTGTTCGATTTCAAAACAAATCAAATTGGTCTTATTGGTTTGTAAAATGGTAGCACAGGGAATGAATTACATTATTTTCATGAATTGCTGACTGGCTCACCAATGATACAGTACAATTTATCAATCTAGACATCAGCTGCATTAGTTAATAGTCACACTATTTAGACTGAAACCATCTGTACTGAACTGTCAGGTAAATTGACATCATACCTAATCCCTTCAATTTCTGTCGTCTTTGCATAGTGTAATTGAATCTGAAAATCTGTTAGACTGAATTTCTGAAAACTCTATAAGGGAACTTCCCATAGGCACTGGGATTGCTGAACCCAATCATGAAGCTAAAGCTCATAAACTGGAAGAATCAGTTGTAAAAGGCAAATTTAGAAATTTAATAAACAGGAAATGAAGGTAATTCCTTGCCTGGTCTTTTCCTCTGTATTGAAAAACGCTTGCTTATGGTGATGTCCTCATTCGGCATTTTTAAACTTATTTTCTAACTGACCTATTATGCAACCAAATGTTGAAGTATGGTTTTTAGCCCCGTTATTAGCAGCTAATAGCAGCAGAATCAACGGTCTTGTTCACAGCAGGAGCTCCTGACCAGTCAATGTGGATAAAGTACTATCAATAAACGTATGAGCTGATGTCACAGTACTATGGATTGCAACAATACCATAGAGGGTTTTTTTTTAGATAGGGTCCTTTTTTAACTTCGCAGTAAACTAACTAAATTGTTGTCAGTTTGGATTTCCTGACATGTGGAATGGTTTCTGAAAATCAGACTTCAGCTTTGCAGGTACTGGTTTTCAAACCAGAGAGAGGTGATGGTTTATACACATTGAAGATAAAACTATAAGAAAAACAAGTAAACTTGTTAATGTATGCAGACAGATTTATGCTTATATTCCTTCCCTCCCAGAGGGCAAAAAGCACTCTGACATCTATTTATTTGATAATGAGGACAGAGATGAAGTGCTAATCAATTTCTTACCTGATCTATAGAATTAAATATTCCTTACTCTGGTGTACAAAATGGAACAAGCAAGAGATAAGGGAAATAAACGTAATAAAATACCTGCTATGGGTGCTCCACTGTAGGTGTGCTTGCGTCCCTGAGCTGCTGACAGGAGAACTTTTATAGCCATGTCCATTACGCCCACACACGCGCTGTCTATCCTTGTGCCCTGCCACAAGACTAGCCAGTGTGCGTGGGCTAACCCCCCTCAGTTCCTTCTCAAGTGCTGCAGCTAGAGACAGAGCTATTGGCCGTCCATTAAGGCCATTACCTTCACTTACATTTCTATAGCTAGTCTCCCCAGTCACAGCTGTAGTTTTTTTCTTTTCTATTTTCTTCCTAAAAGGGGGGAGGGTCATTTTTTTCCCTCTTTTTTTCTTTCGTTGGGGACCCTTCCCCCAACAGGATAATGGTTGGTTTAGCGGACTTCACAAGTGCCTCTCATGCAAAGAGGCTATCCCTATAGCAGACGAGCACTCCTGGTGCATACGCTATCTCGGGGAAGGCCACATTCTGCAGAAGTATGGTCTCTGCCAGCAACTCAGGCCCAGGTCTTCTTGCAAGGACAGGGAGTTGAGACCAGAAGATCATCTTCATGGAGGCAGCCCTCCAACTCTCCCTGGACCCCCACCAAGAGTCCCCTGGCATACATGATTCTTTCCCACAGCCCTCAACTTCCAAGGACTGTGAGTCGAAGAAATCAGCCACTGACCCCTCTCATAAGTCATCGAAAAATAGAATAGGAAATCCCCATAGTGAGCCCCAAGCCAACCATAAACAATCTCCAGTACGCTCAGTATCCTCTGTACCATCTGCACTGAGACAATCTCAGACCAGTACCCATGGCTCATAAAGATCTGCAGTGGCAGATACCATTGACACACCTAAGAACCCAATAAGCACAGGCACTGAGTTAACAGCACCAAAGGACAAGGACAGGAGTCAGCACTCCACTAAGATGATGGTGCCGGTACATGCTACTCCATCAGCACCATCATCAACGTCCCATTCAGCACTGGAGTGGTCAGTGTGAGCAAAGATCTCCATTCCCCTGGTACTGCCAGTGGCACAAAGCCAGTCGGTACCACTGGAATTCCAGCACTCGAGAGACCTCTGCATATCCAACGTACAGGAGTCTCCTTGTCTCAGTACTGGGACCGCCACACCCAGTCTTCCTGTGGTACGTGAGTCTTCCCTGCCACAGTCCCTGCTCTCTAGCGCCAACTCAGACAGCGAACCAGAGGCAGCTATATCACTACTCCTCTGTCTCCCTATGGTGCCCAATACTAACAGGGCCCCCCAAGCATACCCTCAGATGGCCCCACCACTGCCACCTTGGTGCAGTCAACCATTGGCACCACCATGGGGCTCTATGCCTCCACTACGCCAGTGGCCCATGACTCTCAAGCTTCTAGTCCTACCTGAGATGGTCCCCCTCAGCTATGGCGTCCAGAGCCTCAGAACCTCCAGAAGATAACATGGAGGAACAGGAGGGCAGCATTGAGGAAGAGTAACCCTGAGGACCATATCCTCCTTCCCTATGAGGCCATCGTGCCTCCCACACCATCCCTGGCTGATGACTTCTGCCTTTTTCAGGACCTAGCAAAGAGAATGGCAGACACTCTGCAGATACCATTAGAAGAAGTCAAGAACACCCATCACAAGTTCCTTGACATACTCCACTCCTCCTTATCCTCAAAAATAGCCCTTCCTGTTAATGAGGCTCTTCTGGACCTCGGAAAAACCATATGGCAGACCCCAGCATCTGTGGTGCCTACATGCAAGTGGGCTGGAAAAAAATAGGTCCCAGCAAGGGGGATGAAATTCTTCATCTCCCACCCTCCACCCAACTCCACCGTGGTGGAAGCTGTCAATTCTCGTGGCCATCAAGACCAAATGAAGCCCGCTCCCTACAATGAGGATTGGAGGCATTTGGACCTCTTTGGAAGGAAAGGCCTACTCTTCTGCCTTTCGAATTGCCAGTTACCAAGCCCTAACTGTGAAATATAACTATGTGAACTACTAGAAACTCAGCAGTTTTATTGATCAGCTGCCTGACATGCACCACAACCAATTCATAGCCATCATTCAGGAGGGACAGTTAGTGGCCAAGATAACACTACAATCTGCTCTTGATGCAGCCAACACAGCCCCAGGTCCATCTCCATGGTGGTGATTATGTAGCATGTGCCATGACTACATCTGCTGAGCTTCCCTAATGAGGTCCAGACAACTGTTGAAGACCTTCCCTTTGAAGGCACCAAATTATCTGCAGAGAAGATGGATTCCTCTCTTTGCACCCTAAAAGAGTCTAGGGATACTCTCTGCTCGCTGGGCATGGGCATCTACACACCAGGACAAGAGAAAATTTAGTCCGCAGCCCCAGTACAAGCCATGTACTTCCCAATACCCAACTCAACACTACTACAAGCCTCAGAGAAAGAAAATTAAGTACACTAAGCATAAATCATCTGTCCCACAGTTTTTCACATCCCAGCCATCCACTTCCAAGCACCAATTTTGACATGTTGGTCAGTGTGACGATAGACCAGCTGTAGTGGTTCGGGGGAGTGACCACTGCTTTCCACCCATTTGGCCACCATCTGAAAATGTTCTGCAGCATCTGAGAATGCATAACATCAGACCAGTGGGTCTTGAAGATTGTACATAATGGGTACTCCATTTTACCTCCCAACCCCCTCCACAACACCTTTCCCTGTCCCTCTTCAGGGACCCGTCTTGCAAGAATTTTCTACAAGAGATGGATCATCTCCTCCTCCATTTAGGAGCCATAGAACCAGTACCTCAGCATCTATGAGGCAAGGGTTTTACTCTCATTATTTCCTAATACCCAAGAGGAAAGGAAGTTGGAGACCCATATTAGACCAGAGTACTCAACAAGTTTGTCAGAGCTCAAAAATTCAAGATGGTCACTCTAGCAACAATTATTCCAGCATTGGAGCAGGGAAACTGGTTTTCAGCCATCTACTTTCAGGACACCTACTCCCATATCTCACAGACAGTTCCTTAGATTTAACCTAGGACAAGACCACTACCAGTTACAAAGTAATTCCCTTCCGGCTATCATCTACTATGAGAGTATTCTCCAAGGTTCTCTCAGTAGTGGCCGTGCACTTACATTCCCAAGGGATTGTGATTTACCTCTACCTGGACAATTGCCTCCTCAGAGCTCAGTCCATCCAAGAGGTTCACTGACTCACCAAATCTGCAATAGACTTTTTCACAGAAGTGGGCCTACAGATCAACGCCCAGAAATCAACTCTTGTTCCAGTTCAACTTCTGGAATTCATAGGTGCCAACCTCAACTAGTTACAGGCCACAGCACTCCTCTCTCAATGCAGATTCCTCTTCTTGGCCACACTCATAGAGACCGTTCAAAAGAGCCCACAAATATCAACCAGACACTGCCTCCAACTCTTGGGGCACATGCCAGGCTTCACATGCAATGCCTCCAGATGTTGCTTCTCACCATTGATGCATCGCTCATAGGGTGGTGCGTGCATCTAAAAGACCTCACAATACAAGGCAGGTGGTCATCCACAGAGATATTCCTTCACATCAACCTCCTAGAGCTAAGGGCGGTCAGGAATGCTTGCGCCCATTTCCTCCCACTGATCAAGGGATCACAAACGAGACTCCTATCAGACCACCTGGCAAGTATATACTACATAAGTTGACAAGGGGAAGCCAGGTTGCCCTCCCACTGTGCAGAAGCAATGAGTCTATGGAACTGGTATATTTCCCACGGTGTCACACTGTCAGCAGCTTCCCACATGACCACGGGTGGGAGATAAACAGCTGTACTTCACGATCTATTCAGGCCGTGGGGCACACTGACCACAGAACAGTTCGCCACTTACCTACATTACCGCTCCAAAGCAGGGCTAGGACAACACTTCATGGGCAATGCTCTCCTCCTCACCTTCTCTATGCCTTTCCTCCTTTCCCCCCATTGTCAAAAGTCCTGTTAAAAATAAGAGAGAGAGCACACGTCATGCCTGATTGCTCCTACGTGGCCAAGACAGACCTGGTGCCCTTACCTGTCATAACTCGCAATGTGCCCGCTGATCTCTCTCCAGTGCATGCCATACCTCCTCTTGCAGAACAAAGGATGCACCCTGCATCCCAACCTAGGGATTCTTTGTCTCAAGGCGCAGCTCCTTCATGGCTCCAACACCTAGAGAACTCCCACTCGGAGGAGGTACAAGAGGTATTACTACATAATAGAAAGTCTTCAACACGCCATACATACCTGCGACAATGGTCCAGATTCCAGATTTGGTGTTCTTCTCAACAAATCTCCCCAACATCTGCAGCTATTCCAAAGATCCTAGAATATGTACTGACCCTAAAAAGATGGGGGTTCTCTCTCTGCTCTTGGAGTCCACCTAGCGGCTATAGCAGCCTTCCCCCAACCACAAGATTCTTCAGGGGTATAGTAAACCTTTCCCACAGCCCCAACTTCCTATCCCCACATGGTACCCAAACCCGGTATTAAAAGGACTGACTAGGTCTCCCTTCGAACCCATGGCCACCTGTTTGCTATCAGGAAGGCCATTTTCAATGAGGTGTGTAAGCAATCAACCTGGATAGGAGAATAGGAGAAATGGCAGTTCTGATAGCACATCCCACACACAGTATTCTTTCGGGACAAGGTTACACTCAGGTTGCATCCAAATTTCATCCCTAAGTTAACCTCTCCTTTGCACATGAATCAATTGATTCACCTTCAGACCTTCTACCGAGACAATAGATAGGCTATATTAAACACATTAGATGCCAGGAGAGCCCTTGCCTTTTACCTAGATAGGACGAAGACTTTCAAGAACTCTCCTAAGCTCTTCCTCTCTATTGCAGAAAGGTCCAAGACTCTTAGCAATATCAACCCAGACACTCTCCCAATGGATCTCAAACTACATTAGACAATGTTATCAAATTTGCAATATGATCTCTCCATATAGTATTCGCACGCACTCCACAAGGTCGATCTCATCCATCGCCTTCTTCAAGAATGTCCCTATCAGAGATCTGTAAAGCAGTGACATGGGTATCAGTCCACACCTTTTCAGAACATTATGCAATCAATGCCATCTTCAGCACCACAGTATTCTCATCTGTAACTCACCCAACTCCAAAGTCCCAGCCCTCCAATAGGGATACTGCTGAGGAGTCACCTACAGTGGAGGCTACTCAAAGAAGAAAAAAAAGTTATTCACCTTGTGCAGTAATGATGGTTCTTTGAGATGTGTGTTCAACAACCCAGCCCTCCTCCCCTCTACATTGGAGTTTTTTTCTTTTACTCTGCGTTAGAGAAGGAATTGAGGGAGGTTAGCCCATGTGCACTGCCTAGCCTTGTGGTAGGGCATGAGGAGAGACAGGGCATGTGCGGGCCTAATGAACACTGCTACTGAAGTTCTCCTGTCAGTAGTGCAGGGACGCAAGCACACCTAAAGTGGAGCACCTATAGGGACACATCTCAAAGAACCATTGTTACTGCACAAGGTGAGTAACGTCTTCTTTTTGCAAACCAGATGATACATCGTTTAATTTCTTATGTCGCCAGTGGATTTGTGTTGGGTTTGTTGTTTTTTGTTGGGTTTTGGGGGTGGAGGAGGAGAGAGTGGAGAGTTGGGGGTTTTTTGTACTCATCACCGTACTTCTAGAGGCACAAACAATAAATATGAAAAAATACTGACAGTACTAACTTCCTGAGTCATCTGGGGTTGATCATATTTGCTTTCAACACTAGAGATCTTTAAAGATAAAATATGCGGTGAAAACTACTTCCTTCATTTTCTTTTTTTTTATCTACCAGAATCAAACTTTGAAAAGTGATGTTGGATGCATTTCTAATACTGCTCCTGACATATGCATCGTGTATAAGCTTCATTTGGAGTGCGGCAGATTAATAAATCTTGTTGACTGGTTAGAGGTATGTGAAGATGAAAATATTTGATTATATATGTGTATAGTCTCTAGATTTTGCTGATTTTTTTGCATGCTTTTCTTCATTTTGTTTTTCTCTTCAATGCCATCACTTTTGAAAGCCAAAGTCTTCTCATGCCACACTGACTCCTGTCCCTGCAAGTACATGTAAGGTCCACAAATCACCATCCCACTCAACCTCCCCTCCCAGTGCTGGGAATCACTACTATCCCAACAATGAAAATCCCTGTTGCTGCTTGTACCTTGTTTATGTTGAGTAAACCAAATTTTATGGTTTACAGAGCTACCTTTTTCCTCTTTAGCCTTTTAACAGTTGCTGATGCACATGTTCACAGAAAAGCCTGTGTAATGCAAGTACTGTCTCTGAGATGTGTGTGGTTGGAGGGGTTATGTATCTTCCCTTCTTTTCTCTTTAGGCCTTTTCAACTGTGGTAACAGCGGTTGAAGGAACAGACCCAGATTCAGTGGCCACAGACCAGGTGGATGAAATTATCCAGTATCCTTTATTTCTTGCTTGAATTTATTTTTTAATGTTCATATATGTACAAGCCACTGGCCTTTTTCTCATGGATGAACAAAGCTTTTACTAATGCGGCTTCCCCATGCACCGAGAACTGACTGAAAGAGGGCTGAATACTCTTCAAGCAATCTTATAATAAAAAACCACAAAAGGATGGTTGACCATTTGTCATATGGTGCTTTTTGCCAAAACCTTAATTATTTAGGGTTAGATGAGGTCCCAAGTGCCATTTCATTATTCTGTAGCATATTGTAGATTTCCTTTAAAAATGTCAACTTGCATTTAATATTTCTAAGGAAGTTAAATCCTCTACCATTTAAATCAAGTATATCTAGGTGTTGAGGAGAGATGAATGGCACAAACAAGCACATCAAAGGCATTACCTCAATTATTATGCAAATAAAAATAATTAATGCCTGAATTGAAGTCAAAAGCTGGGGCATTGTTTCTGCAACCAGAGGATGGGTTTCAGTCAGGTGGGTGGGGTTCTTCCCCTTGTTCTTCTAGTTTTGTTGTCCAGAGATGTACAAACAGAATAACCCTAAATGTTTTAAGTTTACAAAATTAATATTTTGTAGCCTCCTCTCCTCAGTCACCACCACATCCAACCCAAACAGCTAGGACCTGCACAGGCTAGAACAGTGGTTCTCATTTTTACTGGTGCCCCCTTTCATATAGCAAGCCTCTAGGTGCAACCCCCCCAACACCATTATAAATGCTGGTGGCAAAGCAGAGTTTGGGATGGAGGCTGACAGCTCACAACCCCCCATGTAATTAACCTCATGATCCCCTGAGGGGTCTTGAGAGCCCCTGGGTTAGAGCAAGGGCTACTTTATCCTGTAGGTCAGAGGTCATGTTGCCATGATTTAAATGAATTTCAATCTGTGCACACACCTTCTTGAAACAGTGCTTACTATGCACCAATAAATCCCCCCCCATGCTAGAGGGGAAATTTAAGTGGTGACTTCATTAAATTCAGTTATTCTAATCATGACATATATACTTGTTAATTTCCTTTACCAGAACTTCCAGCGCTCGTTTTATTAGAGCTGTTTCAGAACTGGAACTGTTAGGGTTCATAAAGCCTAGCAAACAGAAAACAGATCATGTGGCAAGGCTGACATGGGGAGGCTGTTAAATGATATAACACGTTAAGACCGACCAACCAATGTATGCATGCTGCCTGTGAGAGTTCATTATGGCATTTGGGGGACAATGCAGCCCCTGGGACAAATTAATCCCTTCCGTAACTCTACTGATGTTAAAGGAGTAAAACTACGCATGAATTTGACTTATGTACTATATTTGAATTGCCAACAAAATACTATCTCTTTTCTATACACATTTGTATGGACAAGGAGTCAGCTTTAGTACATGATTTAATATTCACTCAAAACTGCAAGTTCTGACCCCTGTTCTATACCAGTTTTCATCTTCTGTGATGTACGATGTGGTTTAAGCTAGGAGGCCAGAATGAGATTGTGTTGAATTTTCTTTTAATGTGTAACTTTGAATGCTGAATGTAATTTGCTCACAATCTGGATTTAAATGGTCACATTATGAAATGTTCTCCAGATACTGCATATTTTAAAAAAATAATTCTGCTGAGAATTTAAACAACAAGCCTCTGTAACCAGAACCCACGGAGAACTCCCCTTGTGGTGTGCAATACCAGCCACTCTAAGCAGAACTATTTGATGATCCTGGTGATGGTACCCTGGGAAGACTTGTCTAAAAACAGAAGAAAACTGGGTTTCTGTACTAGAAAATGAAGGAAGTGTTCCTGAAGAAACAAAAACAATTGTTCCTATCCAATTTGATAACATAGCTGGACTGTAAATAAGACTATTTCAAAAAATACTCCTTTAGCTAGCCTACATTATCAGTTAGATTTCATTATCCACATAGGAGAAATGAGAACATTGCACAGTTGAGTGCTGAAGGAAGGTAATAAAATACCCATTTAAAGTACAAGGTCATCATCTCTCCCCCAAAGATTTGTGTTCATTGTCTTGGGACAAGTAAGGGAAACAGCTGTGTGGGAATGTAATGTTGACATGAGTTTATAACTAACAGCTATTCAGCCACTGCTATCACGGGATGGGTGGAACATTCCAAACCACTTGTGCCCTATGCAAGGAATGAAACAAGTTTAATTGTGGGGCTGTCCTATCCTAGTGAAGTGTAGATATTAAGACAGAACCACTCCAGATCACAAACCTACTGATTCTGAATTGTTTGTAAAGTGCCATCAGTCTGGAAGAACAATGTGGGAGCCTAAAATAAGGGTACACTGTTTCTCAGCATTAAAAATCTGCAAGACAGGATTGTCCTGATACAGTAATCTATTGTGACTTCTCACCCCAGGAAGATAAATAGTTGAAGTAAATGTGATTACGTGCAGTGTTTGACTTTTTTTTTTTTGTTAGATCTCAGTATGGATTGCGTGGGCAAGCTAGCCTACTTCAAAGCAAGGACTAAGGTTATATTTTTTCTGATGAGCTGATAAATAGCCCCCAAAAGTAGTCAGATACATTCTCAATGTGGGGTGTGCAAACTTCAGTCCAGAAAGTCTTACTCCTGTTACTAGGAGCTGCACAGCTAAAGGGTTATGTATTTACTCCAAAAGGCCAACCAATGCTTCCCAGCCCAGCCAGTGGAAATTTTGACTGGTACCTGCATGCATGCTGTCCAAAAAGACAAAATCATAGTTCAGGGGGGAAGGGGAGGAGAGAGAGAATAAATGCCCTTGGTTGCCTTGTTTGATGAAATAATTGCATTTCTGAAGAACCCACTTGCTCATATGCAGAAAAAAATAAAGCATCTGCACAGTACACATACCAACAAGAGTGCAAAGACTATGTATGGAGTGAGTGGATACATAATTTAAAAAAAAATCTTTGCAGCTCAAGATATTGCTGTCCCTCCTTGCCAAAACCTAGAGCTATAGTTACCTCTCAAACCAGCTCCACTTAAGACTAATCAAGAATTGCCTCTTCCCTTAATGGTACAGTATTTAGAAACTTTCTCTGCATCCCATCCTAAGGTGACATACACAGTCACTATGGGGACAGTTGAAATCCCCCATTATTACTGACTTTTCTTTTAATAGCCTCTCTAATTGTCTAGAGCATTTCACCATCTTGGCCAGTAGTGTATCCCTATTGCTATAGTCTTATTCAAGCATGGAATTTCTATCCAGAGATTCTATGGTAGTTTAATTCCTTTAAGATTACTGTATTTGACTTTCACATATGCTGCTCCCCAGCAGCATGACCTATTGTCATTCCTATATATTTTGTACTATAGTACTGCCATATCCGATTGATTATCATTTCACCAAGTCAAAGATGCCTCTTATCAATATCCTCTTTAGTACCAGGCACTCAGATTCATTTGCATGCAAGCACTTATAAAATTTGTCACTGTTTAGCTGTCATGTGATGTAACTGAATAAGACTCATTTGACTGTTTCTCTTTAGTTTTTATCTGTACTTTATCAATTTCTCTCCTTATCAGGATATACAGAATTCCCATTAATAGACAAGATCCTCTAAGGGATGTGTCTGTCTGAACCATGTGCTTCTCCACACCTGTCACCTTCTCCCCCAGCCCTGTAGTTGTAAGAGTTTTTTAAACTTTAATTTTACATATCAGGAATCTGGTGCCATCCTTCCCCTATAGGCTCCTCCTTTCCCAAAAGGCTCTCCTGTTCCTATTAAATCTACCCTCCCTTCTCCCTACACCATTATCTCATCCACACAGTGAGACCCTTCAATTCTGTTCCTAGAAGCATTTCAGAGAATGCTACCATGGAGGTAGTGGACTTCAATCTCCTTCCTAGCAGCCTAAATTTTAAGACCACAGTAATAGCTATTCCCATCTTCTTGCCTATAAACAATGCAATACATTTTCAGCCCTGGTGGCTGGAACAATCTATCACTCCCTTTCATACCACATGAAAGAGGCTGGGGAACATAAATGTTACATGACAGTTGTGTGTGGTGGGTGGGAGAATTTGGTAGAACAGGCTTGCTCCTTCCTTGTGCTATAGCTCCTAGTAATGGACAGCTGTTTATAAACTGGTTGCTTGAGTGGGCTAACCCAGCTCCTTAGTGTCATTTTATTAAATGAAAAAATGGTCACTGCATTCAACTTATTTTTGCTTTTGGATTGTAGGCTACAGCTACACAAGACTAGCAAAAAAAAGTATTTAACTCAATTATAACAGTGCAGGCCACAAGTCAGTGCCAACAATCCAACTGCAGGGAACTGGTTTTACATAACACCTAAGTGGAATACTCTGCCACAGGCACTTGCACAGAAGCATGGTGGTTTTAAGAGGTTCCCCACATCACACTGCATGTCATCCCCTGGCCTACTCCAAAAGCTTTGAAAGGTGGAAGACAGGCTTTGCACTTCAAGGGATTTCGAATGAAAGAAAAAAGTGTTCAAACACCAAAGAACTATATTTATAGATTCCAAGACGAGATCATTGATCTCCTCTAATCTGTATAACACAAGCCATAGAACTTCCCCAAAATAATCCCTACAGCGTATCTTTTAAAAAGCACAAAATCTGCTGTAAAATTGGCAGCGATAGAGAATTCACCATGACCTTTGGTATATTATTCCAACGTTTGTTTATAGAAGGCTAAAAATCCCTACAGCTTGAGGAAAGAATTGGCAAGACAAATACCACCCCTAACATGCATCTTTCCGGTTGGTTAGTGATAATTGATAAAATCACAGAAAATGCCGATCAGAGGCTCTTAATTGGTAACACATTTTTCTCTAACTCCTTTTTAAATGACTGTACAGTTCCTTCAAGGAAAAGCTCAAGTGTGAAACCAAACTGCAAGAGCCCACCATGCCTAGGTCATCACAGCCTTCACATGCTAGAAATGTATCCTAATAGCACTGAGTTCAGGGAGAAAAGAGGACAAAAAAAATAGCAGCAGCAAAAAAGTCTAGAGATAGGCTTGGAACAATTAATGTATCATTAAATGTCAATTTCACTGTACACACCCCACTGAAAATATAGATAGGCCAAGAAAAATGCTGCTTGAGAACTGAGTTTGATGTAAGGATACTTATTTTGTTTTGGGATTTAACAGTTATGCTTTAACTTTTTGAATCTCACCATGTCATTAAATAATTTCCCACAACTGAAAATTTAAATGACAGTAAAAATGTTTAAACACACACACCTATGCCATCAATTGTATTAAAAACCCACCCTTAATTTGGCTAATGTTACCTAAAGCCATTCAGGTATCTACTATAAGCATTTTCTCATCCATCTGGTTTATTTCAAACTGGCATTAAGCAAGCTACACTTAACCCTGCCTGGTCTACACTGAGGTGGGAAATTGATCTAAGTTACACAACTTCAGCTACGATCAACCTACAGTGGTGTCTTCACCGCAGTGAGTCGACTGCTGCCGCTCCCCCATCGACTCTGCCTGCGCCTCTCGCAGCACTGAAGTACAGTAGTAGACAGGAGAGGGTTTGGGGGTCAATTTATCGCGTCTAGACGCGATAAATTGATCCCCGCTGGATCGATCGCTGGATAGTGTAGACGTACCCTTAGAATATACACTCAGCTGTAGTGGTGGTGTACTTGAGATGGAGAGATTGTGGGTCAGCATAAGCATAACTATAGTGGTGTGACAGCACGTGTTATTTACAGTAACTATCCTCCCCCTCATGATTACCATAAAAGGGAAGATCAACCAGAGTTAGTGGTTCTCTTAGCCCCATTCTACAATGCCCGATCACCATAGCATATTAAGAAATTTGTACTAAATAGTGCACTTATTGCTATCATTCACTCAATGTGGACACCACCTAGCTAATCTATTTAGCAGGAGGGATGTCCTGAAAAACCATCCAGGAGGCAAAATATACTAGGACACTGTTTGTTTAGCTAAGGTTTCACTCTGATGCAGCAGTGCTCTTCCCCACATCCACAGCAGAAAAATGCACTAAAGTAGTCAGCGTGAAGAAGGGCTAAGCAGGTCCCAAGCAGACACATTAGAGATGTCAGTTCATATTCCCTGCTTTGGACTTTGAAAGGAATGGGTCTGAGTATTTTTCCTGTACCTCAAGATGGAAAAAGGCCGGAGTATAACGGAGGATGTAGATGAGTTTGCTTCCTTGTCCACTATACTCATCTTCCAACCCTCAACAGTCCAAGCACAGTGAGTAGAGGAGTAAATTGTGTGCAGCCCACAGAAATTCAGAATACAACTAGAGCTATTTGCATCTCTTTGGTATTAGAGAAGTCGGTACTGCAGTAAATGAGTGTTCATGAGGGACTGAAGAGAAGAGAAAGGCTTTCCAAAAATGGATGATGTAAAGATCAGTTAGAGACAGTTTGCCAACAGGAGGACTTAGCTCACATCCCAACATCTGAAACTGTCTGGAGTCTTTAACCACTGCAGTTCAACTTTAAATACCAAAATAAGGCAAAATAAACCTTTTCCCAACACAATAGTGGGCGTGGGATGTCAAGATCTAACATGAATAGACACACATCTGGTTACTGCAGCTTAACCAAAAGCTGTTTTAAACATCTTATATTCCCAGAGTGAAAAAATATCCAGGTCTGTCTTATAAAAGATATTTCTTGGATATCACTGAAATCTGGGGGTGAGAAAAGAACAGATGCTGAGTACATTAGTAATATCAAATCAGAAGTTTTTGGTCAGTTACATAAAGAACATGCTTCCACATGAAGCAGCTCATCCAAATCTAACAGAGGAATCTCCTAACCTCTGGAGAATTACTCAATGTTTCAGTCTATTTCCCTCTCCTAAATTAAACTCTCACCTACTTCAGTTGCTAGTAAATAAAGTTTTCATTTAAATATGGATAAATTTTATTCATACACAGCAGCAGTGCCACCTGCATATTAAAAACGAACAGATTAGAAGTAAATGTTTTATTCTTCCAACTAAATTCCAGTACTACAAGGGCAGTAAAACAATGATACACTGAAAAATTGCAGCAATAAACATTTGTTAAAGACTGATAGAATAAATAAAAACTACAAAAATGAGAAATCATATAAACCCATTCTTAACCCCCAAAAAAGTCATGGAATACAGAAATGCCCTCCTTTACTATTTCACAGGCAGTACTGTGGGCTAGTTGCTTAAAACTGTCCTGGGGTTACATTCTAATTTAACTGTGATTACAGTTTTGTTGTAGTGCACAGTTATGAAAACCACACTAACTTCAGTCAGAAGTGTCATTCTACATTTTTATTTACACAACCAGTGAAGGGCAAGTTCTAGAACACCAGCTTTTAATCCTTTACTTTTTCAAACGTATTAACATAAGAAGCCAAATTGTAATGATACAGCAAATGAGGCCACTGGTATTATTACAGGTAGCAAAGGTCCACATCCAGGTGGTACTGACATCAGGGAGCACTCCAAAACCAGTTGCTGCATAAGAGTGGTTGCCACTGACAAAAGCTTGAAATAACCTGTGTTCACAGGGGGTAGGGGGAGGTGGGGGAAGGGGGAAAATATGGCATTGCTGCAAGTCTTTTACTGGGACAGCTTGCAACAATTAGGGTGTATAGGGCAGCCCACATATGCAGAAAACATGATTCATGAAACATCTGAAAAGAGGAAAAAAAGAAAAGGTTAGTGACAAGATAACTGAATCCAAAGCTAATAGAAATCAGTTAAGACAATAGCAAAAATCAATTTAAAATGCTAATCCCCAATGGTTTTACAAGAGGCAAAGCTATTTGATGCACATATAAGGCATATTATTCAGCACATTCTCATTTCACCCTAAATTCTCCACAGTATCATGAATTCAAGCTTTTAACTCAGTGCTTTAGAGGGTATGGCTACACTTGCGAGTTGCAGCACTGGTGGAGGCTTTCCAGCACTGCAATTAGTAAGTGTCCACACCTGCAGGGCACATCCAGCGCTGCAACTCCCTGGCTGCAGCACTGGCCATACACCTGGCTCAGCATGGGGAATAAAGATTGCAGCGCTGGTGCTGCAGCACTGGTCATCAAGTGTGGCCACACACCAGCGCTGTTATTGGCCTCCAGGGTATTAGCAGATATCCCAGAATGCTTTTATAAATTACTCTCTTTGTTTTGTTGTGAACTTGGGAGCTCCGTAGCTCAGTTGAGGAGCTGCTTATCTACAAACACAGCTCCTGTTTGCTGTGATCAATCTGTGAACAATCAAATGAGATAATGAGGCAGACAGGCAGGGAGTGAGTGTTTGCTTGACAGAAATGGGGCAGAGGGGAAAGAGAGAGTCAGTTGGCTGCAGGCTGTTTGCAGTTAAGAGTTAAGGGTAAGGGATCGGGAACATGTTCTGATTTTTCAAGGCAGGAAGGTAACACACAGTGTTGGCTCCAAAAATCCACACACTCTCTCTCTCTCTCGCTCCCTGTCACACTACGCCCCACCCCACCCCCCTCTTTTGAAAAGCACGTTGCTGCCACTTGAACGCTGGGATAGCTGCCCATAATGCATCACTCCCAACAGCGCTGCAAATGCAGCCACACACCAGCGCTGGTAGCTGTGAGTGTGGCCACACACCAGCGCTGGCCCTGCACAGCTGGACGACCAGCGCTGCAACTACCAGCGCTGCAGATTTGTAAGTGTAGCCATACCCTCAGTTAAAATAGACAAAAAACACTGGTAATACTGGCCATTTTAATTATTGAACAATTAAGAGATGCAGTGTTCCTGCTGGATGTTAAAGAAGCAAAGATACTCACAACTAGCAGGCTGTTCTCCATATCGTCGCATGATCTGATCATGCGTGAACTTCACAAATGCGTCGTATTGTTCTGCAAACATTAACATTAGAAGTGAGTGTACCAAGTTTAACTTCGCATGAAAAAAAGGTCAAGGCTTATGTTTTATGCCATGCAAGCTATATCAATTAAACAAACGTTGACAGTCTGTAAGGGGCAAGTATGGATTATTCAACACAGCCATCTCATCTCTGCTCCCTAAAAAAAATCCACCCCATTAAACCATGTTAGCAATCAATTGGATTTCCCTTGACAAAATAAGAGAGGAATTTGGCAAAGGAATATTCTTCACTTAGAGGATCTCAAAGCACTTTAAACGCACTTAAATTCTCACATTATCCCTAAAGGTCACATTATGCCAATTTTACAGATGCATAATGAAGGCCCAGAGTGGTTAACTGAGCAAAGTCAGTGAGTGGCAGGGCTGGAAATAGAACCCAACTCCCGCCCTCTAACCACTGAACATGGTTACAAAAAGGCAGAATTTAAAGGTCTGGGAAATGACAGCACAGAAGTATAGAAGAGAGATTTATTACAATCAATTATGTCACTGATTGCCAAAATGTTGAAGCCACAAGAAACAGCTAACTACGGGATAAAAAGCTAAGTGAAAAATATTTGCTTTATTTCAACAGCAAAATAGTCACAATAGGGAACAGGTGACCAGGGGTTTAGTAAAATCAGCTATTGAGTAATCTCCTCAAACTAAATACTAAGATTAAGATGATGCTATAAAGAATATGTATTCAGTTCACTCTGAACTCAAAATTAGTCCTTTTCAGAAGGAATCGCTATACATCACATACATGAGAACACATTTTCCATATCCTCTTCAGTTTCTAATATTGCACCTATCAACATGGCATTAACTTTCAGAATTAGGAAATTAAAGAAGATGATCTATCAGATGCAGCTCCTCTCCATTCCCCTTTCTCCCTTGTGGAAAACCGCATGTGAGGTGTGTTGGGTTATTACTTTTAAGTGCTCTGCACTGTTCTTAGAAGAGGCAAGGTTAAAGAAAGCAATCTTCAACCAAAAATGTAGTAGTAGTTCTTGGTTTCCACAGAAGAGTCCCAGTCTGAGGGTCCCCCCCATGAAAGTCCCATCCTCCTGCAGGGATGAGCAAAGTAAACAGTGAATCAGTAATCAGCAAGCAGTGCAAAAGAACTCCTAAGTGTGGACTGTCTTGATGATCTGTGGGGCCTTCAACTGGAACTGGCCAGTAACATGGCAGCCAGTTTTTTTTAAAAGGTGTTTCCCTCTCCCTTCAAGCATAATCTCTGACTTACTGGAATTCAGATTCAGCCCAACTCTTCCTCAGCTGCACAAGGATGTTAACCACAATACTGGGATAACACAATGGGTATATCTACACTGCAATTAGACACACCTGTGGCTGGCCCATGCAAGCTGACTCAGGTTCACATGACTCGGGCTAAGGGGCTGTTTAACTGCAGCATAGACATTTGGGCACTCTAGGATCCTCCCACCTTGCAGGTTCCATGCTCCAGCCTGAGCATCTACACCGTAATTAAACAGCCCTTTCATCGGAACCCAGGTTTTTAATTGCAGTGTAGACATACCCAATGTGAGCAGATTGAAGAATTGGTTGCCCACAAACAGTATCCAAGAACAGTAGCAACTCAATTTTAGAATGTTTAGAAAAACAATATATTAAAATCTAGATAACCACCTCGAAAGTTCTCTTGTGAATTTAAACCTGGCTCAACTTAGCACTGGTTTGCATACTATTATCTAGTATGCTCAAAGTACAGGTCTACAAATGAAATAGAAATCCCTGATCACTTATCCTACCCATCAAACAATGTCACAAGAAAGAGACAAATCCACAGCTGGCTGTTGGAAATCAGTTTTAATGAGGGCTTGTAGCACATTAGAACTCTGGGTTTTTCCAGATTGCCTTAAAAGGAGGTAATCACCACAACTACAAAGGAATGAGAAATACCAGTGCGCTATGTAAGAATACAGCAGGTGATATCAATATATGCCAGTACCCTGTGACCTGAACCTAACTAACCTTCTCAGACCCGCAAAAGCTTTTATATAGGGAAATCCAGAGTAACTTTCATGGGGAACAGAAGAGGAATAATGTTTTAGCCACAGCCCTACTGAGGCTAGTATCTCTAATGATTCTAAGCCCAAGTGAATGCTAATTAAGGTTCCAGGTAGTGAAGATAAGGAAGAACCAAGGAACTTCACTGAATCAGGTTGACTAATTGGAAGATTCAATTGTTTGTCAGACATCCATACACAATGAAAGATGGAAAAAAGGAGCTCGCCAGTAAACTATAAAGAAACCCTAATAGTTGCAGAAGCAAGAAGAGACTCTGAACTTTGAAAAGTACCAAGTGGTGAACAAGTCAGCTTAGGGGCAGAAAGCCATTTGGTTAAGATCTGCTAGAGAATTTCTGAGGGACTTGCTCTGGATTTTAATTTGGCACTCCCTCCTCAAAAGTTCCCATATGTTACAGAACATGTGTCATTGTTCCATATATGAAAAAGGTAATATGATCCTATAGCATTTCTAACAGCTCTTTTTGGTAACCTCTGCCTTAAGAGCACACTAATCACCATATAGTCTCCTCTCCCCAAGAGATCAGTCTCCAGTGAAACTCTGACTGAGGGAGTGTCTAACTAGAGATTTTTTTAGGAAGTACCTGTCATGCAGACAACCTCTCTAGGTTGGAAACCTGTAGTTATCCAGAACACAAATGTGTAAACATTCTTGGTCTTCAACTGAGCTTTTCTTATCCTACCATAGTAGAGAACACGTAAGAAGGAATGCACCTGATGATCTCGATGGAAAGACTCTAAAACTATACAATAGGTACTACAGCAGTGGGAAGCCATCTACCTAACACAGGAATTTAGGAATATGGAGGCTGCTTAAAAGTGAATATGGTAGAAAAATTACTATTTACATGTGTATTTTTACACTGCTTTAAGCCTAAGGACATTCAGGTCTAAGACGGACCTGTGGGATGCCCAGCCACAAGTACAGTCAAAGTTCCTCACCTCCACTAACTGAACTACATCAGTGAGCCAGCAATCCAGCACAAAGAGCATGGAGTGAATGCAACTGCCCGCAATAAGGAGGGGTTCAAGGGCAGAGGAAACAGGCAAAAGAAGAAAGCAACTACGCCACTGGTCAGAAAAGCACAAGTAGTAGCCAAACACTGCTGGTTGTCTGGGATCAATCAGGGTTGGTATATGGGAAACTTCTGGTGCTAAAGGTATCTGCCTCATGTACTATCCCCTCTACGTCAACTGCAAAGCTCTCTTTTTTTCTTTTAAAACAGAAGGGGAAAAGCCCCTCCCAAGGGGAAAAAGACCTTGCAAATGGCTCTTAGAAAAGCAGAATAGGAAGCCATTTTCTCTGTGGAGAAAGAAAATGGGGAGGAGATGGTCAGCTCAAATATGCCAGCAAGAGAAAGTTCTATTCGAAATAAAAACTCTGCTTCCACCAATTGATGGTGTAGAAATACCCATGGAGTTATAGCTTCTGTCCATAGCAGCACAGAAGACGGGCCAGATAAGTCTACAACAGACGCTACACGTTATCACTTTTGCTATATCCAGAGATGGAAACTTAAATTTTCAACTTGAGCATCTCATTTCTTAGCCAATAGACGGTCAGGTACACACTGGATATAACATTAAAGTTACAGAAGTTGCGGTTACCAATATATTAATCATTTTTTTCAAGTTGCATTTAATTCAAACACACCTGCAAGTTTTGTGGTCAAAATTTCTTCATACTCTTCACGGATTTTCTCTTCACGTTCTTTCAGCAAACGTTCACAGATCATTCCAACTTGTCTGAGAGTAAACAGGGGCTGTTCTTTTTTCAATGGTGACGATGCTGCAGATGAAGTACCTATGATTAAATATTTACACATAAGTTACTTACAGTCAACATCTTCCAGCTTTCTACATCATCTCTATTACATTAAATGTGTTCTCCAAACAAAACATTTGGCAAAATCTTGTTTTAATTTTTGGATGCTTCCAAATTTTATTGATATTGTAAATATTTTATACCATCACTTAAAAAGGAAGTAATCTAAAATTATGCTCTCAGCATGCTATAGGGACAATGAAAGCCTCAAAAAATGTTAAATAGCATTTACTACATACAAAAGTGTCTATTACAGCAAAGACAACACAGGTTATACTGCTACAGAAACATGACCTCATTAAGGATCCTAGGCATTCACTGTGAGTAAAGTTACATGTGTTTTTAAAGTATGAGTTGATTTTTCTGTAAAGACATCTGATGCTCAATGGTTTAGAAAACGTTTGTTTGCAGGATGATTTATTGGGAATGAGCTAACAAAAGCTTCAAGGAGTGCTCTATTTTAATTCTTTAATCAAAAGTTGGAATTTGCCAAGACATAATGCTTGCAATGAATGCAACTCCACAAACAGTAAGGATTTGACTTAAGCAAGAGACGGTTCACAGGGAATCAGAGAACTTGAGAAAAGTTATTTACCCACATGGAGTCATAAGGTATATATCAATGTTGTACAGAGTTGTGCTAGATACCTGGCAAAGCTGGTCCAGTAAGGAGAAATGCATGTGGCTGTGCATCAGTAGAACAACATGGATCTGTCTGCTGGAAGCTATTTTCTAAATGTCTCCTCTTCTGCATGCGTTTGTACTCCTGTTTTATGTTGTACAGAATTTGTTCTAAAAGAAAAGTTAAAACAAAAGTTAGCCTAGTATACTTTACAGTATTCTTCAACTTTATTTCCATTTCAGATATCAAGCATCCGGAAGTGATGTGTAGGTCTGCAACCCATTAAAGGGGTCATTTTATCCATTATATTTATGTGTGAAATGCAAATATAAATAAAGAATCTGACATTTAAAGAAGTTCACTCCATAATATTCATGTTAAAAGACTGAAGATACAAGTGACAAGTTACACTGGTCTGAGGTACAAGACCAGCCTTAAAAGCCCTCCTAGGGTGAATAATTAGTGACAGTTTTAAGGTCACGAACCATCATGGTTCGAAGTAAATGACAGACACCTTTGGAAACCTGGGAGTTTCAACCTTCCAGCTCTAATAGCACTAGCCACCTTCTGTTGACACATCTGATTTTAATAGAGTTCTTCTGATTACTACCTTGCTTCCCTTTGACCCCACCATTATATCTCATCTTAATTAAGGGCTGATATCTACACACCTCCATAATTAAAAACCAATCATTTAAAAGCAGATACTCCAAGCTTCCAGATAGTATGAAATATTGATTTCTATTTTTTTCCAGAGATGCTAATAACATGCTGCAACTCAAAGAGGAAGAAAACAAGAGAGTAATCAGAATAATATGACTGTATAGTGGGACTATTATTTTGACACCTGCCAGGACTACAAACTGTTAGGCAAACCAGTACAAAAACGTCCAGGATCATCAGTTTTCTAAACCATGGTCCAGACAAGTAATATTTCATGGATCAAATTTTGTTCTCTTTTGAAGAACAATAAAATGGAGTTCAAAATTTGTATAATTTGGTAATTTTTAAGTAACTTGAATAATCTAGCCTCAATAATTTAAAATATAGCATCTAAATTATCATCATTCCAGTGTTAACCACTGGTATATATGCTCTTCTAAACTTAAGAAATGAATATGTAAAATGATACACATATTGAAATGTCACAATTATACCAAATGAATTTTTAAGTGGCTACGTATTAAAAAAAAATTAAGTAACATTAACTGTTAATAATTGCCATTAGCCCAAGGTACTGCTATACAATAGAAATTCTTAAATGTTTTACACAAGTTTAAGTTTTATTTCAAATCTGGCAACTAATAATTTCTAGAAACATGTTCAAAGTGTAACCCAAACATCCCTTCCCTTACCCCCTCCTCCAAGGCATTCCTATGTTGCCTTCTCTACAATTAAAACAGTTACCTCTAGAAACTGTCATAGCTTTTGCTCCCATGAGCATCAGCACCTGAATTAGACAACATAATGCAGAGAACTACATACACTGGCTCCCTTCCCCCAGTATCACAAAACACATCAAAAAACTTCAAAGACAATTAAAAAAAAATTCGACAGGCTTTCTGCTCTTTAAAAAAGGCCTCCAGATGCTTACAGACACCCTCTCCCACAGGCATTTTTCAGATTTCTGCAGGTCCAACCACGGCTTAGAAAAATCTACTGCTCACAGCAAAAACAATACTTCCCAGGATGATCATTAGCTTCTGTAGACTCTCGACTTTCATTTTACAAAATTAAGTTTCTAGTCCTTAGGGCAAAGATATTTTTCCAAATGTCAACTAAACAGAAAGTAATAGCACGCTGTCTCCATGACTCTACAGACAACTTTAGGCAGTACATCCCTGCTGCTCCTTTATGTTTTGCCAAACTGCAACATGGTTCTCCTATACAGAATTCTGTGGGCAATACTGTGTCTAAGCATCTCCTAATGAATTTATTAGCACTACTGTCAAATAGGTAAACTGAGGCATAGAGGCTTAAGTGACTTGTCCAAATTCAGGTAAGTCTGTGGCAGAGCCAGTAGCAGGAAACAGATCTTCTGATTCCTTGTCCAGAGGTTTAGCCACAGAACTATCCTTCCACTCATATTTCTCCCTCTCCCTTTCAGCAGTCAGAGGAGTTTGGAGGCTTCAAATATCAGATACCTCCTAGCCACAGGTTACAAAAAACAGATCCCTTGGGCAGAGGCAGTGTCAGAACCCTTCTAGGTATCCCTGCACCTTCAGCAAGCGGGCTTCTCATTTGGATTATACACCATGGTCTATCATAGCATAGAATATTAAAAAATTGGAGTGAAGCCAGAAAGGAAAGAGCTATAATGGAAGCAAGGGATATAGTCCCTTAGGCTTTTTAATCCATTTGTAAAAGTGTATGTAAGTACGATGAGTTACAATGAAATACAGTTTACAGCAGAGGCTCTCAAACTGTGATCCAGGAAACACTTGCTGGCCACCATGGTGCTGAGGCCACATTTCCAGCTGCTAAGTTACATTTAGAGTTAAATACTTTCCTCAGTATTACTTTTCTATACAACCAAGTGCTGCCATAGCTGCAGAGATGTTATGCAATTGTGAAATGGAGGACAACTGGTTCTGTATTAAAGTGTTTTCCACACTATGAAAAATATGTATTGTAGTAGTTCTCAACTGTCTTAGGGCTTATCTACATGAACAGAGATTGACACACTGGGGCGTGAATCTACCCTGCACTAGCCTGCCACAGTTTAACTGTCCATGTGCACCCGTTTCAAAGAGGACTAGATCAAAGCACATTAACTATTAATATGCATCCACAAAGTCCATATGCACAGTTAGACCACAGCAGGCTGGTGCGGGGTAGATTCCCACCCCAGCTTACCACAGTCTAGATATTCATGTAGACAAGCCCCTACAGCTTAAATTCCAAGTGCGCAGCACCACATCTATGTTGCACTCTGGCTAGTCCATGTCAAATAATTTTTTAAAGATCTGGGTTCACCAACTATCCAGACAAATTAAACTTCAAATCATGACAAACCACAACAGAAGTCTTTTTCTGCAGTTCTGAAAACAAATACTCAGTGTACACAAACTCTCAACTGCAACTGAGAGTATAACAAGGGGAATTCCCTTGGCTTAATAAACTATTTCTGAAGCTATCTCAAATAAAATATAGTATAATGTCTTCCTGCCCATCACTAGAGTACCAAACCAAAAAAACCCACAGGCATTTATCAATAACCCCTCCAAAGGAATAGACAAAAAAAATCCCACTGAGACTCAAGGCATTAGACAAAAACCTAAAAAGCAGACACACAATAATTGGGATTAAAAAAAAAAGCTAGATTACGCCAGGTCCCTAAACACTATTACACAGCAAAACAGGCAATATGTATGTATGGAGTGAAAAATCAAAACCAACACATTTTATCCTCTACTGTCCAGGATACAAGGAACTCAAGAAAGATACATTCTCACTCTTATCAGAAATGATAGTATTTCAATTACTTTTTGTCATGGAATGGTTAGGTACAACTCTAAGAAAATTGAGGGCAGATAGCAGGTTGGACTGATTTTAATCAAAGCAATTTAAATCACTGATTTTAATCATGGTCTAAATCAGCAAGCAGGAAACCCTGTAAATCACTGGTTTGAGTCTTGTTTTACGTCTCTGCTTTTTATTTCCCTAAAGAAAGGTTGATTTTCATTGGTTGGTAACTATTAAAATATGTTGACTTACAACTAAATATAGCCTTTGCACTAAATTTCGTGCTTTGTTGCTAACCGGTCAGATGTATTGTATCTATACATATTTAAGCACTTATATAGCTTAACTCACATTTTATTCAGATTCTGAATTTTTATGTTTTTATGTTAGAAAATGGGGAATGTTCCATTTCATTTATTAGATTTTTACTTGTGATTTTATGAAGCCCTATTTAGACGGAAATTTCAATTCAATTAAAAATACACATAAAAACAATTTTAAATTGCTGTTTATTAGTTCAGTAAAGCTATCTTAAATGTGCTAGATGAGGGAAAAAATTGTATCAAAGTATGCACTTAGAACTAAATTATTAAACAAAGGAAGTATCTGTAGTTAGGGAATTGAACTCACTGTTTTAGTCACCACATCCTTCAAGCTATTACTACCAGTAGATTTCATTCTCTCATACCTAGTTTTTATTAACAGATTGGCACAATAAACCAGCTTTTCTGCTTTTTCAACTCAATTTTTAATAAACTAAACTAGTTGAATAAACTGAAAATACTCTTTGCACCTGCAGAAGAGGCTATTTCTGTTAAAAACTGGTTTAGCAGCACCACAAAACCATCTCTTGTTCCAGAGGCTTAGTTGGGCTAGAGAGAGAAAATGACTCTATGTAGTCTGGTGATTAGGCAACTCACGCAGGAAGGGGGAACCTGAACCCTGGTCTCCCACAGCCCCATGGTTAGAGCAATCCCCTGGATTATCCCTCTGCAATACAGGATATAAAGGGGGCGCCATCGCTTCCTCCTCCATTAGTTTTGTGAATGGTGCTTTCATAGTTCCTTTGCTTTACATGAAAACACTTTAAAATGCCCCAAAGCAAAAGAAAACACTTTGTTCAAAATTTATTTCAGGGTTTTGTGTTTTGATAAGAAAACAAAACAAAAAAACAAAAAAACTGAAAAGGATTTTTTTTTTTTTTAAAGTTTTTGGTTCAACCAGCAAACTGCAAAATTGATTATTTGCACAGCTCTAATGTAGGTGGCTTAAATTTAAGCCACAACTCATATGGTATCTTATTTTATCTGTACTAAACTTCTATAGGCCAAAAACAAAATAGTGAAAATGAAAGCCCTGATGCCATAAACACGTAAATAGGTTCGTAACACGAATAGCCCTGTTGACTTCATACCATGGGCCTTGTGCTTATAATTTAGCATGAGTTTAGGTGTTTGCAGCATCAAGGACTATCTAAAATAGATTTTAATTAAAGATTCTTGATCGCACAGAATCTCTGTCACTTCAAAACAAAACTGCTTCGATGTCAACAGTGAAAAGTTATTTAAGCTTCCAATACGTCAAAGTTAGTGACCTTTTTATACATAGGCCAAAATTTTCAAAAACCGGAGCCTAAAGTCAGCTCCTAAACGCATATTTAAGCATTTATGGATGGTGCTTTTGAAAATTCCAAATGACTTTAGAGCATAAGTCCAACTGACATCAAACTGCATTCCCTGATGGAGGAGCATTAGAGTAAACATGGTCAAAAACATGTCAGATTTCTTGATTTATGAAAGTTCAATATATATAGAAAGGCGGTGTTAGTTGCAAATATAGCAAGGGCTATTTACTTTATCAATTCTGTGGTTGGATTTGTTGGTCTCACAATAATGACGTTAATGAGACGATGGGCTTGTCTTTCTAGCACTGAGAAGCATTTTAAGTGTGAAACTTCTAAGGGGCGGAGGGGAGGGGGAGAAAGGAGAATGTAAAATCTGAAATTCTAACAATTAGGTAACTAAAGAAACCAGTACAAATAAGCTACTTTAAGTCTATGAAATGGGAAGAAAGTGAGGAATGAAGAATGTTTATACTAAAAATCTGATTTAAATTTTTTAAATCTATTTAAATAAAAAAAATCAATCATGGTCTTTAATCTACCCAGATATACTTTATCTTAACTAAGACCAGAAAAAATACTCACACTTAAGTCGTGTTTAGATTTATACAGTCTGAAGATACAAGCTGGCTATGCCCAGTTGAAACTTGACCTTTTTTTGTGGTGAAGACAAGGCCAGAGAAACAGCAGCAATTGCACACAAAGTAATTTTGTATTTTAGCTACCTTCAATGCAATTTGGCAGTTGGAAGAAGCAATGTCATATGATCACACAGCTCTGTGGACCATCGAGTGCTCTGCAGACCACAGTTTGAGAACCACTGGTTTACACAATGACTGTACAAAGTGCTGATGTACATTCAAGTTTCACAAACATTTTGAAGTAAATTTACTGCTTTATAGATGGTCACAACATTAAAATAATTACAAATGGGAATCTTTTGTACCCAAAGAAAAAGCATGTCACAGGCAGCAACAGTTAAGCCTCTGCACTACAGGCCCCAATCAATTTTGGAAATCAGGCTGCAAATTGGGATGAATGATGATTTGGGGAGTGCTACTGCCAATGAACTGGGGGGGGGGGGGGGAATGATGGAGATCAATGAGCCACCACTTCTGAGGAGGAGTGAAGGTTATTCATCTTTATAATTCCTGGACACAGCCTAACAATAGAAAGCATACAAGGTAAGTCTACATTTACACAAAAAAATATTGCACTTAAACTCAGACAAAAAATGTAGTACTTCCCTCACCCCCTAGTTTCAATACAGAATTAGTCAGCTTTCTGTCTTCATCTTCCTGCTTATCAGCAGGAAAATAAACAGCATCCATTAATTTGAATGGGTCCACAAACAAAAGGAAAGCTTAACCAATGTATTACACCCTCCCAATCCCCCATGTTTCCTGACCTATGCTATTAGCCAGCCTTCTGGTTCCTTATGCTCCAAGTTACAAGTTCATTTGCTACATATAACCCTCCCATTACTAAAGCAGACATCAACTATGTACTTCTAAGTGTCATCTCTATGTGCTCTGCCAATGCTGCCATATGACTTGTCATGCTAATGGAGACTGAATATTTCCAAACAGTGTTGGATAGTTCATAATTTCCTTAATGCATGATTACGGGTCATCAAAAAATTTTTTTAAATTTAGAGTTCGTCAGTCACTCATCACCCCACCCCACCCCCGGCCAATAATTATCTATAAATCATTTAAAATTGCAACTGCAGTTCACTTTTAAGGAAAAAGGCAAAACAAATTGGAGAGGAAAGAACATTTCACTATTCCCATTATGAAGAAGTCTAGAGTTAATGTCAGGTTTCCCCTTATGTTGGATTTTTTTTGTTGTTTGTTTTTTTCTTTGACCTGCTTTTTATATCAGCAACCTCAGAAATCTTGGTTCCTGGCTTCCGTCATTTAGCTGAAGGACACTTTGGCAGAATAAATAGGATGGTGATTCAGTAGGTTGAAATCGAAGTAGCAGCTTTCCCAGCCCTCAAATGGAACCTGAAACTCAGGTTTCAGTTTGTGATGTCACCTTCCAATTTATTTCTTTAGAACCAAACCAAAGAATCCTTCAGAATTAGGGCTTGGCAAGCTGGTCAAATAACGTAACTGACCACTCATTATTTGGGAATGGTCAAATGTCAAATATCCCAGCAAGAATACTCTAATGTAGCCGATGGCCTACCTTTTTGATTGCATCATGGTGCCACCTGTTAGCAAGCCTACTTAAATGCCCTGATGACTCACTTTACTACATGCTCATGCCACATGGGGAAACGTGAACTAACTGAAACCTGAAGTGAACTAATCAAGAAGTTTTTAATTTACAAATATGAAAACTGCTGGGGCTTTGTTGATAAATGAGTATCCAAACCACCTTCTGTATTATGGATGTGCTGCCCTCTGATCCTATTTTTCATTGGTCACGTTGAAGATTGACAAACTTTCTCATGTCAAAAATGAAAAGCCCTGTCAAATTTTTCAAAAATAGAATTACCAGCAGCCATTTTTCAGTGCAATTTAGTAGAGCACTCACTTTCGTCCACATTGGGTAATCCTTGTCTTATTTGATAGGCACCTTCTATTAAATATCTCAAAGATCTTCAAATATGCAAGATGACATGAGTTGCTGTTGAAAAAGCCTATTGGAGACCATAAAGTCTTACTCTTTTGTTATGGTTCTAATAAATTAGTGCTTTAAAATATCTGACAATTTTTGACATTATTTAACCAACCATTTTTGCACCAATCAAATGCTCAACCAGAATCAGAATATTCAGAATCTAAACAAACCTGAGATTTTCATGAAGGAGACAAGTAGAAAACTTCCATGATGCCATCTATATCTATATATAATCATAAAGGAGTAAGAAAGGAATCAGTTCCTTTTTAAATGAACTTTCGTACAGTTCAGTAATTCCTAGTTACTATGATCTCACTTATTTACAGCTTTTTCCCTAGCTGAGGCCTGTCCCTCCTTGTTCATACGCCTTTCATTTGGTGCCACCACACCTCTGATTCGGGAATCACCAGCCAAGTATTCTTCCATGAGCTGTTATCTCATTTCACCATCAAGGAAACTGCCTTGGGAGAGCACTGGGATATCAACTGAGGCTCCACTGCTCTTCATTTAGTAATAGATCTCCATTCCAGAATCTGCCAACCCAACCAAGATATCTTGAAAAAAAATTAATGAAGATATGTATTTTAGAGAGATCCAGACATTTACCATTCTCTTGCTTTGGTCATGCTCAGTCACTTCAATGTATTTTTCTGCCCTCAAACAAAAAAAGATCTGTTGGTTTTTGCAGTAGATTTCGGACACTGAAAATTACATTTGTTTTAAGGAGCCACACTACTGTGTAAGATTTATAGATGGCACCATGATCAGCATTTTATTTTTTTGACATTCACAGCCTGTGCCTACATTTACAGGTCCAGCAGCAGAACCTCTCAAGAGACCCAGTCGTGCAGAACAGCACCCTCATGAGATCCAATTACCCAGGACCACAAATTAATGAAGGTTCTGCTCCACGTCTGGCATTCACGTTAGCATTAGTGTGTTTTGCAATAATGTGACATTTCAGAAAATGCCAGATCCCTGGGTCAGGGACTTAAGGAATGAAAAATAAAAGAACAAACAGTGTGAAATATGCCAGACAACTGGCATTTTTGTATTTTTCTACAATCACCATAATTTTATTGTCAAACTGGAAGCTAAAAATGCAGGATAAATTCAACATTTAGGCAACATTTGAAGATCAGCCTATTAATCACCTCTCAAAATGAGGTAAACTGATTTAACAAGTTCACATACAGCCAGCATATTTTAATTCAGGGAACACAGTCCTATGATACTGGGGTATTTTGAAAACCCTGGCATGTTGCCATGATAATACAAGAACAAACTGTCCTGCTAATGAGTGTGTGCACAGGATTATTTTTGTATTTAAATTCTGTTTACTGCTAGTAATAACATGGTAGACCTCCTCTTAAGGCCTTCAAGACTTGCTTGTCTTGGTTCTCAAACTTGTACTTGGCCACTGCTTGCTAGGTTTCTGACAGAGGAAGCGGGTTTCCTGAGAAGGTAACTCACAGATCCAAGGAGAAAGATAGCTCAAGGGTAGATTAAACACAGCTATTCCACCAAGTATGCCAATTTCTTTTTCTTGCATAATTTTAAGATTTATTATAACTGGGTTTAGATATTAGATTTTTCTGTGAAAGATCAAAGAACATATTGAATGGCAAAATCCTCAACAAATCTCTGTTCATGAATCAAGATTCAATGATACCTCAAGGGAAAGACTATTTACAGCCAATTTTCCTTTACCATATTTGTCCACAGTTACTAGGGATATTTACATGAAACCAAGTCTGCATTACTTAAGAATTTATTTGTCCTTGCTTGTTTTTCAATATATTTAAAAGGGCGAGGGAGGAGAAAGAAGGTTAAATCCCATTTTAGAATAATTTTAGTACTCACGAAGGATGAGAATAGGTACACAGCACAGTCAAAAGCTATACAGTATTCTTCAGACTCATCAACAATGGTGCCTCAATCCTGAACTAGAGTTAGAGAAGATGATCCTTTTTTTTTTTTTTACACCTGTTCAATTAGTGGTCTCTATGCCAAGGCTAGCAATAAAGGTGCACTTAGAGATTGTGGGTTTGTGATGTGGATATGTGCCCACTAAAAAAGTAGACTTCTGATGGTATCTGGGAAGTTGAACTAGCTTAATTAGTTTCATTCACTACTAATCTCTGCCTGGATTTGAACCAGTGACATCTGAGATGAAAGGCCTTGTATTCCCAATAGCTATTCATTCCCTATAATCTTTGTTTTGTGACATCAATTACTTACTGGGGAAATGCTCATGAGAATTACTACTTCAGATGGAAAATAAACTGCAAATATAGATGAATTTAAAGATCTTGCTCATGTGTTTTTAATACAGATTTTTCAGGCTAATTCAAAATACAACATTTTTCATGATTTTTGTAAGGTATTAGCTGCTATTTAACCTTTGAGAGGAAGCCATTTTCATGGAAGCACACCTGAAATATGAGTTTGTTTAAAGGTACAATATGCAATCTGGAGCAGAGATGCAGAGAAGCCATCTGAAGTTACTATCGGTGTTAATGGGATTTAAAACAGCTAGTGACAAGAGATCTGCACTGTATTTTTATTTCTTTGGACACTGTTTCCCACCCTATGCACTTTCAATCAACCTAAAAGCCTCAGTTTCAGAAGACCCTGTAGCCAGTACAGCATAATCTGCCTTTCAATTGTAAGCACAATGCTGGAATTATCAATTAGTAAAATATTACTATTTTTGCCCTGAATATGTTCCACTCCTCAGCAAAAGCAACTGAAGATAAACCTGTCCTGACATCTTAATGAGGAAAAATACATCATTCCTCCCACCATTTCCACCACCTAAATTTATCAGCTTGATAAAAAGAGCATAGTAGCTTTAAGATTTCACAGGGGAAAGTTATAAGGTACAGCAAGTTACCACAGGACACCTAAGTTTAAGTCATGCCAAAGTCACAAATGAATTTGAACTTGGTGGACTCATTCTAGTCCCTATGTGCCCAAAACACAAAACCACCAAAAAACCTTGGAACAATTGGCTGCTTCTTTGAGAAACCTGGGCCTCACTGTTTAAAAAAAAAAAAAAGGACACTACCATTTATGCTTTATTTTCAGAATAACTGAAATCACTCACAATATTGTAGTTAAAAAGGCCGCCCTCCAATCTGTTTTTGAAGTACCACAATAAAGCATGTATTCTAACCCACCTTGCATGGGGAAATCCTCCAGATACAAGAAAGTAAGCACCTCTGATGATTTTTGTTTAATCCTAGCCCTTCAAACAAACTATATTAAAAAGTGCTCTCTGTCCTTCTAGTCAGTCAGTCACACCCTCTCCTCTATATATACATACACACAAAATATTCTTCCCTAAATCAAATCTTAGCTAGAACATATGTAAAAGGGATTTCAGGCAAGTAGGAGTACAAAGACTAATCTGCTTTAGAAAAAAGTGGGGGAGAGGGTCTTACTAACATTAAGGCTATGGCTACACTTAAACTTCAAAGCGCTGCCGCGGCAGCGCTTTGAAGCGCTAAGTGTAGTCAAAGCGCCAGCGCTGGGAAAAAACTCTCCCAGCGCTGTCCGTACTCCACCTCCCTGTGGGGAATAACGGACAGCGCTGGGAGCGCGGCTCCCAGCGCTGGGGCTTTGACTACACTGGCGCTTTGTAGCGCCGCAATTTGCAAGTGTAGCCAAGCCCTTAGATAGTGCCACTCTTTCCCTACCAGAATCGTTGTATGTAAGTAGCACTGTTTGCACACTACATAAGTTAAACTTTTATATCAAGGTTAAGATCGATAATTCCTTACAGATGCAAAACACTTCATGCTATGGAATGGAAGAATGATTCAAAATAGTCATAACAGTACTAGATACAAGATCTATAGGAGGTATAGATGAGAAACCACAAAACAATTCAGCTGCCAAATCCACTGAGAAACTAAAAGCGACTTAACAGCTGTCCAAATAACCACAAAAGATTAAAACACTCCTGTTAGATATAAATTTCATCCCTCTCCCAAATAGAGGTATCATTTATTTGCCTATGAGCATTTTATACTTAATTTAAGACAGCTGGTGTCTCGTCTGGCTAGCATACAATTTGTGTTCCTGCAGACACTATTGCCATTCAAGTTGCATTTTGTTTCCAGATAACACATTTGTTTCTGAAAAGATTAATCAAGTGTTGAAATACTGAGGTGCCTAGCCATAAACTGGAGTTAAACAGCACCAGGCCTGACAGGTCAAAGAAAGAACAATGTATTTGTTGTATGAAGTACCATCTTGATTTAAACAGCAGCATCAAGTTGTTGTTTTTTCCCCCCACACACAATTTAGGTCTCAAATTACTAGAAATCTTTTCATTAAACAAAATTTAAAACAAATTCTGGCTGCAAGCACTGAAAACCTATACACTAGGGCACTGTACTTGAGAAACAGTGAGTGAAATTAACTAAACTCTACCTATTGTGAGTAAATTTCACTGTCCATAAGTGCAAAAATTAAACAAGTAGTTAAAGTTTGTGTTAAATCTGATTTTTTTTTTAAACATTCTATGTTATATACCTACGGGCACTATGGCTCTTTACAGTGTGCCTTTAAAAGGGAAGGCTCTCATTTTCAAATAATGTATTAGCAAGTAAGACCAGGGTAATAATATACTTAGAAATTTTACTTATGACTATGTTTAGTGAAAAGCATAAAATTAGGCAGAACTTCAATATTCTCAGCAAACACTAAAGAGGTATGGCAAAGCAAAAGCTCCCATTATTACATTATTATAGCAATCTTATGTCAGAGCACAGCCATGTGTGAGCATGCATAACTCCCAATTAAATTGAGCAAGGTTGTTGTTCAAGATCATTCAGTAACACAGAGAAACATTTGTATTCATTTGTGCCTTATCTTTCAGGACATTATAATTCACAAAGCCACCATAATTACTCTGACTACACCATATCAAAAATAATAATTTAGAACCTAATAGTGGAAAACATAGTTTAATGACTACTTATAACACTTATTTCTGCTCTGAAAGTAAAAAACAATTATGATGCATTATAATACTTGATTAGTCAAGATTTTAACATTAATATTCAGAGAGTTGTATGAGATTAGAGACATTGCCAAACTGACAATTGTTGACAGCAAATTTCTCTTTTTAAGTTTTATTTTGAAGATGCAGTTTAAAAACTAGTGTATGGATACAAAGATCCATAAATAAAAGCTGATGTTGAATCTGATCACTTAAGATTTTGGCATTTCCCCTCCAATAACTAGTGTATTATAATAATCCTTCCTACTTTAACAATTTATTTAATTTGTTCATTTTAGATACATTTACTGGATTATTATACGTATTCTTCCCATTACAGAATCACCTCTCTTTAGGAATTTGGTTTTTTTCAAAGGAAAGATGTGATAGGGACCCAAGACAGACCAACTATATATGCTCAACATTATCGACCAATAATAAATCTTAGTCTCAAAGGCCCTATATAAAAAGACCATTTAGCAATAAGATAGTTAAAATGATTTCCTATCATCCACGCCTTGAAATTGTATGAATACTCTTTCCCCCTTGAGCAAGATGCATTACTAGTACAGTGCAGTGGCCTGACCAGCTTTTTTAAAAACCACATTTATATTAATTATTCATAGCATGGATCCTTCCATTTCCCTAAGAAATTATCCAACTGAAATCTTAGTATTTAAACAGTAACTCATATTTTGAAAAGATAAGCAAACTAAGCTTGTTCTTAAAGATTACATATGTACAGACATGTAAATGTCTTATTGCAGTGTCATCCTTTACAAAGCTGCCTGGTGATCCATTCAAAACCCTTTCTAAATATTATTTTTATTTAAAAAGAAACAAATATTAAGTCATTGTCACTAAATTTAAGAAACTATCATTTTATACATCTAATATGATTCCTTAAACTTGATCTTTTTTAGTGTTTGACTAAAGCCTGTAGAACCAGAAGTGTTTAATCAGGGCCTGCTGTCTATCAAGCTAAGCAAGCTACAGTAAGATCAGAACTGTCCTAGTAACAAAGAACTTAAAATACACACTTAACATTACAGTTTAGCACCGGAAACATAAGAATTCAGCAATTCTTATCAAAAGGGGTAACAAATGTAACAAAGGACCGAGTTAGTGACAATTTAGGAAAGGCCTTTTCTGTACACAAAGGAGAGATTTACACCTCAGCAGCACCACCACAAAAAACTCATGACTGCATGCATGGATGACAAACGTTGTGAAGTGCATTACTGGAAGCTGTAGGGTAAACTGACACAGGGAAGCCAGCAGACTCTGCACACCCAGCCAAAATTCATTTTCTCCTAGATTCGTTCGCGAAATTGATCAAGTTGTTTTTTAAATTGAAACAATTGCACAAACATGCCTAAAGCTAAGTGTTAGGGCCACCAGTTGAATCTTCTCTTACTTGAGAAGAACATGAAAAGGGTTTCTTTCCTCCAACATCTTTGTGATGACAGAGACTCGCTAATTACGTTTTATTTGCCTCGAAGGCAACTTACGCATTTAAAGCCAATCACTTTCATCACTTGATTTTTCCATGAAACTTTAAAGACACCACAGACTGTCATTTCAGTCCGTGCCACATCCTAGGCGACTGGGAATGGCATTTTCCCTTTGTTGTATCCGCTTTCGCCCTTGCCCAAGTGGCGTTTTGTGGGTGATTGATGACAGGACATGCCCCCTTCCCCCTCCAATATGTGAACAGCAGGAGAGGAGGTGCCGCCGCCCGCCTCACTGAGGCACCACCACTCGCTCCCGGCGCTAATGGCTGCAACAAATCGATCGGGGATCAGAGAGGGGGGCCTCGAGGCCAGGCACCTTTCCCGGGTGTGATCGCACCTCCCCCACACCCCTCCGCACATGCTCACCCCCTCCGCCCCCAGGATTTCCGCAGTTTGACTCGCCCCTGCAGCTCCCCAGCCGCCCGAGGAAAGGCTCCACGCCCGCCTCAGCGGAAAGAAACCCGCCCCCCGGCCAGCTCCCCCTGCCTGGCTCGAGTCTCTCCCCATCCCCCAGCCAGCCCGGCCGCGACCTGTCGCCTCAGTCTGCACCTCCCTCCACCCCCCACCCAGCCGGCATCGGCCCAGCCCGCCCCCTCCCCCTTTGCTGCCAACGGCCATTTCTATTGTGTCGTCTCCGTGGCGATGCCAAGCAGAGTCGGAATCGCCCCGTCTGGGCCGCTGCCATTCCCGCAGCCCGAGAGAAAATGGCTGGAGGAGACTCGAGACCCACCCACCCAGCCGCGCACTCCCCAGCAGGGCCGAGAGCCCCCAGCCAGAACCCGCGCCCCTGCCCCCCTCACACTCAGCCCCCGGCACCCACCTGTGGTGAGGCGGGAGGACACCTCCCCGAAGGGCGAGGGCTCCATGCGCAGGTATTTCTGCGGCGAGGCGGCGGCGAAGGAGGAGGCGGCGGCGGCCGAGGAGGCCGGGGCTGACAATGGCGCACATCGCCTCCGCTTCGGGGAGGCCGGGCTCAGCAGAGGGTCGAAATCCAGAGTCCGTTTCAACGTGGCGCCGCAAGCCATGGCCGGGGGGGAGCGGGCCGGGGGCTGCGGAGACCCGGGGAGAGCGGGGTACGGGGGCTCGGTGCGAGGGGAGGGGGAGACGGCAGCAGCCGGCCCAGCCCAGAGGCGCCTTCCCCACCGTCTGGGGCGGATGGCGGGGGGGAGCTGCGTCAGGGCCTCCGCCTCCTCCCTATCGCCCTCTCCAGGGAGCGGCTCCGGCCCCCCCGGCGGCTCCTTCGCCGACGGATTCGCTCTCCGCCCGCCCCGCCCCCGCGAATTCCGCCCCCGGCCGTTCCCGGGGCGGTTGCTGGGACGGTAGGTGCGGAGCTGGGCTCGGCTCGCCGGCTGGGGGCCGCCGATGAAGAGCGATGGCGGCAGCGCTTCCCTCTGTGACTCTCCCACACCAGCAATATGGCGTCAATAACAACGCCGCTGATTCAAAAACCAGCCCACTTCATTGCGCCTGCGTAGCAGGGGCGGTGGCCGCCGCAAAGGATTAGGGGACTTGTAGTTTTTCCCCGGCTTCCCCGGCACTATGCGAAGGCGTTCAAACGGAGTGGGGAGGAACTACACTTCCCGCCATGCAGCGCGCCGGAGCCCTAACTTCCGGGGTAGAATTTAAATCCCACCGAGGCTGCCGTGTGGGATGCAGGTTAAAGGACAAGTGACTGAGAGTGGTAGCCTTATATGTCTCTAGTGCAGAAAGCAGGCAAATAACAATCAGGCAGGGAAGAAGAGCTTTAGCGCCGAGAGAAATGTAAAACACAGTTGCACCCAGGAAAATGGGCCTAACTCTTAGGGGGAGGGGAAAGTTCATATGTCAAGATTTCCTGAAACACAAAGCAGATCAGGAAGATAAGAAATGAAAAGGGAAGAGGCCTTCTGAATGTGGTTGGGGCTGGCAATCTAGGATTGTGATTGGGGAAATGAGCATTACTTGTTCTCAGCAATAATAGTGATTTTATACATAAGTGCACTCCTGTTGGGATGCTGCACAAGCTCTTATTATTTCTTTATGATACCACAGGTGTACATGGTACTTTACGACAAGTAAAATATACCACACAAATGCTCTTAAGTAAAATATGTGGTCTCAAAAGCTTTTAGTGTCAGAATTGTACCAACAAGTACAATAATGTGTGAATAGAAAAAAAAATGAGAACATGGGTACATATCCTAACTAATAACATATTATGAAAGACCTTAGTTGAAAAATTGTTTCTTCAACATGATAAAGTGATAGTCTTACAATTACTTAAACTGCTATCTTGTAGAAGGAAACCAATGGAGGGCAGGGGAATAGGTTTAAAAAACTGTTTTCTATAGGGCAACATAAAATATCCCACTTCATAATCATAATAAATTACAATTTACCACTGTGCAAAATATAACAGTCAATTTAACTATTAGCAGCAACAAAAGATAAAGATATGGTATGTTCTTGGTAAATTAGTAACATTTTTAGAGATTAGGAAAATAGTCCCTTTCATAAATTACTTGGGTTTGGGTTTTTTCTTATTTTTAACAAACCAAACAAACAGTTCTTTAAAGGATGTGACTATACATCAGAAAAAAAACTATCATCTGGAAATGAATCTCAGTTTTACAGGCCAAGATTAATGTATAAGTCATGTCTACTAAACCAAAAGAGGGACATATCAGTCTAAATATACATTTAATTATCCTGATGACAACATAGTTGCACAGTTCCTAGCACTATCAGGCTGATCCCAATTGGGCCTATGGGCATTACTGCAATACAAATAAATAGTAAATAATAAATAACTTGCTTTCCCTGTTAATAATAGCACATGTCAGGCCTGGAATAACTAGAATAGGGTTTCCATAACCAGATGCAGCTAGAAAAGGGTTCTCCTGACTTGCACAGACCTAAAAGTTACTAATGCCAGTAGCAAATTAGTTCTTCTTACTGTTGTCTTTTCTTTTGAGCAGACTTAGAGTAGTCAAAACATTTCTTCATTAAAGTGGACTCTGACAAGGCTTTCTTTAACCAAGGCAACATGTAAAACAAGGCCCTACATGACTAAGGGCTTGTCTACATGAGGAAAAGTACCAGCATTACCACACCAATATGATTCTATTGTTACAATTATTCTTCCCCAGAAGGACACTGTTATTCAGAAGAACTGTCCTTTTTTCAGTTTAGCTTTATTTGCAAAGTAAGCTAAACTGGAAAAGGCCATGGTGGGACTTATACCAGTGTAACTATTGTGGTATAATTATGCTGGTAAATTTCCTCATGTCGACAAGGGTTCATATGGGCATATAACTGACTTAAACAATGAAATGAAACATTCCATGAGCCAATAAGACCAAGGTAAAGCTTTCTTACAGTGATGGCTTTGAATGAGGGTAATCCTGTCCATCGCTCAATTTATGTTTTACATCTAGCAGAGTGCTCAAGAGCTATCAGAACCTAGAAAGTCGACTCTGTCTCCAGCTACATTTTGACAGACTTGTTATTCCGGCACAATATATAATCAGTTATACCACATTTTGTCGTAATCCATATCCTCTAAGATTAATTTACATTTGGTTCTATCATATAGGCCCTGTATAGCTCTGCAAAAAAGGGGCTTTTTTCCAATTGAGTTAGCTCAGTCAAGTTAGCTTAACTCAGCTGTGCTTCTGCTCCCACTTCCCACCATAGCAGCCACATAGACACAATGGCCCAGACCGTCAAAGGTATGTAGGTGCCTAACTCTCATTGAAATCAGAGAGCTGGGCACCTAAATACCTTTGAGGATTTAGTCCAATTTAGTCCAGTAAGATAGTTTGAGCTGTGTCTACCTGAATGTTGGGGTGGGGAAAGAGTCAGTCAAGGGCCTGGTCTACACTTTGGGGGGGGGAGGGGATCAATCTAAGTTACGCAACTTCAGCTGCATGAATAACGTTGCTGAAGTCAACGTACTTAGATCGATTTACTGTGGTGTCTTCACCGCAGTGAGTCAACTGTTGCCACTCCCCCATCGACTCCGCCTGCGCCTCTCGCCAAGCTGGAGTACAGGAGTCGACAGGAGAGCGCTCGGTAATTGATTTATTGCTTCTAGACTAGATGCGATAAATCGACCCCCACTGGATCGATCGCTGCCCGCCAGTCGGGCGGGTAGTGTAGACATACCCAAGGTAAACTAACTCAGTTGAGCTAACTGTGTGGCCAGTCGCTTTAAATGGGGTTTTTCCAATGACTCACAATTCAGCTGCTGTCAACTTTAGACTATACCGCATATCTTTGACGAGTGCCCACTGACTACTTTCAGTGACAGGCTACTACCTCTCCACCTGGCTGATGACGATGCCATCAAATGGTTTGGCACATTGCGCCAACACTGATATATAACTGAAAATACAGCTTTTTTTGCCCAGAGAGACAGGGCCATAGTTAGAAGAAGCAATTGACTAGGGCAGGGTTTGGCAACCTTTCAGAAGTGGTGTGCCGAGTCTTCATTTATTCACTCTAATTTAAGGTTTTGCGTGCCGGTAATACATTTTAATGTTTTTAGAAGGTCTCTTTCTATAAGTCTATAATATATAACTAAACTATTGTTGTATGTAAAGTAAATAAGGATTTTAAAATGTTTAAGAAGCTTCATTTAAAATTAAATTAAAATGCAGAGCCCCCTGGACCGGTGGCCAGGACCCGGGCAGTGTGAGTGCCACTGAAAATCAGCTCGCATGCTACCTTCGGCACGCGTGCCGTAGGTTGCCTACCCCTGGACTAGGGCCTTGTCTATATACAAACTTGCACAGGCTTCATTTTATCTTAAACCTGTTAAACTAAACTGAAATAAGCCTAATGTATTCACACAACTTTTTGCACCAGTTTAATTCAATTTAAAGTTGCACCTTAAACTAAACCTGTGCAGTTTTTCCTGTAGATGAGCCCTAAGGCAGCAAAATGTCCAGTAACAGTGACAGTGGTTGAGGGTTGTTAGAGGACATATGTTTCCAATTTAATTGTAGCTGAAAATACCTTAAAAGTCAGGGCTTCAATCCATTTGTTATATTATTGTTCTTTCTTTATATATGTATATGTATTTATTGTCAAAACAAAATGAATTGTACTGTAATCAATTATACACGATTCTGTTAAAGTCTATATTTTATAATCTTATTTTACACAAGTAGCATCCCCTAATTGTATTAACATGGAGGGTGGGATTGTACAACGGATTTGTTTAGAAGTGATGCCATATAGCTGTGCTTTTATTAGTTCTGTACTTCAAGCGGAAGACCTATTAAAAGGGCTAATGGCCAGATGTAGCACAGGACTTTGGACGTTGCTGTGGTTTTAGAGAAAGTGGGGGAATAGTTGCTCTAGCTTATGGGTTTTGGACAATTCTGACAAACCTCTTTCTCAGGTTCCTTCAGTATTAGTCTTTACATTATCTTCTTTCCTCTATCCTCCCCTTCTTTCTATACTCACCCTGTTCCTCCCCCTCGTTCTGCCACCTCAATGTCTTCCTAGTTTTCTTTTTTTTTTAATCTTCTATCCTCCTCTCACTCTCTTTACAGCTCATGTGGGCCCCTATGATGGGGCTACACTAGGACTGAAACAGGGGAAGAGTTGGAGAACGTCTGGAAAATTGGCCAGGAACGGTGAACCGCGGCCACTGGGAACTGCGGGTGGCTGTGCCTGCGGACGTTCAATGTAAACAAACTGTCTCGTGGCCCACCAGCGGATTACCCTGATGGGCCATGGGCGGCCCACAGGCCACAGGTTGCACCACTGATCTAAGCCAAAGAATATCTCACTTACCCATTCCTTGCATGCCCTTACCCTTCAAGGTCAAGTATTCTCGCTCAACCTCTTGAAACACATGCACACATAAGTTATGGAGGCTTTTCCTTGTTATCATTGATACTACAAAAGTAAGAGTAAATATGTAAGAGGGTTGTGAAATTTTTTTACTTCATGTAAGGGGCCTCCGGCCTCAAAAAGTTGAGAAACACTGCACTAAACTAAACTAAACTTCAAATTGCTGTTGGTCTTTGAAGCTGAAATAAATGCTACATATTAGCATAAAGGGGAATGCATCCTTTTGTTCATGGGTTTCAAAAAGAGTATGTGTTCACTTTTTGCAGATGCCATTTCCCATAAGCTAAGGGAACAGAACAGCATTGCTTAATAATCAGAGTGTGGAACAGAGTCATCTAAAGTTAAACTAGACTGGTGGAAAAATTATAGGCCAAGGGTCTGATCCAGCAAAGCACTTAATCAAGTCCTTAATTTTAAACACACAAGTAGTCTCACTGAAGTCCCTGAGCAGACTTGTGCAGCTGGGTAAGGTGCCCAGATGCAGTGAAAACCATGGACTTCAGCTATGCTAGCAGGTCAAAGAGTAGAGAACTACAAAAGGTACAGAAACAGCTGAAAAGTACAGTTGAGGAGAGGGGTAGTATCTCATATGCCATCAACCAAACTGTTAACTATGATGCATGAAGGAGAAAATATAACTTTCATACTCAGATCTTAGACTAGGTTTGCAGTATTGGTAGTTAGAAAAAATACTTTGTTAACCAAGCAAGACATTAAGAGACAAACATGAAATTCCACTGTGGTTTACTATCACTTCTGAGAATTTAAACACAATTTAAATCAGTGACTGTCTGTTAACTAAACATTTCTTCAAACATCCAAACTTACAGGCAGCCTACATTTTTTTTACTCATATCAAACTCATATTTATTTGTGTGTGCAAATGGAAGAAATGCACATGTATTTGTGTGTGCAAATTTACTGTTTATATAGGCACATTTTGCATGTAAACACAACAGAGACCTGCTGAAAACTTAGCCCTTTAATAAACCAACTAGTCTACAATTAGCAAGTAGAGAACTGTGGACTTTCATGATTCTGTGTTCTCCTGGTTCTTTTCTTGTCTTTTAGACTGCTCTTTCCATGTGCCCCGTCAGCTTTTCCTGCTGTTCACCTCTCCTGTGTTGTTGTGGTTGATGTTTTTATTCTGGTATCCCAGAGGGCTTTAGTTTCAGGATACTCTTCTCTCTCTACACCCTGTCTGTCCCTGGGGACTAGGGTGACCAGACAGCAAATGTGAAAAATCGGGACAGGGGGTGGGGGGTAATAGGAGCCTATATAAGAAAAAGACCCCAAAATCAGGACTGTCCCTATAAAATCGGGACATCTGGTCACCCTACTGGGGACTTCATATGCTTCATGGCTACCACTACCACCTCTATGTCAATGACTCCTGAATCCAGGGCCGGTGTAACCACTAGGCGAACTAGGCGGCTGCCTAGGGCACCAAGATTTGGGGATGCCAAAAAGCAGTGCCCCCAAATGTATTTTTACATTATTGCTCCTGGCAGGGGGACAGGCTGCTCGCAGCCACGTTAGCACCTACCTCTACAGGCGTCCTCTGCAACCACGGGCCCCACTGCCTCCCTCCGCCATGTCCCACATCACTGCCTGCCCGCGCCGCCTCTGTCAGCCCAGAGCTGCCTCCTCCCCGAGCCCCCAGGCTGCTGCATCGCTCCCTAGCCCACTCCCTCCAGCTTTGGCAGTCCCGGATCCCCTGCCGCAGCAGCGGCTGCTGCCCCAGGGCTACCAGCTGCAGATCAGAGTGGGTGACATCAGCCCGCCTGCAGCTGGCCCTATTGACAGCAATGCAGCGGCGGGAGGGGGGGCGGGGGTGGGGGAAAGGGAGAGGAGACTGGCCACCGGTCCACCTGCGGGGGAGGATCATGGCCCTGCCAGAGGATACAGGGTTAAAGAGCTGCAAAAGTGTAACTCAGAACAGGGAAGTAACTTGCCTGAAGTCACTCAGTGAGTTGGTGCCAGAGTGGAGAATAGAAGCCAGATCCTGACTCTGTGCTCTGATCCCCAAAACAGCCCTTTCCAGATCCATGTGGGGGCGGGGGACAGGAGGGACTCTAGCCACGTGCAGGAGACCCAAGGCCATTTATTTTCATTAAATATGTAGACTAAATAATGAAATTAATAAATTTTCAAGCTGAACGTGTATTAATTCTAATGAACAATGTCACATTATACAGTATTCATTTTTGAAAGTTTATAATAAGCGATGCTCCGGGGGGAGAGGAGGCGCAAGGTGGAAGTTTCGCCTAGGGTGCAAAATATCCTTGCACCGGCCCTGCCTGAATCTATCTCTCCACCTCTGATCTATCCCTCCCTGTTCAGTCCCATATCTCTGCGTGCTTCTGACATCCCATACAGCATATTTCACTCTCCTTTTGCCCTACTATCGTTGTTTTTAAGAAAATCCTAATTTTCATCTGAAAAAATCTCTTTCTCCTCCCTTCTTTATCACTGTTGATAATTCTGTCCTTCTCGCCATCACAAAGCTGTACAACTGTGGTGTCACATCTGACTCTTTTTCTCCCACTATATTTAAACTGTTGCCAAACCTGTCAATTCTTCCTTATAACATCTTACACCCACCCATTCCTCTCAACCCTTACTACCAAAGCACTGATCCAAGCGTGGGTCATCTCTTGCCTCAGTTACTATGTTATGCTTTTAAAGATCCTTGTATTAGAGTATCTCAAAGCACTATATCTATGAAGCATGTAATCTCTTCCCCCCTCTCTGTTCTGATTCTCACTTTGCCCCGCCCTCATCCATCAACTATTCATTTGTTAAAATGTTTTTTGTTGGCCACCACTGAGACCATATCACTCTACTGTTTGAATCATTTCATTGGGACCCATTGCCTTCTTCATCAGGTAAAATCTTCTGTCCTCATCTTCAGGGCCCTGCACAGCTTTGTTCCTTTCTTTCTGTCTTTCTGCCTCTCTGTTCTGTCTTTGCTCCCACACAAGTTGTTCAACCCAAGCCTTCCCTTTCCTTATCTCTCATCTTAGGATATGTCGACACAAAAGATGGCGAGAGTGGCACATCTACAGTGCTGCATTGTGCCACTGTAGAGCAATAGTGTAGGTAATTGCTACAGTGACAGAAGGAGTTTTTCCATTGCTGTAGTTAATGCCCACCCCACCCTCGAGATGCAGTAGCTAGGTTGAGGAAAGAATTATTTTGTCAATCTAACAGTGTCTATACTGGGGCATAGGCTAGTTTAGCTATGTGTTTCAGGAATACAAATGTAGCAATGTAGCTAGGTTGACCTATGTTTTGCGTTTAGACCAGGCCTTAGTGATTTCTTGCATACTGCACCTTGCAACTTCAGGGGGAGCAGGAGCAGGTTCTCCATCCGTAAGTTAAGTGTGTGCTTTAGTACTTTGCTGGTTTAGGACTTAAGTATGTGAGGAAGCATATCAATTTCCTCTGCTAGGTAGATCCAAAGCAGCTGAAGGATGGCATCCAATATAGCATTCAACCCTGGTTGCAAAAGGAGTGACAGAAATATTGGTGTTCAGCTATGGGGCTACTTGAAAGTTGGATCCTTATAAGTCACTCCCAAGTAAAATACAATCACAGCTTCTCTTGCCAGTAAGCAAGATAACATAAGCAAATATTCAGCATCATTTTCTATATTGCTATCTTCAGCATGTAATTTTAGGTGGCTATCTGAAATTAATGACCAGCAATGATGCTATTAACAAGAGAACAGATGGGCTACATAATTTTATTTACTTGATCGTAAGTTTGAGACATTTCAGAATAAGTATTATAATGACTAAAGGAAATACTCTGTCCTTGAAGCAAACTCAAAGGAGTACAACTTGTTCAGAGAGATTTTGAAAGTAAACAAAAGAGTTTAAGGCCAGAACTGACTCCTTTGAAATTCAGCTATGAAATGAGAAATGATCCACAATGCTAAAGATACTTTGGGGATGAGTATCAAAGATATGTGAATTATGTAATTAATTAGATTAAGTAAAGAGACAGAAAAATCTTGAGAACTTTTTTTAAAGTAGAGCTCTGATATGTTGGGAGCATAAGAACAAAATTCTCAGAGGGTCTTGCTTAGAGCCCAGAACCAGTATGACTTCTTGCCTTGAAGCGAGTGAAAACTAGAGGAGGGTAGAGTACGTACTGTCTTATCCCTTTTCATTGTGGATCAAAGAAATAGAATCCTCAGGATCCGCCAGGCTTTTGATTTCTTGCAGTAGATCTGGAGTGCAGATTTCTCTGGACTGCATTTTAAGCGTTCTTGGTTTATTACAGTTGGATATACTGTACCTCCCCAATACTCTGAAATATCAATTCCTACAGGGGACTTCTTATATGCTCTGTATCTTATTTGTGGTATAAATGATAGTTTGAAATTGGGTATAATATGAGTGAACCCCTCTTGCCATTGACAGAAGCTGTTTTATTACGAGAAGGTTTTTTTTTTCCTTTTTGTAGTCTTTCTTTGCATCTGAATTGAATTTTCTTTAACCCAGCCCTATCATATCCACAGGCTCTACCTATATTATATATTAAAAGCCACAGAGTAGTTAATTTGTATTTACTTCTTTATTTCTGTACAGTTCTGTACAGTTCTATGAAACTTGGATGATCAATGCTATTCAAAATCAATATGTATACATACAGAAGTATCACAGATAATTATAATTTGCATCCGATAAAATGGGTATTCACCCACAAAAGCTCATGCTCCAATACGTCTGTTAGTCTATAAGGTGCCACAGGACTCTTTGTTGCTTTTACAGATCCAGACTAACACAGCTACCCCCTGATAGATAATTATAATCTATCTATCTATCTATCTATCTATCTATCTATCTATGCAAATATGAATGAACTACTTTATGTAGGTTTTAATATACAGGTAGCTCACACAGATGTATAACACATCTAACCACAAAATGCCAGTACAAAAATGCAGATCAGTTTAGAGGTATTTGTGCTGATTCAAAAGTGTCTGATTATGGAATACTGATGCTGGAATGGCAGAAATGTGTTAAATCTGGGGTAGATATTAAATGTGCACAAAGTACTTACTATTAGTAAGTAATATTCTGAAGAGGAAGAGCAGGTTTCAGAATGGTAAGGGCTGTCTTACAAGGGAACTTGTTGCTACTTAAGACCAGGGTGGATTTGATTTAAATCACTAGTCAGAATGACTCAATTTAATCATGAATTTCTACATAAAAGTGCATTCTTGTTGGTTGTTATAGCCTTAATACCTATTCTTCACAACTCAGAGATAGATGCTGGTTTCATTTTTAGAAGGTACACACTATACATTTTTAAGTGATTTATTTTGAAAACTTTTCAGATTAGTTTTACAGCTATATCAGAAAATGAATCATTGTTTGGTTATTTCATTTAAATTGAAGCAGATATTTCTGAAGTCATCGGGAGGTGAACTATCTCCAGTTCAACAGGTTAATCATTAATATTTGGAGGATTTTCTTGCTATGCTGTATTAGGAGGAGAACATAACTGGACAGACATTTAAATTGTTTTATTTAACTAAAACAACATTATGTTTTCTGGATTTTTTTCTTCAACAGCAAACATATAATATAACAAAACAAGCATATGAATTTTTGAATTTAATTGAACATTCAAGTTTTTTAAAATCAGGTTTGTTTTTGTTAAAATTATTTTTAACTAAAATAGTTAAATGAAATATTTAAAAAAACAAAAAACCAAAAGTTAAATAGAATATATCAGCCAGGTCAACATGAGAAACTTAAAATATTGGCTACTGCAGCTAACTCAGTCATCTTCACCTTCATTTTCCTGTTTGTTCACAATCTGGAAAAGAAAAACAAGCTTTCCTGCTTTTTCAGGTCCCAAACGGTTTCTCAGTTTGGAATAAACTAGTCCAAAGGAAGAAAATATTCTTTCTACACCGACAGAAGAAGCTACTGCTGTTAAAAGTAAGATGATCACTTCAACAGTCTCTGAATCCAAGTGCTTAAGTGACTTCCACAAGTTCACTGGTGTGGCTTTCTTTAAAACATCATCAGCAAACATATATATTTTTTGACTGGTTTCCCTTAACTCTGAAGTTTATTATAGTTGGCATTATGGAGGGATGATTGCTGGATGTCCATGTCATAGCCAACTTCTCTTCTTCAGCAGTTAAGGTTTGACCCTGGTACTGAGTATTGAGAATATTTGCAAGAAAATGAGCTGGAAATAGTGCTTGTCCCATTCGTTTCTTTAATGTTTGTAATTTAACACTGTCATTGCATATTTCTATTTTTAAGATCTCACTCAGTTCCTTCCAAATTTCAACAGTGTTAGCACTAAATCAGCTATTTCCCTGCATTTTGTTCAAGGCTACAGAAATAGGCTTCAAGGTACTCAGCGTGTGTTCAACATTTCTCTTCAGCCCAATGCTGAGAACTTTGGCAGTGACAGTGCCATCTATTTTTTCAGGATTTTGTTCACAAACTGTCATCAGATTAGACCAGTTCTTGATATAGTGCTCAAAACAGTCCACTACTGAGTTCCATCAAACGTCTGGTGGGAGAGTTAGCTTGGTTCCTTCCATTTTTTTCAGAGTAGCTGCTGCAAAGTGGTTGTTATGGAAGTATTTTGCAATTTACACAACATTAGCCTTTTTTTCTGGAACACTGAAATCTTTCACTAGGAGATGCATCAAATGAGTACTGCAATCGTATTTGATTAGCTTGGGACTCTCTTCACTCTTCTCATCTTGGATACATTTGCAGCATTGTCTGTGACCAAGCTGCATAAAGACATTAGAATTTTTTTTCACAGTTTGTTATAGCTTTTACTGCTACTTCTGTGTAAGTATTCTGCTGTGTGTGCATTTCCTGATGTGTCAATTATTTCTGTAAGGAAGACATTCCCTTGTTCTGTTGTCACAGAAGCACATACAACAGGATCAGTGTGGACATTGGTCCACCCATCAAGACTCAGGTTAACAATTTCACCATCTAGACCAGGACTTCCCAAACTTGGTTTGCGACTTGTTCAGGATAAGCCCCGGTGGGGTACAAGATGCTTTGTTTACCTGAGCATCTGCAGGTTACGGCCGCTCGCAGCTTCCAGTGGCCGTGGTTCACTGTTCTTGGCCAATGGAAGCTGCGGGAAGTGGCGCAGGCCCCAAATCTCAAATAGTTGTGGGTGAGAACAAAGTCACAAAGCTCAGCCACCAGGTTTGCTGTGATATTATTGGGGATACTGTTCCTGATGGCTTGTAGTCCATCTTTGTGTGGAATGTTGGTGTAAAGAGCTTCTACATCCATAGTGGCTAGGATGGTATTTTCTGGAAGATCACCAATGGATTGTAGTTTCCTCAGGAAGTCAGAGGTGTCTCAAAGATAGCTGGGAGTTCTGGTAGCGTAGGGCTTGAGGAGAGAGTCCACATAGCCAGACAATCCTGCTGTCAGGGTTCCACGACTATTTCAGATTTGGGGATGATTTATACCTTCAAGTCAGCAGCAGCGTTATGGGTACCCGCATGGCCCCACAGTATGCTAACATTTTTAGAACAACGCTTCCTCAGCTCTTGTCCCCTAGCGCCCCTACTCTACTTGTGCTACATTGATGACATCTTCATCATCTGGACTCATGGGAAGGATGCTCTTGAGGAATTCCACCTGGAATTCAACAATTTCCACCCACCATCAACCTCAGCCTGGACCAGTCTACAGAAGAGATCCACTTCCTGGACACTACAGTACAAATAAGTGATGGTCACATAAACACCACCTTATTCCGGAAACTGTACTGTACATCTATTAAAGGGACACCATCATAGGACCTAAACCACATCAGCCACACCATCAGGGGCTCGTTCACCTGCACATCTACCCCCTGAGGTCCCTTCTAACCCTGATATTCTACAATTCATGATGTTGTTTCATTTGGGCAAACAGGCCATGCATTTCTTTGTTGCTCATTTTGCACACATGCCTGTTTTACCCACAGGTAGAAGAACTTCATTAAAATATTTCCAAACTGGGTCTCTTTTACATCCTGCTGCCATTATAGGTTTTCCCTTCTAGTGAGAGAATGGTATGGTAGATCTCAAATCAATGAAGGCTACACTCAGAAAGACCTCAAGACTTCTGGAATATGCTGCTCAAACAGTTTCAGTTTTGTTTCTACTGCCTGTTCCTCCCTTCTCTCATTTATCTCTAGACTTCTCCTTGTCCAGATCTATTCTGCCCCCAACGGTCTTCTATTCATTGAACTTTTTGAAACTTTGCACTTTTGGAGAGAGGTAAGGGATTGACTCTGTGTACACAAATTTGTAGAGGGACAATAGGGTTGAGGTCTGTTATTTCTCACCTCTATATATTATTCATTTATTTAAAAACATTTTTGCTGTTAACAAGCATGTTATCTCTGGAGACACAATCCACAGTTTGAAAACTGCAAAACTAAGCATCTCTGATGGTATCTTCTAGACTAAGCACTGAGTCCCATTGGGTAAATAGAAAGATTAACCTAAATAATCTATACAGAAACCCCTGGAATCCCATAAGATTCGGTCCCTAATCCGTGAACTATTGGAACTCATTTACAAAACTTTTCTTAAACATATTACATGAATATATTGTCTCATACTATAGAATTATAATTTATAATCCCTATTCCATGATGAGATTGTGACATTGCACTCCATATGATGTTATGAAAATATGCTAATGAGTGTGAATATAATATAACTGGAATATACTTCATGCAAAAGGTCTCTTGTAAGGTATCATTACAAAACTTATACTCTACTGAGTGTGATCATCCTATCTGTATAAATGTACCACTCTTGTATCTGAAACTAGAAATATGAAATAAAGCTCTGAGGGGCTATTGTAATTATGTAAAGTGTGGGCCATTAATGGTGGTCTGGAATCTTGATGACTCCCATTAACTAGGACCACTGTCTGCAAATGGCTATGTTTTACCTGCAAGTCTTTCTGTATACCTGTGTACTGGCAAGTGGGTAATGAAGTCTTGCAGTGACATGTGATCATGTCACCTGAACTGGAATCCATCTTTAACCTGGTGTCTTTCCATTGAGAAGGAGGGGGTGGGAACTCAGAGAGGGACAAAAGGATTCCCGCCTTATTCAAAAGATATATAAAGGGGTGGAAGAGAACAAAGTGGGAGAGAGCCATCATGAAGAATCCCTACCACCTAAGCTGGAACAAGAGCTATACCAGGGGAAAGAATTGTGCCCAGGCCTGGAAGGTGTCCAGTCTGAGGAAAAATCTTACTGAAGCATCTCTAAGGGTTAAATTATCTGTATTCAGTTTGATTAGACATAGATTTGCGCATTTTATTTTATTTTGCTCGGTGACTTACTTTGTTCTGTCTGTTACTACTTGGAACCACTTACATCCTACTTTCTGTATTTAATAAAATCACTTTTTACTTACTAATTAACTCAGAGTATGTATTAATACCTGGAGGAGCAAACAACTGTGCATATCTCTCTATCAGTATTATAGAGGGCGAACAATTTATGAGTTTACCCGGTATAAGCTTTATACAGGATAAAACAGATTTATTTGGGTTTAGACCCCATTGGGAGTTGGGCATCTGAGTGCTAAAGACAAGCACACTTCTGTGAGCTGTTTTCAGGTAAACCTGCAGCTTTGGGACAAGTAATCAAGACCCTGGGTCTTTGTTGGAGCAGACGGGAGTGTCTGGCTCAGCAAGACAGGGTGCTGAAGTCCTGAGCTGGCAGGGAAAACAGGAGCAGAGGTAGTCTTGGCACATCAGTTGGCAGCTCCCAGCGGGGGTTCTGTGATCCAACCCATCACAGAGATAACTTTGAGCTATAATGTATCTTAATTAAAACTATCTTTAGATAGGTTTTTTCCTCAAAAAGCATTTTATCCAAAAAATCTGATTTAAATTTAAAAAATCAATTTTTTTTAAAACATTGATTGTTATCCACCCTGCTTAAGACTTTATGTAAATCTTGCTGTCAAACAGATTAATGCTGCTTTGTAGTCTTTATGAGAGAGCTATTAAGTGTGGAGATTAGTTTTTAAAAAACCAAAATGGAAACATACAGAAAAGAGGGTGGATGCTTTTTAGCTGGCATTTATATTTTTATTTCAAAGTAAGAAACTTTCTTCTATATACCACGGAGGCATAAAACATAAGGAGAAAAGGTATCTGTTTCAATATGGCATAATGGTAGTCTGAAGGTATACTGAATTACTGCCTTTTTTGTGTCAGAATCAAGACTTCCTGAGGATGTACCTGAAGTATGTTTTTTAAAGCTTTCTGGGGTATTTTATGTAAACTTTTAATGTTGCACATGGCAGGGGCAGGGTGAGAGTGGGGACAGGAGGAAATTTATAAATACCCAGGATGTTTATTCAGGGAAGTAGCAAAGCAAAGCTCTTATTTGTTCATGAATGATTGACAATCTTTTGGTGCTTTGTTAATTTTTTGGTGGTAAATGTGCATTCTGAATGGATCTGGGGAATATTTCTCACATGAACTATAAAATCAAATTCAGCCCTGGTGTAAATTAATGAAATCTTGATACCAATGGAAGTTGCACCTCTTTATGCTATGACCATAATCTCTAAATAACGCCATATAACTAGTGATTGATATGTTGTGAGAGAGGAGGTTGTGTTTTGTGGCCAGGGAAAAGTAAGTTGCCTCCATATTTGTCTTTCTTTAGAGCTCAGTCCAAGAGCTTTATCTGTGGAAAATCAGAAGGAGCCAATGCCTTCAGAGACATATGTATAATGCGACTGACCAGTTGACTTGTTGAAGAAATCTGAGATGAGATTGTTGGGAGTCCAAAAATGAAAGCCTACCCTGGTGGCCAAGAGCTTCCTGTACATAGTTCCTGAAGGATTTTCTCCTGGCAACCCATTTGAGGGAAAAGATGCCCCATCCCTTTGCATTTTGGAAGCCTCTCTAGTTTTGATAATCTGAGGGGGAAGGAAAAGGCTTAGTGTCTGTTGGGCTGCTCCAACCAACAACAATTAATTTGTGGGTGAGGGACTGTTAGGCACACGTCAGACTCAGAACAATATTTCTGGTTTTTATTCACTGACTCATCAGTGTTTATAGGCTTCCAACATGTCAATTGCCCTGAGGCAACCTGGTAAAGAAGGATATGACTAGACCAATTACATTGGCGGAGAGCCTAAGAAACACCCTGCTTCAAGGATAAGATCACATTTCTGTTGTACTGCCAGTAGTTTTGGTAAAGGAAACCAGAGTTATTGTCTTTGGAATTCTTTTTTAAACGAACCTGAATGTTTTGGATGAGTCTAGTTGTCCCCTTTGTGTATGGTTGAGCTCTAGCGACTGAGATAATGTAGTAAATAATTTATTCTATATACATAATCTTTGTTTTGAGACACGGAAGGATGTCGTTCAGGTAGAAGAGGGTGTGGAAAACCAGTTGCCTCATGTCTGATATTTATTTCGTATTAGATTGCGTGATATGAGCACACAAAAGGGTGGACTGCCCTTTATCTTTTCCAAATACTTTTTTTTTTTTTTTAAGGAATGGTGGCACAATTTGTCCACTGTGAGGCCTTCCCACCCTACTCAACAATTCCTAGCATGCTCTTAGGAGCTATATAAATAAATAAATAATGATGATAACCATCCGGCTTCTTCCTGTCACTTGCCAAACCACATGCCTTTATAGACGTCATGTGATGAAAAGAAAGGAAGAGGAGAGACAAGTGTTTATATTTAGATTGTAAGCTCTTTGGGGTAGAGATTGTCTTTTTGCTCTGTGTGTGTACAGTGCCTAGCACAGTGGGTCCTGGTCCACAACTAGGGTTTCTAGTGCCATGGTAACACAGATAATAAATAATATGTAGAAGTTATGTGCAGAATGGGGAAAAGGGGGTTGTATCCCTTGTAGCGGGGTGGTTACCCGCTCCTGCTCTTTGGGGCTTAAAACAGCCCAGGAGAGGGCTGTGGCTTGGGCAAGAAGGGCTTAAAAGGGACTATTGCCTCGACATTGAGAAGGTGGAGAAACTGAGGCAGGGGTGAGTCCACTAGTCTACACCCTTTTTACTACTTTATGATGTATAAAGAAGTGTCTTGAAGGGGGTTAGTGGTAGGATATGTTTGTTTTTTAATTTAGGAATATCAGTCTAATCTAGTTTTGCTGGAAGGCTTTCTGACCTCCTAACCCCAGTGAAGGGGCTGGATTATCAATTTGTTAACAAAGTGCACCTTTCTCCTAAATGTTTATTAGATATTGGCATTAAATATGTCAAAACAAAACTCAAAAAGTTATAAACAGTCTCACTGCGTGTCCTTCCCCGCCTCAAATGCTGAGCTTCCAATCTCAAGAGAGATCATAATCCTATCAGTTCTACATAGATATCAAGAGATAGACATAATCTGTATTTCTAAATTGAAATGGAAGCCAACATCCTCCTGCACCTTTCCCCCCTTCGCTTTATTTAAAAAAAGGGGGAAATAACCTTTCAGGTTGCCTACGTACATCATAAAAAAGGCAAAAAAAGGTACAACCTCAATTTGTTTCCATTGCAGAGTCACACTAGAAGTCTTGGATTTATATAGTTGTGGTCTTAGATGAAGGGAAGCAGTCATTCAGGTGTTTCTCTCTGCCCAATGAAAAAAGCCAGAAAAGGAACAGCACCCTGGGGTTCCTACAGCAACTACATAACACTAACCCCATCACCATCTCTGAAAGCCTTGGAGGTAGCCTCAGGAGCAAGGATCCTCAATACAAGCAGGGCCCTGCAAAAGAGCCAACTAAACATAGTCAGTTAAATGAATAAACTATTTGCTTTACTTTTTATTTTGACCTACAAGGTGAGCTCCACTGATAGAAATTGTGGCTTTCCTTTCTACAGATGGGGTCTGCACTGGTGATGCTATACCAGTAGCTGACCATCAATTGCTGAAACCAGAGCAAATTCCCACTGTAGACATGCGTGTGTTTGTGGGTGTAATTTTATACTAAGGGTTAATTTCATTTTTAAGAATCCCTTTTGCTCTGAACTGGAAAGAGTTTGACTAATCACTGCACGGGTGTAACTAACACAGATTGAAGAGTTATTGTTACAGGGGCCCAGCTCTGGGCCCCTGAAAGGGGTGGTGTCTTGGTAGGGTGACCAGATGTCCCGATTTTATAGGGAAAGTCCCAATTTTGGGGTCTTTTTCTTATATAGGCTCCTATTACTCCCACCCCCACCCCCGTCCCGATTTTTCACACTTGCTGTCTGGTCACTGTAGGGCTTGGGTGGAAGGGGCAGGGCTGGGGGGGTCAGCCTCCCTCAGCCAGCCCATCTGTACTGCCTTGCCCGTGCCGCCTGGGGCTCCATCGGTGATTTAAAAGGGCCCGGGGCTCTGGCCACGGCTCTGGTAGCGGCGACTGGGAGCCCCGGGGCCCTTTTAAATTGCCAAGCCCTGGGGCAGCTGCCCCTTTTACCACCCCTCCCCACCCACGCCGGCAGCCCTGCCGGTAGGGCAAAAGGGGCAACGATGTTAAAGTGCTGCCGTGGCAGCACTTTAACGTTGGCTGCGTATGGGCCGGTCCCGGTGGCCACTTCTTACTGCTACGCTGTACCGACCCGTACCAGCCTACTTTCACCCCTGTCACTAGGAGATATCGGTGTCCCTTGTACAATTTCAGACATGCTGCACAGAGCAGTGAAGTGAAGCAGAAATAGTCACTCTCACTTCCCTGTGTATGTCCTGTCCATGTAGAGAAACAGGAACCAAACTAAGATTAAATGGGGTTTAAAGGAACAAGACATTGGTTTGTACAAGGGAGAAAAGCTACCTAAACTATTCATGTAGTTGACTTTAGAACAATGTGCACAAATTGTTACCATGTAACTGGGAAAGCAAGAGAGTCAGAGAGACTAGGATCCATGAAACACAGAGAATTTCACATATTCTATTCCACGTAGGTTCTCCTACAGTGCTCGTCATTGTATATCTTTGTGCCTTCTAGAAGTGCATTAAGCAATGTGACTACACATCTGTCATATGTTACTTGGTCTCTTATCCTCTCCCAAAGAGGGGAGACACAGGCAGTGGAGTGTCTTGCTGTATGTATTAGTGAACGGAAGGTCAAATCAATGCCCCTTCCACTTGGAATGGAAGGTGGTGAGGTTTGTGATGGTGCTTAATTTCTCTGGGAGTTTGTCTGGGCTTGCCTCTGAGAAAGTTCTCTCTTGCACAGACAAGCTTTACCCTCACTGTTGAAAGTTCCATTCTGCCAGGGAAGCAGAGTTGTCAACCACAGTCTTCATTCTGGAACTTTAGGTGGTCTTTTTGGTATCCTGGACCCAGGTGATGGAGCACCTTGAAGATAGGACCAAGACCTTGAACTAGATTCAATACTCTATGAGAAACCAGTGTGGAGAGCAGAGGACAGGTTTGATGTACTTGTGGTAGCCTGTGCTGTTGAGGAGACATGCTGCAGTATTTTGTACTAGTTGGAGTTTCTTAAGTGCAGAAGGCTTCATGCCCAAGCATTCCATATTCCTGTATTCTAGCCAAGATGTGACAAGGGTATGAATAACTGAGGTTTGGTCTGCTTCCTATAACTGGAGATGGTAGAAAGCATTACTTGTGGATGCTGCTATGTGGGAGATTAGCATCTGTGACAAATCCAACAGTACTCCTAAACTTCAGACTGAATTGACCAATTGTGGGTGAGTGCCTTCAACCAAAGGAGACTGTGCATTGGCTGCAAACTCTTCAAAATGCTTTCTTCTGGCCACCAGGATCATTTTTGTTTTGCTCAGGTTTAGCATCACTCAGCTGTTCATCCATGTGCCGATCTCATCCAAGCACTGGGCCATATTGGTGGTAGTGGTGTGGTTACATGTGGTGAGGGACAGGTGGAGCTGAGTGTCATCTGCATATTGCTGGCACTTGATCCACGTCATCTGACCAGATCACCTAGAGGTTGCATGTAGTTGTCCAAAAGGACTGGAGAAAGAACTGAACCTTGTGGGAGGTGTTTAGCGATGGAGGTGCAGTTTTCTATCACTATTTGTTGGATTCATCCCTCCAGGAAGAAGTCAAACCATTTTAATGCATTACCCTGGACCTCTGCCACCCCTCTCAGGCTGAGAGTGCAGTATCTCATAGTCAAACGTTGAATGCTGCAGAGAGGTCCAGGAGGATGAGAATGGATGTCTATCCTCTATCCATTGACAGCAAGAGATCATTCATCACTGCCACTAAAGTGGGTTAAGTTGCATGTCCTGGCCTGAATCCAGATTGTACCAGGTCTAGAATATTAGCTTCAATTAGATGAGTTTGCAGTTAGCCTTTTTCTAGGAGCTTGCTCAGAAATAGGAGCTTTGACACTGGGCAGTAATTGACTAGGACTGAAGTATCCAGGGTGGGTTCCTTCATGTTGGTCAGAGTATTGCATGTTTCAAGGAGAAAGGAAAGATTCCTCCTCTGAGTGATGCACTGGCTATTTCGGTCAGGAGTGACACCAGTGGTTCATGACTGTCTTTCCCAAGTCAGGAAGGGCCTGGGTCAGATTCACAGCCCTTGGGTTGAAAATTCGTTAGGGTGTCCAGAACTTCTTGATGATTGTATGGATTGAACTCCAGGAAGGCAGGTGGGCTGGTGGATGTAGGCAGAATGGATCCATGCTGTTTGAGAAGGCTTTCTGAATGTATGTGATCATTTTAGTGAAGTAGGGTGATAATTCTTCGTTGCATTTGCTGCTCACTTCTGTTGCAGGTTGTAGGCACTCAGAGTTGATGAAGCAGCTTACCACCCTGGATAGCTTTTTGAGATGAGGTTTTGCAGATTCAGTGGAAGCTGAGGAAGAGGCCATTTTGGGACCAGTGTGTTAATGGTTGAAATTATTGTACAATGGTAATGATTCAACAAGATCCTCGGCTCCCTATCTTATGGGTGGAGTGGTACTTAAGCAGGTCTGGGAATTTGCTGGAGAACCTTTGTTTTAATTGATAGGGCTCTTGAAATAATATGACTTCAGTGTTTCCCTTGTTAGGCTAAAGTATTTAGTGCAGCTGTAAGGAGTAGTTCATCATTTTTATCAAGGGTACAAATGGTACTTCATGGGGGTGGAGGAGTGTTCTGAATGCAATGTACATTTTCATGTTTAACTTGCTAATTTTACACAGTTGGGGTTGAGAAAGAGAGAACACTTTGTCATCTTATGAAAATGATGAGCAACCCCTTATTATAATCTTGTGAGAGGTTTAAAGTGTGTTCACGAATAGGAGTATGATTAAAATGACATCTCAGAGTTTCATACATTTAGTCTCATTCTTTGGGATCCATATACATTTTTCTGAATGTTCATTCCAAAACAAGATGTTTCTAACCTTCAGTGGTGCTATAAACCCCATCCTTTCTGTCTTGGTGGCCCAGATGCTAGGAAACTCGGCAGCACTCCTATCAGAAGTGGCACAATAACAAAGAAAGCTAGTCTCCTGCTCTGGGCTCCCGGTCTGAGTTCCAGTCTCACCCATCCCTAGTCTCTCCCATTCCCCACACCCAGTTCTAGAACCCTTGCCCAGCTAGTCCCAGTTCTACCACTCCTCACACCTTAGTTCCTTGTCAGATCTCTTCCCACCCACTCATTTTCCCCCACTGGTTCCTAGTCCCTGTCTCCTTGTCCAGCAAGTTGCAGTCTAGCTCTCTTCTCCCAGTTCCTTGTCTGATTTCAGGGTCCCACAACCCCTACCCCAGCCAACTGGCTCCTAGACCCTCCTGTTTCCCTCACTGGTCCCCAGTCCCACTCTACCCACCTGGCTCCTAATTCCAGGCTCCTTGCCCAACCAGTTCCAGCCTGCCATCCCCACCTCCAGTTCCAGCCCCATGTTTAGTTGCTCTGTGAGGATGGTACATGTGCAGTCTGGTCAGTGCTAGGAGCTGGGACGAGGCTTGAGCATTCTCGGTGAAGATGGAATCTTCATGACTTCTAGCTACTAAAATTGAGTGTCTCAACTGAGCATATGCCAACTACAATGTTTCACTGTCTTATAACCTGGCCAAATTTGGGCAGATTTTCATGGGGATGGCAAAAGGCACAGTCTTGAAACAAAGGCCACTCCTCCACTGCATGCCAAATTTCAAGTCCAGGCTCCAAAGCCTAGGGGCCATAGTACACCTCTACCCTAATATAACGCTGTCCTTGGGAGCCAAAAAATTATAGGTGAAACTGCGTTATATTGAAGTTGCTTTGATCCGCCAGAGTGCGCAGCTCCCCCTTCCCCCCCCCCCCCGGATTGCTGCTTTACCGCGTTATATCTGAATTCGTGTTATATCAGGTTGCGTTATATCGGGGTAGAGGTGTACTGTTCAAAGAAGAGGTCAACAGAATTTCACACGCGCGCAGACACACACATACAGATACCTGGCATGGAAATATTTAGTTCAAATAGTTAACGTTTGGTAAAGTTGTAAGCAACTGAAAACAAGGACTTATAATGGGACATTTTAGGTAACCTTAACAGGCAGCACCACTAGTCCCACCTATAATATATAGGTAAGGCCTGTGAAGATTGCAGGTTGCACATATTTGCTGCTAAATCAACTAGAGGGCCATTAAGGTAAGGATGGAGAATTGCATGCCAAGGCATGCAGCCACTGTGAGCCGCAACCCTTTTTGGAAGGTGTGGGTTGCTGTAACAATCTCCATTTCATGGGAGTTATACTTCTGGCAAGCTGCCAATGCAGCCTTCAGTTGGGAAAAGTTTGGGTGCTCCTGCATTCAGGGCCATACAGAGTTTTTGGGGGACCAAAAACAGAGACACCTCCCACCTCCCCCACACGTCCTTCCCCCCAAAATTTACCCCTGAGGGGATGTCTGGTGGTGGTGGCGGTGAAGAGCAGTCAGCACTGCACTATCTCACAGCAGTAGCTTTTGTCCCACAGGGCTGGGCCTGGCTTCCCGCTCTGGGCACTGTGACTTGTACATGGGGTCACAGCACTCATGTTTGGCCCACCCCTCCCCCGCAGCATGACAGAGGGGCAGCCAGGCCTGAGCGACGCTGTGACCCGCACGCCAGTTTGGAACACCAGTTGGTTTGGGGCCTCTCTCAAAGAGGGGCCCAGGGCAAACTGCCTGTTTTGCCCCCCACTTGAGTGATCCTGCCACCATTACAAGATTGACTTACCCTGAAGGGGAAACATCACCATCCTCCTTTCCTTCCTCCACTATCTAGCAAGGGGTGCGACAATTCCCCACAGTGCAACTGATCCGTGCACATCTGATAGTTTTGCCTGATTCATATTTGTACAGGCCAAACTAGCAAAATGTCTGAATAGTTTTTAACATGGCAACAGCCATGTAACTGTGTAAATACAGCCTGGTCCTCTTTTTGTTCCTTCTTGGTACTCAGCCTGCTTCCCCTCTTTCACTAGCTCCTAAATCAGAATTCTCCACCCAAAGAGATGGCAGCATTTTACATCTACTTTATCTAAGTGTATATGATTATGGTAGGGGCAAGTGGATAATCAGGCTCCTCTTCCATTCTTCCTCATCCTACCCAGCATGCCTTTCTAAGCCCTCCCGCACACTGCCCCCCACCACTCACATAAAAGCACTGAGAGGATTGACAACAAGCACCTCAAAACACAGACCTGGAATGAAATAATTCTATTTGAGAAAAACAGTTTTAATGAAGGAAGAATAAACCTGTAGCTGCTTTACACTGGGTCCTAAAAAAACCAAGGAAAATAGTGTCAGGATTTCCAAAAGCACCTAGTGATGTTTGGGTACAGCTGGTAGGGAATTTTTTGATTAAAGTTTTTTGTTTTTTGTTTTGTTGGAAAATGTTGATTTGTCAAAAAGGTTTCTCAGGCCCAGAATGGAATTTCTGATCAAAATGTGGGAGCCCTGCCCAGAATAACCAAAAGTTCAGTGGTTACGGCACTCAGCTAGGTTGTAGGGAAACCCAGGTTCCCTTCCCCAGCTCTGTATCAGGCAGAGCAGGGATGTCAACCAAGGTCAAAATGTGAAAGGTCTCAGGTTTGTCCTGATGCAGAGTGGGAACGTTTTTGTGGGATAGAAAACTGTTTCCCACCTAGCTCTAATTTTGGGGTTCCCAAAATGAAACATTTTAAAATGGTCTGATTTTGAGAGCACTTTCTGAAAATCTGAAGAAGTCTCAAGTTAGGCTTCCAAGTTACTTTTGTGAAAAATTTGACCATCCATTCTAACCTTCACGCTGATCCTGCAAACAGTTACATGTGTGAGTAACTCTGTGCATGTGGGTAGCCCCTATTGCATGTGTAAAATTATGTTCATAAGGGTTTGCAGCACTGGGCCCAAAGTTTTACACAAACAGACCTTTATAATTAAAAATGCTTCCTATTCCTCAGGCTGTTGCTCTCAGTGTTTCCCCCGTTTCCTTGAATGAAAGAAAAATCAAAGTTAATTAGGTACAAAAAATGCCCACACAGCTGCTAAAATTATTGACACACTGTGAAGATAACATAAAATCACAAGAGAAAAGTGTATCAACTTACTTTGATGTGGTGCATCATGGCCCTGAATGTCCTGTCACAGTCCTTGAACTGCCTCCTCCCTGCACAGCTGCTGTCATATCAGCACAGCTTTGATGGGGAAAGGTTGCTGGCCACAACAATCTCTTATTCATCAGAACATGGGGATTGCCATGCTGGACCAGACTCAACCAATCCAGTGTCCTGTCTCAGACAGGAGCCAATGCTTGCTGCTTCCGAGGACAAAGTGAGAAGCACTGTGGTGGACAACTATGAAACTGTGGAAATTTCTTTTAAGCCCATGAACTATTCGTTAGTGGCTGTCTTAAGCCTGGAAACATGAGAGTTTTATAATTTGCTAATTCAGCTTCTGGCCTCCTGATTCCCTTTACTGGGCAAAATAAAAACAGGAAAAGAAATGAAACCCTATTCCTGCTCCTTCTGAAGTTAATAGCCAGACTCCTATTGTTTTTGATCATGCAGGATCAAGCCCTTAATTATCTAGTACACAGGGTGATAAATATAATGGTAAAGAATGACAGCAAGTCAATATCTATCATTTCTAAGCAACCAACTTCCTCTGTGGATCCCATCTTCGATTGAGGCATATTGGGGACTGCCTCACCCACTGGTGATCTTAGAGCTGCCCTGCATCAACATTTTCTGCCATGCAGTCAGGTGCCTTGTACAGAAAAAACACGTGAACAATATTTTACATATATACACAGTAGGGTAGATCACATGACAATAGACTATAGGAATAAATAAGACATTATTTTCAGGCAGCTGTGTGATGTGTCCCTACTACACAGACTTCTGATTGATGTTATTGAATAATCCATTTTTATTAGATTCATTACATCCCTAATTCATAATTGTCAGAGAGAGCCAGCTCAGCAGCACAAGGACAATGTACTATTATTAGACATTTCCTGACTCGAACCTTACACTTTGTGAATGTTTGTCCTTGAATTCCACTGCACGCAAACTCTAACACTGAAATCATGCTTGTTGGCAAATGGGATTAATGGAAACTAAACGAGTGACCTGGATCATAACCTACTGTGTGGGTACAAAAATGGATAGGCGGACGTGGCATGGATTGGTTACAGTCTAACCAATTTGTGGCATGGATAGTGTGATGAGATTTTCAAAGTGAAGAATTGAGATGTTTGTTGCAACGGGTGGGAAAAGAGGGAAGGTTGGAGCACACACAGGAGATGGTTTTAATGGGCATCAGAGAGATGTCCAGGGAAAAGTGAGAGAAAATGGGGCCTCTTTTCCCTTTCCTCAGCCAAGCAATCACCTATTCTTTCCTTGTGGATTTAACTGCATGGGTTGGGGAGGGCTGGCTTTAGGATTCATATAGAGCAGAATGTCATGGGAAGGTTTAGAGGGAGAAGAAATTGTCAGCAAGTGACAGACCCAATGGGATGAGATCTTTGAGGGCACGTCTTCAGTCTGGGTCTCATCAATTTACCAGCTCAGCTGAGGTTCCATCAGGCAGCTTATCTGCCCAGGTTTGCTAAAACCAGGACAAAACACTGTCTTTAATAAAACTGGTAGTGACACAAGGACAGGCCCTAAAAACTGGGGCAATACTGATATTCAGTATGATTACTGAAGACATGAGTTACTCACAGGTCATTTTCAGACAATCAGCCAAGACTTTCAAATATGCGTGCCTAAAGCAAGTTAGGATCCTAAGTCCATTTGTAGCACCTAAGTAAGTGGACTGATTTTTTCAAAAGTGCTGAGCAGTTAAAACTTCCTTCAGCCTGCTGTCTTCTCCTTTTCTCTTGTGTGCAAATATATAATAGATCAGGGAGGGCTGCATCCAGAGTAAGGACCTCCCATAGAGTGAAATCTGCAAAAGGGTTACTGGGTTATGCACTCTGTCTGAATTGGCAGGAGAGTAGAACAACCCAGTAGGAACTGGTTAATAGTATGAAGGATCAGATACCCTTCCTGCTTTTTGCTTGAAGTTCTTAAAACAAACAAAAAACCCATCCACACACATTTGAACCCCCAAGGTACAAGTAGGCCTACACTGAGTATCCATATAAGTAAGCATAAATCTGTTAGCTGTATCTTTCCTCATGGCTCCAACTTCCTAGTGGACATTATGTCCATACTTGTCACATTAAGGCCCCATTAGACCCTGGACTGACAAACGTATGGGCAGATCCCTGCACCCACACAAAACCCCATGAGTAAGGCTCTGCACAGATACAAGGATCTGCCCAAGTGGTTCTCAAAAAGGTTCAGAGCCATAGATTTTACCCTATCTGGAGCAGGGATCTGTCTGGCAGACCTGATGTTGGGCCCCCACAAAGTCGCGGGACCTCCTGGTCAACCTCCTCCTCGCCCTGGCTAAAATGGCCATCTACGTGACCAGGGAGAGGCGGTTGGCCAATGGAGACTCCTGCGACTGTGGGGCTTGTTTCCGATCCTTAGTCCGTTCACGTCTCCGGGCGGAGTTCCTCTGGGCGGCGTCCGCTGGCTCCCTTGACGCCTTCGAGGAGCAGTGGGCGCTGTCCGGGGTTCTCTGCTCGGTGTCTCCGTCAGGCTCCCTTCTTATGACCCTTTGACCGCACTCCTGTCCCTGTTCTTTTATTAGTTGTCCCCCGCAATTAGTGGGTTTCTGAGGCCCTGTGAAACCTCCCCTTCGGCTGGGGGGGATCCGTTAGCATGGGGCGGGCTTTGCCCGCCCCGTTTCCCGGAAAAAAAAAAAAAAAAAAAAAAAAGACCTGATGTTGGCAGGTAAGATTTTCCAACAAAGACTATTTCAGTGGGAGAAAAGGTCTTCCTGCTAAGTTTGAAAGTTTTCCCAGGTTGCAGTGTTTTAGCTGTGTTGGTCTGAAGAAGAGCTCTGTGTAGCTCAAAAGCTTGTCTCTCTCATCAACAGAAGTTGGTCCAATAAAAGATTTTACCTCACCCACTTGTCTTTGTGTTTGTTGCTGACATGTATGAGAGTGTAGGTGGAGTCAGGGCACCAGCTTGCTGAAGCAATCTCCGCTGTAATGGTCTTATCTCCAACTTCTGTGCATAGCATTTTTAAGAGAGGAGAGGAGGCAATGAATACAAAAGTGCCCTAATCTTCATTCATTTTTCCCAGTGTGTGAAACTAAAATGACACCACTGTCTTTTTACCTTAATTTTTCATGAACAGAGTGATGTTTAATTACCTGGATCTAAATTTAATTCACATTAAGTTAACTGGTCCTAAATGTTTTATAAATCAAGAGTTAATAAAAAAAGTAATTTTATCTCATTACTGGCCTCATTTTCCCTACTGATTCTCAATCCCAGCTCAACAGACAATGTTTGTTGTTTGATGATTGTTCTTTATTGCAGCTATATAGAAGCACAGAGCTGAGCTAGTCTTCTTATAGTAAAATGGTTTCTGGCAGCCAATATTCTAGCAAACTGATAGAATATAATTTCCAGCATAGATCCTGACAATAATGTAAAGTCATCCATGTTGGAAGGCCACCAGGAGACCTGGTTACAACACAACTGCCCCCAGGCACTATTAAAACATAGTTCAATTTTGTAATCCAGATGAGACTCAACTGTGTCTTCTTAACTGCATCCCCAAATCATGCTAAAGACTTGGGAGATTTAACATGATTTGGAGTCATGGCTAAAACATGATTAGGTATCATCTGCACTGCCAGAGGAACTCTGGCACAATTGATTTTCTGTTGTAAACAGGACCATTGACTCCTCAACCAAAATAACCAAGTATAAAATGTTGAACCAAACTATAGCTGCTCTCTCATGGGTGGACTGGGATAGGAGAGAGGGGATTAAGGGATCTCCTTCCCCTCCCCACCAACACTTCCATGCAAGAAGCAGATATGATTTGGTTGTTGGCACTGCAGGAGCTCAAGGGAGGAAGTTATTGTCATGCTGTCTGGAGTGGTTCACCACTGTAAGTGTCAGTCTCAGGGCAGACTTTCAGAAGCAGGGCAGACACCCCAAACTGGCTCTATGTTTTATAATTAGATTTCACCAACTCAGTAACAAATGTGAACTCCTGGATCAGTGTAATACTCTTACCATGGGGTCACAGAGAGTCCCTGAGGCTCTCCAGTCTATCTTGCCACGCAGGCAAGCAGGACTTACACCAAAGACCATAAAATACACCTCTACCCCAATATAACGCCACCCGATATAACACAAATTCGGATATAACGTGGTAAAGCAGAACTCCGGGCGGGGGGGAGGCTGTGCGCTCCGGCGGGATCAAATAAATTCGATATAACGCGGTTTCACCTATGACGTAAGATTTTTTTGGTTCCTGAGGACAGCGTTATATCAAGGTAGAGGTGTATTCAGGTTGCTTCCAGTCACTTACCCCAGATCTATTTGTACTTTCGATTTCATACCAAAGACAACGCTGGTAGCCAGTCCTATAGTAAACTAATAAAGGATTTATTAACTAGGAAAAAGAAATGAGAGTTATTTACAGGTTAAAGCGTGCAATATATATGCACATATGAGTTCAGACTATGATTCCAAAAGATGACAGAGTAGTAGTAATAATGTCAGCATTAAATGTCTTCTCAGGGCTTAACCCAGGGCAACCCTGGGGATCTCTGCTTTTTGTTTCTTAGCTCCAGCCTTTGTAAGAGTCCAAACAGCAAAGAAATGAAAAATCTTGATGTCAACTATCTTTATTTCCTTCTTCCAGCACTCCAACCGATGGGATGGGGCCTTTGCAATCAACAAAGCTTTTGTCCTACAATGGGCCACTTCATTTTGATAGTTCTCCTGGATGGGCGGGGGGAACCATTCTTCCCATCTGAGTTCTCAAACTCAAAGCAGGCATTTTTTAAATTATAAAACAAACTTATATTTTACCTTGTAGCATGGAATACAAACATTACAAGTAAGATTAATGCATGCAGTAATTTACACGCCTTTTATGGAGTCTGAACACATCCTTACAAGCCTAATACCTCTCTTGGACAATATTAACAGGTAGGCAAGCTGGTTTGGTTTCCAGCTATGAATTTGTCAGTGCTCAGCTGACGCCTACAGACTTGGCAAGAGATGGCCCCTGGTTTACCAGCATCACAGTTATCCAGCACTTCTGGCAGTGCTGAATTGTTGAAAGGGGATATGTCTGGGTGGCATGAGGGTACGGCCACTGTTTCCTGGCTAGTGCCTGGGGGCCTACACTGAGAAGAGTGCATGATATAGCTGTTGCAGGTGCTATAAGTGTCATTCATGAGCATGCTTGCTGCAGTGCCCCTGAAGGCATTCTACCTGCCTCCACTTGAGTTCTATAGTGATGAGACTCATGAGTGATATAAATGCCTAGAAAGACAGATGCTGCGCTTTCAGTTACTTCAAAAAACCCTTCTTGGCTGTATTCTCAGTGCTGTGGACTTTCCTTTTCCCATAAAATTGCCTTGCCTGAATAAGCAGCAGCAATTAAGTTAAAGGAAATGATAGATTTTTAAACTGAGACAATTGAAGCAATCATTACTTTGATCTCTAGCAAAGCCCAGGGGCTTGATTATTTTCTAATGGAAGGAGCTGAGACAAATGAGATTTCAGCAGTATGGAACCACAGAGTGTTCAGGGTTTGTGGTGGATTAGAATGAAAGGCTATGGTAAATCTCTTTTCCTAAGGTAGGAAGGGCAGCCCTCAATGGGCCACAGGGCCTTCTCATAGTCCTGTAGTTTGCAGTGTGTGCCTGCATTTTTTAGGAGAATGTTTCTTTGCTTAATTGCAGCCACCAACTTGGAGCCTGATCAAACCAGTTTTATTAAAAAACACCATTTGGCTTCTAATGTTTTTACTCTGATTAAGAACATTGACTTGGCTAAATGAACAAGGGATCGGATTGTTGCTTAGTCTCTCAATGCAGGAAAAGCTTTTGATCAGGCTGAGTGGGAGTTTGTTTATGGTACCATATAAAATGAAATTTGGAGATAAGCTTATGAATTGAATTTGAACCAATGAACAACAATAAACAGATCAATTTATATTCATGAAAGGCCCATGCCAAGATGTCCTTTTAACCCTTAATTATTTTACTTAGAGATCAAATTCTTTTCTAAACTATTTGTGATGATCTATCTATATTAGCTATTTGGATTGAAAATAACTTTTATGGGTGGCTGACTATAAAAAGAGAATTTGATGTTTTATTTTTGTTGGAGAAGTTGAATGAATTACACTGTGGCCAAATAACCTCTAGTTCTTCTGTATAATACACAGGAATATGGGTGGTCTCCCTGATCCCTGTATGATATTACTACAGTAGCAGCTTCCTTCCCTCCTTACAGTCATAAACAGCAGACATTACAATTAGAAAACAAGATCATAGAAATGTGGGGCTGGAAGGGACCTGGAGAAATCATCAAGTCCAGCCCCCTGTGCTGAGGCAGGACCAAGTAAACCTAGACCATCCCTGACAGGTGTTTGTCCAACCTGTTATTTAAAACTTCCATGGGAGGCTGTGGAAGCCCATCATTGGAAGCCTATTCCAGAGCTTAACTACCCTTATAGTTTGAAAAATGTTCCTAATATCTAACCTATATCTCCCCTGCTGGCTGCAGATTAAGCCAGTTACTTCTCTCTTACCTTCAGTGGACATGGTAAACAATCGATCACCATTCTCTTTATAACAGCCCTTAACATATTTGAAGACTGCTATCAGGTCTCTCCTCAGTCTACTTTTGTCAAGACTAAACAGATCCAATTTTTTAAACCTTTCTTCATAAGTCAGGCTTTCTGACCCTTTTCTCATTTTTGTTGCTCATCTCTGGACTGTCTCCAATCTATCCACATCTTTCCTAAAGTGCGGTGCTCAGAATTAGATTCATTACTCCAGATGAGGCCTCACCAGTGCTGAGAAGAGCAGGACAGTTACCTCCCATGTCTTGGATACAGCACTGCAGTTAATACACCCCAGAATATTAGCCATTTTTGCAACTGCATCACATTTAGATTCATATTCAATCTGTGATCCACGATAACCCCCAAATCATTTTCAGCAGTACTACCATCTAGCCAGTTATTCCCCATTGTGTAGTTGTGAATTTGATTTTTTCCTTCCTAAATGAAGTACTTTGCACTTCTCCCTATTGAATTTCATCATGCTGATTTCAGACTAATTCTCCAGTTTGTCAAGATTGTTTCAAATTCTAATCCTGTCCTCCAAAGTGCTGGTAACCCCTCCCAGCATGGTGTCATCTGCAGATTTTATAATCATACTCTCCACTCCATTATCCTAGTCATTAATGAAAATATTTAATAGTACCTTTGGGACCCCACTAGATACATCCTCCCTGTTTGACAATTACTCTTTGAATATGGTCTTTGATAATACTCTTTGAATATGGTCTTTCAACAAATTGTGAACCTACCTTAGAGTAAATTTGTTTAGACTGCATTTCCCTAGTTTGCTTATGAGAATGTCTGGCATAGAATACTACAGAGCAACAAGGGCTTAGTGCTATTCCCACTGAAGTCAATGAGAAAAAAAGTCCATTTAATTTAGTAGGAACAAGATCAAGTGATTGTTGTGTAAAAAAAACAAAATAAATATGTGCATTTATATAGGACTTGAACTGCATATTAGAAAGATATATGGATAATGTATATTATTTATTATTGGTTAATAAAGTGATTTACACAGTGCAGACACATATATACTGTGAATGCACATAGACTGTGGCTTGGCTACAAGCCCTATGCTTAGGATGATGAATAGCTATGTCACCCCTGGATCAGTGCAGGAAGGAGCTGTGCCTCCGAGAGGATCTCCTTTGAAAGTGGGGCTGTAATATATGTGTGTGTATGTCTAAATTTTTCATCAGAGAAGGAATCCAGCTGCTGTTTGTCTCACATATGGAGGCGGGGAGAGATGGTTTTGAGTTTTAAGCACAGGACTAGGAATGAGGAAATCTGGGTTGTATTTCTGGCTCTGCACAGGCTTCCTGCATAACTCTGGGCAAGTCACTTCATCTTGATGCAACTCCCATTAAAGTCAGTGAAAAGACTCCCATTGACTTCAAAGTGTATATCTAGTCTGAAAAGTGACTGTATACAATAAATGACATCATGAGGTTCCATACCTAGTGTTCCTCAATGACTCATGATCAAATCTGCTCAGTTTACAGGTAATAAGAGAACATTTCTCTAACTTGCAGTTCTATGAACTGAGATGGGGCAAGGCCAGATGGCTACAGTAAAGTAGTGAGGAACAGGTATGTTAGCCCCAGGCTAAACAAATCCCTGGTACCATGGTAACCAAATGGTAGTTGCTCCAGGTTAATCAAGACACCTGGGGCCAATTAAGATCTTTCTAGAAGGCAGTGGAGATAGCTACATTGATTGGGACACCTGAAGCCAATCAAGGGCTGGCTGGAACTAGTTAAAAGCCTCCCAGTTAGTCAGTTAGATGTATGTGTGTGAGGACCTGGGAGCAAGAGGTGCAAGGAGCTGAGAGGGTGTGCTGCTGGAGGATTGAGGCGTACACGCATTATCAGACACCAGGAGGAAGGTCCTGTAGTGAGGATAAAGAAGGTGTTTGGAGGAGGCCATGGGGAAGTAGCCCAGGGAGTTGTAGCTGTCATGCAGCTGTTACAGGAGGCACTATAGACAGCTGTGATCCACAGGGCCCTGGGCTGGAACCCAGAGTAGAGGGTGGGCCCGGGTTCCCTCCAAACGTCCCAACTCCTGATCAGACACAGGAGGAGTTGACTCAGACTGTGGGTTCCACCAGAGGGGAAGATCACTGAGGTGAGCAAATCTGCCAATAAGTGCAGGACTCACCAAGGTACAGGAGGAACTTTGTCGCAGAACCTAACCTGGAGTCTGAAAGCCAAGTTGGATGGGAAACAGTTTTCCCGTCCTGTGAACAATGAGATTTCTCCTGTTCCATACTGGGGGGAAAAGTGAAACCTTTCAAAACTTTGAGAGAGAAGCAAGCCCACTCCTCAGAATTGCCAATAGCTTGGTGGTTAGGGTATTCACTGCAGATGTGGGAGCCTGGGCTTATGTCCCTGCTCTGCCTGATTTGAGGCAGGGAATTGAACCCAGCTCTCCTATGTCACAGATGAGTGGCTGAGGCTATTGGCAGTTCTGGGCTGCAAGCTCTCTTCCTCTCTCTGGTTTAGACTGGAAATTTCATCCTGGACCTGATGAAACTTTAGTTGAACTTTGGTATGTTTCCACAAACAGTTTGGTTTCAGTGAAAAATGGTTTTGTCAAAAAGTACCTGACCAGATCTACTTTCTAGCTTGCACATCACCAATAAGAAGTTCCTGCAATTAAATCTACTCATGGTGCCCAAGCTAGAATCCAGCTCACTCTCACATAGCTGTATTGGAGAGACAAGGTGGATGAAGTAATATCTCTTATTGGATCAGCTTCTGTTGGTGAGAGAGAGATACGCTTTCAAACTTACATAAAGCTCTTCTTCAGGTCTAGCTTGAAAGCCTGTCTCTCTTTCACCAACCGAAGTTGGTCCAATAAAAGGTATTATGTCACCCACCTTGTCAGACTGACACAGCTACAACACTTCATATAGCTGTATTGGTTCTGCTGTGCTGAGTAAAATGTAAGCCAGCTTAGCCCGGGTCTACAGTACAATGAACTTATGTTGATATAACTACGTTGCTCTGTATTTTCCACACCCCTGAGCGATGCAGTTATACCAACTGAACTCCTGGTGTAGACAGCGCTGTGTCAGTGGGAGTGCTCCTCCTGTCAACATAGCTACTGCCTCTTGAGGAGGTGGAATACCTATGCTGATGGGAGAAGCTTTCCTGTTGGCACAGGTAGTGTCTTCACTAAGGGTATGGCTACACTTGCAGCTGTACAGCGCTGCCGCGGGAGCACTCCCGCAGCAGCGCTTTGAAGTGTGAGTGTGGTTATGGTGCCAGCGCTGGGAGAGAGCTCTCTCAGCACTGCAGGTACTCCACCTCCCCGTGGGGATTAGCTTACAGCACTGGGAGCTGCGCTCCCAGCGCTGGGGCACTGTTTACACTGGCGCTTTACAGTGCTGTAACTTGCTGCGCTCAGGGGGGTGTTTTTTCACACCCCTGAGCGAGAAAGTTGCAGTGCTGTAAAGCACCAGTGTAGCCAGGGCCTAAGTGCTACAGCAGTGCTTGCAGCTGCATTGGTGCAGCTGCTCCACTACAGTGCTGTGAGTGTAGACAAGCCCATAACCTTAACTAGTGTGAAGCAGTGTAAGGCGGTTGTGGTTCTCTCCCCGTCCGTAAGGGAGGGAGTCCATGCCCTCTCGCTGCAGTGCTCCTAGAGCGACTACGTTCAGAGGGGAATTAGTTGACAGTTGATAGTAGGCCCAAGCCTGCAGTCCAGGCCAGGCAGCAGTTGGGTCTATGAGACCCAGCCCTCAGTCAGAATGGGGCAGCACACAGTTAATGCTTCTGGCCCGCAGTTGGGCAGGGTAGCAATAAGTCTATAGGCCCCAGGGCCCTCAAACAGGGCGGGGCAGCAATCAGGTAATGGCTCTGGCCTGCAGTCAGGTAGAGCAATACACCAGTCTAGGGGGGGATTAGCTCTCTGGCAAGAGCCAGCAAAACCATCTGGTGTCCTAGCTCCGGTGGGCACCAGACTAATGCAGGCCTCCTGGCCAGAAGGTAGGGAGGCTGCCACTGCTGACAGTGAGGTGGCAGGGGGATGCAGGCCCACTTGCTCCACTGTGTCACGTCCCACCCCAGAGCCCTAACAGTGGCGGCGTGGTTCACCACTGGGTCAGTGGGGAAATCTGGGTGCAACACGCTGGCTGGCTTGCAGTTAGTAATACAGCTGAACCCTATTCGGCTTCCCTGGGGTCCTTCCTACACTCTGTCAGGGGGTATCTGGGTTCCAGGGTTGTCATTCGTCTCGTGGGGTATACAGCAAGTGGCAGCCCCAATGGCTCCTTGGTATCCCCGGCATCTGGCAGCTCCGGCAGTCCCTCTGGGTCTCTGGCACTGCAAAGGCCTCTGTCGGATCTGGGCTCCAGCAGCATGGGGGAGATGGCCTGCTCCTCGGGCAGCTCTCCCTCCACTGAGCTGGAGGATCTGCCTTTTATATTTCTGATTCCTGTTCCGCCCCTCTGCTTCTAGTGGGGCTGCTGTGGGTGTCCCGATTCTGCATGCTGGGGGCCGGTTGCCGTTCTCTCCCTGTCCATGCGGGAGGGAGATCACACCCCCTTGCTACAAGTGGCACTGTGACTCTGAATACATACAGGGAACAAGTCTATTGAGAACAAAGGTGCTAGTTTTACACAGTCACTAGAAGAAATGCAACTTACTGGTAATGGTAATTGGATCAGGCCTAATCATGCCTCAGTTTCACCATTCTATAAAGCTAAAATAGTAATATACAGCTATCTCACTGGAGGGGGCGGGTTAAAAGAAGAGGAGGGCTGTGAGTATTAATTAACCTGACTACATGTTTTTTAAACTAATGTCTTAAATTAAGCCTATCCCCAATAATAATATCTGTACACCAATAATTCTGGCAAATATATCATAGATCAAATCTTCTGAGGACATTATTAACGTCTTCAAACACTCCTATTCAAGAATCATAGACTACAGGCATAGCAGGCTTCCATTTAAATAACTTTTCTCTTGGCGTACTCCCTTTATCACACATTATTTAGTTTTAGTGTGAATTGAAATAACATTTAATTGGAAATCCATCTTGCATTTACCAATATCTGCCTATGTATGGAAAGAGACCTCAGATTCTATGCAGTCATTCTCAATCAATGTCATCTAGGAATTAACTCAGCGTTATTACATTATTGATTCTATTTGTCCCAGAAGCTACATCAATTTGTCATGGAATTTTTGCCTCTTTATCAAGAAACACAAATCAAGAGCATTCATTATGTTGCTATTATAGACTGGAAGGTTTTTGGAATTTCATTTTCCTTCCAATTTTTGTTTAGATTTCCAGTTAATTGAAATTCCCATCTAGCCCCTTTGCACTTCCTACCATTTGTAAATAGTTCTGACAAATTCTCTTGAGGCTTGCCTTATATCATTAGGGCTTGCTAAGATGTTGCAATATTAGGTATAAAAAACAACAAAACTGTGCTGTAGTGGTATAAAAGTTTTGGGGAATAAATGATGAGGATGGTTTGTGTTACTAAGTGGTTACATGTAAATTACGCAAAGAGCTTTCTAGCTTTAGTCATACCATATATACAGTTCCACCATGTATTGCATGACCATTGATAGTTTGGCTCATCGGTCTTAAAAGTGACCTGCAAATGGGGGAGGCGGGGGTGAGAAGGAAAATGTTGTGGGGGGATCTTTTTCATTTTTTGATTTCTTTAAAATATAGGTCTGAAAAGTCTTGTTTTTGTTTTGCTTTTTAAATTTTGGCTTGTATTTTACATTAGAAATTGAGGTCCTGATAGACTCTGTGATGACTGGAGAACTAGTGATGTCAGAAAAATGAAGCATGACAGCTGAGGAGATGGGATTTCTGTCAGTGTTAAAAATTCTGGTTTTTGTTAACATGTATTTAATGTAAATTACTAATTAACATTTTGGAGAAAGACCTCTTAGTTAAATGTTCAGCACCTTCAATTAAGTTATGAGAGTTCACAAAATACATCTCCTGAGATCCCCACCCCACCCCCAAGAGGTCCTCCAACAAAAATCAGGGAAGACCAGAGTTGACATGCCTGATATTTCTATGATAAAAAACAAGGAGGTTAAAACAACCCACAACAAACCAAGAGACACAAGGATGATTTGTAAAATTCTTTTATGTAAAAAGACCCTTGAAACCTTTACTCTTAAAAGATATTCTGTAGGTTGGAGGGGATGATTTTGTGGTCTAGCCATTTGGTTTGAGTCAAGTATATATACTTTTATTGCATTCAAACATCACAATTGCACCACTCAACAAGGAGTCTTTTTAGGGTAGCAGCAGAAGTAGTGAAGGAAGGAAAGAAGGGAGTGGGGATGAGTGTTGAGGAAAAGAGAAGGGAGGAATTGTAACTAGCTCTGCTATCTCAATTATACCAACCTGTGTATTTTCCACAGCTGCCCGCCAGTTTATTTATAACTTTCTCAAATTATTAGGCACACAAATGTCATTATAATCATATCTGTAAAGTTCTTTGGCATTCTCAGACAAACGGTATTATACAAGTGCAAGATATTGTTATAACTTTCACTGTATAACAACTTCATCACTGCTCTCTGTATACAGGCCATATTACTCTTGGGTGCAACAGCAATATAATTTGAAGGAAACATTGTGTTAGAAGTAAGTGTATTTATAAGGCCATATAAGCTAAGTAGAAAAATTAGAACAGACTTGGAGAGTAAAAGACTAATTCAGCTAATGAAACTACATGAGCAAGCTAGAAATGGAGATTTCCAGTTCTGTCTGTTTCCATGGAACCTCCACCCACCAGAGTTACCTAGCACAATATCATATTATGTAGGTTATTTCATCACAGCAAACTCTCACTGGCTAACCACACTCTGGTATATTAAGCTTTCTAGTTTCCTGTGGAAGCAATCCCCTCATACAAATTTACCCTCTCCTGGATGCTGCATACACCACAGAAAACTCTGCATAGTGACATAGAACAAACAGTATTTTTATTACTAATTATTTATATTATCATAGTACCTTGGAGCCCCAGTCATGGACTAGGCTCCCCAATGTGCTAGGTGCTGTACTAACACAAACCAAAAAGACAGTCCCTGCCCCAGTTATAAACCCTACCTTGGGAGAGAATCCCTTCATCGGTAAAGTATACCAAATGAAAAATTCAGGAGAAAATGTACTTTGAATGGCTTTTTCCTGAGACTTCAAGGCATTAAACTAAGGTTACCATATGTCTGGGTTTTCCTGGACATAACCTCTTCTGGGGTTCTCGGAGCTCTGTCCGGGCGGATTTTTGAAATATGAACAAATGTCTGAGATTTTTTTCCTTGCTCATCCTTTTTCCAACATTGATTCTCGTAGAACTGCAATTCCCAGCATGCCCTAATAGCAGCATGCATGTTTACTGGATTTGCCACCCTTACTTCAGTGCTGCTGCTGGCGGCAGCGCCCCCTTTGGAGCTGGGCGGTTGGAGAGCAGCGGCTGCTGGCCAGGCGCCCAGCTCTGAAGGCAGCACCGCCGCCAGCAGCAGCGCAGAAGTAACGGTGGCATGGTGTGGTATTGCCATAGAAACTGCACCCCCCCACACCTCCTCCAGCTCCCACTCTCTCTGGCAGTGAGTGTGGTAACCCTATATTAAACATACATCTTCTTAACCACATTCCTCAGAGCTTGGGAAATATGGTGCACCCATTGATTTCTAATTTCGTTTTGTACTCAGTCATCTCTATTTGACAGTGACAGCGACCCCGACCCAGATCCTTGAGTCCTTCAAATCTGTACTCAGTGCAGGATGTATGAGAGAGAAGAGAGGACAAAGGTAGCTGTGTGCCTCTTCTGCACTGCCCTGATCCCTTGGGTTGCCAGGTACTTCCATTGCCCCAGCTGTAAAATCAACAGGATAATATTGACCTTGCATTCATTCATTAATGTTCCTATGTAATTTCATATTTCCGGCTGATAGTGGTTGTGCTGTAAGCATTTGCATAGGTGCATCAGAACAACATCTTGTGCTTCTGAGAGGCGCAGTAGCAATTCCCTCCTTTCTTCCCCCTTGTTCCAAGACAGAGTGAGAAGAAATTTGCTCCTGGACTATGCCAGCAGTAAATGTTGATGCCCCCCAACACTAGCACAGTTATGTTGGCTGATGCATTGTGAGAGGTGGCAGAAGCAAGAGTCCAACCTCCTGCCTTCAGGAGGCAGTAAAGGATGTGCAGAATCCCCTTACTCCCATACACAGCTGGGTAGTCTGCACAAAGGGTTGGTGCAGTCTGTAGAGAGGAGCAAAGCTCTTTCCCCTCCCCACCCGTGGGTACACAGCCCAAGTCAGAATCTATCCATTAATGCTCTGATCACACTTGGAACTCGTGAAGCACTATTATTAACTGAATGGTTAGATTAAGAAGAGTTTTCTGACTCAAAAAGCATCTGTACTTGTTTCTTGGGACTCAGCTGATGTTAGTTTTTTTTATTTTAAATTTCACTAGGTTTGTAACAAGATTATTTCTGTTTCAGAAGAAGCTGCCCATATTAATGAAGGTCCCCAAAGCCAAATTTCTGTGCTTAAGGAACACTTCAGAGCTGTACTTCTCATGTACACACTGTAACCATGGTGATTTGTTTTCTTTTAAATTCCTTCCCCTTGGGTTCAATGCTATCTCTAGATGTCATCCTGTTTGACAAATGTGTATGTAGTTCCTGATACTATCAGGCTGCTTTGGCATGACAAGGACTGACTTGAGCAACAACTGCATAGCTGTGTCAAGAGTGAATCATGCGGTTAGGGCCCCTTCCTGGAAATGCTTTGCTTTTCCGTGACTTTTGTTCTGATCCCCCTCCTGCCCTCCAAACCCCTCGGTCCCAGCCCAGAGCACCCTCCTGCACCCCAAAGCCCTCCCTGATGTTTGTGGAGTTTTGGGTTGAGGTTTTGGCTTGGCATATCTCTAGTTGTAAAGTTTGTGTATGTATCTATTACATGCCAACACTGTGCTTGGGGCTATACAAGATATAAAGTAAGTCCCTGCCATGGCAAGATTCCAGTTTATAACTATAGGGATTTTTTTTTAAAACTTTGAAGTATGGACCTAGCGCTCCTTGAAATAATTTTGTAGTGAAAATCTCTTTGGCTGGTGGTTTTAGCATGTTCATGCACAACAAGATCGGTTCGGTCTTTGGTAGGAGTTCTTCTGGACTGTATCCTTGTGTTTTGCCCGTGGCTCTTGGGCTATCCTTCCTTTGTTGATGAAGAGTGTGCCTGTAGGACCATGAAAGTGGTACCTACTACAGCAGTAACTGCTACACCAGGAGTCAGCAACCTTTCAGAAGTGGGGTGCTGAGTCTTCATTGATTCACTCTAATTTAAGCTTGCGTGTGCCAGTAATATACTTTAACATTTTTAGAAGGTCTCTTTCTATAAGTCTATACTATATAACTAAACTATTGTTGTATGTAAAGTAAATAAGGTTTTTTAAATGTTTAAGAAGCTTCATTTAAAATTAAATTAAAATGCAGAGGCCCCCAGACTGGTGGCCAGGACCTGGGCAGTGTGAGTACCACTGAAAATCAGCTCATGTGCTGCCTTTGGCACACATGTCATAGGTTGCCTACCCCTGCCTTAGAATTATCAGCCTTCTCCCCTGCTTTTTTCTATCCTATATATTTGCTGGAGCAGGGGAGGGAATTCCTAGATCACCCAGAAGCAAAGGTCATGATCACTGGAAAATGAAATGAAAATGCATGCTCGAAAATAATCACAGATCCCAGAATTTTATAGCCACTCAGATTTTTGCTGCTTCAGGTAGAATTTAAATGTCCAAACTAGTTAGATTTTCTAGCCCATTCATTACAGATGCAATGTAAAATGATACTCTGTTATCTTGTTAATCTGGCTGTGCAGAACACTGTCTCCAACCAGGTAACAGGTGAGCAAAGACCTAAACCTTTGTAAAGTACTACCCATCCCACCTCATTCCTGTCACTGAAGTGTTATCTTTAAAGCTTAATTGGGACCATTTAAATGCTAACAATTTCAAGCAACAGAAATAGAAGGCAGGAACACTCAACTGGAGTTAAGGCTTTGGCTAAAACATTGTCCTTTTGTTTTCCAATTGCTGCAACAGTGACAATTGCTTTACAATGAATGATGGGTGTAAAACTCTTTCCCACCAACTGTTGCTACATAGCACTTGGCTAAAGAGTGCTGTGCAGCCAGACCTGTAGCATAACACTGGTGACTCAACAGGTACCACTTCAGCGCCCGGTCTGTCTGCACTTCCAGTAGAACTATGCCAGGGAACCCTCTTGAAACATGGCTGGTTCCCAACATGTGTACAGCACTGTTTGGTCTTGCAGTGTAGATGCGACTGAACCATACTTTAACTGTGTCCCCTAACCATGCCACAGTCCATGTCTTAAGGACACTGTTAAAACACAGGTTTCAGAGTAGCAGCCATGTTTGTCTGTATCCGCAAAAAGAACAGGAGTACTTGTGGCACCTTAGAGACTAACAAATTAATTTGAGCATAAGCTTTCGTGGGCTACAGCTCACTTCTTCGGATGCATCTGAAAGCTTATGCTCAGATAAATTTGTTAGTCTCTAAGGTGTCACAAGCATTCCTGTTTTGTTGGTACCATCTACACTTCACTTCCAAATGGTGCTTCAGCTATGCCAGGAGACAAATGTGTTATAGCCGGGTCCCTCATCACAACTGGTTTTATAGTAGATAAATCCTTGGGGGGCATTGACACTAAGCAAGGAAATCAACTGTATGAAATAGCTGGTTGTCATGCTTGTCCTTGCAACAGTTTACCATGCATACAGCATACAGCATCACTATTTCCAAAAGACCAATTTTAGTGTGTTCACACACAGCCTGTCTTACAACTGTGGTTTGTATTTGCAGCCTGGGACACCTGAAACAACTATTCATATGCCTTCTCTACATTGGGTAACATCATGTGTTAAACATCATGTTAGTTAAAACAGGTTAGTTATCACTCTGACTAGACAAGGATTGTGTTTAACATGTCATATGATCCTGGTTAGGTTTTTTTTGTCTTGAAGAAGCAGTTTTATTATGAAACCAAGAGTGAAATGCAGTGTTTGTCCTGGCACACTGCTGGTTATTTGCTTGAAATGTTTTGAAAAGTCATGAGTGGAATAGAAAATACATATTACAAAATCTGACATACAAAAAGGACCCCAAACAGAATAAAGTTATTCCATTAAGTCTAGAAGGAGACAGGGGGCTTCGGTTCATTCTACCATTGACACCCCAAGACACACACAATGCAACCTGGATCCTATAGTTGCTGGGCAAGCAAACCAGCCTCAGATATTGCTTAGAATCACCTGGGGCATACAGCTGAGACATCAGCCTGCAGTGGTGGTGGTGCTCCTGGTTAATGCTTGGCTATAATCTTTGCCTACACTATGGAAATTTGGCATGGTAACCACTGTTTGGCATCTTATTTTGCATCTCAGGCTGGTGAAGCTTGCTCTATGGGTGGATTATCACTATGCTTTATTGTGTAACTAATCAACCCCTAAAGCATACTGTCAGAACTCAGTAGGTAATGTTAACATCTGACTGTTCAAGCTTATAGGTCAAATACAAGAGGTTATAGTTCAAATCAAGATGTCATTGGAAATTTATGGGAAATTAAATGGCACACAGTATGACATGACCTTCAACTCCTAATAGTCTAAGAGAAATTCACATCCATCTGCTCAAACATTCAGAATTAGCAAATTATAAGATGACATTTGCTTAACATTAGGGACTATGTACTCATAATTTTAAAAGAGCTAGAAAAATTATCCTGTCATTAAATAGTAGAGTAAATGCCACCGAATAGTCAGAGTTCCAGAGCTGACTTTTAGCATCACACATGAACTTTGTTTCCTTAATTAACAAAATAGAATCACGTCTCTTCAATATTAATACCCCATCCTTTCATTGACTGGACAAGAGAAAGTTGCAGAGAGAATATTGATTTAAGAGAAAGGAAAATGTGTAATTTCAGATTCTATTCTGAATATTGCAAAACATTAAGCTTTTTAATGGTTAAATATTATATATCCAAGATAGTTCCATTGTACTTACCATAATTCAATAATTCCTAAGCATACACAGTCAAAATCAGAATCAACCCCAGGGCTTGGCTACACTTGAGAGTTGCAGCGCTGGGAGTTTACAGCGCTGGTCATCCAGCTGTGTAGGAACAGCGCTGGTGTGTGGCCACACTCACAGCTACCAGCGCTGGTGTGTGGCCACATTTGCAGCATTTGCAGCGCTGTTGGGAGTGATGCATTATGGGCAGCTATCCCAGCGTTCAAGTGGCAGCAACGCGCTTTTCAAAAGAGGGGCGGTGGGGTGGGGTGTAGTGTGACAGGGAGCGGGGTGGGGGGAGAGAGAGAGAGAGAGAGAGAGAGTGGATTTTTGGAGCCAACACTGTGTGTTAGCTTCCTGCCATGCAAAATCAGAAAATGTTCCCGACCCCTTACTCTTAACTCTTGACTGCAAACAGCCTGCATCCAACGGACTCCCTTTCTCCCCTCTGCCCCCACTGTTTCTCTGTCAAGCAAACACTCATTCTCTGCCTGCTTCATTCACAGGGGTTATCTCATTTGATTGTTCACAGTCAGGTACAGATTGATCACAGCAAACAGGAGCTGTGTTTGTTTTTTAGATAAGCAACTCCCGGAGCTCCGAGTTCACAACAAAACAAAGAGAGGCTGCATAACAAAACAAAGAGAGTAATTTAGTTAAAAGCATTCTGGGATATCTGCTAATACCCTGGAGGCCAATAACAGTGCTGGTGTGTGTCCACACCTGACGAGCAGCGCTGGATCACCAGGGCTGCACTCGCTACACCCCAAGCAGACCAGGTGTTCAGCCAGCGCTGCAGCCAGGGAGTTGCAGCGCTGGATGTGCCTTGCAGGTGTGGACAGTTACTAAGTTGCAGCGCTGGAAAGCCTCCACCAGCACTGCAACTCTCAAGTGTAGCCAAGCCCCTAGTGGATTCTGCAGGCCAAATTTGGCTCCAGCAGTTGTCACTGAGGGCTTGTCTACATGATATAGGTATACCAGTTTAATTTAGTTGGATTTAAAAACTGATTTGTTAAACTAGTGTGAGACCTTTCATAGCCACTCATCTCAGTTTGAGTGATTTATTTTGATTTAGTTTAAGTCAGATGGTAATCAATTTAAGCGATATCAATATAAGGCCCTTTTGAACCAAAGTAAGAGTGGCTACACTGGATTTTGCACTATTTTAACTAACTGTGTTTAAAAACATACCTTGAATTACCTTGGCGCAGGCCTAAGGGGAATTTGGTTAAAACATGGGAACACTTCTTTTGAAAAGAAGAGGAAAGTACAGAAAGTTCTATTTGGTTGTTAAAGGGCCAAGTTCCTCTTGGCTTTTCATCATCTGGTTTATCATTTCCCGTTTGAGACTCTGATTCTGTAAACACTTGCTGCCAGCCATAGTGCTTACAACATGAATAGTCCCCCTGATATCAGTGGACCTACACAGTCAGTAAGCATAAAGAGTGAAATCCTGGCCCCACTGCAATCAGTGAAAAAACTCCCCTTAACGTCCATAGGACCAATATTTCACGCTGTCTGCAGTATCAGGAGCTTATTAAATTGAAAAGCTTACAGGCCAAGTATGCCCAGATGGGGGGAGGGATAGCTCAGTGGTTTGAGCACTGGCCTGCTAAATCCAGGGTTGTGAGTTTAATCCTTGAGGGGGCCATTTAGGGATCTGGGGAAGAAAACAACATCAACAACAAACTGTCAGGGACAGTACTTGGTCCTGCTAGTGAAGGCAGGGGACCAGACTCAATGACCTTTCAAGGTCCCTTCCAGTTCTGTGTGTTAGGTATATCTCCATGTATTTATTATCATATGCTCCAAGACACATACTAGACTGAAAAATATTTTTAGCTACATTGTTTAAATATAATTCAATATAGTTCTTGATGAGGGCTTTCTCACTATAATATGACCCTGACATAGGGAAATATAAATGTTTAAAAAAGCAGAGGAAGTAGGAGACAGATATATATGAAAAGCATGTGTGGTTCTCTGTTCTTTCTCCTCCCTTCACATTCTTTGGCCTTGTCTACATTAGGGTTTTAGCCACCAGTATGGTTACATCAGGGTAGCTGCATCAGTGCAAACTCCCAGCACTAGTGTTGAACTGATTTGAAATCATGCCTTACACTGATGCTTTCCAGCGTAAATCACTGTTACACCAGTGCAGCACAACTACATTAGAGGGTTAGTACTGGCATATGGCTCCATTAGTGTAGCTGCACCAGTGGCTGAGCATCCTAGTGTAGACCAGCCCCTTCTCTCATTTTTTCTCTTTCACCCTTTCTAAATCCCTCTTCTTTGTCTCTCTCCCTCCATTCCCTCCCCCTTTTCTTTTCTTTTCTTTTTTCTTTTCTTTTCTTTTCTTTTTATCTTTCATAGCCTCCCCTGCCTCCTGAGAGAGATAACTGGACACTTTGCAGATAATTGTTTTGGCAGTGGGTGGGTTCTTCAAAGGGGTGATTCCATTCCCGGGAGGTCCTTTTTGGGTAGGTGGCATGCTAGCTGTAGTTAATATCTAAAGCCACTGTCCTAGAAGCACAATTAGAAGAACGGATTCATTATTTAATGTTTGTTTGTTTGTGGGGCAGGGGAAGATGAGCAGAAGAATACTATCCACAATCACAGCATTTTAATAAAAAAGGCAGCATATATCTTAGGTAGTTATATGGCCCTCCCTTACCAGGGTATCTGAGCACCTCACAATCTTAAACAGAATTATCTTCTGTGCGTTAAGGAATCACTATTATCCCAAGGTCACAGAGTCTATACAGAGCAGGAAATTGAGCCCAGCTCAATTGAGTTCCAGGCTAGCATCCTAACCACTGGCCTATATTCAACCCAACCAGGAGAGTGAGGGAGCTGGACCCACACAGCTAATCCATCATAAAGACCCCTGAATGCCCATCAAATGGCAGCATCTTTCAGTCACTACTGACTTGGGCTGAATTCTAGTGCATGACCTAGAGTTGAGAGACTGTGTATCCCATTACCCAGCCTGCTCTATTAACATTCATTTTCATTTCAAAGTGTTGCTTATTATGTTTTGGAAGGTTCCACCCTTCTATCTCCACCTTTATTATTTCCTAGAGGCACTCAAAGACAAATTGGAATAAGTATGCACAGCATATGGGCAGAAAGATGGTTTCCTTAGCAACACTTACAGTAAGAAAGAATATCTTCATCAAGGGCAATGTTTAAATTGGTGTTTAGTCATTTACAGTAATAAAGTCAGGCATACTTCTGAATATCCACTTTGGCTGTTAGATGGGGCAAAAGGAGACCAAATGCAGTGTCACCTGCACACTGTACTAAGCCACTAGCTACTACCAGGCATATATATTTGAAACCAACAGTCAGCTCTTCAGTATGATCTGATGACATGCAGCATGACCTGGAAAGTTCAGTAATATTACTTTTAATATATTTAATCTGCTTTCTTATGCATCTTGATCAACTGATGACTTACTCCTGAGGGAATTCTGCACCAAAAAGTAAAAATTCTGCAAACAATATTTTAAAATTCTGCATATTTGTCAAATAAATGTGGAGGCTCCAGCATGGCACTGGGGAGCACAGGTCACTGGCTGCACAGAGGTGGGAGATCACTATGCAGCTCCCCCCACATGGGACACAAACTTAGTGGTGAGGTTGCACCCAACAGCGCAGGGTCCAGGCCTGCCCCAGAAACACCCCATGGCCCTGCCCCTCCATGCCAGGTGCACCAGGCATGGGCAGGCATGCTCAGCAAGTCAGGATCCAAGTGTAGAGGAGCTTATTATGAGGGGATCCAGGTGTGGGTTGAGAGGGTTCTGTGTGGGGCAATCTGCATGTGGGCAACTCAGTGGAGGATCTGGGTGCAGGGTGGGATCTGGATACACAGGGGCTTCTTGGGGGCTTCTGTGTGCAATGGTAATGGGACTCTGCAGGAAGGTCCAGGTGAAGGTGGTTGGGGCTCAGCAGAGGAGAGGGTCTGGGTGTGTGTGGGGGCTTAGAGGGGTCCAGATCCTGGGAGGATGGGGCTCAGTGGGGTTGGGATCCAGGTGCAGCTGGTTGGAGCTTGGTGGGATGGGGATCTGGGTGCGTGTGGTTCGTCTGGGCCGTCCAGGTGTAGAAGGAGGGGGCTCATCGGGGAGGGGTGTTCTGAGTGCCGGGGGGTGAGGTTCAGTGGGAGCGTCTGAGTATGAGGGGGTCTGGATGCATGGGGGTTGGGCAGATGGGGGAGCAGCTCCCTGTAAAGAGATCTCTCTCCCTGCAGCTGAGGAGTGATGGGTTCAGGAAGCAGGTGGGGGGAGTTTGCAGAGCTTCCTGCAGCTGGGGGAGAAATCTGGGGGTGGGGTTGACCCAGCCCCAGATGCCATGCAGGGGAAGCGGAAGTCCCATCCTCCCTAGCCTAGCTAGGACTAGCAGCTGAGCTTGGTGCAGGGTAGGAACCACCAGCCGAGTCTTCTTCAGTCCCATCTCGTGCCCCACAGTGATTTACCTATCTGCCGGATGCCCTGGGCACCCAAAACATATTGCTGGGTAGGATCACATGATCGCTCTTGTGGCTTTCTTTTGCATCCCCATCAGAAAGTCATTTTTCTGTGGGGAAGCAAAGAAATCTGTGGGGGACATAAATTCTGCGCATGCACAGTGGTACAGAATTCTGTGCGGAGTAGTCTATAGAAAGCTACAGTTGTAAAGCTGAAGGGAATAAGGGTGTCAATCCACAAGCAATATTCAAAATAAAACATGAAAATTTACTTTAAAAAACCCCTCTGAAGAAATATGCCTGTCTAAATAGGGCCAGAACCTATTCTCTGTACACCACTGATGGCAATGGTGTGAGTAAGAAAAATTTGGCCCCTACTTTTTTTTTTTGTGGGCTCTGCTGTTTCTTAGATTACTGGGAGCCTTTAATGTGTTAAATCAGACCCAACAGAGGTAAATAATTAGCAGCTTTATTGAATATATCTAGTTATGCTGCAGGTGTAAACTTCCAACGTGTCCCATTCAGCATTCACTACCTCTTGTGTAAAACCTGGGATGGATTGTCCCTGGGCAGCATTTCTTCAGTTGCTTAGATGTCCCGGACAGGAAATAGGAGGGGATTTTTCCACCACATTTTAGGGACCTCAGGCATCAAAGCTTGGTCTTAGATTTTTTCCACTTCTGCCTCCTTTTTCTCTCTGACTCTCTCACACATGGATGCACACATTGTTCTTCTTACTATGTCTGCCAACCTTCTTAAGAAATTAAAGATATATGAAAGACATTTCATCACCTTGGATGCTTCATGTTTCATCAGCAGGTTCTGTGATGTTGTACTCTATATGATTTTATAAGAATATGCTAATGAGTGAATATAATGTAACTGGAATATGCTTCATGCAAAAGGTCTCTTGTAAGCTATCATTACAAAGCTTATAATCTACTGAGTGTGATCATCCTATTTGTAAAAAGAACAGGTGTACTTGTGGCACCTTGGAGACTAACAAATTTATTTGAGCATAAGCTCAAATAATGCTCAAATAAATTTTAGTCCGTAAGGTGCCAGAAGTACTCCTGTTCTTTTTGTGGATACAGATTAACACGACTGCTACTCTGAAACCTATCATCCTATTTGTATAAATGTATCACTCTTGTATCTCAAGCTAGAAATATGAAATATAACTCTGAGGGCCAATAATAATTATGCAAAGTGTGGGCCGTTAATGTGGTTTGGAATCTTGATGGCTCCCATCAACCAGGACAATTGACTGGATGGCTCTGTTTGCTTGCAGGCTTTCCTGTGAGTCAGGCTGGGAGGAATGAAGGCTTGAAGTCTTGCAGTGACATGTGATCATGTCACCTGAACTGGAATCCATCTTTAACCTAGTGCTTTTCCATCAAGAAGCGGGGTGGGAACCCAGAGGAACAAAGGATTCCCGCCTTATGCAAAAGATATATAAATGGGTGGAAGAGAACAAAAAGGTGAGAGCCATCATGAAGAATCCCCTAGCTACCACCTGAGCTGGAACAAGAGCTGTACCAGGGGAAAGAATTGTGCCCAGGCCTGGAAGGTGTCCAGTCTGAGGAAAAAACTTACTGAAACATCTCTAAGGGTGAGATTATCTGTATTCAGTTTGATTAGACATAGATTTGCATGTTTTATTTTATTTTGCTTGATGACTTACTTTGTTCTGTCTGTCACTACTTAGAACCACTTAAATCCTACTTTCTGTATTTAATAAAATCACTTTTACTTATTAATTAACCCAGAGTATGTATTAATACCTGGGGGCGGGGGACAGCTGTGCATACCTCTCTATCAGTGTTATAGAGGGCAAACAATTTATGAGTTTACCCTGCATAAGCTTTATACAGGGTAGAATGGATTTATTTGGGTTTAGACCCCATTGGGAGTTGGGCATCTGAGTGTTAAAGACAAGCACACTTCTGTTAGCTGCTTTCAGGTAAACCTACAGCTGTTAGGGGACGTGATTCAGACCTCGGTCTGGGTTTGCAGCAGGCTAGCGAGTCTGGCTCAAACCAGGCAGGGCACTGAAGTCCTAAGCTGACAGGGCAAGAAAGTGTGTAGTGTAGACCTACCCTGAGAGTGAGTGACCTGGATAATGGGTAAACTGGGTGCAAACAAACAATACATGTTTTAACAGGGCCAGATATAAAGTTATACATCTAAGAGTATATAAACACTAACCCTTCCAGAAGATGTAGAGAGACCTGAGGTTTCTGGGATGTGCTGATGGTCTTTTGGGAGGAATGTGGGCAGGTAAAACTCCCTCCTTTATTAACTTGCTTTGTAATCTTTTTTTTTTTTTTTTTTTTTAAATAATGATTTGAGGGTGGGTGCCTCTCAGGAGAGTCTGAAACAGTCAGTCAGACTGAGGGTAAATTTTCTTTTCTTTTGAGGCTGTTTGAAATAAATACCTTCACAGAAGGAGAACTTTCAGGTTTACAATGCTAGTGATGCCTCTTGTTTGTTTGGTCTGAGACACTATTCCAGGTGCCATCATCAGTAATATCCCCACTTCCTGCCAGAAGAACGCATTACTGGCTTCTTCTGGGGATGAGCTAAGGCCGTTCTTCTTAGAACTAGCCAGTAATGGGCAACAAAGGGTGCTAAAGACAGTCACAGACAGTAACTGCGTCACTTCCTCATCTCCAGTAGGCTGATTAAACAACATCCCAGAAATAGTTTCCAAAGCTGCTTCTTCATTTCCCAGTAACTGTACTGTCAACCTCAAACATTTAAAAAAACGAGTCAGACAACATCCTCAAAAATTAATAATGGTACAGTCTCACTTTTGAGCTGTGGGTGGTCCCCTCATCTGCCCAAATTTGGGTGTGATTTGTTTCAGGATGAAAATTCAACCTTAAATTTGGATGTTTCCTCTGGGTGCAAAGAAGACCCCAAGTACCCTCTTCTGGCCACAGGGGTGGAGGAGCTGATACTCTTTCCTTCTCCTTTTTCCTTATCACTCTTCTGCCTCCCGCCTCTTCCCTCTTCCCCCCAGGACTTAGTCCCTCTGTCAGGAGATTGTGAGAAACTAAAAACACCTAAAATCATGAGGCTTATGACACTGTGGGAGTTGGCAACAATGATAAGTACACTGCAGCAAAAGCAGGTCATAGTGAAAATATGCCAAAATATAGGACCTCTCTGGTTCACTGCTCAGTAAGTGCCAACTCAGGGCAGCATGAGAACTGGGCAGCCTGCTAGCAATAGGAACAGTAAAGATGAGTGAGTGCTGCAGTGGTGAAATGTTGCCTGCACCTATCGTGATTCATAATGACATACACTAGGGCCCAGATTCCCCAAAGTATTTAGGTGCCTAACTTCCATTGAAATCACTGGGAATTAGGTGCCCTGAATACCTTTGAGGAGCTTGGTTTTGCTGTCAATGTACTAATCCTAAAGGGCCAGATTGTGGTACTGGTGATAGTGCCATTAAGGACTCAGCTTCCCAGACAGAGTCTGGGCAGGGTGCTGTGAAGGTCTTGTTATGCAGGGCTAGGTAGAACCAGACACAGAATAAAGCAGAGCGCTTGCAGGCAATTTAAGTACTGAGTGATCACTGAACTAGGGTTACCATGTTTCAGTTCCCCAAAAGAGGACACTGCTGGGGGAGGGAGGAGGTGTTGGAAGGGGTGCAGTTGGGGAATGTTGGAGGGGTGTGTGTGTACTGGGGAGTACCAGGGGGAGGGGGTGCTGGAGGGGGAATTTAGGGATGCTGAAGGAGTGTACGTGTGTACTGGGCAGAGACCTGGGGTCTCACTCATGAGGTGGGGGGGGGCAGTGTTGCTCCCTGTCACAGTGGCAGGGCAGCTGGCGCAGACCCAGGATGCAGCGACAGCCATCAGTCAGCGCCTCCCTGTGCGGCTCATCCCCTCCCCAGGGCTCGGAGCTGGGGCCGGGGTGGGAGGGATCCGGTAGCTGCAAGGGACAAATCAGATAGGCATGCAGGGGAGGGACCAATCGGAACTCTGAGATGCAGTGTCTGCTCCACAAAAATCCCCGACATTTCCTGTTATTTGAAAAATCCACCCAGACAGAGGCCAGAGGATCTAAAAAGAGGCAGTGTCTGGGAAAACCCGGACATATGGTAACCCTACACTGAACCCCACAGAGATTATGCCTGGACCTCACACTGGGTGTGCAGTGTGTGGGGTGAAGTTGTTATGAGCCAACCTCACCTTGTGCAGTCCTTGTGCAGAACTGCAGCTCCCATGCACTATCTCTACAGGCATGTCTACGTTCTGCATACGTGGCAGGTGAACCTCCCCTTTGGGAAGGCTAGCCCCCACCCCCACTGGAGCTCTGAGCCCTCTCCACTCCCCAAGGCCAGAGGAGCCCCGCCCCACCTGCTCTGAGCTGCCGTTCATCCCACCCCAGCCACGCCATCCAGACCAACCCCCGGGCTGGCCCGACCTTCAGGCCGCTGACCGGTCTGAGTACCGGCCCGACTGCTGGGCCACCAGCTGGCTAGAGCTGCCCCTGGCCACCAGCCTGACCTCTGGGCCGCCAGCTGGCCCGAATCCCGAGCTTCAGGCTGCTGGCTGGAGCTGAGTCCCTGCCAGTTTCAGGGAAGCATGGGAGGGAGGTAGGGCCTTGGGGCAGAGCACGGGTGGGGTCATGGCCCGGGTTTGGTGGGGCTAAGCCTCCCCTGGCCTACAATACCCACCACCCATGACACTATGGGTATTCTTCCATTTACTTAGCTGCGTCTATCCTGGGCGTTAGGTCAGCTTAACTAGGGCACACCCCTGAGCAATGTAGCTTGGTCTATCTACATTTTCAGTGACTACTCCTCTGGGGTGCACAGCACTCCCAAGGAAGCAAGAGAGGCGTGGAAAAGAGTCTCAGTGGAGTTACTCTAGATTTACACTAACATGAGAGGTTTCAGAGTAACAGCTGTGTTAGTCTGTATCAGCAAAAAGAACAGGAGTACTTGTGGCACCTTAGAGACTAACAAATTTATTTGAGCATAAGCTTTCGTGGGCTACAGCCCACTTCATCGGATACATAGAATGGAACACACAGTAAGAAGGTATTTATACATACAGAGAACATGGCCATCTAGATTATCACTTCAAAAGTTTTTCTCCCCTGCTGATAATAGCTTCTCTTAATTAATTAGCCTCTTACAGTTGGTATGGGTACTTCCACCTTTTCATGTTCTCTGAATGTATAAATATCTTCTTACTGTGTGTTAGAGCAGTTGGTTCTTCGACATAAAATAGCAGCTAGGAGCAAATATTTGGGTTTGTATGCACAAAGTCTAAGGAATGAAATATAATTTTGACTAAAATCTTTTCTCTCTAAAAGAGGCTATGTTATTCCCAGAGCCATTTAAAAAATTCAGCCACTAGAGAGCAAACTTCTTCTGTTTATCAAACTGTACGTGTGTGTGTTTAAAAAGCACAATTGTACAATAGAAAGCCTAGAAAATAAAACAGAACTGTTGGTTGACCTGGGAAAATCTTTATTTTTTAAATTGCATGAACTGAGGGAAAAGTAGACAAGTGTGGTTTGTTATAGTTAGGCTTGGACGGATTAGCTTTTTATCAATAAATGTTGATTCCACCATACACATACAAACTGATGAAAAATATTTCCGTTGATAATAATTCAAATGTACAGATAGGCAAAGTAAGAAACATGCTGCTTGAGGAATAATTAGCATGTGATTTAAGGATATTTGTACATTTTGGCATGTGATGTTGACAAATTTGGTTCAATGGCTATAAAGCTTTAACTTTTTGAATCTGAGGCCTGGTCTACACTAAAAAGTTACGTTGACTGAGCGAAGTTGCTCAGGAGTGTGAAAAATCCACACACCCTGAGCAATGTAGTTAAGCTGACCTAACCCCTGGAATAGACAGTGCTAGACTGATGGAAGAATTCTGCTTATTTAGCTACCATGTCGCAGGAAGGTGGATTGCCTACACCAGGGATCGGCAACCTTTGGTATGCGGCTCACCAGGCGGGCCGGGCTGGTTTGTTTACCTGCCACATCCACAGGTTCGGCCTATCGCGGCGCCCACTGGCTGTGGTTCGCTGCTCCAGGCCAATGGGGGCTGCAGAAAGCGGCACGGGCTGAAGGATGTGCTGGCTGCCGCTTCCCACTGCCCCCATTGGCCTGGAATGGCAAACTGCGGCCAGTGGGAGCCGCAATCGGCTGCACCTTCGGATGCGGCAGGTAAACAAACTGGCCCAGCCTTCCAGGCTGGCTAAAGGTTGCCGATCCCTGGCCTACACTGACAGGAGAACCCCTCTTGTCAGTGTAGGTAATGTCTACACTGATGTGCTACAGTGGCGCAGCCGCAGTGCTATGGCTTTGCGGCTGTAGCATTTTAAAGGTAGACAAGCCCTCAGCATCTCACTGTCGTCATAATTTTGCACAACTGTGAAAATTTAAATGGATGAAAATAAAAACTGCTTACAAATAAAGATCAGTCTCATCCCTTGAAATTAGAAAAAAAATAAAAATCTAATTCTGCCAAGCTTAATTATAGCGAAGCCTTCTGCTAATGGGAGCTGAAGTCTTCTCCTTCATACGTGTGTTGTCTATTGTTAGGTGTGAAAAGCCTTGCTGGGTGTATCTCAAGGGAAGGCCTCAGAATAATGATAGTCCATGTACACCTATGGCATTTTATATATATAACAAATAACAGATATGAAGATAATAACAGATGACTAAGCAGCTGGGATCAGCAGTCACTGGAGTTAATGCTATCTGGGATTAAAGAAGAGAGGATGGAGGTCAGCCTTTTCCAGAGAAGGATCTTTGACTCTGGAATTCACTTTCCATTTGGCTCATCACTGCTCAAATATGCCACCATTCAGTCCTAGTGCAAAACTAATCAGGGTGGGGATGTTGAGTGGGTGGGAATGGATGAGGGAGGAGAGTCTTAATTTGGGCGTGTTGGAAGGAGTTTTAATTGGAGATATTAGTCCTATTGATATGATGCAAACAAACAGTGTACATGCACTTAGCATGATGGGTGGGCGCATCTTAAATAACTTCAAAGCAATAAAAATAGGCAATAAAACTTTAACTGCCTTAATTGACTCAGGAAATAGCCTGTAAGGGGTGCTTGAGGGCAGTGGGGACTCTATGCCAGGGTTCCTTTGAATCACTACACCATTAAGCTACAACAGGGTGTACATTATGAGGTTAATAGTACTTAGCTTGGGTGGTGGAAGGTTTTCTTTAAGTGTATTCTACTAACAGTAAATCATGACAAGAGGTTCAAGTACCTTAGAAGTGAAACAAGAGCTTAGGAATGCACATCCTGGTGTGACAGTCATTCCTGGGAAAGTTTTTAAATATCAACAGCTTTTGGCTGTATAAAGTGTTGTTGTAACCCTGTTGGTTCCAAGATATTACAGAGACAAGGTGGGTGAGGTAACATGTATTTTTATTGGGCCAACTTCTGTTGGTGAGAGAGACAAGCTTTTGAGCTTACACAGCGCTCTTCTGCCGAATGAGCTGTGTATGCTCGAAAGCTTGTTTCTCTCACCAACAGAAGTTGGTTCAATTATCTCACCCACCCTGTCTCAGCTTTTGGATTTGTCTAGCCTAGACTTAAAATTCCTCAGACTTCCCACCATTGGTGCAGCTCCACCAGCAGTAGCAAAGGGTCCCTAGCAGAGACCAGCAGCTGGTCTCTATTGTCCACCAAGTTGTCTAACCCATAGCAAAAATGTGTGTGTGTGTGTGGAATCTACTTCCGGCAAGGTCCTGGAAATCCTCTACATGCTTCTGTAAGAAAACCATAGTTCCTAGAGATGTAGAGCTTCTGAGAGGATGGGCAACTTCTGTGTAGTGGGAGCATCAAACCATTGAGGGAAGTGAAGCATTGTGTACACAATGGGTTGTCTGTCTGCTCTTCGTTGTGATGCAAAGTGACCCTAATGAAGGTGGTTGTGAGGCACAATGGGGGGTGGGGAGGCCCTCTTGCTGAAAGTTAGGCAAAGTTAATTTACATAACTCTTCAGTGGCTACTAGGTGCATTGCTAGGAGATGGTTCCTGGCTGTGGAATCACTGAAAGGCCCAAAAGGCTAATCAGAATATAGCTCTGGAGTAGACAACCAGTGTCCACAGCAATGCTTCAAGGCTCCATCTACAGTGGCCTGCCTGAACATGTCTTAAATTATTATTTATTAATTATTTGTATTACTGTAGCACCTAGGAGCCTTAGTCGTGGGACTACACGGCCAAAATAATCCAGTTCCTGGTCCAGAGAGCTTACAATCTATGTATAAGACAATTGATGCAGATAGACAGACCAACAGGGAAACAGTTAAAAAAATAAAAAGACAATACTGGTCAGTATGAGAGGCAGTGGACTCAGCACACCAGCAGTCTAACTGCTCTCCAGGTTTTTGTGGGCATCATGGCAAAGGAGAGTTTTTTAAGGAGGGATTTGAAGGAGGATAATGAGGTAGCTTTGTGGATGTTTATGGGGAGCCACTCCCAAGCATGAGGGGCAGCAAGGAAGAAAGCACAAAGGTGATTGTTTGAAGATGTAATAAGTGGGTGATGGAGGCTGGCATCATGGGCTGATCAAATGTAGGAGTCAACATCTTAAAAAGGAGTGGAAGATAATAGCTAAGGGGGGGCGGGGTAAGTCATGAACGGCATTGAAAGTGAAGAAAAGTAGCCTCAGTTTGATGCAATAGAGAAGGGGGAGCTAGTAAAGGGATGCAAAGAGAGGGGTGACATGGTCAAAGCATTGGGATAGGAGAATGATGTTTGCAGCAGCATTCTGAGTGGATATGAGTGGGGCAAGGTTTGTCAAGGCCAGAGAAGAGGATTTTTCAGTAATCAAGGTACAAGATTATGGGAGCCTGTGTGAGAGTTTTAGCCCTGTGAATGGATCGGAAAAGCTATATCTCCGAGATGTTATGCAGAAAGAATATGGAAGAGTTAACAGACATAGCCTGGATGTGAGGACCTAGAGAGAGGTCTGAGTTGAAAATAACATCCAGGTTTTGGACCTGAGTGATGGGCAGGATGGTTTGGCCACGGTGATTAAGGAAGGAGACATTAGAGGATTGTTAGGGTGGGGGAAAAGCTATAAGAGCTCCGTTTTTACCCATGTTGAGCTTGAGCTGACAGCTAGACATCCACAGGGAGATGTCAGACAGGCTGAGATTTTAGTTTGGACAGAGGGAGACCAGTCTGGAGCAGAGAGGTAGATCTGTGATCATCAGCATATAGATAATTGAATTTGTATGATGAGATCACCCAGAGATAAAGCATGTAGGGCAGAGGTCCCCAAACTGTGGAGCACACCCCCTAGGGGGCTGTGGAGGAATGTTCAAGGGGCCATGGCTGGGGCCCAAGCCAGCCCACATTGGGGGCAGGGAGGGAGCATCACCCAGCTCCGCTCCTGGCCTTGTGCTCGGGGCCCCAGCTGTGGACCTCGGCCCCTGGTCGAGTCTCTGCTCCCAGCTATGGCCCCAGCCTTGTCCCGCTTACTCCTGTCCTTGTTCCTGTGCCCACTCCCGGAGCTGCAGCCCCGCTCCTGATCCTCACACTGGGGTGTGTGTGAACAAGGGTAAGGAGAGGCATGAGGTAAAAAGTTTGGGGACCACTGGTATAGGGAGAAAAAAAAGGGGGACCGAAGACAGAGCCCTGTGGAACCCACACAGAAAGTTGGATGAGGGATAAGGAGAATCCACTGAAGGACACTCTGAAGGAGCAATTAGATGGGTAGGAGGAGAACCAGGAGAGTCATGGATACCAGGGGAGGCCAAGATTTCAAGAAGAAGAACATGGTTGATAGTGTTGAAGGTAGCTAACAGGTCCAGGAGGATGAGGCAGGAGTACTGGTTCTGAGCTTTGGCTAAGAAGAGGCCATTCATTAGAGACTTTGGTGAGAGCAATTCCAGTGGAGTGCAAGAAGTGGAAGCTGGAAAAGAGAAAGTCCAAGATGGAATTGGAGGAGAGGAACTCCAGACAGAGATTGTAAACTGTGCATTCAATAAGTCTAGAGCTGTAAAGGAGATGAGGCAATAGTTAGGGAGGTTAGTGGGGGTCAAGAGTGTGTTTTTGAGATGGGAGAGACTTAAGCATGTTTGTATTGTGAGGGAAAAGAGCCAGAGAAGGGTGAGTGATTAAAGCAGAAGAGTAGGGGAGGCAGTCTTAGGCCATGTCTATGCTAGCGAGTTTACAGTGGCACAGCTGTACTGATGCAGCTGCGCCCACTGTGAGATCGCTCCTGTAGCCACCTCCACAATGGCGCTTCTGTCTTAATTTAGGTTGTTTTTTCAAACCCCCGAGTGACAGAAGTTATACCGACCTAAGTGGTAGTGTAGCCATGGCCTCAGTATTGTTAAAAAATCATGAGTCGGGCTCACTAAAAATCATAAGATTGGCTTTAAAATCCTGAGATTTTGTAAAAATAATAGCTCTGGTGTTCTTTTTATTTGCCTTCTGCTTTTTGAGCCTTTAGGGTGCACTGGGGTCACATTTTGAAGCTTTCTCCACAGCCACGAGGGCTAGAAATTTACTTTTTCTTTAAGAATGAAGGCTGAAATCACCACATATCCACTTGATGCCAGGAACTGAGGCTTTAAGGGAAACCATTGTGGATTACAAAACCTATGATGTTATGTGACGGAGAGTCAGTTCAGTTGAGGGAGAGCAGATCTCTTGTGCTAGCTCCCTGTAGGAAGACCTGGCTGGGTCCAGGACTGAACTAGAGACTGCAAGATGCCAGAGCCTCCCTTAGGGAAGGTAGGTCTGGCATCGGACTATTGATCCCTGTTTGACCTGCGGTATATTGTTAATTGTTCTACCCAGGACCTGCTGAATGGGACTGCTGCTGTCAACAGCCCCTGAAGGCATGAGCAGCGCATAAGTCACCCCTTCGAGGAGGCTAGCCCCGCAGCCCCGCCCCTTCTGTCCAAGGCCCTGCCACTACCCCATCCACTGGAGCTCTGAGCGCCGGCCCCAGAACTGGGCCACTGGCTGCCCTGGCCTGCTGGCCTCCAGCTGGCAGTAGGGCTGATGCTCCCAGTCCCGCCGGCTTGGGCACTGGCTTGGGGAGAGGACAGAGTATGGGTGGGGCCAGGGTTTCCTCTGGCCTATTATACCCACCACCCATACTGAAGGGAATGAATTCTTTCAGTGAATCTCTGTTGGCTTGCCCCTTCCAGAGTCCGTACAGTGATTTGTCAGGAGCCCTGAAGTGGTCACAACAATTTAGGCAAGTCCTGTCCAAACTCAAGCAACAGGTGCAATCATAATTTGGCAAAATCCCTGCAGCTGAGTGTGAAGCTACCAGTTATTCTGACAGTGTCAGGATGGGGTTAAGGAAATGAGTCTGTTGGGAAAATAGGAAACCCTTCTTTCCTCTGAATACAACCCAGGTACATATAGGGTCCCAAATAGCCATGCCTTTAGAAGTACATACAGGGCCTGTTGAATATATAAGAATAACCTCTTTGAGATAGAATCCCTCATAATATTCTTCTCTTAGTTTTAAATACACTTTACACTGAAAGAAAATACTTTAGCATGATGCAAATTTACCCCATGGGCCTCATTGCTACAAGATACCATTGAGACAAAGAGCTTAGTGTCCACAGTTACATTATATAAAATTAAACATGTAAAAGGAATATAAACCCTTACAACTGAGGGCATAAAATAAGCAAGTTATTCCATAATAATAAATTAGAGTTTCTTACACCTTCTTATTGGCTATTATGAGAGACGGGATACCAAATTAGCTGAAGCACTGGGCAAACCTGATATGACAGTTCCTATGTTCCCCCATCCCAAATGGTGGTTTTGACATGTAAACAGACCTTTAATCACGTCTTTCCTGACATAGAAAACAACTGTAAAATCTATATGAAGAGTGGGTTTGGGCATGCTCACTGACTTCACTTGAGAACTTCTTAGTCACGGACAGAGCCTAAATAAAACTAGGCACTGGGCAAAGTAAACCGTGCAAAATGTGTCCAGAGCAGCTGCATAGCTAGTGCCTTTGTTCTGTGATTGATTGCACAGTCCAAACTGTGTCAGTGTAAATTCAGCCCCTGCAGCTGGTGAGCAGGTTCCAAACACATCCACATCCACTCTAGCCTGCACTGCCAGCCTTCAAGGTCTTATCAACAGCAATGGCTGCTTACCTTTTCTGCTGATACTGCCTTTCCTTTTCTGCTATAAATGCTGACTGCAAGAAAGAGCAAAAGTAGCTGTCAAGTACATGCACTTGCATAGGAGAAGACTTTTACTGGCGTTCACTTTTCCATGCCAGGGGAATCTTCAGCTGCCTATTGAGAGCATGTTTTGAGGTGCCTTTGTGCTGCTTCTTCACAGGGCCACGGATCTGTCCCATTATGCTTTTCCATCCACTTTTAGCTTGAATGATTTATTTTAATGTGGGTGAAGAATTTGCTTTCTGCACTTACTGACAGGCTGGCATCCGGCACCCCATGTAGGGGATCTGCACCCTTTGAGCTTCATAGGGCTCCCTGTGCTTTGATATACAGGCGAATTTAGGGAGTGGAATGAAGGCTGGTGGATCACCAAGGATGGGGATCCACCAATCATGTCTTTCCACAGAAAGGGTTGCAGGGACACTGAGATCTATTTTAGGCCCAAAGCTATAGTAGCAACGAGGGACGGATTCTGCTTCTCTTCCGTGGCTTGGGGAGAGTTCTGAACCGCATGGAAAATCCCAAGAGCAGAATTTGGTTACTTGGGCTGTGCACTAGGAACAGGGTGTGACTTTGGGCTTGTCTACACTACCCGCTGGATCAGTGGGCAGCAATTGATCCAGCGGGGGTCGATTTATTGCATCTATCGATAAATCGACCACTGAGCTCTCTCCCACTGACTCTGGTACTCTACCAGAACAAGGAGCGGAAGCGGAGTCGACTTACTGCAGCTGAGACACTGCAGTAAGTAGATCTAAGTATGTTGACTTCATCTAAGCTGTTCACATAGCTGAAGTTGTGTATCTTAGATTGATTCTGCACAGTAGTGTAGACAAGCCCTTTTGTATATCTTAACCCAGAAGATATACCTTCCTTATCCTTCCACAACATCTTTCTGCCTATAAAATCCATCAGTTTTCTTAATTCCTCTTTCTATGTATCAGCTTATTTTCCTTATCTGTGTCCTGCTCCATGGTGTTATACTTCTCTGTTTCTTATCTTCTCTTTTTAACTCTGACTTATTTCTGGAAAATGTGACTTATAGGGTACTTTATACAGTGCTAGAAAGGAAGATAGGAAAGCATAGATAAAAAATGGTTCCAGACCTGCCCTTTTCCCTCAGCTCTTTAGAGGTATGGTCAATCATTTGTCCTCTGGCCTGTATCCTCCCTATACAGATTGCTGCTAAATGCCTTTCAAGGATGCTAATTTTGTTTCTTACATTTGAAACAAAATTAGCACCAGTGGTTGGAATAACAAAATGGTTTGAATAAGAAAAACAACCTTAAGCTGCACTCTCAGGTCAGAATCAGGCAACTCTTTGTAGCCATATGCTCTAATCAGGGCTGATGCTGTTAATGGGGTAGAGGAGATGTGAGACTTGTACATGACCTGGAGTCTTGATTACTGGTTTCCTTTAACCTCAGGGACAGCTTTAGGTATAGATTGGTTAGGTAGTTGATAGTTCTGTAATCTCTTTCTTCCAGTGCAGAAAGAATCCTTGTTATTGAAGGGATACTTCACTGATGAGACTGCTGCAAATTGGCCTGGCAGGCTCCACATCCAATAAGAAGATTGAAGAGATACCGGCCATCAACTCAAAGCTAGTCCCAACCTTCGATTTTGTTTAAAAAAAAATAAAAAGAACCACAACTCTCTATGAAACCGTCACCCAACAGAAATACTCCCATGCTATTTCCCTCTAAATCCAGTGGAAACAATTGTGTTTGAAGCAATAAACATCCTCTGGCAGCATTGACAATAGCAACTCAATCATTGGAGCACCAAGTACCTGAAAGTGAAACTAATGCCATAAAAGTGAAACTGTCTTTGGTGACTTTTCATTAATCCAAGAACACACACACACACACACACACACACACACACACACACACAAATTGAATGCAAGCCCCTCTGCTTTATTCATACTATGTTCCAGCCATTCCTTAAATTTAATGTGCAACGCTGCAGCTGAATCTTGTGAGGGAGCTACACATTTTTTTGACTTCATTCAAAATGTGTATGCCTTTTTTTCGGTTTCCACACATCGGTGGAGTGTGCTAGAATCATGCTTGGAGCAGGCAAATGAAAAACATTTGACAGTCAAAAGAATTTGTGACACCAGGTGGTCTGCTCGTGCAGATGCTGTTTTGGCTTTGAAAATCAACTATGATGATATAAAGAAAACCTTATTAGACATAGCAACATCAAATTCTGAAAAACCTCATATGAAAACTGAAGTAAAATCTTTAGCAGAAAAGTTTGAAAAGTACGATATTGCTGTTTTTACTCTTTTGTGGAACCATTTACTTCAACGAATTAATGCCGTCAACAAATCGCTGCAAAAGGTTGATACAAATTTATTGAATGCTGCACAATTGTTAGCCTCGGTTAAAAGTTTTGTCATGCAAGTTCAAAATGACTATAGCTCGGTGGAAGCAGAGGCACTAACATTAACAGAAAATATAGGTTCCTCTGATATATCTGATGAGAAGTGTAAAAAAAGCAGGATGTTATTTTTCAATGAAACTAGAGACAATTTAAAAGGGAAAGAGAAGATCATCGTTGAGACTGTCAATGCTATTTGTGACACAATAATAGTGCAATTGCAGAGTAGAGGTGAATCTCTAAAGAAAACTTGATTTATGTTGTTTGTTTTTTGACAGAAGTATTGACGAAAATGCTAAAAGCCACTACAATAAGAAATTAAATGAATTCTACCAAGAGGACATAGACACAAATCTTTTTGAAGATGAAGTGAAACATTTAATTCATTTTCTCAAAAATGATGAGGTCAGTGCTTTGAGATCACCAGTTGATTTGTATAGACTTGTACGTGATGGTCTGCAGGCAACCTGTCCAAATGTAGAAACCATTCTGAACATATTTTTAACAATACCTGTCACAAATGCTTCTGGTGAATGTTCTTTTTCTGTATTGAAATGAGTTAAAAATTATTTGAGAAATACGATGAGTCAGGAACATTTGACAAGTTCGGCAATATTGACAATTGAAAGTGCCTCTTTACAAAATATTACTTACAAAGCTATGTGAATAATTTTTTTTTCAAATTGAATAAGTTTCTTCTGAGGAAGTTAACTTTTATTTTTCCATTCATGTGTATCTGTACTTTTTATTTTTACACATTTTTCACCTTGGCGTAATGCACTCAAAACAATCAGTTGCACACATACAAAATGGGAAATGACTGCTGAGGAAGGAGAACTGTGGAAAGGGATCTGGGGGCCATAGTGGATCTCAAACTAAATAGGAGTGAACTGTGTAACACTGTTGCAAAAAAAGCCAACGTCATTCTGGGATGTATTAGCAGGAGAGTTGTAAGCAAGACACGAGAAGTCATTCTTCCGCTCTACTCCACGCTGATTAGGTCTCAACTGGAGTATTGTGTCCAGTTCTGGGTGCCACATTTCAGGAAAGATGTGGACAAATTGGAGAAAGTCCAGAGAAGAGCAACAAAAATGGATAAATGTCTAGCAAATATGACCAAGGGGGGAAGATTGAAAAAATTGGGTTTGTTTAGTCTGGAGAAGAGAAGACTGAGGGAGGACATGATATAACAGTTTTCAAGTACATAAAAGGTTGTTACAAGGAGGAGGAAGAAAAATTGTTCTCGTTAACCTCTGAGGATAGGACAAGACGCAATGGGCTTAAATTGCAGCAAGGGTGGTTTAGGTTGGACATTAGGAAAAACTTCCTAACTGTCAGGGTGGTTAAGCATTGGAATCAATTGCCTAGGGAAGTTGTGGAGTCTCCGTCATTGGAGATTTTTAAGAGCAGGTTAGACAAACACCTGTCAGGGATGGTCTAGATCAGGGATGGCCAAACTGCAACTTGCATGCCGTTCTTGTACAGTTAAAGTGCAGCTTGCAGACCCCACCAGGTTCCCTCCATTCTCCGCCTACCAGACTCGGGGTGTGTGGGGGGTAAGGAGCTAAGGGCTTCTGCCTTGTGGTGGGGCTAGGGACTTCTGTCAGAGACGACTGGTGCCTGCTGAGAGTGAGGTGGCACGATTTAAAGGTTCACCACCTCCCATCAGCTTGAGTCATGCTCTCCCAGGCACACCCCCACTCTTACCCTCAGTGGACCCTCCCTACAGCTCCCAGGTGTTAGCTCCGCATGGAGAGGCAGCGGCAAACAGCTGAGAACTGCAGGGAGGGGCCACTGCTTTAGCTCTGTGGGGATAGGCAGCAGCAAATGCAGCGGCTCTCCCCGCAGCTCCCAGCTGCCTCTCCCTATGGCCACAGAGCTATGTGCAGGGAGGGGGCCCAGCAATACCATGTCACCGAGCGAGGCCAGCAAACCCTGGCAAAAATTGTATTCAGCTTAGAGGGTCAGTAAGTTTGGCCACCCCTAGTCTCAGTACCAGGTTTACAATGGTGCCAGTGGTGCTGTGGCACCAGGCCCACACTCAGAGAAGGGGCCCTGGTGTCCAGACTGTGGCCATGCCCCCAGCTCCACCTGTGCTCTGCCCTGAGGCCCCACCCTCGGTTGGCCTCTTCCCTTGAGGGCCCCCCCCCAGCTCGCTTCTCTCTGCCCCCTCCTGGCCTTGCCCCCTGCTCGCTCCTCCATCCCTTCCCCTCACCCGCTGCTCGCTCCTCTCTGGCCCCTAGCCCCCATGTGAGTGGTGGGTGGGGCCTCTGGGGGAAGAGGCCAAGCAGGGGAGGGTCCTTGGGGCAGAGCACAGGGGCAGGGCCTCGGGGCGAAGCGGGGGCATGGCTACCATCCAGCCACCAAGGCCCACAAAAGGTTAATCTGACCCTGCCTGGTCTAGATAATACTTAGGGCTTGGCTACACTCGAAACTCCAAACCGCTGCCGTGGTAGCACTCCCGTAGCAGCACTTTGAAGTGTGAGTGTGGTCGTGGCGCCAGCACTGGGAGAGAGCTCTCTCAGTGCTGCAGGTATTCCACCTCCCCGTGGGGATTAGCTTACAGCGCTGGGAGCCGCGCTCCCAGTGCTGGGGCACTGTTTACACTGGCGCTTTACAGTGCTGTAACTTGCTGCGCTCAGGGGGGTGTTTTTTCATACCCCTGAGCGAGAAAGTTGTAGCACTGTAAAGCGCCAGTGTAGCCAAGGCCTCGGTCAGGGCCGGAGCAGTCAGCACCTTGCAGGATTGAACTCTGCAACTTCTCTGTTCTGGGTGGCAGGGCAGAGATGCTCAAGGGGGTGTGCTTGGTTCTATTGCCCTCTTGTGGTTGGCCAAGAGAATCTGCTAGCCTTAATACTGCTACAGCATTTCTGTACATAAAAGCTACAGAAAAGGTCCCTGTCCATACATCCTAGGTGCCCTTGTCATAACTGAAACTGTATTGCTTCTCTAAGTATATTTATTATTTGTATTGTATTTTTAATATAAACCACCACCAGTGAGCTAGACAATTTAAAAATCTCAAATGCCGCTCCTATTCTGACAATTCCCCACCCGTACAATTTTCTCTGCCCTCACCTCAATTTTCAAATGCCTCGAGGAAAATGCTGAGTCTGACACTCTGCCTGAAAATTACCAGACTCAGTTATGACTTTTCAAGATTCCCCATTAGCTCAAGTGGGAAGGACCTGCATTTTTTAGATCAGAATTATTTCCCCACTCTCAATCCTGAAGCCAGTGTGTTCATGATGAAGGGGATAAATGACAGGCTAGTGGTGCTGTGTGTCCATGGAATTATGATGGATTATTTAAGTGTTATCATTCTGCATGGTGCTGTACAGTATTAGAAGATGACATGTTCCTTGCCTTCAGGGGTTTATACTCTAGATTAAACATATTGCTCAGTATAGACATTCAAATATAACAATGATGAAAGTCCAGTCTCAAAACTGGGCTAATGTGGAGGAGTGGTTAATACTATGTTTTTAATGGATTACCTCTGAAGAGTTTTTTGGAAGAGGTGTGTGTATCTCAAGAACAGATTTGAATGAAGAGAGAGTGGAATGGAAAGGAAATATCAGAAGGAAAACAAATTTTGCTATTGTTAGTTTGTTTCTGGTAACAACTGTGTCGGGATCAGTGGAACTGCAGTCAGAGGGCCCATGTTATCTGGAAGGACTGTTATTGATGGGACACCAGGGAATTAGGCAGGAAGTAAGCAAAGTAGTCATGTGAACAGAACTGTACACAGAGGTTAATAAAGTTCCATTGATTCAACCTAATATGCATTTAGCTTCACTCTTAGTGAATGAACAGCACCCACAAAGTGTTAGCACCTTTCCAGACATTCCTGAAAGGACAAAGTGCTTTGTACATTCTAGATGCTACCATGTATGCATCTTCCTCATTGTTTTCCTTCTGATATTTCCCCACTGGATCTTGCCTAATGTTGGATACAACAATCAGTGCACTCTTGCACATGTTACATGGATTTAACTTTGCCTGCAGCAGTCAGTGCACAGAAACACAGACACAATGCCTGGTTTTCACACATGTAAATAGTATATAGCATTTTGAAAATGTACTCCAAGGTTCCTAAAAGGAACCACAACAAAAGTATAACTGGGTTCAAAAAAGAATTAGATAAGTTCATGGAGGATAAGTTCATCAATAGCTGTGAGTCAAGGTGGTGAGGGATGCAACCCCATGCCCTGGGTGTCCCTAAACGGATGACTGCCAGAAGCTGGGATGGGACAACAGGATGAATCACTTGAAATTGTCCTGTTTTGTTAATTCCTGCTGTGACGGGTTGGATCACAGAACCCTCCCTGGGAGCTGCCAACTGATGTGCCAAGACTACCTCTGTTCCTGTTTCCCTGCCAGCTGAGGATTCCAGCACCCTGTGTTGCTGAGCCAGACACTCCCGTCTGCTCCAACAAAGACCTAGGGTCTGGATTACTTGCCCCAAAACTGCAGGTTTACCTGAAAGCAGCTAACAGAAGTGTGCTTGTCTTTAACACTCAGATGCCCAACTCCCAATGGGGTCTAAACCCAAATAAATCCGTAAACCGTATACAGGGTAAACTAATACATTGTTCGCCCTCTATATAACACTGATAGAGAGATATGCACGGCTGTTTGCTCCCCCCAGGTATTAATACATACTCTGGATCAATTAATAAGTAAAAAGTGATTTTATTAAATACAGAAAGTAGGATTTAAGTGGTTCCAAGTAGTAACAGACAATAAAGTAAAAGTCACCAAGCAAAATAAAATGAAATGCACAAATCTATGTCTAATCAAACTGAATACAGATAATCTCACCCTTAGAGATGTTTCGGTAAGTTTTTTCCTCAGACTGGACACCTTCCAGGCATGGGCACAATTCTTTCCCCTGGTACAGCTCTTGTTCCAGCTCAGGTGGTAGCTAGGGGATTCTTCATGATGGCTCCTCTCTCCCTTTGTTCTCTTCCACCCCTTTACATATCTTTTGCATAAGGTGGGAATCCTTTTGTCCTTCTCTGGGTTTGCCACCCCCTCCTTTGCAATGGAAAAGCACCAGGTTAAAGATGGATTCCAGTTCAGGTGACATGATCACATGTCACTGCAAGACTTCAAGCCTTCATTCCTCCCAGCCTGACTCACAGGAAGGCCTGCCTGCAAACAGAGCCATCCAGTCAATTGCCCTGGTTAATGGGAGTCATCAAGATTCCAAACCACCATCAATGGCCCACATTTTGCATAATTACAATAGATCCTCAGAGCTTTATTTCATATTTCTAGTTTCAGATACAAGAGTGGTACATTTACACAAATAGGATGATCACACTCAGTGGACTATAAGCTTTGTAATGATACCTTACAAGAGACCTTTTGAATGAAGCGTATTCCAGTTACATTATATTCACTCATCAATTTTTTATAAAACCATATAGACTGCAACGTCACACCTGCTGAAGTGTCTGACCCTGGCCTCTGTTCAAAGACAGGATACGGAGCTAGATGGATCACTGGTCTGACCCAATATAGTCATTCTTATGTTCTTTTGTTCTAAAAAAAAATCAAAGCAGACGTGTGTGTCAGTTAAATCTTCTGAAAAGGAGAGGTAATTTTATTTGTTTCCTACACTGAGGGGGCAATAAATACAAATGTGTTTAATGAGGCCCAACCTTGCCTACATTGTTCTAAGTAAAACCTTTTATTCAACATAGCTTCCACTTAATGGAAATTGTGTTAGCAAACAGCCAGTCCCAGGGTCATAATGTCTATAAAGTAGCTGTCACTTTCAGAATGACTTTACCCAGTCAGAGTCAAGCAAGGTTAAAAAAATGGAATATTAAAGAGCTGATTGTGGTCACACATCAGCCACTCTGTGATAACCATCTGAAGTTTAATGTTTTTAAAATAATCCTCATTCATGCCTCCCTGATAAAGGATATTGTCTCTTCCATCTTTCATAGACTCACACATGTGCGTGTGCACACACACACAAGGATTATTTGGTATATCATAACAAACACCATTTGCAATTCAAGTACTTTTAGACCCTAGATGGTATTTTTCTTAATTGCTTGCCTGCTGCATCATATACTAGGTAAATGGTGAAAATGACACACATAGTACTGATATTAAGTCATAAAATACAGGGGGCTATGAGTCTAATCTTATTTATACCAGTATAAATCAGGAGTAACTCTACTGAAGTAAGCAGAGTGACACAGTCGTATAAAACCATGAGATGACATACGAAAAATCAGTCTGGATTTTACTAGGCTAGAGGTAACATTATGGCTCTGATTGCTAAAATGCGGTCAGGCAAAGCTCATGCTTCATGTTATAAATTCATTACCACAGGGATCAGAAAAGAATTTTTCCCTGCAGAAATATCATTGCACAATTGGCCAAATACATTGCTTTTGGGGATTTTTAAAATATGCTTTTCTATGAAGCATCAAATGCTGGCAAGTACCAGAGACAGGCAATGGAATTACTGCATCAGTTGTTGGATCTGGTTTATAGCAAATCCTATATATCTGTGCTCTCAAGCAGGGGTGCTGGAACAATTTGTATAGTGGGGGATGCTGAGAGCCATTGAACCAAACTGTAAAACCTGTATACTGTTAGGGGGCTTTCCCTAGTCCTTCTGGCGTGAACAGAGAGCAACAATACCCGAAGTCCAAAGGCGCAAACAATTTGATGTTTATTGGGGTGAACTTCCAGCAAGCATGATTCCAGTTTCCTTCCTTAGTGTCCCCCTTCCCAGCTCTGACACCACAGAGCCTTGCCTGTGTCCCTGTTTCTGTTCCCATCCCCTCTTCCCATTTTCCCCTTTAGCAAAACATGATCCCAATTCCCCCACCCCCATCCCCAGTCTCTGTTCCCATCCTCCCTTACTTCCTGATTGACTGCAGGCTATATAGTAAAACTTGAGTTCTGTTTAGCTATACCATAACCAATCATTTTATTGAAATGTAACTAACCAATCCTAACACGGTTATTTAACCAATTATATCCCACCACCTTAATTGGTTTACACCCAACAAAATTAATTATACAGCAGACAGAAACAATCACAGAACCAGACAGAGATTATACAGACAAACAATAGGAAAGTGGAGACTACAGTGATAGAGCAATACAGAAATGAGGATTTCACATCCCAGCTATTGAGAAGTGAGTTCTTGCCAGACAGGACACTATCAAACTAAGTTTCCTTTTACATCTTCTAGGCTCTTCCCTTTCTCTGGAGGTGATAGGAATATCAGGACAGGATTGTTATTTCAATGTGACTAGTTTGGAATGTGAGGACGTGACCATACACTTCCCAGCTTATGGCTGCCTCTGCTGCTTAGCAGAAGGCCTTAGCCTAAGAACCAGGCCTTAGACTGTCACAGTAAGAGAAGGCCATTACACAGACAGACAGTGATTTTGATTCTTTCTTTTATACCTCTATAACTAGTTAAGTGATAAGAATACACCTAAATTCTTAAAGTATAGGCCTTTGCAGTGTGAAAGTAGAATAAATTATATTGTAAAAATAAGAATGGATTAAAGAAATGTTGTATGTACCTTTAAGCAGAAATAAGAAATGTTGAAATACAGGTGCCAGGAAAAGAAACATTAGGCATAAACATGGCAAAACATTAACAGAAGATGGTAGTTAGTAAGGGAATAAAATATGCATGCCTAACCCAGGTAAACTTATCTGATTCTGCTGTTAAGTTCTCATCCTTTTATCTGTATAAATAAGACAGTTTGTGTCTTGCATGGGGCTCACATTATCTGGGTGTTATTAGCAGAAGCGCTGTGCTAATAAAACAGAGTGGTCTGACAAACTGTGAGTCCTGAGTCTAACTTTGACAGCAGATAGGCCTGAATATCTATTTCCTAACAGATATGATGGAAACCACTTCAAGCCAGGGGGAGTGGCAGCACCGCTAGTGCCAGCACGTATACTTTCGAGTAGCTTTGAGCTCTTTCATGGTACAGAAACACCCTTCTTCAGATATTAATAATTTGCTACTTGATTCTGCGCATGCATCCCTTACTCTTCTCTCAACCCATCTGATCTCATTGTTTCTAGATAACGTCAAGGTGGGTGAAGTAACGTCTTTTATTGGACCAACTTCTACTGATGAAAGAAACAAGCTTTTGAACTTACACAGAGCTCTTCTTCAGGTCTGTGTAAGCTCAAAAGCGTGTCTCTTTCAGCAACAGAAATTGGTCAAATAAAAGCTATGTTACTTCACTGACCTTGTCTTTCTAATATCCTGGGACTGACACATCTACAACACCACTGCATAGATAATGTTCGTCACACTAGCCTGTCGGAGGGGCTTGAGAGAGCAACAGGTGTCTCAAACGTTCTTGTCTTCTGATATGAATCTAACTTCTCTCTTTTAAACTTTATCACAAACTGATGATGGAGTAACTCAGAACATTCTATAGATTTAATATATTGTCCAATAAGTTATTTTTCATGCAAAACTAACCAGCCACACACTTCCTGAATTTGGGATCATCTACTTACTCTCAGTCAGTTTTTACTTGGACTTTACTCGTTCAGATTTTCCTATTGGGTTCAATGGGCTAGATTCAGCTGTGAGTTACACCAGCTCCTTCCAGCATAACTCCAGGCACAGGGTCCACAGTAGCAGAAAGGTGCCAAAAGGGGAAGTTGTGGAGCCACAACATTCTTCCTACTGGGGGCTGCAGGCGGTCAGTGCCACCCAAAAATTGCCTGGGTCTAGCCACGGAGTGGGTTATCCTAGAGCAGGCAGAGGATGCACTGTCAGTGCATTACCTCAACAGCCTTCACTGGCAGGCTTCTAAGGAGCCCTGCAATTGTTATAGCTGCACTTCCATGGCAGAAACCCAAAGGGAGGCCAGGTGTCAGTAACATTGCCTTTCCTACCTTTGGTGACTTCCCCATAAGGCACAGCAGACTAGGCTAGGACAAGAGGTTGAGCTTCCCAGAAAGAGGAAAACCTGACTCCAGGGGCGTTTTGACTGAGTAAAGACTTCAGGATTTGGCCACTTTTGCCTGTCTGTCTGTCATGCATTTTGTAATTCTCTGCATGAAGAACCATATTATAAAAATGAACAGCATTGTATTATCCAGCATGACTAGTTCCTTTCATAGAATGTTTGATACGTTTGTAGTATTGTATTTGAAAACATGAACGGCATTGCCAAAGAATTGCTGGAAGCAAAAAAAAAGGATGAGGCAAGTTGCCATCTCTTAAAAACCTTGACACAAAACAAACACTTCCTTTGCATGAAACTCTCAAATGCACCAAGCAATAGCTGAGCTCTTTACCTTGTTCTCAAAAAGAGGCACTTTCTCTTTACCCTCCAAAGTAAGAATCTTAAAGTTTTAAATATATCTAGAAGACAAAGTTGAATGGAAAAATTATATGATAAAATATGCGAAAAAGAGGAACAGGTTTCTTTGCAGAAAAAACATCCTATGATGATGATCTATCAAGCAGCCCTAAGTAAGGCATGAACAGTACCTACATTGTGTCATATAGGTTGTCAATAACTCATAATCTATGCTAAGATCTCAGAGCAGAGTACTGTCTGTGACACCCCAGGGTGCAATCCAGACCAGTGAGGGACTGTATGACCACCTGCCTTGCAACTGGAGGTGTCTCACAATGCTTTTCTGTTGAAGCTCCCAACCTGGGCTGTTCACAGCCAGCCAAACAGCATGCAGGTCTCATCCTGAGTGTCTGTGTGTAGCCACAGCTCTGCTCTAGCAACTTTGACCCCAGCAACTTGTCAGCAGCCTTGGTTACCAATTGTAGGGTGGCCCCAACCACATTCCCTGACTTGGTCATTCCCCGCCCCTCCAAAGTATGTTTTTCACTGTCCATCCTTCTCTGGACAATCCAGATACATTAGGTCTGTTGCCTCTGTAAGAGGATCAATGTACAGAAGTCTGCTACTTTAAATGGAATTACCCAAACAATTCACAACACTGGATTAGTTGTAATTAAAGAATAAAACAAGTTTATTTAACTACAAGGAGATAGGTTTTAAGTGACCACAGGTATAAGGCATTAAAGTCAGAAATGGTTACAAGAGAAATAAAGATAAATGCTTCCTTGTACTACACTTAACAAACTAGACTTGGTTCAAGGTGAAGTCCCTTACCACATGTTGCCAGGAGCATTGCTGACCAAATTCTCAAACCAGGATCTGCTCCCAAAGCCCGACGACTGTTCCTTTTGTCTTCTTAGGTGAAAAGGACAGAGATGAATAGGGAGATGTAATTTGGGGTGCTTTTGCCCCTCACTTTTATAGTTCTGTTCCCCTTTTCGAATGCATTTTCCTGAGGTTAAAATTCATTCAAACAGTAGAGAAGGCAACATGGTATCTGGTGGTGAAAGAGGATGCATGCTGTTTCTTCTCACCTCTGTTTGCTGGCATGCAGCTTTTCCCTGTCTCCTGTCTTCCCCCTCTCGCTGTCTGAGAACCCTGTTTACTACTTATATGTAAACTGAAGCAAACACACATTTCTTTGTTTAGGGCCTGCTTGATCAGTCCTGCCTAAACGGGGCTATGAGGCTTTGAACATGTGCCACCAACATCATTCAGGGGAAATCCATAACTTTACATATAATATTGCTACACACATTTTATCATGATACTATTGACCCAATGAGTTATTAGTTTTTAAATGATACCTCACAAGGCATATTTTGTACAAAGATTATTACAGTAGTGTGTAGGGTCTGAATACAGGGCAGCATTTGGTCATACTGTTTTTATACATGTTTGTACAGCACTGGCACCAATGGGGCCCTGATCTTGACTGAAGCCTGTGGGTGCTATTGCAATACTGTACTGCTGCTAACCCTCTGGATACTTCATTATCTAGGTTAAAAATTAACATGTTTATTCCAAGACATTCAAAATGTTAGACTTTCTGTGGTGCCCAGTGTGGGCCTAACTCTGCTTCCATTGAGGTCAGTGAGAGTTTTATTATTGGCTTCAGTGGGAGCAAAGTGAGGCTGTTGCTGAGTGCTTTTGAAAATCCCACCTGCAGTGTACAAGAATTGGGTAATGTCACTGTAGAGGGCCTCCCTGTCTTCTACTGCAGATGCCACCAGAATCCTAACTGAGCAGCACCATATGCAGGTAGCTAGGTCTGCATGTTTGAATATAATAAGTAAATTCAGTTATTGGGAACCCAACTGTGTCCAGTAGTTTCCTTATATTCCTAATGCTGTGCAGCATGAAGAGAGGACCAGGCAAAAAATACCCATTGCCTGTTTTGTCACATTTGAGACTACACAGCTGACTGAGCTAATAGGAAAGGTGATGTCATGTTGAATGTAGATCTGTGTCAGGATAAAGAAAACATGGACGCACACAATATCTGGAGCTGTCACTACTCACATGCATATTATGCACCCATGCATCTCTTCAGGTATACGGTACTGCTACAGGGATCTCAGAACAGCATAGGCCAGATTCTCTTGAAGGCACCAGCTTGTATTGGTGCAGAACTGCTTGATCCCAGTGGAGTTCCAAGAGTTTGGGAAGGAGTATGCAGCCCTGAGGCACAGCATTCCCAGGTGTTTAAAGAGACTGTGCCTGCTGGACCAATCCCTCAGCTTTTCCTGGCTGGTGTGATGGTGGTCCCACAATGGTCTCACTTTCTCTCCACCCCTCCTTGCCCCTTTGGGCTGACTTGTGTCCTGGCAAGTGTTAGGAGAGATAGTGATCATGGGCAGCGCATGACTCCTCCATCTGGGGAGGCTGCACGTGCCCGGATTGTGCCCCCGCCCCGATGCCCGCCGCTGCTCAGCAGCCTCCCCCAAAGCTCCGCCCACACTCCATCCCTGGCCCCACTTGGCCCCCTCCCTGAGACCCCTCCAGCCACCGGTCATGCCTCTTTGCCCCCTGTCCCAGGCCTCCCCTGCCTACCTGCTGGCCAGCTGGCCACTCACTGCTTGCACACCTCTTTGCCCCCTCCCCTGGCTCTCCTCGCCTGCCACTTGTACCTCTTCACTCCCTGCCCCAGACTGCCCCCACCCCACCTGCCTGCCAGCTAAACTGGCTGGCTGGTCGGCAGCTCACTGCTTGTGTGCACACTCCTCTTCACGCTCTCCTCCAGTCCCCCCGCCTGCCTGCGGGCCAGAGGTCCAGCTGCCCGCTCACTGCTTGTGCGTGTTTCTTCACCCACTGCCGTGAGGCCCACATGTGGCAGAGCAGGGACGGGAAGAGGCAGAACCTTGGGGTAAGAGGACAAGTGGGAGCGGGGCCTCAGAGCAGAGCGCGGGCAGGGCCATGCTGGGCTGCCCACCCTTTCCGCAGTGGTGTGCTCCGAAGGCGGTGGGCCAGCTGTTTGGGGAGGCTTAGCCTCCCTTGGCCTCTTATACCCATTGCCTATGATTGACCTTTCAGTCCTCTGTGCACCATCTGGCCCATAGAGATTTTGCTTTTAAAATCACTGAGGAGTTAAAAAGAGCGACGGTCAGCCTTAAATCGGAATATCCTTATTTTGCTGGATTTGCTTTACAATATCAATTTTGCAATTTAATTTGAATCAGCTCATCAATGTACCGCTCACAATTCATGGTGAAATAAGCTTGACGTTCAGTCACTGTAATGATGTTTTATCTCTGCATGTTACTTACCTATTAAAAGGGCAAACCATCCAACCGGGTACATGTACTGTACTTCTCCAGCCATGAAGGACACATTTGCTATGAACCTCCTTGAGCCATATGGCTTTTTCAGGCCAGATAAGCTTTCAAGTCAAAGAGCAGCACTTCCCTCTCCTTCCCCGCCTAAAAAGAGCATTTTGGTTAACACGGGCATGAATAATACCTTTTCACTTCCTCTTTATTTGCTTCATCTTTAATCTCTCTGAGATGATTAACAGTTTTAAGAGCTGCATTCCCAAAGCAAAAGAATAACCAGCTTAAAGGAGTCCTAAGAAGGGCAAAATATATTTTTTCTCTGTAATTTTAAGTTTTCTTTTCCAATAGACTTTATGCTCAGAAGCAGATAACGTTTTCTTTGCATAAGCAATTACTGAGCTCTCTCTTTTTGGACTCATCTGAATTAACCATGATCCTATGCCAAGATCAGAGGCATAGGTACTAAGGCTGAGTGGAAGTTCAAAATGTAGAAATCTCAGTGCCGGAGAAGTCTGTGAATCCAATCTTTCTTTATTAAATTTGAAAAATGTCTTGGTATCCCATGGTCTTCAGAGAAAATGTTTTTAGTCACTTGTTTGTCTATATGTTTTTCCCCCCTATGGCATTATTACAGAGTGAAGCAAGATAATAAAAAAATAACCTAATATTATAAAGTATTGTAGGTAGAGCTATTCCACAGGTAGCTGCTGTGGTAGCAGGATGCGTATTCATTATTTATACCGCAAAGCATTGTTTCCCTGAAGTATTTCTGTTTAGTCCATAAAAACTGGCATTTCCTTCTGTGCGTGTCAATCTAGCTTCGTAAATTTGTTTTATGCCTTCTTTTGTGTTTTCCAGGCACCACCGCATAGAGAGCTGCTATCAAAATGTAATCAAGCTACAAGAAGTCTGATGTAGTGAGATACTCTGCTGGTGCTAGGAAACTGAGCGAGTCATTGATGCAAGAAAGGATCCAGGTCTGGTCCTGCTATATAGTACAACATTCAGATGGTAATAACCTATACAAAGGCCTTCCTACCAAGTTCTGGGATTACAGTAGAACAAGTGCTGAAGTCTAGGAGCTTGTTGTTATGGCTATTTTTGTTCACCAACCCTTTGAACACCACACAATGCACACATCCAGGATTTCATGCAGGACTAAGGCCTGGTCTACACTGGGGGTGGCGGGGTGTTGATGTACTGGCTGGTATATTCAGATGCAAGAGACTTGCATCTGATCCAGACTAACACGGCTACCCCTCTGATATTTTGACTTACCTCCTGTCCTCACAGCGCAGGATCAACTGCTGCGGCTCCCCCATCGACTCTGCTACCGCCGCTCGCCCTGGTGGAGTTCCAGAGTTGACGGGAGTGCGTTCAGGGATCGATATATCACGTCTAGATGAGACATGATATATCGATCCCAGATAAATTGATCACTACCCGCCGATCCAGCAGGTAGTCTGGACGTACCCTTATTGTGCTGCAAACTGATTCAGCAATAGCAAGACAGTCTCTTGTCCAAAAATCCTCTCCCCCCTGCCGCCCGATGTTTATACTTGGGGTTTAAGGTGCTCAGTTTATAACTAAAGAAACAAAAGGTTTTTCTTTGAACACAAAAAGCCCAGCTCAAGCTACACACCAGCCCTTTAACAACTGGTTAGGGAGCTTGGTTTCTGTGACCACCAGCCAGCTGCCTTTATAGGGTTCCAGCCTTCAGTCCCCAACCCTGCTTCGTTAGTCCATCTTGTATGCTTGTGCAAGGTCTAAGCAGGGAGTTAACTCCCTACCATGGGGTATTCAAACAGGGCCTGTGTAAGCCACCATATGGAACTCTAGTGGGACAGGAGGCTGTACTAAGACAGTAGAGCTGTACTGGATACTATTCTGTTTATGCGTGTGGGTGATAAATAAGACAGGTGAACTGTGAAAACGTAATGCCGCAAACAAGATTCATTGTTTGGAGGGTTGAAATGCTACTCGGAGTGAATCTACTGTACATACATATGTTAACTTATAAATGAAGTTCTGAGGAGATGATCACCAAATATAACCTTAAATTAATATAAACCCCATCAACTTTAGCAGAGTTTAATGGGAAAATTCTGCCTTCAGACAAGTAAATTCTATGCCAACTTAGCCCAGGGCTACACCACAAACTTTTGTTGGCATAATTATGTCAGTCAGGGATGTGAAAATAACACATCCTTGACCAACATGGATTTGCTGGCAAAAACCACTTTGTAGATGCAGCTATACGAGCAAAGGAGTCCTTTTCCTGGTATAACTTATGTTTTCGAGGAGATGGTATAACTATACTGTCACGATACCTCCTTTTGCCATTATGAGCTACATCTCCTCTAGGGGGCTCTGCTGGCATAAGTATGTTTGCTGTAGTGTAACCTTGCCCTTTTGTTCTGTGCAATCTCAGTAAAATCAATAGGGTTGCATGGGGGTGTGGACCTGTGGATCTAATTCTCACTGAGAAAAACAGGGAAAATCAGAGTTAGGGCTGTCACTCTCTTAGCTCCAACCTCCTAATGTGCAACAAGGATAATGATATTGACCCATCATTGTAAAGTACTTTGACATCTACTGTTAAAATTGTCTTATTGTGTGGTGCTTGGGAATAACAATGGTTAGTATGTGTTGCTAGATCTATGGAGATGTTGGTATATAAGACCTATTGCCAAGTCTCTTAGCTTTTAGTTCCTGAATATTCACATTAGAAAAATGATGGTGCACTAGAATTAGGTCATAGGAGCAGTTGTGATGACAGACAAGTGTCCCAATTAATGAGATATCAATGATAGCCGAAGTTGAGATTTTTCTTCTAAAAGGAAGCCTTGGGAAATATTAAATGGACAACATGAACAAAAATCCGTAGGAAATCATATAGATTTATGAATGTTACTGTCTATGCCCTTTAATTACAATGGTATTTAAAATGAACTGAAATGGCACTTTGATTGTGCTATAACTGCTCTTTTATTATTTGTTTTTGAATATATTAGAAAACAGTTAAAGCTGCTCTGTGTTGTATGAGACCAATTCATATACCTAGACATTTAAGAAACTGAATGTAAAGAATAATTTCAGAGCTTCATCATTATCAGCTATGCTGACAATGGCTCTTTAATTCCATATCAGAGCCAGATGAAATTGCAAAAGGAAATCTCCTCTGAGCCATCTCTGTTTTCTGGGGCAAATTCTCAAAGATGTCCCAGTAAAATGGACTTACCAGGCACCTCCCATTTTTAATCAGACGTCTCCATTATGATTATGTGATATGGAGTGTATTAGCAAACCTGACTTGTGCAAAATGCTACCATAATCATATACAATTACTTTCTGCTGGGTTCTTACACCTTGCCCTAAAGTATATGATGCTGGTCACTGTCACTGATCTGACACTGGACTAGATGCACCTCAAGTCTGATCCAGTCAGGGGCGGCTCTACAAATTTGGCCGCCCCAAGCAATGATGCCTGGGAGGCGCCCCTGAGCCGCGGGAGCAGCGGACCTGCCGCGGGTATGACTGCGGAGGGTCCGCTGGTCGCGCGGCTCAGCTGGACCTCCCGCAGCTGCGGACGGTTCGCTGGTCCGGCGGCTCCGGTTGAGCTGCCGCAGTCATGCCTGCGGGAGGTCCAGCCGAGCCGCGGGACCAGCGAACCGTCCGCAGTCATGCCTGCGGCAGGTCCGGTCATCCCCGGGCTCCGGTGGATCTCCCGCAGGCATGACTGCGGCAGGTCCACCGGCCCAGCCTGCCGCCCCCCTGGGAAAGGGCCGCCCCAGGCGGGTGCTTGCCCCGCTGGGCTCTAGAGCCGCCCCTGGATCCAGTCTGGCAAGTCCTATGTTACTAAAAAACTATTTTTGATGTGGGGGTAAAACTGGGAATTCCCATTATTTCTCCATTTTCATAGAGGCTTTTAGTCCATCTCATATGGACTACACTGATGTTTGTATAGTGCTAATTTTTTAAACAGAATATCAGCTTACAGTGAATGTACAATAAAATACCTTATCGGAACCACTATCTCTGGGTGTCACCAGTGCACCTCCAATATAGAGTAATGTATAATAGGTACTTACTCTGGGATAGAAGATCAGGCCCTTTTCCAGCAAGGTGCTTAAGAATACGCCTAACTTTAAGCACATGAATGGCTCCATTGAAATCAGTGTGTCTACTCATTTGCTTAAACATCTTGCTGAATTGGGTCTTTACCTTCTGACCTGATTTATTCAGATATATTTTCAGGAATTGCCTATCTGAAATATTGTTTTGGAGGGGCATAGGTTCAGACAGTGGTTTCCCCAGGAATTGAAATTAGGGGGTGTGTGTCAGGACTGATGAGATATATAAAAGAGACATGAATAAAGTAAATGTTTTGTTAGGATAATGCAAATTTAACATAAGGATAATGCAAGTTACACCAAAACACATAACAGGTCTAAATTTCTAAAAAAGTATATATTTTTTAAAAAAAATGTATTTAATTTAAATTGACTTTTGAAAAGTAAGCCATCATGGGATAAGAGGGAAGTCCTCTCATGTATCAGCAACTGGTTAAAAGATGGGAAACAAAGGGTAGGAATAAATGATCAGTTTTCAGAATGGAGAGAGATAAATAGTGGTATCCCTGAGGACCATTACTGTTCAACATATTCATAAATGATCTGGAAAAATGAGTAAACGGTGAGGTGGCAAAATTTGCAGACGATACAAAACTATTCAAGATAGTTAAGTCCCTGACAGACTGTGAAGAGTTACAAAGGGATCTCACAAAACCGGATGACTGGGCAACAAAATGGCAGATGAAATTCAATGTTGATAAATGCAAAGTAATGCACATTGGAAAACAATCTCAACTATACATACAAAATGATGGAGTCTGAATTAGCTGTTAACACTCAAGAAAGAGATCTTGGAGTCATTGTGGATAGTTCTCTGAAAACATCCACTCAATGTGCAGCGGCAGTCAAAAAAGCAAACAGAATGTTGGGAATCATTAAGAAAGGGATAGATAATAAGACAGAAAATATTGTATTGCCTCTATATAAATCCATGGTGTGTGTACACCTTGAATACTGTGTGCAGATCTGGTCAGCCCATCCCAAAAAAGATATATTGGAATTGGAAAAGGTACAGAAATGGGCAACTAAAATGATAAGGGGTATGAAACAGGAGGAGAAATTAAAATGACTGTGAATTTTCAGCTTAGAAAAGAGATGACTAAGGGGGGATATGACAGAGGTCTATAAAAGCTTGACCGGTGTGAAGAAAATGAATAAGGAAATTTTAATTAATCCTTCACATAACACAAGAACTAGCAGTCACACAATGAAATTAATAGGCAGCAGGTTTTAAAAAAACAAAAGGAAGTACTTCTTCACACAACATAAAGTTTAACTCGTGGAACTCTTTGCCAGGGGATGCTGTGAAGACCAAAACTATAACAGGATTCAAACAAGAACTAGATAAATTCCTGGAGAATAGGTCCATCAGTGGCTATTAGCCAGGATGGGGAGGGATGCAACACCATGCTCTGAGTGTCCCTAGCCTGTTTGCCAGAAGCTGGGAATGGGCAACAGGGGATGGATCACTTGATGATTACTTGTTGTGTTCATTCCCTTTGAAGCACCTGGCCTTGACCACTGTCGGAAGGACCACTGGTCTGACCCAGTATGACCATTCTTATGTAAAAATGTTTAGTACAGAAACGCCCCAACATAATGACCTCTCAAGATAGCAACGATGTGAGATAACAACCTTAGTAAATAATGCATTTTAAAAATCTTGACCTACTAGGAAATATATTTATATAAGTTTCTGTTCCCAGTCACAAATCTAGCATTCTGGAGCAAAGTCACTAAAATATAGTCCCACAAACAAGTGTTTATTTAATGTGCCCCTCACTTTTCCCTCCACCGCACCCCACTCAATGGTGTTGTCCTTGGTCAGTGGAGACTCAGAGTTCAGAGGTGCTTTCATGTGAGTACACCTCCCAGGTGAGGGACAAGAAGGCACCTTGCTCGTTCCTTCAGCTGCTCACTGTTCGCTCTGGCCACTGCTGTTTGTTGTGCCACCGTTCACTCCACCACTCTGTTGCCAATGGCCCTGCGCAGTCACCTTCTGCTGCCACCTGCCACTGTGACCTCTGCGAGTCGGTCTCTTGAGGTTCCACCAGCTCTCAGTGATTTCATCTGAGCTCTCAGTGGGGGAATCTCACTGCTAGTGCAGTCTGGGCTGTCACTTCCACAGAAACACTGTCCTGACAGCAGGACTAAGCACTTAGACCTGATTATCAGTGATTTCAGCTGCAGTGGTCACTTAACAGAACAAAGGACTATCTATGGAGGCTAATCAGCTTTGTCTTTAAACAGTGGAGAGGGGCAGGTCCCCACCCTCTCTCTTGATGCCCTCAATCAGCACAGGCTAAGTACAGTTCTACTGCCCTTTACTCATATAATAAGAACAACAACATTTCATTCCCATTCCCCTCCTCCCGCATTCAAGTGATTTGTAACCCAACCCCAGCCAAAATCTATCCCTTGGGCAACACAGCTCTGTTTGCTGGCTACCTAGGTAGATTAGGTGTGAATGTAAATACAGTCTGGTCTTGAAGCCTTTCACCCCAGCCCCAACTCATCACTAGCTGTCAGGGAGAGCTCATTTAGACTTTGCTTAAAAATCATCATTTGAAATGATGAGGTTGGCCAACATCACTGAAATGAATGCACTGACATTGTCATAAAAAAGCAACAGCTGTATAAGGAAGCTAGTCTATGTTCATACTTTTCAAATCTATTATACTTTTTCAGATACATGTATTTTATCATACGTTGTATATGCTTTTAAAGTGTGTATTAATGTTTCAATTTCAATTCAAATTTCCAAACAGTCACTAAATTGGCATGTAACTAATTCACAAAACTGGGGAGAGGGGAAATTCGGGGGGGGTTGTAGGAAAATCACTGTGTTCAGAATCCCTTTATTTTCAGTACCTTGCAGCCTTCTTTTCTCTCAAAATGGCTAAGTCCAAGCATTTTCATCTCATCTCCCCCATGCATCTAATAAGGGTGTGTGACCTACCCAGCTTCCCAATAAAACTTTTCTAAAACCTGTTTTCAGCGCTATGGCGCCTTACTTGGTTAAAGCTGTTGCTCCTAAAGTTCTGTGGGAATTGGCTGAGTTGGGTGGGACAGGGCAAGGCTGGGCATGTAGGATCTTTCCTTAAATCTCAGCATACTTACTGGGTCGCTGCTATCCCTGCCACTTTTGTCAGTTTCTCAATGTTGAGTTATTCCAGATAAACTTGTTAAGTTGGCAACGAGTGACAATTGTTACAGGCCTCCTAGGATCCACTGTCATCTGAGAATGGCTAAGACCTGACTAATAATGGTCCATTTCATATGCTTCCACCCACCCACGCCCTCTTGCCTTTAGTAGAAAATGAGTATTGTCTAACATGATCAGAGCAGATACCTATCAGATACTCTGTCTTTAATGTCACTGAAGAAACGTGATGGGCTGCCATTATTATTATATCAGGTCTACATGTCTTCCAGACCCAATGTAATGTCAATGGAACTATTGCGGTTACACTATAACAAGTTATCAGCTTCCTCTTGCAGCACAGATACAATCTTTATGGTGCTGTTAATGGACAATATTGTCAATGTTTTTGAAAGTTAAATAATTCATCTGTCTCTCCTCCTCATGAGGTGTCCTTAATGTGTCAGAAGAGTCTGGAGAATCCTTATCAATTTTTCCAACTTTAAATTTCTGTCTCCTGAAGCTCTACGTCAAAGGTACCAGACTTTAGCACAGTGGAACTCAATGAGTCTCCCTTTGCAGACCGACGGGGTAAAAATTTCAAAAATGCCTAATGCCATTTTCAAAAGTGACTTAGGAGCATATCTCTCTTACAAAGTTAGTGGGATTTACGCTCCTAAATTCAAACACCACTTTTGAAAATGGGACTTAGGCCTTGTTTGCACTTAAAATCTTTGCTGGCATAGGTATACAGGCAAAGCCCTCCTAGTGTAGGTATGCTATACCAGCAAAAAAGTGCTTTTCCCAGTATAGCTTCTACTGGTTCCGTGAGTGAAATAAATTATACCGAGAAAAGCCAAATACACACAGACACAAAATCACCCCCCTAACCAACATTGCTATGTCAATAAAACTTTTAAGTGTCAACCTTGTGTTAAGTGACTCAGGTGCTTCTGAAAAATTTACCATCAGGTTTTTTTGTTTTTGATATCTGCCCACAAAGGTCCATACACAATGTGGGAGAAAACTGTGGATGAAGGTGTGACGTTCTGTACCTTGGAGGAACATCCAGCACCCCCATGTGCATCATTATAATATGATTGTGTGGGGTATCTAATACAAAGTTTGTCATGTCGAGTGTCTTCGGAAGGCTCATGATGTACTGAGCATTGTTGTTATGGTAATGTTATAGTAATCATTATAGTAATGTTATAGGTTGTAATTTCATGTATATAGTTATGAGGCTGAAAATGTGTCCTCATGGCTTAAAGCAAGCCTAGGCAAAAACTCTCCAGAAGCAGAGAGGCAGTTCACACCTCATCAGGGCATGTATGGGACAAACCTAGCCCAGCCTCACAGGAACAAAGGACACTGGCCTAGGCAACAACAAAGGATCTGTTGGACTCTGGAGTGAGTCACCCCTCTTCCTTTGGTCAGTTTGGAACTGTGATGAGGTAATGCTCACCTGACTTTGAAGGGGGAAGGGCAAAGTCAAGAGGGAAGAAAGTACATGATAAAAGGGAGAGACATTTGCCATGCTCTTCTTCTCTCTTCCACCTACATCTACAGACACCACACCAAGCGACTGAAGCGCTGATGAAAGGGGAGAGCCTGGCTGAAGGGGAACCAGCCAGCCTGTGGTAGGAAGCATCTAAGTTTTTAAGGGCATTGAAAGTGTTAAGATCAGCTTAGAATGCGTTTTGCTTTTATTTCATTTGACCAAATCCAACTTATAATCACTTAAAATCCATCTTTTGTAGTTAATAAATTTGTTTGTTTATTCTACCTAAAGCAGTGCATTTGGTTTGAAGCCTGTCAGAGTCTCCCCTTGGGATAAGAAGCCTGGTGCATATCCATTTCTTTGTTAAATTGACAAACTCATATAAGCTTGAAGTGTCCAGCGGGCATAACTGGACATTGCAAGATGGAGGTTCCTAGGGTTGTGTCTGGGACTGGAGATAGTGGCTAGTGTCATTCAGTTGCACAATCCAAGGAGCAGCTTACATGCCAGAGGCTGTGTGTGAACAGCCCCGAGGGTGGGGGTTCTCACAGCAAAGAGGGTAAGGCTGGTGCCCAGAGTCGAGGATTAGAGTGACCTAGCAGATCACCGGTCCAGATAACACCAGAGGGGAACATCACAGAAGGGAACAAAGGGAGCTGCTGTTAATGGTCTCTTTCTTGTTTGTTTGTTTTTTGCCACAAGAACCTCGCCACCTTCCACTCCAACCGCAAGACACGTTTCTTTGACCTTGCTTTCACGTACCAACATGTATATTAAAAAAAAAATCCAACCCTACCAAAACAAGACATTCTGCTGCACACACTTCTCCCTGTGGGAAGAGGATGAGAGCACAAACACACGATAGACGTGTAGACACTACGGTGTTCGATACTACGGTGACAAGTGTGGTTTTATTTTGCTTTCTGGAATTACAGTTTTTCAAGTCCTCTGAGAATGTTTGCATTGAGCTGGACGATGATTTTCCGTTAAAGCTGCTTTTCCTGAAACAAATTCCTTCTGCAAGAGAACCATATGCCTGTGATGAAGGATAGAGTACATCACTGCTTAACAATACTTTCCCCCACATCTCTTTTTAAAATGACAAACTTGCATTTAGGAAAAGGAAATTTACTGTGGCTTTTTTGGACAGATGGTGATAAGTGTGAGTTAGCATTTGTAAGCTTATAAGCACATATGGTTTTGTACATATCAATTAAGGCAGTTGGCTAATCACTCTAATATCATTACTGATTCATCTGTATTCCTTCAAATAGACACTTACGCTCAGCTGCTGGTTTTTATAGGTATGGACTGGGTTGTACAATTTAGTCAATAACATTTCCTTGGCACCGAAAGACTTAAAAGGGTACATTTCAGAACTGTGTGGGCAAGCCATTTGGCCAATGCCTTATGTGTAAGGCACGCACATACAATATTTGTGCATGTGGAAAAAAGGTGGCTTCTTTTTAAAGGCTGTGCTAGTCATACAGTGGGCTGAGTGACGATAGCAGTATGTCTGTGCACACAGGAAATACATGCCGATTCATGCATGCACTCATCAACCTGTTTATGAGGCTACTGTATATTGGGATGCTCAAGACAGTGATCCCATATTTGGCTTATTCATTCTCTGTGAAATTAGCCATGCAACTCATCACTGTATAATCTACAAAATCCTTTACAAATACTAACTGATAAATCCTTACTGTATACCTGTGCTTATGATTGTTCTCCTTTTATAGATGCAGAAACTCAGGCTTGGAAGTCGGGGCCAAAATTGTCAGACTTGGGGGGAGATTTTCAGAGGCACAAATGACGGTTAAGTTCCAACTCCTATTGAAAGTCAATGGCAGTTAAGCACCTAACTGCCAATGGTGCCATAGAAAATCCCTTGCTGCCTAAAGTTAGGTACCAAAATTCATATTTAGGCACCTAAATAAATGACTGAACTCCCACCCACTCCCAGGGATTGTGAGCAGCCACAATTCTGGGAGGTTTGGTGTTTGGAAGATTTGAAAATTGGGTCATGTGTTTAGGTGCCTGGATCATCACCACTTATGGTAAAACTTGTTGGAATCTGAGAGACGATTTCTCCGCAAGGCTCTCCTTCAAGGAGAAATGATCCCTTCCAGATCATTCTGTCAGGCGAATGGCAGGTTTGCCCCTCCCCACAGAATAGATGGTAGGGCCTGCTAGGTTTAGGCATCCAAGTTTGAAAACTTTGGCTCCAAGGCCACACAGCCTGTTCAATGGCAGAGTGGAGAATAGATTCCAGGTTTTCTAGACTTGTGTTCAGACCACCAGATCATATCGCTTTTTGCACACACTCTTTTTTAAAATTAATTTAAACGCAGTGTTCATTGGTATTTAATTTCCTTGCAAGTTATATCACAGATTATCAGAAATAATAGACACATTTAAGAGAACGGTGATTTTTGTTTTATGTAAACAATGTTTTATGAAAAACATTGTCAGCTTTTGTCTTCAATTTACTTCTAAAACTGGGCCTGTATCTTTAGAGTCTACTATTTTTGAAAAAAATGAAGGGAATGAAATAGAGTGACCAGACAGCAAGTGTGAAAAATCAGGACAGGGGGTGGGGTGGGGGGGTAATAGGAGCCTATATAAGAAAACGACCCCAAAATCAGGACTGTCCCAATAAAATCGGGACATCTGGTCATCCTAGAATGAAATGCCTTTTTTCCCCAAAATGATTTCTAATTCTGAGGTTGAACACAGCTGTCTACAAGGTAAAATCTATAGCTCCCAGAAGAGAAAGAAAACTGGCAAGGTCATAAAATTCATGCGTGGTTTGCTCTCCCAGCTGTAGATCTAAAAGAAAACAAATATATATTATTTCTCCAAGGAATATCATTTATAGACTCTTGCTATTTGAAATATTAAGCCTGTTACTAGCAAGGTATAGGATATTATTTTTAGCATCACAGCCTACGTATGAAACCTGTGAGTGACTTTCCGTAATTCCCTAAGAGAACTTCATAATGGTCTCTGCATTACAGCTTTATCTAACCCAGAAGGGATTTGCTACTCCTTTGAAATTGCCTGACATGGAATGTTGACATCAAATGTTTGCAATTTTTTTTCTTTCTTAATACAAACCCATCTTAGAAGCACAGAAGTGAATGGCTAAGGTTCCACCTACTTTTATGTGTTCCCTCCAATCCTGTTGTTTGCTTAATTTAGTCAGATCTTTAATTTGTCTAAATCTTTGTGTTCAGAATGGGTCCCCGCCCCAGATTTGTACGGTGAACTCCCACTGAACCCAGTGGAAATTGAAGCTAGTGAGCACCTTAGAGTTTGGAACTGCTGGAAACAGAGTGCCCAACTTTGCATTGACAATTGCAAATGCACAACCAAAATGAGATCTACCTTCTTTATGCAAATCACTGCTGGCTGGAAAATGGGGTTCTTTTCTGTGGGGAAAAAATCAATTAAAATGAGAAATTTTGTGTTTTGTCAAAATTTTCTGCAGCCCACATGCTTTAAATGGGAGTGTTTGACTTTGTTTCTCCTGGGTAGTGGAAGAGAAGCAGTGGGGAGGAGACATGGAGCTGAGTCGGATACTCTGTGTCTTTGCACACCTGCAGAAAGCAGGGCAGGGCAATTCAGCTGGAAGGACCCAGAAACATCCAGAACAGAGTATGGCATATACTAGACATGCTCAATAGGTGTTTTTGAGGCTGGGTAGGAAGTTTTCATGGTTGGCAATGCACCTGGTAAGTCACACCTTAGTCATCCTCTGAGAACTGAGCCAGTCAGAGGGCAAAGCGGATGTCGGGGGTGGGGGACGGGACATGGGGACCACTATAAATACAGAAGTTAAAGCCAGCCTTGTGGACTCAGCAGCTGATTGATGCAGGAACATAAGAATGGCCACACTGGGTCAGACCAAAAGTTCATCAAGCTCAGTAGCCTGTCCTCTGACAGTGGCCAATGGCAGGTGCCTCAAAGGGAATGAACAGACAGGTTATTATCAAGTGATCCATGCACTGTCACCCAATCCCAGCTTCTGGCAAACACATGCTAGGGACACCATTCCTGCCCATCCTGGCTCATAGCCAATGATGGACCTATCCTCTATGAATCTATCTAGCCCCCTTTTGAACCCCGTTATAGTATTGGCCTTTACAACACCCTCTGGTAAGGAGTTCCAGAGGTTGACAGTGTGTTGCGTGAAAAAATACTTTCTTGTGTTTGTTTTAAACCTGCTACCTATTAATTTCATTTGGTGGCCTCTTGTTCTTGTATTATGAGACGGAGTGAATAACACTTCCTTATTTACTTTCTCCACACCACTCATGATTTTATAGACCTCAATCATATCCCTCCTTAGTTGCCTCTTTTCCAAGCTGAAAAGTCCCAGTCTTGTTAATCTCTCCTCATACAGAAACCGTTCTATACCCCTAATCATTTTTGTTGCCCTTTTCTGAACCTTTTCCAATTCCAATATATCTTTTCTGTCTTATTATCTATCCCTTTCTTGATGATTCCCAACATTCTGTTTGCTGTTTTGACTGCCTCTGCACATTGAGTGGATGTTTTCAGAGAACTATCCACAATGACTCCAAGATCTCTTTCTTGAGTGGTAACAGCTTATTTAGACCCCATCATTGTATATATAGAGTTAGGATTATGTTTTCCAATGTGCATTACTTTGCATTTATCAACATTAAATTTCATCTGACCAAGAGATGTGTCTGCTGTGAAGGCTGATTCCCAATACCAGTGCCACTTTGGATACAAGTCAGTGCTACTCTAGCTTTATTTACAGGGAAGCCCTCCATGAGAATAATGGTTGGTCCACAGTGAGGGAGAGGTAGGGGCCAGCAGAAAAGTTTGTTACCCCTCCAAGCTACAGAGCCTGTGGCGCTTACCGTTAGCTATCAGCTGACTGCTGCAAACTGGAATTTCTATCTCAGTGAATGGAGAAAGAATGGGACAACACTTAGTGATGGGAGGGTTTGTGAATTCTTGCCTGGCTTAGCTGGGCTTATGGAGAGGACGGTGCCTTGTAGACTGAGTGCCAGGAAATGGATATTTAAATGCTGATCCCAATCTGTGTACCACTTTGGATATAGCCTACAGATTTCTGTTTCACTAGCAGCTGAGAAGACCAGTCAACTATTAACCCAAGGACTGGAATGCTGATAGCTGTGGAGATCTCCAGATTGTTTGTTGACAAGGGTTGTTAAGTATTTGCAAAGACTAGATGCTGCCATTTCTCAAGGGCCAATAAGTCATTTGTTGCCCTTGAGAAAAATGCCATTGCCTAAATATGAATTTTGGTGCCTAATTTTAGGCAACAAGTGATTGTTTCACCCTAACAAGTGACCATTTCTCAAGCTTGGAGGAGTTCAGGTGACATACACTGCAAACTATGGTCACAGTAAAAAGACTGAGTAATCATCTCTGAGAGAGGATCAGAGGAGAATGTGTTCTGATCTGTGCACTGAAGTATAGAAAATGTTATGTTGAAACATTAATATTTGAAAATTGGGTCATGTATTTAGGTACCTGGATCATCACCTCTTGTGGTAAAACTTGTTGGAATCTGGGAGAAGATTTCTTTGCAAGGTCTTCCTCAAGGAGAAATGATCCCTTCCTGATCATTCTGTCAGGCGAGTGGCAGGTTTGCTCCTCCCCACAGAATAGATGGTAGGTCCTGCCCTCATGCCTAGCTTTAGGAATCCAAGTCTCCCAAATAATTTGAAATCAATTCTTCACACTGAAAGGTCCATGACATTTCATAAAAAACTTCAGAGATAAAATCACTGCATCCGGCATTATGTGACTAATGTATATTTCAAGCTAAGGGTGTGCTCTGAGCTCAGGGTTCCACACAAAGCACTTGAGCTTTGTTCTTACTCATGGTTACTGTGATGTCTTCAGAATCCCTCAGTAAAATGTTTGCTAGTGTTAATATATTTAAGGTTTGGGAGACTGAACCCTTATAATGTTCCATTTTCAGGAGCCTCCTTTGTCTCTTCTCAGGAAAAAAAATTCTTCCACATTTAGACATCATTCAGAAGATCTTGCACTGGGAGGGAATTTTATCATTGTTGATTAAGACCAGTACAAAGTAAAACATAGTTTAGCAGGTTCAGATGTCGTTTGTCCTTGTATAAATTCAAAACCCGTTCATCCTAGAAAACCAAGCTTGCTGAGCAGTTGTATCCTTGGTCTCTGTGTTTATTTACCTGCTGTAAAACAAAACAACTCCCCCCCCCCAAATAATACAAATACCAATTATACAACTTTTAAATTCCATTTCCTTCATGTTCATTATAGGGAAAAAATGTTGGGCTGAATTACTTTATTTGAAAAGAAGTCATTGCAATAATATTATTTCTATTATACCAAACTGATAGAGATGACTTCTTTTGCATTCTGGTCATATTTCAGGAAATCACTTAAACATGTCCCTAACCTTAAAAGCAAATTCCAGCCATGTTCAGCAAAACAGTTTCAACATGAGCTTAAATTTCATTCACTGTATGGGATTTAAGCATATGCTTAAAGTTAAACAAGTATTTTGCTGGATAGGGATGGATTTTAGCATGTGCTTAAGTATTTTGCTGAATTTGAGCCTTGGATGCTCCAGCCAGTCAGAAACCATTCTGTCTGTCTAAGTAATTCTGTCTCAGCAGCTGATTTAACTTCCATAAATAGGGTGACTTCTCACTCCTTTTTTTAAAGTTTTCATCAGAATAAAGGTCAGTCATCCATTGCTCTGATTTCCTTTTACAGATTCCACCTAGTATAATGTCTAATGAAAAGAAATTCAATTTAACCTTTTAAAATTACTTTCTGGATCTCAAAAAATGTCATGCTGCTATTTCTTTGAAGAACCGTCATCTTCAAAACTGCCAATATCCTATCTCTGCTGCATAATCTGTCTTTAAAAGTTGCCTGTAAGAACCTTCTTCCTGCCATGCACTTTGCTGGCATTTCAAAAACATTTATTGAGCTCTAAGTAGATCTTGCTGCTATTTGTGTTATGATTTGGCTAATTTATAACCCATCTACCTCTTTGCCTGTCCATATCACTCACCTGCCTAGTTTGGTGTTTATATATTTTCAGTACAGAGCATATATCTCCAAGGAGAACAGGTGCTACAAATAAATGAAATTGACTTTCAGGAAAACATTTCACTTCTCCCCTTGGTAATTACACTTTCAGTCCCTTGTGGGTTTTGTGGCTTGAAGTTTTAATGGGACTACGTTCACTTTTTGGTCACTGTAGATTAACAAATTTATAGCAGGTTGTGTAGGTAGAACAAATGAGGTTTGAGATGGAGCATCCAGTTTGCAGACTTTACTGGGAGTGGATGTAGCTGCTACCACTAATCTGATCAGTATTTTTCCTCAGTCTTTCTCCTCCTGGCTGTTTTCTGAGAGGGTCTTTTCATAAACATAACTCTTACATAAATTGTAGCATCATCTCCAACTTATGAAAAACTGTAGTGATTACTTTTACAATAATACCTTAGATAGCTAAATAACTATTGACTGAATGGATATGGCGGACCAAATCCTAGTTAATAGAGCTACACTGATTTATGCCAGCTAACAATCTGGTCCTATATCATACATAGTGGTGTGTCATAAAGGGTTTGTTTTTGTTTTTTTTGCATTGGTTTGGGCTGGTTTCATTTAGCTATGCAGGTTATTCCAAGCTAGTGTTGGTAAAACTTTAAGTCCAGGCATTCCATGTATTGTGTATTGCCAAGTATGTTGCAGAAAAAACTATTTTAGAAGGGTGTAGCACAGGGGTAGGCAACCTATGGCACGGGTGCTGAAGGCAGCACGCAAGCTGATTTTCAGTGGCACTCACACTGCTCAGGTCCTGGTCACCAGTCCGGGGGGCTCTGCTTTTAATTTAATTTTAAATGAAGCTTCTTAAACATTTAAAAAGCCTTATTTACTTTACATACAACAATAGTTTAGTTATATATTATAGACTTATAGAAAGAGACCTTCTAAAAACTTTAAAATGTGTTACTGGCACATGAAACCTTACATCAGAGTGAATAAATGAAGACTCAGCACACCACTTCTGAAAGGTTGCCGACCCCTGGTGTAGCAATTACTGCTGTAGTAGGTACCACTTTCATGGTCCCCCAGGCACACTCTGCCTCAATCCTCCACAGAGAAAGCCTCTCACTATTGCTGTTGGATTGTTAAGTTTCTTACCCCTCTAATGCAGGCGTGACTATAAAAGCCACACTATAGGTTACAAACTCCCTCATCTTTATCTGCTCTTTTATCACAGGAGCTGGCAGTGAGATTATAACTAGCTGACAAAGTGTTTGCTTTCTAAGCCTCTATTTTCAGGTGCTTCTAACTTTACCAAAAAAACCCAAAACAAAACTAACTGGTTTCTTTTGTTTGTTCGCAGGCCACAGGTGGATTTTGGGGGAAAGTGAGGTGAGAATCCATGTAGTTGTTTCTGAGTTGTTCCAGCAACACTCTCTGAGTCTGTGTCCTTCTGCAACAATGAATTCCACAGACTGACTACAGGCTGTATGAGGAACAGCTTGCTCAGATGTGCTCTTCATTTTTATGCCATCAATGCCATTGACTGACCCCTAGTTCTTGTATGATGGGGCGGGGTGTGATTTACGTGTGAGTCCTCCTTTGCTCACATAAAACTCTTGAGCATCATCATGAGAACATCTGTGCCTCCTGCAGCTCTGCCAAGCACGGCACATCTCGCACTACATTCACACATTCCCTTTTGGTGCGTCACTCTCCCACGTACCAGCCGTGCTCTTCCACACAGCTGGGGGAAGAAAGGGGCAGCCAAGGGGAATGGGAACAGACCTTGGGATTCGTATGTTGTGTGGCGAGGGGAGAAGAGTGGCCTCTTTTCTCCATGCTGCATATGCACACTGCATGCCTGCTCCTCTCTGTGAAAAGGGAGCAGCAAGTTGAAGCCTAGTGAGGGCGTCCCCCACATTCCCAAACCACTGAGCTGTCCACTGACTGTCCACTGACCCCTACAGCTGCTGCCTCTAATACCCCCTCTCAATTTCCCACTGCTCTGGGACTCTGACCCTGCTCTCCCACCAGAGATCATAGAATCATAGAATATCAGGGTTGGAAGGACCTCAGGAGGTCATCTAGTCCAACCCCCTGCTCAAAGCAGGACAGATCCTCAGCTAAATCATCCCAGCCAGGGCTTTGTCAAGCCTGACCTTAAAAACCTCTAAGGAAGATGTGACGGTGTACCCCATAAGGATTTGTGGGAATATGCTTATGAATATATATATGATATATCTGGAATATGTTTTATGCTACATATGCCATGTAACATATCTATGTAAAGGTTATGATCTACTTAATACATTCCACCTATTTGTATGTATGTATCATTTTTGTACTTGAAGTTAGGAATATTGGCTGTACACTTGCTTGATTTCTATTGAGAAAGGAATGTGCAAATTAAATACCCAGTCAAGAACCATTTAAGCCAACAATGAACTCGAAGACGCCAATCCACATCGGAGATTTTCCAGGAATGTGGCTTGGCTGGTAAGAAACTCAGTCATGCATGGACATGTGACTTGCCCATGTGACTCCAAAACTCCATCTTGGAGCTGGACTTTGCTTAGGAGAGAGGAGGGGGGGACTCCCCCCACAAGAGAAAGTCTATTTAAGCCTGTGGGAGACCCCTCCATTTTGTCTTCAGCTGGCTAAAGGGACAGCCTCTCCACCCCCAAGGATACCTGAAAGAAACTGGAACAAAGGACAGTAACTACAGGGGGTGTGAGTGATTGCTGGACCCAGACTAGAAGGAGACTAGTCTGTAAAAGGAAGCTTACTGGAACTGGTGAGGTTTTATCTGTATGTAGTTTTCTTAGACATAGACTTGCATGTTCTATTTTATTTTAGAACTTGGTAATTCACTTTGTTCTGTCTGTTACTACTTGGAACCACTTAATTTTTACTTTCTGTATTTAATAAAATCACTTTTTACTTATTAATTAACCCTGAGTATGTATTAATACCTCGGGGGGGGGGAGAGGGGGGCAAACAGCTGTGCATATCTCTCTATCAGTGTTATAGAGGGTGAACAATTTATGAGTTTACCCTGTATAAGCTTTATATAGGGTAAAACGGATGTATTTGGGGTTTAGACCACATTGGGAGTTGGGCATCTGAGTGTTAGAGACAGGAACACTTCTGTGAGTTGCTTTCAGTTATGTTTGTAGCTTTGGGTCTCGTGGTTCAGACCCTGGGTTTTTGTTGGAGTAGACTGGTGTGTCTGGCTCAACAAGACAGGGTGCTGGAGTCCCAGGCTGGCAGGGAAAGCAGGAGCAGAAGTAGTCTTGGCACATCAGTTGGCAGTTCCCAAGGGGGGTTCTGTGATCCAACCCGTCACAGAAGGAGATTCCACCACCTCCCTAGGTAACCCATTCCAGTGCTTCACTACTCTCTGAGTGAAAAAGCTTTTCCTAATATCCACCCTAAACCTCCCCCACTGCAACTTGAGACCATTACTCCTTGTTCTGTCATCTGGTACCACTGAGAACAGTCTAGATCCATCCTCTTTGGAACCCCCCTTCAGGTAGTTGAAAGCAGTTATCAAATCCCCCCTCATTCTTCTCTTCTGCAGATTAAATAAGCCCAGTTCCCTCAGCCTCTCCTCATAAGTCATGTGCTTCAGTCCCCTAATCATTTTTGTTGCCCTCCGCTGGACTCTTTCTAATTTTTCCACATCCTTCTTGTAGTGTGGAGCCCAAAACTGGACACAGTACTACAGATTCTTCCATCCTAAGTGCAGGACTCTGCACTTGTCCTTGTTGAACCTCATCAGATTTCTTTTGGCCCAATCCTCTAATTTGTCTAGGTCCCTCTGTATCCTAACCCTACCCTCCAGCATATCTACCTCTCCCCACAGCTTAGTGTCATCTGCAAACTTGCTGAGGGTGCAATCCACACCATCCTCCAGATCCTTAATGAAGATATTGAACAAAACAGGTCCAATGCTTCTGTCCCCCCTGTTCCTGTCCTTGCCCACCTCTCCACTGCTCCTGTCCCCAAACCCCTTACCAATCACTGCTCATTTTCCCCCCGGAAAGCCTCATATTCCAGTCCCCGAGCCCTTTGCTGCTCCCACCACCATCCCAGGCTCAGGCTCCCTGAATCCCCTGACTCCTCCATGCTCCAGCTCCCTCTAAACTTGCCACCCACAACTGCACCCAATCCCAGCAGTTTCTGGCTGTCTCCATCCCCACAAACGGCTGCTGTCCAACCCCTGCTCATTAGCCCTGAGGCTGCTCTGGCCCAGACTGGCACCTGGTAGCCTAAGCATCAGTGGTGCATAAAGCTGTCTTTCAGGCACGTTTGTTGCCTTTTCCCTTAATGACACTGAGCACGAAACTGAAAATTGGTCTTGAGGAGTGGGCCTAATGTGTAACTTAAAGCATCACTTACATCATCATCGCTGAGTTTGTCTCAGAGGCTTCCAAAAAGACTGTTGCTGCCTGCTGTGGGCTTCATCTGGCATAAACCGTCCATTTGTGAATGAACATAAGAACATAAGAATGCTTCTAAATAGTCTTAACTACTAGCATGTAAAAAGGGAATTATAATACTTACACAGTTTTGTAAAGTGCCTTGAGATCATCAGATGGAAGCTCCCATATAAGGGCAAAGGATTAATATTTATTTACTACTGTGTTTCTTGAATGGGGCTTTCAGGCTTGATGTGGTCCTTGCCAAATTTAAGGTTCCAAATTTTCTTGGCATATTTATTTTCTATTTTATCTGACATCTTTGTGGCTGCATCAGTCAGGAATCAAGAGAACTGGGCACTACAAAAAGAATTTGGCACTTATTATTATATTATATTATTTCATATATATTAGCTCATTCAGTTTTGCTGTTCTCTTCATTGAATTTCCAGGAGCCTGATGAGGATCATTAGTTTCTGAAATAAAACATTTTAATGAAGTTGATCTGGACTGCCCTTCTAAGTACGCAGACAACTTTGCCAAATTAGGAAGGTACAATCACTTCTCTGTTTGTATTTATTAAACATTGTAACGTTGCTTGATAAGACTGACATTATTGCATCAAGGACTCTTGGATCCATGTCCTACTGACTCACAGTTCCGGCTTTCCTTTGAGAAGGTGGAGTGTGAGACTGAATCACACTGGTTAAGCCTGGTACAGATGAGGTTGAACAGTAAGACCAGCTGCCTGACAGGCGTGTCAGTTGTTATCCTGATGAAGCTAAACGCATGTGACAGTTAATCATCTTCATAAGTTGTAGCTTAAAATAGTCAGTTCCATTCTTCCAATGAAAGACAAGCTGCACATTTCTGCTCAGCCCACCAGTTTGGAAGTCCAAAAGGTAAAGAGAGTTCCTCTCATCATCAATCAGCTGTGAAATGTAAGAAATGAAAATAAAGGGCCTGATTCCCCATTGCCGTGCGCCTCATGTAGCCATTTACAGCCATGCCAAGGTCGTGTAAAGTACAGCCATGCTGATCTGGTAGTATTTTATACCAGCTGTGCACAGGTGTAGAGGATTAAATAAGGTGCAGTCAGTGGAGGACATGGCCTTTATTTTCAGCTACAGCTGAAAGGCATTTTTGGCATTAGTTTTGGTGTGTGACAGACCCAGGCCAGTGGGGTACAGGAGTCTGGTAGAGGGCAAATATACTGGTCACTGGATGAGTAGTTTTCTGTTCCTTGAGTGACCAGAGCAGGGGCTGCACTAGAGTAATCAGGAACCTGCTAGAACCAATTAAGGCAGACAGGCTGATTAGAACACCTGCAGCCAATCAAGGCAAGATAATCAGGGCACCTGGGTTTAAAAAGGAGCTCACTCCAGTCAGGGAGGGGGGAGCCAGAGGAGAGAAGTGCGTGTGAGGAGCTGGGAGCAAGAGGCACAAGGAGCTGAGAGTGAGAGGGTGTGCTGCTGGAGGACTAAGGAGTACAAGCGTTATCAGACACCAGGAGGAAGGTCCTGTGGTGAGGATAAAGAAGGTGTTTGGAAGAGGCCATGGGGAAGTAGCCCAGGGAGTTGTAGTTGTCATGCAGCTGTTACAGGAGGCACTATAGACAGCTGCAATCCACAGGGCCCTGGGCTGGAACCTGGAGTAGAGGACGGGCCCGGGTTCCCCCCAAACCTCCCAACTCCTGATCAGACACAGGAGGAGTTGACACAGACTGTGGGGAAGATCACTGAGGTGAGGAAATCTGACAATAAGCGCAGGACCCACCAAGGTAGAGGAGGAACTTTGTCACAGGTGGTAGCAATCATGCTAAGAATGTGACGTGACTGGGACATTGGTAGGATGGAACAAGGTTGTGTGTAGCCCTGAAGATGATAACTAGTAGTCAGAGCTCTCTTTTTGAACCCAAGTTCTGAAAGTACTCCGGTCTCCTCCTAGCTGCTGAATCCAGGCCAATCCATTTAAATCTTCTATGCTTCTGGGCTTTTCTTTCATATGCACCCCAGAGACCACTGCACATCTGAAAGGAAGTGCCAAAATCATGCAAAGTTTCAGTGAAGGGGTCACCTGACCCCAGCAGGTAGTAGATCTACTGAATCCTACCAAGGAGCCGATCTAATTTCCACTGATGGCAATGGAAAGACTCCCATTGGCTTCACTGGGTGATGGACTGGACACAACCTTCCAACTCCCAACAATATCTGGTGGTGGTGTTGGAGTGTTGGAGTGTTGAGGACACCTGGGAAAACTTAGTTTCCCTATGTGAACCCAATACCGTACTCCTATCTTTTACTCCTCTATTTTAAAAGATTTCACATTGCAGACAAACTCCACAAGGAAACTAGAGACATGCTATGGAGAAGCAGGCAGAGCATATCTCTAAATCATTTGGCTTTACTGAAGACAGTCCCAAGATGACAATGAAAGGCTATGTTTGATGCATACTTTATACCTCAGAGAAATGTGGTTTATGAAAGAGCATGTTTTTACCAGAAAAATTAGGAATCAAGAGAAAATGTTGAATCTTTTCTATGAGCTTTGCATGCATTGTGAGAGACTTGTGATTTTGGGAATGCAAAACATGAAAATATCAGAAACAGGCTAATTACAGGTCTTGAAGACAATAACCTTTCACTGCACCTACAATTGAAGACAGATTTAACCCAAAACAGTCTGAACTTGTAAAACAGCAAAACAAACTTGACAAACCTGAAAACAAACTAGCTTAGATGCTTAAACCTATGCATCGTGAGTGCTAAAACATCACCATAAAAGCCCTAAGGATAGGAGGAAATTCCAGGCAAACTACAAAGACGTTCAGAATTAATGTACAAGTTGTGGAAAATGTCATAGTTCAAGACTTGTGTGTCCAGCTAAAGGTGAAATATGTAATAAATGTACAAAATATGGACATTTTGGAGCTGTTTGCTGTACTAAGGCAGTGAAAGAACTAACTATAATTACAGATGATCCCAAGCCATTGTTCCTGGGCTCTATTGTGTGATGACACAGAGCCTGCCTGGAGAGTGAAAATGATTATTTGTGAAAAGGCTATTGATTTTAAAATTAATTCAGGAGCAGATGTGACCATCATCTCAGAATAGTCTTACAATCACATTCAACCTTTCCCAGAGATGAAATCACCTGATATAGCCTTGACTAGCCCTGGAGGTATTTTGCACTGCATGGGCCAGTTGGGCACAGAAACAACTTCCAAAGACAAAAGCTTTGCATTCAGAGTGCGATATGATCATAGGAACAAAGACTAACAACCTTTGCAGCCTCAGCATGGCAGCCAGGGCCGACTCTAACATTTTTGCCACCCCAAGCAAAAAAAAAAAAGAGCGCCACCCTGCCCCCGTGAGCGCCGCCCGACCCCTCCCTGAGCCTCGCGTCGCACTGCCCAAGTCCTCACCCCCCCAGCGCCGCATCGCGTCACGCCGCCCAAGTCCCTACCCCCCAGCGCCGCATCGCGTCACGCCGCCCAAGTCCCTGCCCCCCCAGCACCGCGTCGCGTCACGCCACCCAAGTCCCTACCCCCCCGGCGCTGCGTAGTGCCGCCCAAGTCCCTACCCCCCCCAGCGCTGCGTCGCACTGCCCAAGTCCCCGCCCCCCAGCGCCGCGTCGCGCCGCCCAAGCCCCCAGCGCCACCTGGCCAAACCAAAAACAACAAAAACAAACTCTGATCGCCACCCCCTCCCAAGGTGCCACCCCAAGCACGTGCTTGGCAGGCTGGTGCCTGGAGCCGACCCTGATGGCAGCTATCATGGGCCTAGTAAGAAAGGTGGAAGAACTCAATGGAGAATTTGATATCGGACTTTTGAAAGGAGATCCAGTACAAATAACCTAAGAGACAATGCTGAACCATAAAGCCTACCAGACAGAACTTGGAAGGATATTAGCTGCAGATTTATACAATTTCAAAGGGCATTGTTACCTGAGCATAGTGGACTATTTCTCCAGGTAAATAGAAATAATGTACATGGAAGACATAACATACTGCAATGTTATCAAGAAACTGAAGAGCATTTTGCTTACTTCAGTATTCCAGAACAACTAGTCACAGACATCGGACCACAATTAATTGCAGCAGAATTTAAGTCATTCCAAGCAAAATATTATTTTGATAATATTATTAGCAGCCCAGAATACCCACAAGCAAATGGAGAGTCTGAGAGAGCCTTTCAGACAACCAAGAAAATTCTACAGCAGAAAGATCCATTCTTTGCTCTTCTAAGTTACAGATCAACACCAATGGCAGCTACCGGACACAGTCCAGCACATCTGTCAATGGGAATAAAACTCAGAACTACTTTTCCAACTTTGGGGAAAAAAAATCTATCTCCAAGGTGGCCAGACATAAAGAGGATAGCCAAATGAGATACAAAAGCAAAAAGAGCTTATGAACACTTTTATAAAAGAGATCATTCAGTTAGAGAACTGCCACATCCAGAATCTGGTGACTGTGTTTGTGTTAAACTATATGGAGAGAAAGGATGTACAACTCGAGCTGTTGTAAAGAAAAATAATTCAACGCCCAGATCATATGCGATCAAGACTGTCAATGGAGAGTTCAACAAAACCCATCAACAACTATAGTTTGTTCCTCAAAAAGAACAGTCAATAGAGAAAACTCTATAGATGGCAGATGCAGAACAAGATGGCTCAAAGATTCCTAACTGACCAAAACCAGTTGTTGCAACTAATGGACAGCCAGGTGACCAAGTTGTTATGAGTTTGGTTCATGTATTTAGAAAACCAGTATGATTCAGAGATGATTAATAGACAAGCTATGTACTGAACTTGAAAGATAGCATGATAATATTAATTTTGTGAATGATGGGAATGTAGAACTTAAAGGGGGAGATGGAATGAATCATAGAATATGAGTGTTGGAAGAGACCTCAGGAGGTCATCTAGTCCAACCCCCCTAGTCAAGAGGGGACCAATCCCCAGACAGATTTTTGCCCCAGATCCAGGGGCGGCTCTAGGAATTTCGCCGCCCCAAGCATGGCGGCATGTCGCGGGGGGCGCTCTGGCAGTCGCTGGTCCCGCAGCTCCGGTGGACCTCCTGCAGACGTGCCTCCGGAGGGTCCGCTGCTCCTGCGGCTCTGGTGGAGCATCCGCAGGCACGCAACAGGCAGACAGGCAGAGCACCCCCCACGGCATGCCACCCCAAGCGTGCGCTTGGCGTGCTGGGGTCTGGAGCTGGCCCTGCCCAGATCCCTATAATGGCCCCCTCAAGGATTGAACTCACAACCTTAGGTTGAGGAGGCCAATGATCAAACCACTGAGCTATCCCCCCCAAGGGCACTATATTATACATACAGCCACTAGGTGGCAGTGTATGCAGCATATAGTTAAGCTAACCTCAGCCGTACCTGGCGGACTAACACATCTCCGGTGTATTTGTCTGGGAAGGAAAATTTGTAGCCAGATCTATATCCTGGTACACAAGCCTGCTCTGCAACCTACTGTGTATAAGTTGTACACAACTCGACTGACATTTGCACCCATGATTTATTAGTGGTCCAATAATGCAGGCACAGTTTTTAATGTGTACCTGAAAAAGTGGACACCTGGTTGAGGCTCAGTTGAAAATCAGGCCCTAAAGTTCTAATTCCTAATCTATCATGTACTGGAGGATGGAATTTTGTTGACAGTCTCTCTGCAATACTTCTAAGGATGGATTTTCTCTCAGTATTCTGGTCACCTGGGCTCTGAAATATTTTCAGTGAATCATTAATGTACTTTGCAGCTATCAAAGAAAATACATCACTTTCTATACACTGTCAGATGGAATTCCTTTGAAGATACTGCACTTGTGTGAGCCTTTCAAAGGAAAGAAAGAAAGAAAAGGCAAGGGGTCACTCATGTTACTCACAGATTTAGAGAAGTAAAATAACTTTTAGATCATCTAGGCCCTCTGCTTTTACAGGATTGTCCATTTATCTCCAGTCTAGTTTTAAATATCTGAAATGATGGGGTTTTCACCACATCCCTTGAGAAAATTATTCCACAGACTAACAGACTTCACTGTCAGGTAGCTTTTTTGATATCCAGCCTAAATTATTTATCACTCTCTCAATTTAATCTAATTACAGCCCAAGTAATGGCTTCTTAATATGCTAAATAGTCTCCTTCATAAGTGGTACCTTTCAAATACTCATAGATTTTTATGTCATCTCCTTAGTCATTGTTTAGTCAAGCTAGATCTATTGAACTTCACTAACTTTTCTTTGGAAGACATCTACAGCTGGTATAAATTGCCATTGCTCTGCCAAAGCAATGAAGTAGCAGGTGAGGACCTGGCCAGATGCCTCCACATCCTCACCACTGTTGTTGCTCTTCTCTGAATTCCTTACAATTGATCAACACGTTTTTGGATAAGTAAGTGGCCAGAAATCATAACGTGTGGTTTTATCAACACCACCCATCTGTTTGTGCATTTATAACATGTTGGTCTGTGTAGTATTCTGTGTAGGGAGGGCTTGCAGGATTGGGTCCAGTAAAATCTATCCCCCCCACCTCTTCCATTCCCTGTCCCTAATAAGATGTCTCTACAGATGCAGCCCAAAACTGCATTACCCTTTTTTGCTACTGCATCACGTTGCAAGTTAGTATCTCCTGTCCACCATCACCTCTTTGTCTCTTGTAACACTAATACTTCTCCGGTTACTCCCCCTCACGGGATATTTTTATTATGCACGATTGTATTACTTCAAGCTGAATATCGCTGTGTGATTTTTTTTCTGCCAATGTTTCTCTTCTATCTTGGGTCCTTTGCATTATTTCTTTTCCCTCAGGTGTTTGCAGAGCTTCCCAGTTTAGGGCCAGATTATGTTAATTAGGCCCTGCCCTAAGAAGGGGGCAATGCAGAGCCTGCACAGGCTAGTGGGAGCAATTGTGCCTCTGGATTATATTGAATCCAAGAGTTTAGCAGCACTCAAAAAAGGACTGGTCATGCACATGCGTAATGTGAATACCCAGCTGCCTCTCCTGTAAATTAAAGGGTTGGAACAGGGGCACTCCAGCCCTTCATTTACAGTGTGCTCATGTGTGTGTGATGTTTGGCAAATATTAACCAGGCTGCTCCAATAGACCTACCCTGACTGAGTCGGGTATTCAGAACTGAAAACATTTTAAGAACCCCTTACCAAATTCTTGATTTCCCCAGTGAAATCCCCATGGTTCAATGAAGGTATCCCAGCATGCATAGTTCTTTGATGTCACAAATATCATGGAGCTTATCATGGCTTGCAACAACACTTGAGATGTGACATTGCATGGAATTATCTTCAGTGAACCGGGATATACCAAAAGGGTTTGACTACACTGGGAAAATGAGGGGTGTGCATTAAAAAATGTAATTATCATGTTTTTAATCAACATGTTTTAAAAACACCACTTACTAACTAGTGTAGACAAAGGCAGGTAGGTTTTAAAATCATGTTAGCTAGTTGTGGTTTAAAACACGTTAGCTAAAACATGCTAATATATTTTAAAATGCCACTTGCTTTCCTACTGCAGATAAACCCAAGGCAGAGGAAAGAAAGTTAGAAAGGTTAGTAAAAGTGTATTTTTGTGCTGAATATCCCTTCTTCCCTAACCTTTAGTCTGCTTAATGGGGATGTTAAGCACAAAATATTGTTACCCCTTTTGACCTGAGTGATGAGCCACTTTATCTGAGGTCTTGTGGGTTGTTTCCTGTAGGAGAAATTGATGATGTAGTCAGACATTTCTTTGGTGTAATCCTATTTATTTATGAAGAATGTACAAAATCCTGTTTCACTGAACATAGTAGGAATAAAAAAACAGGAGACAGTTTCTTTGATCACAGTTCCAAACCCCTTTCAGCCAGCACTCTGCCCAAAAATGCTCTCTCTCCTACCTTTCAGGGTCATGCTACAATGCTTCTCTGGCTGTCCTTGGGCTATCTGCTGCTTTCTCTGTCTGCTTCTGTGGTATTTCAAGCTCCAACTGCTCTCTCTCTCTCTCTCTCTCTCTCTCTCTCTCACAGTTCCACCAAAACAACACCCACCCTTCTGTGTGTGCATTTATCCTGCAGTGAAACACCATCTCTCTCGTAGCTCAGCCTCTGACCAACCTTGCATGTGTTTTGGGTGGTGGCTTCTATTGTTTCAGCTATCTTGTTCCATAAATGAGCTTAATTGCTTCTTATATTTATCCTGAATGAAAGCTGGCTATTATGCCCACCAGCTTCAACAATGTTTCACCCAACTCCCAGCATAAACAATATTTTAGTTTGCAGTTCATTTTTACTACTCTTCTAGTAACAAATGTAAACCTTAATTGTGTGTATTTTATTCAACTCCACATGAAACTACAAAGAGATTCCTATCCACACTTTAGAACGCTTACAGCGAATTGTTTTTCTCCAGCAGTTTCTTTAGTAAACACTGCATAGTGTCAGCTTGCAATTTAATGCTTTATACTTTAGCAACCCACATTGCCAGTGAAAGCAACCTTTCAAAAAATCACTTTGCTGGAGTCTTTCTGGCTTATTAAAAACAGAGTATGTCTTGTGTCATGGCCACCTCCTGCAGACCCACAAACTGATCGCAACACAGGAGGTTGGTGTTTGTGAAAATAAAAAGTGAATTATATTGTCACCAAACAATCTGTTTTTTTTCTATCAGTTCTTAGGCTAAGGGTGTTGCCCTGAGTCCGCTAGAGGATGGTCAGGATAATATGTTGCTTCTCTTGCTTCTTAAATTGCTGCACCATCTAGTTATAAACACCAGACACAAAGTGAGGGAAATTTACAAAACACATTTTTTTGAACTCTAACAAAGGAAATCTGGGGTCAGTATATACCAAAATCACTGGGGTTTATAAAACAAGAAATGACCTAGAATGACATGAAACTATACTTAGACTTCGAAAATCAGGAACAAAATACCAAAACACTCAGGGCCAGGTGCCTTTAACTGTATTTTCATATACCTATTCCATGAGAATTTTAAAAAATATATGTACTGAAAATATTGTGTATCATATGTTAATGTTCATCCTCTTGTTTAGTTTAAAATGATGTTTCATTTTGTTGATTATATTGTTATAAGTCAGCAATATACTAAACCCCAAAGGTTTAACAATCAAACCATGTGTTCATGTTTTTATTTCCATCATGAATTTTTGCATGCAAATAAAAAAATCTGCGCTTCTGCTTCCAAAAACCTCTGAGGCAGCCACTTTATTACACCACAAAACTAATTTTTAATGCCCTTATGTTCTGTGAAGCAGAAAAACAGCAATATAAAAAAAATCCACTAAAGTGGCCTTTTTGGTAGCTTTGTTGAAGGATTTTTTTAAACCTCCAAGGAGATACTATCTTCATTTTGATGGTCAAAAAATGAGGGCATGATGATATATGGTGTGATCTCTGTTTTTTTTTAGTCTAATAACCACCCCGACCTTATCAGATTTTCTACTGAATGAGGTAAAGTCTGTCATTATGTGACTGCATGGAACGTCTTGCTGACTTGCTAGGAAACACATTAGATTCCCTTCCTAAGAAGCTAACTGATGGCATTAGCTTCTGTTTCAGAACACTGATCCAATGAGAACTGAGCAGTGAGGATATCACATTCCTTTTCGGGCCAGCAGATTTGGAGTCCTGCTGTAACATCTGTTGTAGTTTTGTTGTCTGACAGCTGCAGCATGAATGCTAGATTACTGGATTTAAAAGAGCAGCTACTAACCTGCATGTGGTTCGTTCTACTTGTTTTCAGGACAGCGCAGAGGCATGCCTGCTTGAGGGAAGAATTCAGATGTCCCTTGTGAATGTCATCGATGTCACTGTGCTTTTAGATTCAGCAGCCTGGTGGGAGATAACATTTTCCCTATACCAGACAGAAGGGGCTCAATCAGGAACCCAGCAAAACCCCACATTTCAAACCCAGCAAAACCCCACAAGTCTCTCATGCTCATCTGTGGCTGCTGTTGTAGACTCAGGGCTGTAATAGATTGTGTGGTTACTGCACCTATGCAGGTGTGGGTGTGCATTTGGCTGGTGAGTTTGCATATTTAGTGAGATATTTGCCTGAATAAGGAATGCAGGATTAGGTCCCAAATTAGGCAGATTCAAGGGCCGTTATATTTGCAGCATCTGACCAATTATTTATCTCCAAATGCAAATAGAGACTGTAGGAATTATGTTCTGTAGACACAACGACTCATGTGTGCTCATGCATGCCCTGTCAGCATTTGTTTAATGCACCTATTTCCTGAGCTTCAGTTATGTTAGCTCATTTGATTTTTTTTTAACTTTAATGTGCACACACTTGCTGAAGTGTGACCAGTTAAAGAGCATCTGGTCTTGCATGAGTTTTTAAACTGAATATTTTCCACTTCTCAGGCTGGACTGGGAAAATGAATAGACCAAATATTCCATCCTTCCTTCCCACTTTGAAGTTGCCATGGCCTCATTTAATGTAGCACTTATTGTGCATTCCAGCCGGGCTATGGAGGTCACAGGAGGTGATCCCAGACGATTTCTTATTTTGAACATGTCCTGTATTATATGCTCAGTAATGGATTTTGGCTCTTATTAGGCCTCCTGGTTAGAAACTGGAAGTCTTAGCCTTATTTAAAATACACTTCTTAGTTTTATTTGTTCAATGGATTTCTTAAAATCTGATTTATTTAAGACATTAATGTGATTAAAGATCTAATTAACATGATGATGGATAACTGGACAAGTCACTTTGGCTGAAACAACTTGGTCTGTCGGATCTTTATTTGGACCCGTTACATGGCACTAAGTGGCCTTAATGAACAGGAGGATCCTGACCAAAAAGTTGTACTGAAAATGATTGTGAATTAACCAGTGAATCTTACTCTTTGTTCAGTGTTTCAGGCAGGGAGTAAACTGATCACTCTGTAATATGTGCCAAGCACCTTAACTGCTTGGTAATTCTCACAGACAGACCCCTAGAGTATTATATACTTTAAGCTGTTACAGTCTTCTGTTCAAAACCGTTAGCCTAGCTGCTAGAAATGACTCAGATACCACCCATGAATCTCAGGATGAGATGGGTGAAGCAGGAGCGTCTCTGAGTGCAGATCTTGGGGAATGATCTGGCCGTAACTAATTAGAGCTGAGAGATTAATTCACAACAAACAAGTTAGCTGAATTTAGCCTCTTTTCCTGTCTGTGTAATGTCCACAAGCAGAGTGCAGTTTCCTTGAATGTCTTGGTGTAACAGACCCAACAACTCACTAGCGTGGCGCCTCCTGCTGGTCATTTGGGAATTAGCTCGTCAAGCACTTGGAGCACCTCCTGGTGGCCGGTGTCTCACCTGCCCCAGGCCCCCATGTCCCTCCTGGACCACGGTGTCCCTTACCCTGGGGTTCTGCCCACTGCAGTACCCCCACATGCTGGGTATCCCCTCCCAGGGGAACCCTCAACCCTCTACACCCCCCTTGCCTCAGTGGCTACTGCCAGTTGTCATCTAGCCCCTGCTCACTGGGGCAAACTACAGTCTGTAAAGGCCACTCATCATTGGCAAGGGGGTTGGTCCAGCTGCCTCTGCCTATTCCCAGGCTGCACCTCCCAGCTCCAGTACCTGCATAGGCCTTTCTTAAGCTGCCAGGCTGGAGCTCCCTGGCTCCTCTTGCCTTTCCCCAGCCCTACTCTGCTTCAAGTACTCTATTCCCAGGCAGCTAAGTCCTTCTCCCTCCAAGGCTGGAGAGACACTCTGACCTAGCTCCTCCCTTATACTCTTATACTCCCAGCCTGGCCCTGATTGGCTGCCTCAAGCCCGCTTCTGATTGGCTCCCAGGGCTGTTTTTAACCCCTTACCAGAGTGGGGTGACTGCCCTGCTACACTTGGTTATCCAACATTGTTCCACAAATTATTTTGCAGATCCCAAGCTGTTGCTGTGCTCTATTTGAGCTGCATTGGCAGGTGCTGATGTGAATCTATCATGTGGCATTGTTTCTGCTTGCTGAGTGGATGAGTACCGGGGGGCTTCTGGCATTAACAGCTGCGGGTGCAAATTTCAAACTTTATTTCCACAAATGCTCACGATTATAAGGCCAACATCTTCTTTCCAGGAACACTTGTGTCGGTAAAACACAGTCACATGCATATTCAAGAAAGCAAACATGGGGAGGAGTGTGGGGGCTAAAGCAAATTCCTTTAAAAACACGAGTGACTATTTATGAAACCACTCCGACTGCATTCACCTATCTTTGTAACTAGTTAATCCTTCCAACTCCACCATGAGATAGGCAAGTGTTTATCACAACTTAACAGACAGATAAACTAGCAGTCTAATAGAGTCATAAAGTGAACATAAATTATTATTATTATTATTTTATTGTTACATTTAGGCCCTCTTCAAGGCAGCTTTACAGTGCCAAGGTTGTGTAAAGGGACCTCAGTATAAATGTAAATTGCATCCATCAAGTGCAAACACAAGCAATGTGGTGTGTAGGTTACACACGGCACAGGACTGCCTGTGTTTGTAGATGTGGTAGGGAAGTGGTGTAAGAAGAGGCCTCGGAGGAAGTTTTGAGGAGAATAGCTGAGCACAGGGAAGGTAGGAGGCATTTAATAGTTTTGATACGATGACATAACCGGTTTTTTGAAATGTCTCTTAAGCTGAAGGCTCTTAATGTGCAAGACCAACGTTTCCAGGTCACCTGGAGGAAAACCTTTTCTGCAGCAATAAGTGAGATGAGAAACGCTTCTGACTTGTACACAAGATGAAGGAGGTAAATGCAGTACCTCATATTATAAAAGACCATCGCTCATTGTAGGAGGTTCGGCCGGGGATCATCCAGTGCGGCGGGGAACCAGGCTGCCTCACTACTTAGGTCAGGTGAGTCAGGGAATTAGCCTGGCTGTGCAGCAAACAGTCAGCAGCTCAGGCCCTCAGGCAGGGGCTGAGCGAACAGTTCAATAACAGGCCCAGGCCCAGGCCCTGGGTCAGGGCGGGACAATAGAGAGTCTGTCGCTCAGGCCCTCAGGCAGGGGCTGAGCAGACAAATAAGTTTAGGAGGCCCAGGTCCTGGCTCCGAAGGACCTGGGGAGAGGGGGGAGACTGTCACCTGCACATTGGGTGGAGGTGGGGGGCACAGGCCCTCCTACTCCACTGCGTCCCAGCCCGGGGCCCTAGCAGCGGCAGAAGACCTGCTGCTGCTTCAGTGGGGATCCTGACCGCAACACACTGACATCGGGTCTGGGTTTGCTGCAGCCAGATTAGGATCGGCTGCCCCCGGGCTACTTCCTACCTCCCCCTCTAGAGGTACCTGCGTCTGGACAGAGTCTTCCAAGGAATCAAGCACCATGGGCTCCTCTGGGTACCCGGTGAGTGGTAGGCTTGGCAGCTCCTCTGGATAACTTGCCACAGGCAGGTTTAACAGCTTCTCCGGGGTCTGGTCGGCGTCTGGCCAGTCCTCGGGTCGATCACAGACTGCAGGAGTCTCCCAACCAACTGCCTTGCATCCACGCACAGAAGTTTTTGCTGTGAATCAAATGGTGTTTTAACTTGCGTCATGAGTCCAATTTTGGTAGTGGGTTTACTGAATTTTCTTGTAACAAAGTAGGTGTGGATGCATCCCCATTCTGAAACAACTGCTCCACTCCTGGCAGTCCTCCTCCTTCTATCCCAGGCTGCTTTGCTAGCTACCGAGATCAGTCTGTCTGTTTATCCATGTACCCGCTACTGATTTGGGTTAATCTTGTCTGGACATCTTTAAATGCTGTTGTGCAGCCAGGTGTGCCCCTTTGTGATTCCAGCTTCTGGTAAGTTAACACACCTGAAGTAAAAATAATTATTATTTAACAGCCATTCTTTGTGCTTCTATGTGGCCCTGTGCTGAGGTCCTGCCTTTTGAGGAGGGGAGAGTGTCCAGGCCCATCAGAAGAGCAGTCACTAAAATGTAACCCTTCTGGCAGGTGGAGGTGGCAGCAACCAGGGCCGGATTCAATATCTAGGGGTTCCTTTTCAGCAATACAACACAGAACTGGCTTGAGCCCCCACCCAGTAACCTGGGAAAATTACACACCACCCCTGGGCGCCTCTGAGAGGCAATACTTCCCCTCTTGCAAGCACAGAGTCTAAGTGTAGAAAATAAACTTTTAATGAAAGGAGGGAAGTCATGCAACATTAATTAGTGAAAATGCCACAAGCAGGATTCATAAACATAAAACTGTGAGCAGGACACCCATCCCAGAATGAATGGGGCAGAGTCTTCCGCCTCATGCTTTCGAGTTCTACAGCCAAAAGTTCCTTTTCTCTGCTCCCTCACCATACCCCACTCACAATGGTTGTCCTGGGTCAGTGAGTACCCAGGATTCAGAGGTGCATCTGTGTGAATTCACCTCCCACCCAGGGAAGAAGGCACTTGGCTTGTTCCACCATCTGAACACTTGCTCTGGCTGACCACCCCACCAGCCATGGTTCCTCTCCGCTGGCCAGATGCTTGTTCCACTCCTGCTGGCCGCTTGTTCACCACTCCCACTGGGTGACTATGTGTTACTTTTTGCTGCCACCTGTCTCTCTGCTGTGACTTCTGCAGGTCAGTCTCTTAGTGATTGTCAGTTCTTAGTGATTTTCAGCTTTTAGCAAGCTGGGTAGAAACACTGTCCTACCACAAGTGATTTCAGCTCTTTCTTATTTATTTATTTAAGCTGTGTCATTGAACAGCAGGGAGGAACAGGTTATACCAGACAGAGTCCACATCTCTTGGCTAGGACATCTATTCCCCCCTCCCCCTTTCTTACTTTCACAGGGCTCTGGCATTCGAGCCCCGGCTTAACGAGGTCCTTTTAGCTGAGGGTGACCCCCTCATTTGGGACTGGTTAAGCACAGTTCTGCTCCCCTTTATTCATACAATAAAGGAAACAGCTTTGATAACAGCATTTCACTACCCCTGCATTCAGTACTAAAGTGATTTGTAACCCAACACCAGCCAAAGTTGATCACTTTGAGCCACACTGCTCTATCTCCTAGATACTTACGCAGAGTAAGTGTGTTCATGTAAATACGGTTTGCTTCTGAAGTCTCTCCCACTCCTAGCTGTCAGAGAAGAGTTCTTTCAGACTCTGCTTACACCTAGAAGTGGCTATCAGAACAAAGGAAGGCAAGGTGGCACACTCTGGACCCATGCCACAAAAGGGGAAGGAATTCTGGCAGGGCTATAAGAATGTTAGAGACAATAATAAGGTGTCTGTGAAGAGCTGGACCGTATTTTTGGCAGAAGTGCCACCACTGAACCATGGCATGTTGTGGACTCCACTGAGGACACCACCGCAGATGCCAGTCAGGACACTGAGCCCCAGAGGAGATTGATCCTGAAATCCAGGATCTTGTGACTTGCTTGACCCACTGAACTCTGAGACAGACACAGAGCTGGAGCCCCAGAAGCCCCTTGAAACACAAGCAGCAGACAAACCTGAATAATAGGTGGAGACTCAACCTGGAGAGGGGGTCTCTTCCAGTCAGTATTATGTGCTGTATTATAATGCAACTATACTGGTGGATTTCAACAATGTGATTCTGGTTACTGTTCAGGTGTCGCCATGTTGGGCTAGCCTCTCTCCTCTGTGTTTACCCTCCCACACCTGGTGCTCAAAATGGTGGCAGCGCTAGAGCCTTTAAAAACTCCATACCATATTTCTCTGAAATTTGCAAACACACAGAGACCAGCTAAAGGGTCCCACCCCACACTCCCTTTACCACAGTGCTTATTGCTTCCTCTCCCTCCTAATCAAACTTCCCTTCCCCTGCTTCTAGATGGCAGCATTGTGTAGGTGAGAAATGAGATGGCCCAAATGGCAGGCGTGGTTTTTTAGTGGCAGATGCAGGAAAGGAAAGCACCAGACACATTTTTCTGACTCAGTTTTATTAATACCCTCGGCTTTGAGCAAATTGGAGCTGTTTTGAGGTAACTTGCCCAATTCAGACTACACAGATGTTTCCAGAAGGAAAGAAATGTTAAGACATTCATAGACCAGCTTTGGATTACCACAGAATTGAGTTGATTTTGTTTTGCAGTTTATGCCAATCCGCAGGTATCAAAAAGGAAACCTTAAGGGAAAGATAGTGCTTTAGTGTTGATGGCAACACGGCTCTCTTGGCATTGCACATGCACTTGTGGTTCCCCTCCACTCCTGCACTAGCTCTCAAGGCACCATCCTGGCAAACAGCAATGCGGGGTATCTTCCTGGTTTGCCCACTGCCTTTTTGAGCAAGATGTTTCTCTGTCTTAGGGAGACACACCTCAGGTGACATACTCCAACATTAGGTCAGCTTGCAGAAGTGCACATGCAATTACTAGCCTGCCTCTGCTGCCCCCCACTCCTCCTTCTTCCCTTGCCACCAGCCCCCAGCCTATTGGCATCCTGCAGAGATATGCCTGCAACTAATGGCCTGTCCCCACTGGTCCATTCCCCCCGCCCCCAGCCTGTATAGGTGCACTTACAGTTGTTAATTAGTAAGGGTATGGTTCTGTCACAGAGGTTACTGAATCTGTGACTTTCTGGGACCTCCAGGACTTCTTCTGCGGCAGGGCTGGAGCACTGTGAGCCCTAGGGCCACTGGAGCAGTTGGCCAGTGGTCAGCCCCAGGCCACCAGAGCAGCAGCCAGTCCTGGAGCAGCAGTCCCTGGAACAGCTGGCTGGTGGCCAGCCCTGGGGCTCCTGGAGCAACAGCTGCTGCAGCCAGCTCTGGGGCCACCAAAGAGCTGACTGACATCTCGCCCCCAGAGCAGTGGTCTCTGTCCCACTGGAGCAGCGGCTGGAGCTGGGTCAGTCCCTCTGGGGATGAAGCAGCAGCAATTAGCCCCTGCCACAGGAGCAGCAGTAGGGCTGTAGCAGCTGCAAGCCCCAGCAGTGTTCTGTTTGTCTCCCTCTGCAGGGTATTTTTAGTAAAAGTCGGGGGAAGGTCATGGGCTTCCATGAATTTTTGTTTATTGCCTGAGACCTGTCCCTGACTTTTACTAAAAACACGCATTACAGAATCTTAACATTATTAATTAGGTACACCTCCAGAGCAGAGTGGCTGGGCACTCCCAGGATGCCAGGAGTGATCACAACACCATTAATGCCCATAATAATTTGGAGAAAAATTCCATTTCTCATTGCAGGAAACAGGCCTGAATGTCTAAAGATCCTGATGTCATGTACCCTTCCAGCCCAGCCCACACTAATACTGATGAACCTGCCATGGGGATCAACTGGGCCTTGCAGCACCATGGAGAAATACCCCTTTCTGTTGATGAACTCCGAGGCAAAGAACAGGCAAATCGGGGTCCCATCAATGACCCCGATACAATTTGCGAATTCCAACCATGCAAATCCATCAGTAACCTCATATCCATTGTCAAGTCCTATGTCCTGGGGGGCAGCACATTCTTGGTAGCAATGCACACCTCCATGACAGCCCCTTGAGAGTTGATCTATCAACACCAAACTGATTAGCTACTGACTGACAGCAATCGGTGGTGGTGATTTTCCAGATAGCGATGACCTCACACTTCTCCACTCTGAGGAGAGCTCTCATGGAGGTGTTCCAGCACTGCAGCTCTAGGGAGAGCCTTGCACAGATTTCTAGGAAAGTGACCTTTGACATCTTGAAGTTCTGCCACCACTGCTGGTTGTACAAGGTCTGCAGCACTACCCATCCCACCAGTCAGTGCTATTAAGCCGAGTCCAGAGCTACATAGCTCATAGAGTGAAGCTCATAGAGTGAAGCCACTCCAGGAAAAGCTCATGCAGAAGTGACTGCTTGAGTTAATACTCCTCCTGCTCCACTTTGGGTGCTTGCATTGCCTGCCTCAGAAGTCATTGCATGACTTGAGATGTATTTACAACAGCCTGTCTGTATTAATCACTGTTAGGATCTCAGCGCTCAGCAGTGTTTCCTCCAAGCTGCCTGACAGTGCTTTGAAAATGGTGTTCATAACAAGAGGTATGATGAGATGAAACAAGAATCATCACAGGAATTATTTAGTTTCACCCCCCGAGTCCCAGAATTTCCTGCTTATAGCAGGTATCTCCACAACGCAGTCAGAAAAACCCCAGAATGCATAGAGCCTAGTGGCAGAGCAGTGCACTATGAGAGGTCTGCCCAGAATGCTGAGCACGTATTCTGAAACAGTGCAGTGCTGTGTGGCTGCGATGAGTCCAACAGGTAGTAGCTTGACCCAGGGTAACTATGCAGTGTGGATGCACTTGCTTGGGCAGCAGTTGCTCAGGATCATGTAATGCATAAACAAAATCTGCAACTGTCAAATGTAGACAAGGCCTTATGTTTAATCACCCCCTGAGAACGCTATGGTTTATTTATTATTTGTTTTGCACCTGATAGAGATTTGGACACATGAACTGTATGTTGGTACCAACATCTCTGAGAGGATCAGGGACATTTGAAAATGAAAGAGTCGACAAAATCAGAGCACGGTGGAAGATAGATGATCTATTTTTATTTCCATTGTTTTGAATATTATCTCTTAGGTGTCAAAAATAATCAATGGGGGACGACTGGCAGAGGTAGGAAAAAATAGACTCTCATAATTTCTCATAGATGTAAAGCGCACCAGTTTAGATATTTTATAATGCTTGCTAGTATTTCTAAGTCATTTCTTCAGACAGCTGGGCATTAGCGTAATGGAGAGCTGCAAATTATGTGTAGTTAAGATATCCCTCTATATTTATGCTGGAATAATCAAGCATTATTCTAGCATAATTATAGGGGGCTATTTTAACTATTAGCTCATTAAAAAGCTCTGATGCAAATCAAGGTATAAAAGGGTGTGAGGAAATGATTGAGTACATGGCCTAAGCTCCAATGTTCCTCCACCAAGATCAGGTGGAGAGTCATAAATGTGACTAGATTTATCTTTCAGTACACTTTATCATGGCCAGGGATGGATGGAGTTTAGCAAGGAGCTTTGATTAATGTCAACATGTTTGCAAAGTGATATTGCAATGCACAGTGTTTTGGGAGGAAGGATGGTCTAGTGGACGGGACACTGACTTGGACTCAGACTCAGGGGATTGGGATTCAATTTCTGGCTCCGTCACAGACTTCCTGTGTGACCAGGATCAAGTCACTCATTTTATCTTGTGCTTCAGTTTACCATCTGTAAAAAAGGGAAATATGTCCCAGTCTTCAGGGAATAAAATCCATTAATAACTGGGAGGTGCTTGGACCCTATGTTAATGAGGATTCTATAAGTACCTAGCTAGAATGAGAAAACGATGTGATTCTCTTGGGACCACCTGGCACTAAGCTGTGTTTAATCTGCTCAAGGTCACAGAAGGTCAACTTTTGTTACCTGCTTTTGGATGAGAAAAGCTAAATAAAACACATGGTTGGCCCCATCTGTTTGATTGTTTGAGCAAATGGGTTACGTGGCAGAAACCCATCTACTTTCTCTCCCTCTTCAAACAGCCAAAAAAGCGATTTGCAAGCTAATTGTTTCTGTAACACTCCAAAAGCAAACCCTCAAGGCTGGGATTTTTAAAGCAGCCAAAGGGAGGCAAGCACCCAATGCCCTCTGAATTTTGATAGGAGTTGGGTGCCTTATTCCTTTAGGCCTTTTGGAAAAGCCCAGCCCAAGTGTGCTAACCAGAAAAGATCCCCAAGATGAGAACAAAATTCTGAAGGCCATAACGCTTGCAAAGATAAAGGACTATATTGTGTGTTTAAGGCACAACCCTGCATTTGGGTCAGTGCAGAGCTGATTTGCACTAGGGGGCGCTAACCCAGGCACAGCCTGTCCCTCACCTCCCAGGTCATATCACCTGCTCGGTGTCGTAGTGGGCGGGGGGTGGGGAGGGTGGAACAGAAGGAGCCCTCCCTTGACTTCCTGAGGTACGGGGGCTGTAACTGTGGGCAGGTTTCTTGCACTGTCCCCACTCAAGCACCTGCATGAGGACCTGTTTCCACCTGGCACAGAGTAACTAAGAATGCAGTTCATTTGGAAACAAGAGTGGAAGTGTCTGCTGGGGCCCATATTATCTCTGAATCCTCAGCATCCTACAGCAAATGGGAGGGGGCGGTCAGGGGACAAGGAGCAAGGGTGGTGGTGGATGGGTCGGAGGTTCTGAGGGGAGGGCAGTCAGGGGACGGGAAGTGGGAAGGGGCGGGGGCCAGGCTGTTTGGGGAGGCACAGTCTTCTCTACCCGATCCTCCATACAGTTTTGCAACCCTGATGTGGCCCTCGGGCCAAAAAGTTTGCCCACTGCTGACTTAGCACCTGGCCAGGAAGAAGCATCTTGTATCATCCTGCAGGGATCCCTCCAGATGATGTAGAAAGAGAACTGGACAGCTCCTGAGAGAGCTGTGGCCACCCATCTTGGCTGAGATACAGCATTCTGACACTCTGTCCTGTGAATAGGGGACTGGAAGGGAAAATGGGGAGATTGCTGGGGCTTGGAAGAATCATGGGAGGAACTATTATTATTTACTTTATTACTGTATTTTATTATTTCTATAGCACTACACACATGATGCATTACTGTTCAAAATAGTAAAAAAAGGCAGATTCCTTCCATCACCTTGCAAGATAAGGGCTAAATTCTGCTTCACTTACACCAGTGTCAATTAAAAGGAATGCTGCTGATTTCCAAGAATAATAGAAATTGGCCTGAAGTTGGTAAGGTGTGATAGGGGGTAGAGGATGTTGGGAAGCATGAGGGTTATGATAATATAGACTTTTGTTATGTATGCCTTGTTGGTTCATTGTGTATTTGTAGAAGTATGTATAATTAACGTTTGAATATTTGTTTTATATTAAAATAACGAACAAATTTTGACTGGAGAGCAGGAGTGGTGGGGTGGAGGTTGGCAATGGAGTTCTGAGTGACTCTTGAAGAGGGGTTTGTAGAAGGAAATATATTAAAACAAGTAGGTCCGTAGGGGTGGGGATAGGGACACGATAGCAGAAGATGGGAGGGTTTCTGATAGAAAAGGAAGGTGGACTGGGTTGGGAATCTAGGGTGGAACTTGACCCAGCAGGCTTGCCTCCTTGCTCAGGACCCCATTTGCCCCAACACCTTTCTCTGGTCAGTTTAGGGTTGCCAACTTTCTCATCACACAAAACCGAACACCTTATCCCTGCCCCTTCCCCGAGGCTCCACCCCCCCGCTCACTACATTCCCCCTCCCTCGGTGGTTCCCTCAACCCCACCCTCACTCAATTTCACTGGGCTGGGGAAGGGGTTGGGGTGCGGGAGGGGGTGAGGGCTCTAACTGGGGGTACGGGCTGTGGGGTGGGGCCAGAAATGAGAGATTCAGGGTGCAGGAGGGGGCTTTGTGCTGAGGCTGGGAGTTGGGGTGTGGGAGGGGGTGAGAGCTCCAGCGGGGGGTGCGGGCACTGGAGTGGGACTGGGGATAAAAGGTTTGTGGTGCAGGAGGGGACTCCAGGCTGTTGGGTGGGGCCAAGGGATTTGGAAGGTGTGAGGAGGCTGTGGGTTGAGGCAGGGGGTTGGGGTGTGGGCTCTGGAGTGGGGCCAGGGATGAGGGGTTTGGGGTGCAGGAAGGGGCTGCAGGTTGGGGGGGCTCAGGCCTGTGGCAGGCTGTTGGGGCTCAGGGTTGGGGTGCGGGCTTACCTCGGGCGGCTCCCAGTCAGCGGTGCAGCAGGGCTAAGGCAGACTGCTTGCCTGCCCTGGCACTGCACTTCGCCCTAGAAGTGGACAGCAGGCCTGGCACCTAGGCAGGGGGCCAGGAGGCTAGTTGTGCTGCTCTTGCCCACAGCCTCCACCCCCCCCCCCCACAGCTCCCATTGGCCGTTTCCCAGCCAATGGGCGTGTGGAGCCGGTGCTCAGGGTGGGGGAAGTGCACGGAGACCCGTGACCCCCCACCTAGGCACCGGACGTGCTGGCCACTTCCGGGGCACAGTGCAGTGCCAGGACAGATAGGGACTAGCCTGCCTTAGCCCTGCAGCACCGCCGACTGGACTTTTAATGGCCAGGTCGGCAGTGCTCACTGGAGCCACCAGGGTGCCTTTTGACTGGGCATTCTGGTTGAAAACCAGACCCCTGGTCACCCTCTGTCAGTTCCAGTTGCCCCCTCAGTTTGAGAACCAGCAGTAAGGAGGTAGCATGGCGGGGGAGAGCAGGCCAGTGTCAGTGAACCTGGCCCACAGTGTCTCTACACTCTGATGCAGGACTGGTGGCTGGAAGTGGGTGGGCAGGGTGCATGAGGCTCAGCACCTTTTAGGGTCTGGCCCAATGGGAGTTTCACCTGATGAAAGATTTTGTTAGAACTGAGAATTTGACCCATTGTGCTTCAATGGGCTGGCAACTGGTCACAGTTTTCACACACATTTTCCAAGCTGGTGTGTGAAACTGGAGATTTTGCACCTGCAACTACCAGTGAACAGGCATTACTTTTGTTGGGTGCAATAGGACCCAATTTTTGAAAACTTGGCCTAGTGAATGGATATTTGAGAGAGACATCTAAAGACTGGTAAATAACTTAGCGCAAGGGACTGCACTTCCTGAGCACCTTCCAATAATATTATATCCAGGCTGGCTGTTTACCTTATTACCAGGCAAATGAGCACCGATGCAAGCCCATGTGAAAGTGGGGCAAAATGGAGTTTTCTGACCATGCTGCCTGTGGCACTGAAGACACAAGTAGAGCCAATGTCTCATAAAGCCACTAGGTGGCGCATGAACACTTCTATACATAAAAGACCAAGCTGTGCAGAAACAGACATTGAGAGAAATATATTTAGTTAATTATGTGGCTTCTTCTAGAACTGGGGCAACAGCAAGTGAAACTGACAAGACATACATTAGCAGAGTAGTAATATGTCATGTCTTCTTTAACAAATAAAAATCCCAATGACCAGCTATTCAGGAGTAAAGTTCAGAGGCTATAAAAACAATCTGCTAATAAAAGCCACAGTCTAGCCTTGTCTCAGCCAAGCAGGGACATGAGCAAGGGAACACGGGGAATATGCAGGCTGCATATCATCAATGCAAACAGCTCACCAAAGTCATCCTGTCATTTAAATGCTGGATTGTTAAAGATTTGGGGTTTTCTGTCTATTTTTAAATTTAATCAGAAACTGGCCACCTCATTGCTGAAAGTGTTAGTATTTGCCAGACTCCTGACACACTTCAGGGCGTGACTCCCCTGCAGATGCGATTCAAGCCATGTCCTCACAGTGCCCCCTGCCGCAGAATGGGAGATCAGAAACACACTAGAGGGGAGAAGCCGACCCTCACCATCCTCCTTTCTCCCAGCTCTCTCTCCCAGGTCCCATAGCACCTTCTCCTATAACCCCATCAGCCCCTCCATCTTTAGTGTTCTGGTTGGGGTGGGTTTCTTTAGGGCCATAAATCTTTCTGCTGAGCTATGCCCAGGTGTTCTATTGGAATTTGTCATGCCCCATAGAGGTTGCCCATAATGCACTCTCCCCTTGAATCCGGGGCATGAGAGTTTGGTGGAGAGCAGTCTGCACAGCAGACCTGTTAGGGCTCAAGATGGATTTCACCACAGGTAGAAAGGTGCCTGTGGAGAAGGAATGAAATACTTCACTTGAACATGATTTAATCAGCTGAGTCTGGAATTTGGGATGATGAATTTTTCTGCCAAACCACTTTGTCCATCACTGCTCTGGGCCTGAGAAAGATCTCACTCTACACTCTCATTTCTCTCAGACTGTTAAAGGGGACTAAGACAATACTTGCAATGGGCCCGATCCTTCAAGTTTACTGAGTACTTTTAAGTCCCCCAATCAAAAAGAGAAGCTAAAGACACTCAGAACCTCACAGGATCGGGCCCCAGGGTATTGATGTGGTGGGCTTTGCGAATGCTCAGCACCTTTCAACAAGCTAGTCCACTCCTTGAAGAATCATCCTCTATTGCAGGGAAGAATGGGAGGAAACATGTGAGTCTGGTTAGCTGTTTCAGGTGCGTGTTATTTCTTTCCATAAATCAAACATTAACTAAGAGCCAGCTTGGAATCAGACATTTCATACAATACATTATAATACATTTCATACATGCGGGGGAGGGGGGAGGGGGGAAGGAAGCATCAGGATAGATTGTTGTTTCAGAGTGTTGAAATAAACAGTTATTTTGAAAGTTGGATGCATCAGGAACATGACGATAGACAGAACCTTTGCCAATTATTATATTTATTATAGCCCCTGACATGGTGCAATAATATTCAGCCATCAGCAAAAGAAGCTAAAAAACAGTGGATCATTGAAGGCTGAGCTATCAGCAGAGATGAGTATCCAGGAGAGCAGAGAGATGGATGGCAGTGGGGTGACCAGAACTGGGGGAAGGGATCATTTTAAAATACAGTGGTTTCCTCCATGGGCTGAAGGAGAGATTTATTAATGGGTGTGGCAGGCTTCTGGAGCTGGGCTTATAGTGGGGTCCAGTGGCAGTCCTTGCGGGGAGGGCAGTGTAGGCAAGCACTGAAGGAATTATTAGTGGTTACAATGGATATACTGGGTTAGAACTCTTGGGGTATGTCTACACTGCCCGCCAGATTGGCGGGTAGTGATCGATCCCTGATCGCTCTGCCGTCAACTCCTGTACTCCATCACGGCGAGAGGCAGAAGCAGAGTTGACGGGGGAGTGGTAGCAGTCGACCCCACGCTGTGAGGACACGAGGTAAGTCAACCTATGATACGTCGACTTCAGCTACACTATTCTCATAGTTGAAGTTGTTTATCTTAGGGCGATCCCCCCGTCCCCCAGTGTAGACCAGGCCTTGCATTCAGTTTCTGGCTCTGACACTGATTTGTGGTGGGATGTTGGGAAATCCACTTCCTCTCTGTATGCCTCAGTTCCCCTTCCTGGAAGATGGGGATAATACCTCACATGAGCTTTTTTAATGTTCACAATACATTCTGCAGTCTGGAGATGAGAGATACAGTACTAAGTAAGTTTCACGTGCTGTTATGGAGAAACATTTCAAGGTCACTGTACAGATTTTCAGAGCTGTGCCTGGCATTGGAACTAGCTCCCTGAGAAATCGCCTCTCCTTCCACCATGATGCCCTTGTAATGCCAACAGACCCCCGTTGTTGGCTGGAGGGATCGAACCTGGGACCTTTGAAGCTTAGTGTATGAGCCTCCACTGCATGCGCTAAAAGCCACATGCCTCTCAGCCAAGGCTGTAGCAGACTCATCAATCTCTGGATGGTTTAGGTGCCACTAGGGGCGGACAGAGCACCACACCAAGCAGGCATGGGTTACAGCCTCCCATGGCAGCTTTGCTCCAATGGAAAAATAAAATTGTTGACACATGGGGGAAGTCTCATATCCATAAGAAACAGAACAGTAATATCTGAGCACCTCACAGTCTTTAATGTCTTTCCCCTCACACCACCCTGGGAGGCGCTGCTATCCCCCTTTTCCAGATGGTGATCCGAGACACGGAAACCCGAGGAAGTTTGTGGTGGAGCAGGGACTTGAATGCAAATTTACCAACTGCCCAAACCACTAGACCATCCTTCCTCTCGACTGCTGGGTCTGATACCCACTTTCTGTGTGATGTTGGGAAAGTCACTTCATCTGGAGCAAAACTATGAAACTCCTGGTCAGGTGCAAATGAAGGGGAAGCAGCAAACCAAGAAAGAACAAAAGTAAAAGTCTCCAAGGTCCTGAAACTACAAACACATATGCACATGTTGAACTTCAAGGATGTGACTAATCCCACTGAAGTTAATGGGACTTGTCAAATCCTTAAAGTTAAGGACGTGCATAAGCATCTACAGGACTGTAAGGCCCAAGTGAGAGGAAAATATGTGTCTTCTCTGTAAGTTGCTGCATATGAACTAAACACAAAACAGCAGCTGCCTCCAGCAGACTCCTGGAAAGGTAATAGTGCAGTGCAATGAAAACACAGTCTAACATTTGCATAGCTACATAGTCTCGGGGTCAAGCATGACAATAGACTGAGAATCCTGCTAGAGGTGGATTTTGAAGGGATCTCCCAGTGTGGAGAACTGCTCTTGGTTGAATATCAGCTCTGATTGATTTCTTTCCCCAAACCTAGGTTTGGCTGCTAAGATGGTCTCCAGAGACAACAGGAGAAAAGTTAACCGTCCATTGCTTTTTCCTTGATACCTCCCAGAATAATAGTCTGTTTCCCCCAGTTTTATTATCCACATGACGTCATGTAGTTCAGGACATTGTGTCCTGAAATATGAACTGAAAAACTAAACAGAAATAATGACATAAATCAGAGAATATTATACTTGCTGACTAGAGCTGCTTGCAGTTCCTGCTCCTGCTCTATGCAAGTAGGTGCTGATAAATCCAGATACATATGCAAGCTGGTGGGGCCTGAATGCATTAATCAAATTAAATCATTTTATTTCTTGCAACAATGATTGCTTCTGTTCTGCCCTTTTCTTAGAAGGAAGAGCTTTAGAGTGCTTGGAAGCACCTGAATGAGCAAGGTGCCAAAGACAGCAAATTCATTTTATGGATATACTTGTATATTACATTTTTTTTAAATTATGCTTTGGGCTCTGATCCTCCTCTAGGCAGTAGGAATTGAGGGCACTGAGCCTCCTGGGATTTGGCCCCAAAGTTCTATTTTGTCAGTGTATGGCTTAGATGGGCCTGCTTCTGTGCCCATTAACTCCTCTGAGAGTCCTTAGATTGGGAGATTCCCCAGGACCAGGACTGTGTCTTTGGGTCATAAGCGGTGGAATTTGCTGTGCCTTTGTTGTGTCTTTTGCTCTTTATGTCTCATGCACTGAGCTGGGCACTTTGTCAGTTATTACAGTGGCAATAATACATCCTAGATCATAAGCATAATGGACCAGATCATCATTTTCTGCAGTAAAACCCACAGTAGGAAGTTCTAGGGGAGAAAAATCTCCATGAGGATCTGCTTGTGTAGATCCCCCCCCCCACTTAGGTGGGGGCAGCGGTGGAATTTGCTGTGCCTTTGTTGTGTCTTTTGCTCTTTACAGAACAAATGTACTATGAATGGAAACGACAGGTCCCAAACCTTGCAGACCCCCACCGGCTCCTCTGGAGGTCAGTAAGATCCATATACAGGCCCTATGGCTCCTTACCATCTCTGATCTGCTCCCTGCCACACGCAGCAGTGTGGCTTCACAGGAGCCGCAGTGCTGGGGACTCCTGGCCCCTCAGAGGGCGTGCTATGTGGAAAAGGTAATACAGACCTGCACAGTGTGTCCTCACTGTCTCAACAAGACTCCATGCCCCGCTCCTGGGTGGACCCAGTGATGAATCCCTGGTAGGGAACTGGGGGAGCAATGCCACGGAAGCAACTGAACCCCACTTCTGCATGTTGAGGGTTCTCTCTGTGTGTGGATCTCGGGGGGGTGATGCAGGCCAATGAATGTAGGTATTTGCTTATATCTATATGCCTATATGCAACATTAGCCTTACACCTTTGAAGACCCAGTCTTACTTCCCAGCTCTGGCGATGTAAAAATGAGGTTTGTGGTCCCCTCAGAGACCTTATTTGCGCACATCATAGGACCATGTAGGACAGCTTGACAGTCTCCTATCTAAACGGCCACATTTTGAACACCCCCTGCAAGGATCTGAGTGCTCTCAACTCCCACTAAAATCAATGCAAGCTGCAGGCACTATGCACCTCACAGGAGGTGTAAGAGAAAACCAGAAGTGGAATAGCAGAGGCGTGGCAGATCAATACAGAGGGGCACTCTAAGCGATGAGTGATGGAAGCTGGTACAGCGCTGCCTGCATGAGGTCTGACTGAAATCAATGCATTAGTCCCTCATTTTCAGGAGCATGAAATTCAGTCTCACAATTTAAAATGTTCAACTAACCGATCAGAGTCAGATCTGTCTTTCCTGCATCCATAGTGTTATAATTCATGCTTCACAGCTGAATGAAAATGTGAAACGTTACAGCCTTTTATGCTGTTTGTTTTGAACAATAAATATTTGTAATATTTACCTGGTTGGCTTCTTGATTAATGCCAACTTTGTTTAGCCTTTTTTTATAGTGGGAAAACTCAGCTTCTGAATCCAAACATGATACAGTAAAAGCTGTGTTATCCAGCACTTTACCAAATGGAAAGCTCTAGAAACCGGCATTTCTAATATCCATTAAAAGTCTGGTTGGCGAGGGCCTGGCAGGCTCCCTACCTGGCTCCACGTGGGTCCCTGGAAATGGCAACATGTCCCTGGTGCTCCTAGGTGAAGGAATGGCCATGGGGGATCTGTGCGCTGCCCCCCACCCCACCCTGGCCTGCCCCGAGTGCTGGCTCCCCAGCTTCCATTGGCCAGGAACTACGGCCGAGGGGAGCTGCGGGGTGGTGCTTGTGGGTGGAGGCAGCACGCAGAGCTGCCTGACCGCACCTCCACCTAGGAGCAGCCAGGGACATGTCGCCTCTTGCATGAAGCCCTGGAGGGGAGCGCCACCCAGATTTAGCACCCCAAACCCCTTCCTGCATCCCAACCCTCTCCCCCAAGACCCCTCCTGCACCCAAACTCCCTCCCAGAGCCGTCACCCCCCCCTTCCTTCCCGTGCCCCAACCCTCTGCCCTGAGCCCCTTCACACATCCAAACTCCCTCTCTCCATATAACTCTTAGTTAAATGGAATTTTTGACTAACTGGCACTCCCCATTCCCCCAACATGCTGGATAACAAAGCTTTTACTGTACATGAGTTTACTGAAGCTATTTGATTTATCAGATAGAATGCTATAAGATGGGTACTGGCTTCAACAGGGTGTGCTTTTGCCAGGTAGGATTGTCAAACCATTTTGTGCATATTTTAACATTTCTGTAATTTAAAATCATATATTGTTGCTCACGTGTAAACATACTACTTAAATGAGGCTGCCCGCAGGCCTGACAATGTTTCCTTGGCAACATTTCTTAGTTTTTACCCCATGACTGATAGCCAAGGAAAGACACTCAGAAATAAGTCTTTTTGCAAAGGAGCTAGACAATATGGTCCAATGATTGCCCAGCTAATCCTGTATGTGGTTACAAGGATGGATACGTTGAGGGCCAATCAATTGTAGCTCAGATGGTGTTATTAATTATTTAAAGAAAACAAGCATATTAAATGTATTTGGGACCTTCTCTAGAGCTCACTGAAGATGACAGAAAGTTTCCCATTTATTCAGTGGGCTTTGGATCAGGTCTGATGTGTATAGAAAACTGAATATAATTTGACTGCACTCCACTCCTTTTGTCTTTGTAGATTACAAGGTCCTTAGGGCAGGAACTGTTTCCTTTTGTGTGTTTGTACCAGTGCTTGAATCGTGCTGGGATGCTCTGGAATGCTGTTCTGGCACTTTTAGGGGGAGCCGGAATGGAGTTCTGGTACTTTTGATAACTGTAAAGTAAACGAATGATTATTGGTTATTGGTTTCATTCTCTACCTTGCGGCATGCATGGCCAGCACCTCCATGGTGAAATCGTCTGTTCTGACACTTTGTGTTTTAGGACTTTAAGCACTGGTTTGTACAGAACCTAAAGTAAAGGGCTCCAGTCCTGATTGAGGGCTCTGAGTGCTACTGTAAAATAATAATGGGTCCCTGGATACTATCATGATGGGCTCATAGGACATTCGCAGACAGAGATGACATAGAAAAACTTCACTTATGTCAAATGAGTTCATCAGTTATGGGCAAGTCAAATGGCAGTCTTCGGTGTGCAAGTAATGCAGGTTTGGGTTATTCATCTTTCATATGTGAAAGTAATTGCCTCTCTCACATACACACATATTGCTTTGACCTTGTTCTACAAGAGCTATGAAGATTTAGTAGCTGTTTATTCACTTAGATGGTAGCCAATCTTTTATCCTAGGCCCTTCACCGTCATTAAACTGACAATATTCACTACAAAAATTAAGATTGTTAATAAACCTATCACATTGCCAGTACTCCAACATTAATGCAAGCTTGACACCTCATACTAATTAATAATAACTCGAAGTCAAACACCCTGTATCCATATCAACTCAGCTCCTCTGCAAGTATAAGAGATGGGCTTTGCATCATGCCCAGAAAATTAAAAATTCCAAGCTCTGACAATGGGAGGTATGCACTCCCCTTGTCTATTAAACCCATGGTCCTGGTTCATTGTGCACCCGAGCTCCATTTGGCATAGCACCTGGTCGTGGTGTGTGAGAGAGGCAGCAGTGGTGAGGGGAATGGGCTTTACATCACCTTTGTGCCTCCTCCATTAAAGGGCTGGCTAGGAACCAGGTCAGCCTCAGGCTGCCTGTATCCTCAAAGGTTTCTTCTTGCAGCCAAGAATAGCTGTAGCGCAGAGGAGTTTGGCCAGTTTCCCTTCCCTATGCAGTGGGGGCTTTAAGGGAATTCCATGTAGCTGTCATGCTGGCGCTATGTCACCTGGGGAATCCCCCCAAGTTTGTCAGCTGCTACCTATTCTCTCCATATCTTTTTCCATTTGTGGTCCTTAGGTAAAGATAATCACAAAAATACCCTAAAAATGAGAAACGTGCACCATAGAGAAGTACCAATGCAGTCTATCCTCAGAGCTGTCTCTGTATTCCTCAGTCATGTTTTTGTTCACTGCCTGTGTGGTATGCATTGGTGGAATACCAGCTTATAGTTCAGTTAAACCTTTGGTTCAGAATTTGCCTTGTATAGTTTAAGTTACCAGTTCAAATCTAACCTCAAGCCCCAGTTGTATCAGACACTCTTCCTGGCTGCAATTGCCTTCAGAAACCTCAAGGAAAGGGGTCCATGGAACAGATCCCAGGGGCTGGAAAGGGAAAATGTGCATCTCCTCCCCATGCCACTCCTATTCCTGACTGCAGATTTCCCACTCCTCCCCCAACTCACTCATACTTCATCCCTTCCGTCCACGTGGACCCCAGACCCATGGGGTGACTGCTATAGGGTTGGAGGAAAAAATAGTGCTGCCGAGGTGGCTGATCCATCTGCAACCCTATGGGAGAAGATCAGGGTGTGATGTTCTCCTCCGTGCACAGATCTGGGGTGGCCCAAGGCTGTTAAAGACATTGTGGCTGCTTTGAAAAATTGTTTTGCTTTCAGATAACCTTTAAAAAAATAACATTGAGTTTCTAAAGGTTCTAAAATTGCTTAGATTCTCCTATCTCACAGAGGGAATGAAAAACAACCATGCAGTTAACTTAGCTGCCGCCACTTTAACTGTAATGGCTTTGTTTTGGTTTCAGAGAGCTTCTCGCAAGTATACACAATGCTCAAAATAATAATGGCTTTTTAAAATTCCTGAAGCTTTTTAAAATGGCCGCCTCTCACAGAGGGAATAAAAAATGGTACCTGTGGTGCAATCGTTTGCACACATTTGGAAATCACTGCAGCCAGTCAGAACAAAACAAATTAATACATCAACAATTTTCCTGATGGCTGCTTATCTGAGAGGGATTTTAAGAGTTTTTGGCATTTTCTTGAATAGTCTGTTTTGTGATGAGTGAATTTTGCTCTATCACAACAGTTCAGTTCCAACAACCTGATAGAATTTCTATCTATTGAAATGACAAATACACAATAAAATCTATTTTGCTGCTGTTTGAAATGTGAGCAGGTCCATTAAGTGCCTATATCCGGCTTCCAGCACTGGGCCATACCAAATCTTCAAAGGTAATGAGGAAATCCATAACAAAACAAACAAACAAACAAAACTCACACAAACAAATGGACCTAGCAAATTGCATTATAATATTGTACAAGTAGGAGAGTTTATTTTTGATAGCTATGCTAATTACCTTATATTGAGAAGCATCAGATGTATTTGGAGACAACATCAACATCATTTTGGTTACAAATTTAACTAGTTCTTTTTACAGTCCACCTTCAGTACTGGTTCTAATGACCACTTGCAGTAGTTTATTCCAGGCTAAATGCATGCTATGTGCAGAATTATTTCCTTTTATTTGCTCTAAATTTTCCTACTGCTGATGTAATCAGGTCTCCCACTTCCTTGTATTATAAAGTTAAAATATCTGTAAATGCAGAAGGAAAATATACACCTTGTCTATATGAAGGCCAGACCCAACGCCAGCACTTCTGTTACTGTCTCAGCCTTTTAACGACAGGCATTCTGGTGGTTGTAGCTACCAGTGGGAGATGGGAACTGCAATCTAGAAGCAGCACAGGCTGGGGAAGGGACATAAAAAACCTGCCCTTCTGTTCACTGTAGAGACAGAAAGAGACTGAAGAGACTAGCCACTCACAGCAGATTTTGCAGAGGTTCACAGTACAATCATGTGGGGTCTGCTGAGCAATGCAAGCTTGACTCCATGTTAGTTAGGTTCAGATCAGGGATGATGGAAGCTTCCTAACAGTGCGGGAGGGTCCATCAGTGCCCGAATTGTGGCCCCCACACCTCACACTGCCGCTTCCCCCTGAAACCCCACCATTGTGCTGCCCCTTCCCCCAAGGCCCTGCCCCCATGCAGGGCCGGCTCCAGCGTTTTTGCTGCCCCAAGCGGCAAAACAAAAACCAAAAAAAAAAAAAGCCGCAATCAGCAGCTCTTCGGCGGCATCTCTACCACCGCCGCTTCATTGTTTCTTCGGTGGCAGGTCCTTCCCTCCGAGAGGGACTGAGGGACCCGCCGCCGAATTGCCACCGAAGAGCCGGATGTGCCACCCCTTTCCGTTGCCCGCCCCAAGCACCTGCTTGCTGCGCTGGTGCCTGGAGCCCCCATGCCATCCTTTCCTGAGGTCCCGCCCCGGTTGCTCATCCTTACAGCCGGTAAAAATTGTGAGCGCATAGTCCTCCCACTTTTAAAAGTGGTGGGGCCCTGGTCCTCTGGCTCCTCCTGTTCCAGTGCCCCTGGTTCAGATACATTCTTGCCCAGGCTAGATTAAGGCATAGGCACAATAAGCATGTGCCTTGGGCTCCTGCTTCCAGAATCTTTTGATGATGTCAGAATCTATGCTTTCTTTGCAAATAATTGTTTCTAATCCCCATGGTTATAAACAAGGCTAATCCATATGTTCATGTATTATAAGGCCAGACGGGACCGCTGTAATCACCTACTCTGCTCTCCTGTATAACTTCAGGACTTCACTGAAATAATTCCTATTTGAACTAGAACAGTTAGAGCCTTATTTCCTGTCTGACTTTCTCTAGTTTCACCTTTGAGTTGTTGGGTCTTTTTATACCTTTGTCTGCCAGATTGAAGAGCACTCTGTTATCCTATTTCTGTCCCCTGTGTAGGACAGATTGTGATCAAGTCACCCTTAACCTTTGTTAAACTAAAATGACTGAGCTCCTTGAGGCTATCACTATAAGGCATGTTTTCCAGTCATTCTTTGGCTCTTCTCTGGACCCTCTCCAGTTTATTAACATCCTTGACATCCTACTTGAATTGTGGACACCAGAACTGGTCAAAATGTTCCAGCAGTGGTCATGCCAGTGCCAAATACTCCTACTCAATAGTCCCCTGCTTATGTATCCAAGCATTGCATTACCGCTTTTGGCCACAGCATTGCACTGGGAGCTCATATTCAGCTGATTATCCACCATGACTCCCAAGGCACTTCTTCCCGTCCAGAGTCCCCCATCATGTAGGTATGACCAACATTCTTTGTTCCTAGATGTATCACTTTACATGTGGCTGGATTAAAAGACATATTGTTTGCTTGCATCCAGCTTACAAAGTGATCTAGATTGCTCTCTATCAGTGACCTGTCTTCATTATTTATCAATCCTCCAATGTTTGTCTCCTCTGTAAACTTTGTCAGTGTTGATATTATGGTTTCTTCCAGGTCATTGATAAAACTGTTAAATAGCACAGGGCCAAGAACCCATCCTTGTGAAACACACCCACTTGATGATGCTCATCAGTTACAATGACATTTTGAGACCTGTCATTTATCCAGTTTTTAATCCATTTGATGTGTGCCATGTTAATTTTGTATTGTTCTAGTTCTTTAATCAAAATACTATGTGGTACCAAGTCAAATGCCTTACAGAAATCTAAGTGTATTACATCAAATGACTGAGGCAGTGATGTCTGCATGAGTTTACAGAGACTCTCCATGAGATGGAGGAGCAGCTGCCATTAGAGCCAGAGGGGAAGCTGCTTAGCAACATGCCCACCACTGGCTAGGCCCGTACATACTGTTTGGGAGTGCTTGCTGGTTGGGGGTTCTAGGGCTCTATGGGATTGATTTCCATTTTGTGCACCACAGGGGTCCATTCTTTGCCTCTGCCTTTTAGGCTGCACGGGTTGGAATGAATAGGAGAAAAGGTGATGCCAAACTCCATCCACTCACAGCACCAAACTGAGACACCACTCACAGCAGATTGTACATATCTGTGGTCTTTTCTAGCCTTGCTTCTGTGCTTTTATATCAGTGACAAGATTTTAATGATGTTGATTTTTAAATTACCATCATTGGGCATGTTAGGTAATGCCTCACTGAAATGGCTGGGGAAATTTACACTGCTCTGTTCTTGTTTCAGGCTTTCTGCAGATACAGGCAGGACTTGCTGTAGCGGCTTATATTTAGTTTTCTCCACAACTATAAGGGCCAGAATTTCAGATTCTGGGGAACAAGGCAGCAGCCTAAATAAATAAATTAAATAGAGGTGCAGGGTCCCTCGCCTGCTACAACCCAGCCGAGTTTGAGCTCTGCTAGAGACGATATGGTTCTACCCCTGCAATCAAGGGAAAAGATTTCAACCAGAGGCAGAGACTGGGTGCAAAGGTGAAGATGAACAGGCTCTTGAGAGAGCTCTGACTCAGCAAAACAACTTCACATTCCATTTGGACTCTTGTTTGGGACTTTGTTACCCAAGGGGAGGACTTTTGAAGTTTGGCTGGAGAGCTAAACTAACTGCTGAGAGTGGGGAAAACAGAGACCTGGGTCCATTCAGACAGGGGACAAGGTAAGACACCCGTCTCCCCACACTCATAGCTAGATAAATAAAGATGAACTTACAGAATTGTGTGTGTGTGTGTGATTTAGTGAAGCTAATCACTTATGACTCAAGCCATTCCTCTCAGTAACAATAAGAACTCGAAACAGGAAACCCTGCTGATTTAATAGTGGGGGGTGAAGAAGAAACAAGGTCAGAAGTTCTCCTGTAGCTGTGTTCCAGAGTGTAGACACACACTTCTTTCTCCTCTAAAATCCAAGCAAGTACTTAGATATTTTAAAATGTGGCATTAGCTGTATCAGACCCTTGTCCCATTTACCTGAATGCATAAGGTATGTAACTAAGGAAACAAAGTATGCTGTGGATATGTTGGTCTGGAAAGACTCTTGATACGTTCACATGTTATGGATTTGCTCCTAAGTAGTCCTCCACTATAAAGGAGTAGTAGTATTTATCAAAGAGAGAAAAATACCAAAGCAGCCACTGGCACATCTGTGCTGACATGTTGAACCTCTCTCCTCATCTGCTTAAATGGGCCATAATGACAGCACTTATGTACACTAAAAGGGATTGTATTGAGGCGCTGGAAAAAAACAAGCTGTTGAAATGAAGATGACTGGCTCGCTGTTCTGACTGCAACTGCATCATTTGAAAGCATAATATACTCAAAGATGATTAAACCAAGAAATCATAACTATCGGTGGAACCAATTTTATTAACACTGAACAGGAATGCACTGTGTTGTACAAGTGAGAGGAATCTTTATGTTTCTTGTAATGGAGATTACAATCTTAATGATCATTATACTACTATGTACACTAATATGAGAGCAAGTTTTGGGGGTCAGAGTAAATGCTGCTTGCTTTGTATTGCATGCATTTATGTCTTCATTTACTACACCAATTCTCTCATTATTTCCTCATCATCTGCTATTCATGAGCTTAATCCCTTTGGCTGACATTCCCATCCTCCTTATTAACGGACAATCAATATTACATCATCTTATTCGCTGCAATTCCTCATACATGATGAGATACATTTGAGTAGGTTCCTTCGGGACTTGTTTTCCAACTCGCCTGTGCCTGAATCCATAAGGAAATGAGACCGCTATGCAAAATATCTAAATACGACTGGAGTGCAGCCCAGGCAACATTATCACAGTGCCTTAACTAATCTTTATGTGAGATGATGTCTGTAAGGAATCCATATGCTGCTATTTGAGCTCACAGACAAGAGTAATAAACAATTAATGAGGAAACAAGTAACAAATTAACTGAGACCAGCCCTAAATTAGAAGGCTCACTTCTGATATATTGTATAGGGTTGAGGGGGATATAATTTATGGTGTTTATAGAAGTTCAGTGAGGAAAGAGGAAGAAAACGTAATGTCTTATACTGAAAACAACAGGGCAAGTTCTGCTCTCAGTTGCACTGGTATAAATCTGGAGTAAGTCCACGGAAGTAATCGTGTTGATTTGTATTTATATTAGTATAGCAGAGCAAAATCTATCCCTATAGGCTTAAAAAATGGAGTCTTCCAGAAAACAAACAGTAATATTGATCGTCAAGCAGGGACTCCTAATAGCCTCAATGCAGCAGCAGCAGCAATAATTGCCTTAGTTCTGTAAATACATGTTGGTGTAGTGACATGATAGTTCTCATAGCTCTGGTCCTTGTAGATATGTTATGGTAAATTGATATAGTGATTAAACTCCAGTAATGTATTATAGATATACTGCACTCTTGTTTTCTGGCCTTTCACGTACCACAGCTCTGTAGGCAGGATTGCTGGATGAAAGAGAGACCTTCTACCTTGCAGAAATTTATCTTCAGCTGATTCCTGATTAAAAACTGACCTCTATAAATATTTTGTTTCGCTTGGTTTTTCATTTGATTTCCTGAGTCAGTACTCCCCACCTTCCCTCTCCCTCTCGCTAGCCGGTGCCTCGTGCTCCCGGGCTATGTGACAAAAGAAAGCTATCTAATTGAAATCTAATAAAAACCTCCTACATGATTTGGGACTGTGTAGGAGAGGGAGATTTTTTAAAACAAACTTTACTGCTATGGTGTATGGGTAGCTTAATAGGATTTTCTTCTTTGTGAATCTGAGTTTTCAACAAAACAACCTGAGATTAAGGAAGGATGCAAAGATTTTATTTATTTTGGGATCCAAGGACTCCAGCCCTTTAAGTATGTTCTTCCTCACCCTGCATCATCTCAAGAAAAGGTACATGCCAATGGAGATCCCTCACCTTAGAAGTAAAGTGATGTTGCAGGTCTTTCGTTCATTTATTTAAGGCCACCATTTCCCCTTCCCCGCACCTCACTCCACCTGCAATTCTACCTCTACCCATCTTTCCTACCCCAAATTTCTTTCAACAGTAATAACTGTGCTCAAGTTTTACTTATAATCCTCCAAGTCTATGGTTCTTCTTTCTAGAGAGTGGCAAAGAGGTATGTCAGAGTGAGGCAGACTAGACCATGACCAGAGTACATCTCCTGCACTGCATTATCAGAGGAGCTACAGGAACAGCCTTGATGAAAAACGAGGGCCACTCAGTTGAAAAGAGCTGGGAGAGACTCTTAGTAAATGATCATTTTGTGATCCTTCAGTGTTCTTTAGGGCAACATATGTTCTTCCTAAACATATGTCCTAAAACAGGCAACACTAGACCAGAAGCCCATGTAAAAGATAAGCAGTGATTTGTAATATATGTTATGTGTTGGTAGTCCATTGCTGCTGCTGATGATGATGATATTGTCACAGTTCTCATCTATGGCTACGCATATGACTCCGAAGTCCAAACCCTGATGCACAGAGTCTGCCGCACTGAGGGCATAGGAAGTCTGTATTTATGATGTTTGATGATGCAGCTCTGTGGTGCCTTTCATGTGCAGCCTGGAGATGAATTTGTCGATCCTGCTCAAACCGGTTACATGCTGATCTTGTCAGAGACCACCAGTGAGTCCTGTTCTGATTCCATTTGCTCAAGTTCTTTGGGACTGATGCCAGTCCACTGACGATTGCTCTTCAGATTACCTTTGAGTCGCTCATATGGACAACCCTGCTTTTTTTTGCCCTGACTCAGCTCTGTTTTGGGAGACAGTGGTCTTCCATTCTGATGACATGCCTGGTCCACCTAAGTTGTGTTCTCAGTAACATTTCCTTAGTATTGGTTGTGTTTGCTCTCTCGAGGACCTTAATATTAGTCACTCTGTCCTGCCAGCAAATGCTCATTATTGAGCAGAGGGAGCACACGTGAAATTGCTCAAGCTCTTTAATTTGACGTCTATAAAGAGTCCACATCTCAGATCCATACAGGAGAGATGTTAGAACCACTGCACTGTAGATCTTCAATTTGGTGAAGAGACGAATTTTGGTTGGTTAAGGGCTTTTGTTTGGAGTTGGCCAAGGGCCTGGCTAACTTTACTAATTCTGGAGGAGATTTCCTTATCAAGGAAACCGTCACTTGAGATGGTGCTGCCCAAATACTTGAATTGATCCACATTTTTCAGCTGTGTGCCTTGGATGAAGATGGCTGGTGCTGGGGTATTGGAATGAAGTGCTGGTTGGAACAAGACCTCTGTCTTCCCAAGAATGAGGGTGAGGCCAAAGAGCTGGGTTGCTTCAGAAAATCCATCAACGATGACCTGAAGGTCGTCTATGGGCCATCAAGGCACAGTCATCTACAAAAAGTGCCTCAACGAGAAGTCTCTGCAGTGTCTTGGTCTTAGCATTAAGTCTTTGAAGATCAAAGAGGGAGCCGTCAAGTTAGGATCTATATCCCCTGATCCAAGTCCCTTGTGGCATGGCTGAGGACACAGGCAACGAACAAGTTGAACAGCACTCGAGATTTCAATCATGTCAGAAAAGTGACCACTGGTGAGCACTTGTACTGTCATGTGGTCATGGAACAGATGGATGATTTGTATGAAACTTCTTGGGCAGCCCAGTTTATGCAGAATAGCCCATAGATCCTTTCTGTTGACCCTATCCAAAGCTTTGGTCAAATCAATGAAAACTGCATACAGGTCCATGTTCTGCTCTAAACATTTTTCCTGGACCTGCCTTATGACAAAGATAATGTCCATTGTACTACAACCTGGTCTGAAACCACTCTGCGCTTCTGGCAGATTCTCCTCAGATATGTTCACAATGAGTCTGTTCAAGAGAATACAAGCTAGTATTTTCCCTGCTGTACAGAAGAGAGCAATGCTTCTAGTTTCCGCAGTCAGCTTTGCTGCCTTTGTTTTTGAACAGTGATACAATACTAGCATCTTTGAAGTCTTTTGGCATTTCTTCTTCCTCCCAAATGCTACTCAAGATGTCCTGAAACACCTTGGTGGCCTTGGGGCATGGTACTTTATACAGTTCTTCCGGAATACCATCCTTTCCGGAGGCTTTGCCAGAGTTATGTTGTTTGATGGTTTTCATAACTTCCTCAACTGATGGAAGGACGTCAAGATAATCTTTGATGGGCTTCTTGGGTAAATGATCAAGGACATGCCGATTGACTATGGATGGTCTATTGAGTAGACTACTGAAGTGTTCAGCCCATCTTTGTATAATAAACAAGTAAGAGTAGAGAGGGCTTTTGAACATAGATTCTGAACACTAAATTTTAAATCATGTGAAAGAAAAACAGTCGCTGGGCTTGAGGAGGAACAGCATGGTCATACAAACATCACTAGATGGAAACTGAAACAACATCTCCTACTGTATACAAAAGTAGGAAGTCTGAAAGACCACTCAAAAGTGACTCATGGTCTCGAATTGCAAGTCTGTCTCTGGAGTTCATCTTTGTTTTAGGCTCTCCACTGGATCCAGGCCTGGTCTTCTGCTGGTATATCATAGGGCAGAGGAAAGGAGATGTAAGATAATAATATAAATACTAGATTTTAAAATAAAATTATGTAGATTTGTCAAAACTAGAGAGAATTACAAGGAACTTCAGATAGGTCTTACCAAACAGAAATATCTACACTGCAGTCAGAGGTGTGACTGCAGCACTTGTAGACATACAGGAGGTAGCTTTGATCTAGCTAGCTCAAATAAAGGTAGCAGTGAAGCCAGAACAGCCTGGGCAGCAGCATGAGCAGCACAACCCCTGCTGGGATTCTGGGTATGTACTCAGAGCAGCTAACCACAGCTTCTCTGCTATTCTTATTCAAGCTAGTTAGATCAAATCTAGCTTGGGTAGGTCTTTTCCTGCTGCACTCACACCTTTGATTGCAAATAAGGTGGCAAATGAAATTTGTCAAAAAGAAGAAGGTGATGCACAAGAGAAGAAACAAATTAATTGTAATCACTTGGCGGGGGGGCGGGAAGACTTAGGTGTCATTGTGGACAACTTATTTAAAAAAAAAAAAGGAAGCAAGATGGTGAGTGGCATAACGGAAAACAATACTGGATAATAGTGATCCCATTATATAAGTGGATGGTATGTGCTGCCCTTGAATATTTTGTCCATTTCTGAGCACCCTATCTGAAAACCATAATCGCAAACGTAAAAAAGATTCAAAGCAGGGCCGTACAAATGGAAGAGGCATGTAAAACATCCCATACAAAGAGAGGCTGAAAAGATTAGGGTGATTTAGTTTAGAAAGGCGATGCCAGGACAGAGGCGAAAGCAAAGAAAAGTGATTGTTTAGAGGAGGACATATGGGAGCTCTTATTTGCCCTTTCTTAAGCTATGGTACAAGAACTAGGAGCACTTAAGGAAATTAAGAGGCAACAAATCTAAAACTGATGAATGGACATTATTTTTACACCTCACATAACTGACCTGTGGAACTCATTGCCACAATATATCATTGAGTCCAAGAGCTTAGTAGCATTGAAACAAAAAGTAGACACATGACTAATGAGACTATAGGAGAGACAATTTGGGTGAGGTAATATCTTTTAGTGGACCAACTTCAGTGGATGAGAGAGACAAGCTTTTGATCTGATACAAAGCTCTTCTTCAGGTTTTCTTCAACACTGCATGCAATAATGCAGTTATGTTAGCAATGCTAAACATTTATAAGGGAGAATATAAACCCTTAGGCTTTAGAACATAAAATAACCACTAACTGCCCGGAGTTAGGAAAACACTTCCTCCATAGGCATGTTATTGTATAGTTGTCTATTATGGAGGTTTTAAACCTTCCCCTGAGGCATCTGGCCATTGTCACTGGAAGGATACTGGATTAGGTGGCTTCTGGTTTGGTCTGGTAATTTCTCTCTTCTTAATGTTGTCTGAATTGAGCTAAAAGCCTCTCTCTGCCTCTTGCCTGGTCCATACAGCAGCAAATCCCTGAGTCCTGTCCCCGGCACCATGCAGAGGATTCACACCATCTGCCCAGCTCCCAACACCTAGCCCCTCCCCCTTCACAGAGGAACCACATCAATTCTGTTGCTTGGGGAGCCTCTGCACCTGCAGAGGAAGGTGTTTGCGTTTGGCCTGGATGAATATATCACTGATTAAGAAGTGTCAGAAAACATTTGGGTGAACGGCTGCAAGCTTGTATAGACTTAATGAAGCTTGAGTGGAATGAAGCTACTGCTGCTCTTAGCCCCACCTCTGCCAATACTGGGTCAATATTGGAATTTTTCAAGAGAAATCCTCAAATCTGTGCTTTGTGTGTCATGAAGCTTCTGTGATGACTCAGGCGCAGGGATGGAGCAGCACCAATATGTGTAACAGAACACTGCTGATGTTACATTGTGCCGCCTCCTGTAAAGCTTCGCTGTGAATGAATGCTGTAAGATTATCACCTCTTTAGAAATTGCTGGCATTGTCCCTCAAGTAATATTTCTGATGAGCTATAAAGCCCTAGGGCTCAATTCGCCTGCTGACGTAACCTAGACTACAGTCTCCAGGGAGTTGAAGGGCTGCAGAGAGTGGCTGTGCATTGGTGTGAGCCACCTGCTCCTCTGGGGGCAGGTTGTACAGCCCCTCAGTGACTGTGCTGGCCAGGGAATGCATTGATTCAAGGCTGCTTAGCCCCAGTCTGAATGTAAAGTTGCCCATCCTGGTGGTAAGCCTGGGAAAGGTGGCAGTGGTAGCATTGTATGTCCTCTCCTGGATATTGTTTGCCTCCTCAAAGCAGCTGCCCCAACAGACTCAGAGACCCTGAGCCCATTGGGGTGAATCTGAAACCTAATGTGCAAAGCACAAGTGAGACTTGGAGAGAGAGAGAATTTGTCCAGCTGTTAGGGCACTAGCTTGGTACTCAGGACAGCGAGGTTCCCTTTCCTATTCTGCCACATACTTCCTGTGTGATCTTGGGCCAGTCACTTAGTCTCTGTTTCTCAGTTCACCCTCTGCAAAATGGAGATGATGATAGCAGTATTTCCTCCCAGGGGTGTGGAGATGAGAAATACATTGGAGTGGGAGGTGCTCAGATAGTACAGTGATAAGGGCCACACAAGTACCTACGATAACTACCCAGAACTGGATAAACTAAAACTGGCTTACTGATGTGTGGTCAGTCATCAGCAATTCAGTGCCTGATCCTACAAACCTTTCCTCATGCAAGGAGTGCATTGGGTCCAATTTTGCAACTTTTAGTCATAATGAGTAGCACTTACATCTGTGACTTGTTCCCTTGACTACAATGAGGTAACTTAGGTGAGTAAGGGCTAGTGTTTAAAGGATCAGGCCCTTAATTTGCAGCAGTGCTCATATTTCAACTATGAACTGGGTAGCTTTCTGCTGTAGAAGAATTTGGATACGGCACACGGTGTTGCAGCATTCTGCTAAAGCAATGAATGATTCATTGCTGGTTGTGAGAGGAAAGCCTCGGGCTTGTCTACACTTGGAAATTTACTGAAATAACTATTCTGGAATAATTATTTTGGTAAATTTCCAAGTGTAGACAAGCCCTAAGATTTCCAATGTCAGCAGAGTCACAGCTGGTAACCTAGACACTGGACAGTCACATACTGTTTGTGCTGAAATATATGAAGGGCATTTGAAAACTGTAAACTTTTTTTTTTTAATACAATGCTTCAGAATCATGAAAACTCATTTCACCTCTGAGACAGGGGAAGCACAATGAGGGTGACTTTATATTTCAAGAGTCCAGACAACAGGTGATCCTTGGAATTTCTGAAAATCAGAGTGAGCCATATGGAGATCACTAACAAAGCAAAAACAACTGTCTGTCAAGTCAATTCCCCTACCCAGGTAGTTTTATTTTAGCAAATTACTAAACTGATTTTTTGGGGGGGGGGAAATGTGTGTCAAAAATACTTGTAGTCAGAAAATAACCAGTAGGCCTGGCATGAAAGATTTTTGAAGAGACCCAGAAACCTAAATGAGTGGCCACAGCATATCAGATTATTATCACCCAGGTCCTGGACAGAACAGCAACCACACAGTAAAACTTGTTTTCAAATCCTATGCGTGGTACAATAGTTTCAGCAAATAATATACCACTGGGGCATCTGTGCCCACTACTATTTTAGGATGCCCTATTTTCCCTGGCTCCTGAAGCCTTCCCCTGACATCAGAGCAGCTGGCAGAAGAAGGTTTAATCGCCCACTCAGCAGTTGCAGGATGGTTGTGGAATGTGTACTTGGTTGGCTGAAGGCAAGATGGAGTCGCCTGCAAAACTGTCTGGATACTAATCTGGCCAATGCACTCCCTACACTGGAAAGCCATCTGCTTGATCCCCTCCTCCTCCAGCCTCTTGGAGATCCTCTTGTACAGGTGCTGCTTTTGGGTGATCTCCCCAAATCATGCTCCTTCCTGCCCTCACATCAGAGGGCAACCACAACCCTGGTATGATCCTCTGGCCAGCTAGCAGCACACTGGGATGGCATCTTCTCACATTGTTTGGCTGAGCTGTGCAGAAATGGAGCAGGCTGCATGGAATGACAGGGTAAAAGACCAGGTATGTACAAACCAGCAGGTAGCTTTTCAGGCACAGGAGGTGATTGGGGAAAGGGACAGAAAATACAGCCTTGGGGAATTATGGGATGGCATCATTGGACTATTAGGGTATGGCTATGCTGCAGCTGGGAATGCACCTCCCAGCTCAAGTAGACAGATTGGCACTAGTTTGGCTTGAGCTAGCATTCTAAAAATAGCACTGTGGCCACTGTGACATGGGCAGTGCCTCAGGTTAGCCACCCCAATCCAAGCCTGCCTGACACCCTGGTCTGAGCTCAGCTAGCTAGCTCGAACCTCTGCTGGTGCTGCAAGGTCCACAATGCTATGTTTAGTGTGCTAGCTCAAGCCAACCTAGCACAAGTCTGTTTACCTGGTCCTGGATGCATAATCCCAGCTGCACTGCAGGCATACCCTTAAAACCTGAGCACCATAACCCAGGCTTCAGCTGTAACCTCGCTACAAAGTGGGTGGGTTAGAACCTGCCTTTAAGCAAAATCCAGGACCTAACCTATAACCCCAGCTGGGCGAGCAAACCCAGGTTCAAGGGTTTAGTGTGTAGGGGAGTTTGGGCTAGAACCCAGGTAAGAGCCCAGATTAACTCTGTAGTGAAGACATCGACTAAGTGAGAACAATTGTGAATCCAGTTCCACTTGGAGAACTAGAGGGTTCATGACATCACAGGACACCGAAGGCGGAAAGGAAAGAGACCTGATCAATTCAGAGGGGAGTGATTTTTAAACTGATTGTTTAAACTTTTTGGTGTTTGTTTTTGTTTTCTCCAGTGCCTGCAAGAAAAACAGCTGCAAGAAAAATTCTTTTGTTAAAGCATCCCTCCCTTTTTTGGTAAGGGTGAGAGGATTCACATTCCAAGGTCTGTCCTCAAAGGGAACCCTCCAGCAAAAGTGGGAAGACCCAGTATGGTGTTCCTGCTACTTCTAAGGTAAAAACGAGCAGCAAAGAACAAGACAAAGTAAATCCTTTCAGTCTTCATTATGGATAATAAGAGAGCAAACAGGGGCACACACTCAATTTCTTCCCCTTTTTAGGTCACCTTTAAAAAACTATAGCTGTTGGCAATAACGGTGCTAGTTCCACCCTTTGGGTTCCATCCCTTTTCATGAAGCTGGAATCCCAGCTCCAACTATGACTGGGAAAGGAACCAATGATAAATGAGCCATTTTATTATCTGTTCAACAGACTTTGTTGTCTGGCTTTTAAAATATCTCTCTGGGCTAATATATGCAGTAATGACAGTTTAGGCTCTTAATGGATAAGAAAAACATAAACTGCAATGCACAGACAGGTTTTACACTGTCCACTAACAATTCATTTCAAGGCGTTGTAAACTGGCAAGAACACATTAACATCTATGCATATTCCTGGAGAAAGTGTAACTGGGGAAATGACCTGAACATCTCATATGGTTCTGCCTTCAGACAAGTGCGTTCTGGGAAAACATAAATGTTTATACTCAGGCCTGGGGTCATTTTTCAGATTCAAGGGATGATGTTAGGACAGGACAGTGCTGGGTGTCAGGAATCAGGGCCTGGGGCACTGTCAGTCTCTGGGCAACCCAAAGAGTGCAGCTGATTGGTAGGAAGAGTCAGAAGACCAGCCCTTAAGTCCGGCGGCAGTAGTTCAGTGGCTGATGAAAGTGTTTGCCCAGAGCTGTGATAGCCCCTGTCCCTGCCTTGCCTCGCTCCTGGTAACCTGGCTCTGCCACTTGGCTCTGATTCTGGACTTCTGACTTTGGCTCTGGCCCTTGGTTCTGGCATCTGGCCTATGACTCTGGCTCTGACCCTGGGCTTCTATTTCTGGCAACTGACTCCTGCTCTAACAACAAGGCCTGACTCCTTCTCCAAGCACCAGACACGACTGCCTACATCCTGGTCTCTGACACTGGGAGAGAAAGACTCCCAAGACTGATGGGCATAGAATTCTTAAATAAACAAAAAAAGATACATGTTCTACAGTGGAACACAATACATGCTGATCTCAATGAAACACAACATCGTATTCAGATCAAAACTCCCCTAAGTGGAAAGCTGTTCCTTGAACCCAAGTGGTTTGGCTGATGGAGTTTACGTAGCTGGCTCCCTAAACCCTTCCAACAACACTTTGTCCCCAAGCACAGTTCTAGCGCATTAGTGCAGTACTGACTCAGAGTGTCACTGACTCTCAACTTCACTTTACAGAAACCCTAATTACGTTCAGAAGGAGAACTGATGAGCTTCCCTGCAGGAAGTGGCACCACTACACTATTTTAAAAAGGGATCTACAAAATGATGGTGGTCGTTAGTCCTGGTCTCAGCAGGTGCAACCCTATTGACTTTGGAACAACAGGACTGAAATTGGTCCTGAGACTTTAACACCAAAAAGAAATTGGAGACCATTTTTATCACAATATGCTCTAAGGTCTCAAGAGGCAACAGTTCAAGTTATAAGGAAAATGTATCTTCTTCACTATATAAAGGCTATGATATTATTTTCAAGGTATATATTTCAACTGATTGGCTGCATTTTATATATGAGCTACATATAATTATGGTAAGAGGAGAATTCAAAGAGATAGAATGAGAGACATTTAACTTCTTATGTATGTGTTTATTCCAGGAGTCTGAATTAATGAAGCTACTGTTTTCATAATCATCACTATTCTCTGTGTACCCTCCTTCAAAATTCTACATTCCCTGGAAAACTGATGCTGGCTCATGAATAGGAAATTAGATGTTTTCTTCTTCCAGACTTCAGGAGGAGGAGGATGCCCTGTGGGATGTCTCCTCACTTCTGGAAAATGTAAACTTGTAAACATGAATTGTACATTTTATTCTTCATAATACTCTTTAAATAGGAATAACTTTAAGATAAGACAAATTTCCCTGCAGAGGCCTAGAAAAGAGATGGTCTAGTGCTAGAGTTTTTAACGGTAGTCAGGGATCTGGACAAACTGGAGAAATGATCTGAAGTACATGGAATGAATGTCAATAAGGATAAATGCAAAGTACTCCACAATCAGGAACAATCAGTTTCACACATACAAAATGGGAAACGACTGCCTAGGAAGGAGTACTGCAGAAAGGGATTTGGGGTCACAGTGGATCACAAGCTAAATATGAGTTAATATTGTAACACTGTTGCAAAAAAAGCGAACATCATTCTGGGATGTTGTAATGGTCCCTCACTCTCCTGTGGGGAGGGAAGACACTCAGTTCGGTCCCGTCTGGCCAGGACCAGAGTCTTCAATATAGTCAAGAACCCACAATAGAGCTGGGTGACCAACAGTCACAGTCAGCCTGGACTTGGATGGCTCAAGCTGCCAGCTCTTAAACAGAGTCTATAACTGAGCTGGGTCTGAGCTTGAGGAGCTCAGGCAGCCAGCAACAAACAGTCTCAGGGCTGGCTTTAGCCTGGGCAGACAAACAGTCTACAAGGGGGCTGGTAAGGGAGGCTCCTTCTCCAGTGCAGGAACTTCTCAGGAAAGTGTAAGGAATTGGCCACCCTAGGGGTGTGTGTCAGGGGGATGCGGGCCCACACTCCTCCGTGTCCCAGCCCAGGGCCCTGGCAGGGTCAGGGTCGGCTGCCCTGCATCGGTGGGGATCCAGCTACAACATGCCGACTGAGCCACAGCCAGTTGCACTGGGTCTGCCCCTGGGCTACTTCCTGCCTCCCCGGGGTTTGGTACCTGTGGCCTCCAGGCCTCTTCCGGTTCCTCGGGGTACACCACGGCAGGCACTCCAGGCCAGTCCTTGTAGGTGTCTGGGGACCAGGAACAGCCAGGCATAGGTTCCCCTCTGGGACGCTGCAAAACAGATAAAGCATCCTTCTCCTCTGCAAGTTCTCCCCCAACTGTGCTGCAGGGCCTGCCTTTTATACTTCCGGCCACGTCCCGGTACTTCTGGTGAGGGGGACGGGTGATCTAGGCTCTGCCCTCCATGAGGAGCGTAATGGTCCCTTGCTGTCCCATGGAGAGGGAGGCCACTCAGCCTCACTACAGATGTATTTGCGGGGCCATACTGGGTCAGACCAAAGGCCCATCTAGCCCAGTATCCTGTTGTAAGCATGACATGAGAAGTAATTTTTCTGCTCTACTCCGAGCTGATTAGGCCTCAACTGGAGTATTGAGTCCGGTTCTGGGCCCTGCATTTCAGGAAAGATGTGGAGAAAGTCCAGAGAAAAGCAACAAAAATGATTAAAGGTCTAGAAAACATGACCTATGAGGGAAGATTGAAAATTTTGGATTTGTTTAGTCTGGAGAAGAGGAGACTGAGAGGGGAAATGATAACAGTTTTCAAGTACATAATAGTTTGTTACAAGGAGGGAGAAAGATTGTTCTCGTTAATCTCTGAGGATAGGACAAGAAGCAAAGGGCTTAAATTGCAGCAAGGACGGATTAGGTTGGACATTAGGAAAAACTTCCTAACTGTTAGGGTAGTAAAGCAGTGGAATAAATTGTCTAGGGAGATTGTGGAATCTCCATCATTGGAGATTTTTAAGAGCAGGTTAAACAAACACCTGTCAGGGATGGTCTAGATAATAGTTAGTCCTGCCATGAGTACAGGGAACTGGACTAGATGACCTCTCAAGGTCCCTTCCAGTCCTACGATTCTATGATTTATCAGATATGAGTGGAAAACTTTATAATTAGATCTGAAGGAAATCTTGGTAGTGCACTCAAAGTCATCAGCTTATGGCTAAACCAGAGAGTAGGGTGGAGAATTGACTATCCCAGCTGGAGAGATACAATGGTGTTAAGTATGGTCTGAAAGACTGCATAGATATGAATGGGTTTCACTGCAGTTCATAAGCTAGATACTGCACCTGGGTGCTGCGGTGGTACATGTCAGAAATGCTGGCAGATGGAGGAGTCAACAGAACAGTAGCAGCAAAGGGGTTTAAAACAATTCTAGACAATAAACCAAGATACAGGTGTATAAGACAATTGCTGTTCCTACACTCCTCTATGGATGTGAAACCTGGGTGACCTATCAACAGCACCTCAAGAGTCTGGAGAGGTGAGGTATCACCAACGATGCCTTTGGAAGATCCTTCGTGTCAAGTGGCAAGATCGCTGCACTAATGCCAGAACCTCACTGCAGCCAATGTCACCAGCATTGAAGCAATGATCCTCATGCACCAACTTCACTGGGCTGGACATTATGTGCGGTTGCCAGACTCTCGCCTCCCAAAACAAGTCCTCTACTCTCAGCTCACCCATGGTCAGAGATCCCACGGTGGTCCAAGGAAATGCTACAAAGACACACTGAAAGTGTATCTTAAGAAAACTGATGTGGACATCACAAGCTCGGAGGAGCAAGCCACTAACTGACTCCAATGGGGCCATATCCTCCATCAGGCAGTGGCCTGCTTTGAGGAGAAGTGCCTTGCCCTCGAAGCTGAAAAGAGAGAGAGAAGGAAGGAAAAAGAAAGAACATTCTCCTAGCAGGCAGTTGGCCTGTCTCAAAATGTCTTTACCTACTGCGGGCAGATTTGTGGTTCCAGGATCGGACTCCTGGGTCATCTCAGGATCCATATGTAATTCCATGGTAGAGATCATGCTCGAATCGAGGGATCGCCAATCATCAATCATCAGACAATATTACTTTATTGGTGTGGCAAGAGAGAATCCTCAGGTATGTGGTCAGAGATAGTGATTCATAGGAAAGTCCTCAGTGTCAGGATGAAAAGGTAGGTTAGTGTGTAAACATCACTGCTATTTGGGGAAAAGAAAATATTTCCTAAGGGAGATAACTTTGAGACCCTGAGCTTTGTCCTGGGCTACTGTGCAAAACTGGTGTGGTGAGCAGCCTTAGGATGGGCTTTGGCATCTGTGTTTACACAGCTTATCCAGTGGCCTGAACCCACTGTTTGGAATAAAGGCCATGGGGGAGGGGCATATGTTTGCCTCAACTGGGGGTTCTGCCCTGCCTATCCAGACTTTTCCTGCATGGAGCCTGATTACTCAGGCTTTGTGTGGGTGCAATGAATGGCACCAAAGGGATATTACGTCCCTCAGCTGGATTTTTTAATTCATGTTTTTAAACTAGCCAGTTAATGAATTTGTGGGAAAATCTTTTTTTCTTTTCCTTTTTATTTGTAGGAGCTGATATGTACCTGGAGGCTTGAATGTAAGTTGTCCTGATGTTCTAGTAACTGGATATTAAAGTTATTTTGTGGTGTTAGCAGTTGCAGAGTTTGTTTTAATTTAAGTCTGACATTTTCTTTAGTTCAACCTATTGCTTGGTATTTTTTATTTTTATTTTTATTTTATTTTTTTGGCCTTAGGAGAAATCACTTGTCCCTGTATGTTCTATTTATGTATTTTTCCTTCCATTCTGTATGAAGCAATGTTTCTGTTTAAAAATAAAAAGTTAGATGGTGGTACATGTATATCTGAGTTGTAAGAGTGCTGAAGGGGGATTTGTAACCCAGCTAACCATTAAAATACATTTAATGGGCCTTTTACCTTCCAAGACTGATTTACGCTTTGTTCTAGACTTAATTTAATTGCCATATTGAATCAATAATCTGCAAATATAAAGGGCATGAAAACTCCCATTAAGAGAGAAAAAATGATAGAATTGCATGAAATGGGAGCAGATGTTATTTTCTTCCAAGAAATTCATTTAAATTAGTTGTATACAAAAATTGCAGGAAGGATTGAGGAACCAAGCCTATACTTTCTCTAGGAAAATCAATTTGGAGCAGTTGTGATCAGGAAATGCACTCCATACTAAAGTTTTTACAAAACGTAGTTTCGATTGTAAAATACCATTTAAAAAAAATGAGGTAAAGTTACCCATTGATGGGGGCCAGATAGATAGATTAGACGATAATCAGAAATGAAAATAGCCTCTTCCACCAAATGGCTATAGAAATCTCTGTGCTGAACTCCGAGTTCAGTTGCTGCGTGATGGCTTTCAAGAACGTGTAAATCTGTCCCTGAAATTGCAAGAGAAAAATGACTGCTCCAAGCACTCAGTCATTGCTTTATCACAAGCCTGTATTTCCATGGCAGATTACCCACCCCCACTCCAGACAACTACCATAAACTTTTGGTGCTATCCATAAAGATAGAGTCTATGATGAGCTTTGTTGTGATGTAACCAAAGCGAATATTCATTGTACCCTGATTTCCACCCCCCAAATACTTATAGAATCATAGAATATCAGGGTTGAAAGGGATCTCAGGAGGTCATCTAGTCCAACCTCCTGCTCAAAGTAGGACCAATCCCCAGGCAGATTTTTGCCCCAGATCCCAAAATGGCCCCCTCAAGGATTGAACTCACAACCCTGGGTTTAGCAGGCTAATGCTTACACCACTGAGCTATCCCTCCCGCTCTAGGCTTTATATGCAGTGTATGTCTGGGATGCCTGAAATAGATTGTGCTTTAGTGGCAAGCCCAGAGAAGTGGTAAATCTATTCACACACTTATATGGCTCCCATGACACAATATCTGTGCACCTCACAAATATGAATTTATCTTTGCAATACCCCAGGACAATTAAACAAAAATAATTAGGAAGCTGGGTAGAAAATATGATAAAAGATTTGGGAATGGGAAAAAACAATCTAAGGGATGCAGAGGAGCAAATTCTGTTTCCTTCCACACTATTCTCTCCTGTAATTTCTTCCCAGCTTTAATTATCAAAGGTGAGAAGATGAAGGGAATGGGGGGATGTGTGTGGCTTGGCTAAGGAAAGGGAGATGGAGGAATGAGTACTACTTTCTCTCTTAGCCACCAAAGCCCTCCTGTACACAGTCCCCTGCTGCCTATCAAATCCATCTCCTGTGCCACAACTCCCTCCTGCATGACAAGTTTTCCCCAGCTTTTCACTTTGAAAACCTGCCCTCCCCCCTCCACTTGCTTTTGCATCAAAAATGACACATGCTCCAGGAACCACTTCTCTCATCACAAAAGCAGACTTAGAAATTCTTCCTTCCCTTCCTGCATATCATTTTCCTGGCCTCTTATCATTACACACAAGCCCAGCCCATAAACCAAACCATGGCAGTATAACAGTTCCTTCTTAGGAGGTGCACCTTTCAGGGAATTAGAAACAACAGATTTCCTGCTGTTTAAAAACAACTGAGAGATTCCTCCTGTAATCCAGTGAGAAACCAAAAATTACCCTCAGCTTGCAAAGAAGGAGCCAGCCCAGAATAATTGCCTTCCCTTTAAACACAATGCAGAATTCAGTCCCAGGAAGCCACAACTGCACTATCAGAAACACAATCCATACAACCCCCTCACGATACAGCAGAACAGAACAGACTGAAATAAGACCGGCTATTAAATGAACAACCCATACGGTAGTGTAAATTAGTATAGTACCATAGACTTCAACAGAGCTTTTCTTTTGGTACCATGAATTCCACTGTAAAGGCCTTAGAGGAAAGAAATTAGTAACATTTGAAAACCCTACAAATGATCAAACAGCTTTTCTATAGATCAAGCTGTAGCAATCTTGGGGCCTGATATCTTATGCACTTCTGTCTCTGGAAAGAAGGGATTCCCAGTTCTCCAGCTGTATAAACCCTGTGTTTCTAGCCAAGGCAGATGAGGAGAGCTCACACCTTTAAAACTGGCACTGGTGCAGGAGTACATGTATCAGTTTGTGGGTCTGTGTCAATCAACCCTGCTCCAACAAGACCCAGGATCATCCATGCCTGGGGGCAGGGGAGGGAGGGAGGAAGGAATGCACACCCTCCTCCCGGCAACCAGTGGTAAATCTGCAAGGAAAGGGACTTTGGAAATATTAATGGAGCCTCAGGCCTCTGTTAGTTTTTCTGCAGGTTTCTCTCTGGTTGCTGGAGGATGAGGTGCATTTCCCTGGCCTGTCCCTGTACACCCACAGAGGAATCCCGGATCAGAGAACAGCTGGGGTTACTGATCTGAGTTGAGAAATTCCTCCTGAATTCCCCCAGTAAATTCACAGGAAAGGAAATGGCAGCCTGAGGCTTTATGAACAGTTCTGCAGCCTTCCTCCTTGCTGGAGCTCCCATGAAACCCTGGCAACATGGCCGTGCTGTCCAGTGGAGCTGCGCTAGCAGGGAGCCAGAGGCATCTGCAGACTCCACAGTAATTGCTGAAGCCCAGTCAGAGGCACGGGGTCTGTGGGAGGAAGGCCCTGTGATTCTACGGTATCCCTCTACATCTGTATGGCATTAGGGGGCCTGTCATTTACCCATTCCATAGCAAGTGAGGAGGGAATTTCACATCCAAATGGAATGGTTTGGAAGAAACCATTTGAGGGGAACCTCACAGCAATTTCCTACCTTTATGGCCCCTTCCCATAGATTTTTTTTTCTATGTGGAGGATGATTTCACTCACTCACTCACTCACTCACTCACTCACTCTCCCCAGCTGAGATTTGCCGAGCTGACAGAGCAATGCAAGAATTCACCATGACACACAGAGTAATAAGGAGTCTGTCAATCCAACCTCCTGGAAATGCAACTTCTGCTATTTTTGTACTTACTGCTCAGCATTAGAGGAAGAAGACTGAGTACATTGAATATCATTCAACTCCCATTAAGGTAACGGTTGGTAGACAGTACCTTGTCAACCCTGATATTCTGAAAGTACAATGGACCATTCCTGAAACACTTCAACCCTTAACGATATATAAGACACTGGCTTGCTGAAGGTTGTTGTGTAGCAGCAGTAGCATACAAAGTGAGAAGAGGTAAGAGAGGCTGTTTCTGTGTTAAAAAAGTGATTTACTGTCATGACTCTGTGTGGAATTATTTGTTATAATGAGAAATTTTGAGTTGTCATTTATGTGTCCAAAATATTTAAACGTGGCCTGTGAAAATAGCTTTAGAATTTAACAGATGTTCAAATAGTGTTTATCATATGTGAAAATGAAGGTAAAAGCCTTGCCTCGTATTGGAAGGAGATAACCTCAGTCCTGCAGTCCCTTACATCAACATCTCATTCCCCAGTGGCACATTCCCCTTGTTCACACTCTTAACACTGAAGCAATCATTTGCAGTCCGAGCCCAGCAAGAAGCAGTAGTCTCAGTAATGGAGTTCTTTAATCATAAGGAGTAAGCAATAAATAGATTCAAGGATTTGGGATGGAGCCAGAACACGGAGAAAGAGCAACATAAAAACCCTTTGTAGCATTGAAAATGGGCTTTCTCTTCTCATCTCCTTGAAACTAGAATATTACACTTCAGAAATAACTGAAAAATTTCAAACCCTTTTGTCAAGGTATGTAAAGTTTCAGATCAGGAAAAATGTTCCAGCTTCCAGGAAAGAGACTTGGGGGCAATATTATATCCTGTGGCATGGGAGATACAGGTTTAAGACTGTGAATATTTGTCTTTTGCTGTCTAGGTTGGTGAAGCTCAGGAATGCTGCAATGGTGATGGCAGGAATGGTCACTGATCGAAGCTTAATCCTGTCCAATGCTCAGTTCCTGTTTTGTAAGATATGTTTGGCACCTCATAGGATGGGCCCTTAGGCCCTGAATCTGCAAAGCACTTGAGCATATGCTTAACTTTAATGCATGACTTCAGTTAAACAACTCATGCTTTAAGTTAAGCATGCACCTAAACATTTTCTGGATCAAGGCCATAATGATCATGTGCATACACAAATCCTGGTACTCCCCTACAAATTAGGAAACATTCTTCTTCCTCCATATCCAATTTGTAATGAATCTGTGTGCAGCTACATACAGATATCAAGCCAAATCTTCACCTGGTGTAAAATGACACAGCTCCACTGACTTAAAAAAAGCTGTGCAAATTTACAGCTGCTGAGAATCTGGCTTATTGTGATCGTTTGTTGTTCTGCACACATGCAACAATGAACTGGCTTTTGGGTCCAAAAATACAGATCTCCACCACTGAAGGAGACTCCATTAACTATAATATAATAACCTATTGGTTTATAGCCCCCATATCAGCCAACCAGCCACTAGTGGGCATCAAAATTGCAAACCCTTCATCAGGTCTTGAATTCCATCCAGCAGAGGTCAGTGGTTAGCCTGCAGAGCTATGTATTTGTGCTTTTGGGGGGAAACTAATGGGCAGACACTTTATTTTCTCTGGTTTCAATCTGTGTGGATTTCAGTTTGGGGTTTGGAAAAAAACAAACAAACCTCAAACTGGAACTTAGTCAAAACCATCAAGTGTCACTTGCTTTTGTATGGAAACTGCACATTTTGCATAGACTCAATGTGAATTTACAGATCATTCCAGGCTTGCTCAAAAGGTCTGCAAACTCTTCAAGAACTCTGGTAGAAGGCTAATTTTGTAACAATATAAAACCAGATAATTGTTCTTTGTTTTTCTTGTGTATGTTTCGCTTAGCTCTAGCTGTGGCATTTCATGTTAATTGCCCCTGACAACAATGGATACATCAGTTGAGGACCTAGCCCTATGTAGCATGCTAGCAACTACATTGCAATGGGTGCTGTAGATCTGAAGAACTATGCTGTAGTGTAATGAGTAAAGTTAATTACCTATTATTGCGTGTCCACACAGTACACAATTTTAATTCAATTATCAGTTTGGTTGAAAAATGATGTTTCAAACATAGCAGAGAACACATTTATCATTGAGGTCTAAATCTATTCTGTCTGTCAAGGCTGATGCTTTAAACTGAAGACATCTTTGTTATTGGAGCCAAATACAATAAAATAAAAAGCATTTGAAAAAGCAAAATTCCTACAAATTTTCCCCTTGAGATAGATGAAACAGATTTGTTATTGATGCTGCACTTTGGCAAATTTGTCTTTTTATCCAACAGAAAACGAGAGGATTTTCTGTCAAAAGTGTGCCCAGAGACACTGCAATTAGCACCCCTGCCCCCAATCCTGAATGGACCTTCAAGGGGTAACAAATGATCCTCCCATCTAGATTTCAGCAGGGAGAAGCTCAGAGGTGCTCCCAACTATTCCCTGTTTTTAAGTGACTGGCTCAAAGAGGATAAAGCAACTCTCTTGTGAAAATGGCTTCTGTTAACTGAACCTCACTGGTTCAGCCAGTCAGGAAGCTAGAATCAATATCTTGTGACTTATGTTGCCAGACAGAAGCAGCCAACGCAACTCCAATTTTCAAAATACAGAATTTTGTCTGAGTTATTCTAAGAGCAAAGGGTTTTACACACATTCTGATTGAAGTATCTCTATTTTTTCATCTCATTGCTTTACAGTTCACAGACCGTTTTTTAACTAAAAAATGGGCAAAATTTCCACAGCCATCCAATCCTTTGTTACATAGCTTTAGTGCTCAGTTTGAGGATCACTAGTTCAAAATAAAAAATAAAAGATTGTTTCATTAAATTCTATTGGGGGGTCTAGTGCAGAGGTGCCAAACATCTGTCCTGTTGGCTGGATGTATTTATGTGGCCCACCTGTCATATTCTGGCCTTGTCTTCATTAGGAAAAAGGGTGTGTTTCTGCCTCGTGTTAACTAACATCTGGTGACTAATGTGAGGTAAAATCCTAATGAAGACAAGACAGTTGTAGTATTAGCATATGTTAGCAGGTCCAGATAGCCCTTGGGCTCCCCCATAGTCTACCTCAACCTGCTAATGTGTGAAAGCTATGGTCTGCTTTGGCTTCACTAGGATTTTATCTTGTGTTAGTTACCTCATGGCAGCTAACAAGAAGTAATAAAAAACACCACACCCCATGATTTTTTTTGCTGTTTCGTTGAAAATCCACAAACCTGCACAGTGCTTTTCTGTCTCTGCCCTCTCTGACAGAAGCAAGGAGCTCAGAGAGATCAGCACCATTCTCATGAACATTGCAAATACAGGACATATGATTTCCCTGTATTTGCAGACCTTCAGGGAGTACTGCAAAAACTGGGATCACAATAAGGAAGATGAGGATATCTTCAAGGAGAGTTTGTTGAAGGACATTGTGAAAAAAAAAATCCAGCTTGTTGGTGGCATTCATGGAGCAGCTGCAGATGGTGGATCTCTGCCTCTGGGCCCAAGAAACAAGCACTTACTGGTGGGATCACATTGGAATGCAGTTTTGGGACGAGCAGGAGTGACTGAAGAACTTTCAGATGCAAAAGACCACATTCCTGGATCTGTGTGCTGAGCTCACCCAGCCATCCAATGCAGGGACACCAGAATGAGAGCTGCACTTACACTTGAGGAGTTGCCATTGTGTTCTGGAAGCTGGCAGTACCGGATTACTACCAGTCACTGGGAAATCATTTTGAAGTTGGAAAATCCACAGTGGGAGCTGTTGTCAAGCAAGTGTGTAGAGCCACTAATCATCTCCTGCTACACAGGACTGTGACTCTTGGCAATGTGCAAGAAATAGGGTTGGATTTGTAGCAATGGGGTTCCTGAACTGTGGTGCGGTGATAGACGAATGCATATCCCTATTTTGGCATCAGGTCACCTTGCTACTGAGTACATCAACAGAAAGAGATACCTTTCCGTGGTTATGCCAGTGCTAGTGGATCACCACAGAAACTTCCCCGATATCAGTGTGGATTGATCAGAGAAGGTACATGATGCTTACATTTCTAAGAACACAGGACTGTTCAGAAAGTTGCATGATGGGACATTCTTTCCTGAGCAGCTGATTTCCATTGGCGATGTGGAAATGCCAGTAGTGTTTTGGGGGGCCCAGTCCACCCCTTGATCCCCTGGCTCATGAAGCTGTGCACCAGCCAGCTGGATAGTGTCAATGAAAGATTCAATTAGCAACTCTGTAGGTTCAGAATGACAGCTGAATGTGCTTTAGGTAGATTGAAGGGTTGTTGGTATTGTTTACTCACTGTATGAGAACTCAGTGAGAAGAACAGCCCAATGGTTGTGTTGTGCGCTGCATAATACCAGTGAGGCAAAAGGGGAAAAGCTGCTGCCAAGGTTGTGATGGTTTCCAGGGTAGCTGGGTATGGCGCATGACCAGCACGTGTTAAGCATTCTGCAGGATACATGACTCAAATTCAACCCTTAAAAACATATGGGGAGGTTATGTTTGTGTTTTTGTGTATTTACATATATATTGGTAGAGGTCAACAATGTAATCAAACAGTCATTGTCTATGCTGTATTCTATTAATTCAGAGATCAAAAGAACTTCTTAACAGTTAAATGAACTGTAAACATAGGATATCACTGTATTCATCTCTCTTCGAAATGTGTAGCAAATCATCTGTGAATGGTGGAAAAACAGGCAATTGCCTTATGTTAATTCGTGTAGCTAATTGCCGGTGATGCTTGGAAATTGACCTACTTCAAAGTCGCCTTGATTACCTATTGTTGGTCTAAGGACTCAGACCTGTCAAAGAAGGCCTGGAATTGTATAAAAGACTCTTGGGTCCTGATCCTGTCATCTCAGATCTGCTTGAGGTTTCATGCACGGGAAGCCTAAGCCACAAGGACTGAGTACCAGTTCTGACTGGATCACCCTGAATATAAACATTGGGCTATAACCTATGGACTAATTCTGAAGGAACTCCTTTGCAACTACAAAGCTCACCATCTCTACTATGAATCTGAACCTCAAGCATTGAACTCATGTCTGTATGTATACTGATCTTATAACCATACTCTCACTCTTTTCTTTTTAATTTTTTTTAAGTTTAGTTCATAAGAATTGGCTGTAAGCGTGTCTTTGGGAAAGGTCTGGAATATTCATTAACTTGGGAGATAATGTGTCTGATCCTTTGGGACTAACCTTTTTTGTATGATGAATAAGATTTTCATTAATTCTCATCATATCTGACTTGGGTGACTAAGTGGAGGCCTAAGGCTGTGTTACTTTAAGGGAACTGCGTTGTTGACTTCTGAGTAACCACTGAGATATAACAGAAGCTTCTTTTGTGCTGGCTTGGTAAATCTAAGTATTAGAATATTCATCAGCTTTGGGGATTGCCTGCCCCATTCTTTGAAGTTCACCCTAATTGAGTAACCTCAGCTGGCTTCCCTGAGATTCCGGTCACACCGGGACTGTGAGTCACCTTGTTACCCTTCTGCCTCCAGCATGAGGGACATTTGCTTGTTCTTAACTGGGTGTCAGCTCCATGACACCATCAGCCCAAGCACTCTCCTTTGGACTATGCCAGCTCTTACTTTGCCTTGCAGGTTTACAATAAGTGTGCCCCAGTTCCCGAACTCCTTTGAAATATTCCCCATGCTGTCCAGACCCTTATTCTCTGAACACTCACAGAAATACCAGGTCTGCTGTCCTCAAGGGAACAGTGTATACAGCAGCTTGTATGAACCAACTCAGGATCAGCACCTTGCTTTACATCACAGCACTAAGATGTATTTATAGTGGAACGAAGAATGAGTTTATTACCAAAGATTCAAAAGAGAGTGAGTAAGGATAATGGATACAAAAAGGGTTAACTATAAAACAAAATTATAATATGAGATTAAATTTTTAGAGATTAAATTTAACTATTAGGTTAACCTGTTTAATGAAGTTTATCTCACCCAAGACTTTTGCAGCATCTTCAGCCATGGCTGGTTGAGATCCTGTTTACATGAATGCAAATGCACTGCTCATTCTTAGGTGTAAGATGCTGGGGTATCTTCTTTGTTCCCCATTATAGTCCAGCAAACCTTTGAAGTATATCTCCAGATAAGGTTCTTTCCCCCCCACTGTGTGCTCTTCCCTGTTGACTTCATATCTCACTGCTGACTTCATATGTAAATGTGCCTCCATTGTGTTAGCTTACAATGCTTAATTTATATGCCGACAGAGAAACAGGTGAATAAACATCTTTTGTCTGACAAGAAACCTGTTTATCACTGCTATGATACAGAATCTAAGAACATATTTTCAGTACAGATGCATAATTCCTTTGTAGTATCTGTATGTACATTTCACAACAATAACAATGACCAGTATGACCCTGGCTTTCATTTCAGACCTCACATGATATTCTTTGGTGAACCAGAATTTGCAGACTATTATCAGGATAATCTTATAACCCCCTTTGCCAGTTGGCACTAAGGGGTCCTTGGGTTACAAGGCTGGAGGGGTGAGATGGCGCGGCTGTCTGCTGAACTCAAAGAGGTGGACAGCAGGGCTGTTACAACAGCCCCACATAAAGCTATGCATGGGAGGGAGGCTTTAAAGATTCATTTTCACAGCCAGCAACAATAGCATTCTGTCCTGAGGTAATATCTATCTTGAGTAATTTAAACTATGTATTTTTTGGTTTTTGCCTGCTGATATCTCTTCTGTTGTGCCTGCAACAAATTATAAATACAGCTAGGCCTGGGGCGTTGCTTTGTGCTATGAACTGCATGCTGCTTGCTGTACATTTATAAAGATGGCTGGGTGTTTTCTTGATGCAGTGAATTCTGTGGTGCTTGGTGTGCATTTATAAACACTGTTCAATTTCTTGACAGCTGCTGTGCATTCTGTAATATTTGTTGTGCACTAATAAAGATACTTTGAATGCAAAAATTCAGTGCACAAAATCAAGGTGTGAACAAACAAATAAAATGTCATACAGGCTCCTAACATACCTTAACGGGTTAAAAATTCCTATTGAAAAAAGAGGTAAACGTTTACGTCCATTTGTGTAAACAAAAAGGTGATTCAGTGTAGTTTGTTCTGGTTACACATATACCAAACTGTGGCTTTCACAAGTTAGTGTATGTGAACCTGTTGTGTTTCTTCCTGTACCCTGGTATGGAGTGACAGGGGTGGCAGGGGTTAGGATACAGTCTGTGATGCTACTGGAGGGGTGTAGGGAGCTGCAAGCATGGAGTTCTCCAAAGAGTGCAGAGGTTTATGAATCCAGGATTTTTGGACCTGTAGGTCAACCTCTGCAGCATTTGTGTTTGTTACCCATTATATCCAGGTGCACTTCATCTTCCTTGCCCTGCTGGGACTCCTGGGGCTTTTCCCTGTTGTCTCTGTTTTTCTCCATATGCTCTCGGACATATTGTCTCTCCAAGCCCTTTGTTTATGGCCCAATGCAGGATCTCTCAGAATATGTCCTACCAAGTCCTCTTCCCTTTCCTTCTCGTCAGAGTCAGGCATTCTGCGGGCCTGGAGGGGGAAATTCCTCAAGGCCACCATTCTGGAAGCTGCTGATAAAGAGACCAGGCACCACTGGATTTACAGTCACAACACAAAGTTTCAAAACTCCTTCCTTTACTCCCATAAAAACTTTTAATCAGACATGCTTATTGACACCGCCGCTTTGGAGATCCTCAGCACCGTGCTGCTCTCCAGCTCCAACCTGTTGAGTACGGTCTGACATGATATTGTTCGAGAATTTGCTTTGAATTGACTTCCCAACTTTTTATTTTCTCATGATAGACCAGGAAAGTCATGAAAAGTTAATACTGTTGTCTTGTACAGTGGGGGATGGGCTGAGTGCCATCTTTAAATGGCAGGGCAGGATGAAGGAGAAGAAGGAAAAGCAAATAAAACATTTTAAGGAAAAAGGCATCACACACTTACCCGAACTCCCTTCCTCTTCATCAGTGGGCTCATCCGCACTCAGTTGGCAGGACGGGCTAGACTCCTCCTGAGTTTCAAACAGGTCCTAGCTCACAGTATGTTTGGAGCCCCTGGTGCATCTTCCCCCTCCCCCTCCTCCTCCTCACTGTTCGCAGCACGAATATTTGTCTTGGGTTCCTCTCAGTTATCCACAGTGGTCTGCAGGGTGTTGGATGGGTCACCGCCACATACGGCATGCAGTTCATTGTAAAAGCAGCAGGTCTGCAGAGCAGCACCAGATTTCTTGTTGTCTTCCCTCACCTTGTGGTCTCCCTGGAGAAGTTCTTTCACTTTTATGTGGCACTGCTGCTGATTCCTGTCAGACCCCATTGTCTGCATCCTCTGTGCAATCTGCTCATAGGTGTCCATGTTTCTGCAGATGTTCTGTAGTGGGGCATGCACCGCCTCTTCCTCCCACAGGTCTAGGAGATCCAACACTTCCTGCCTGCTCCAGGTAGAAGTGCATTGAGTACCTCTCTGTGTATGTGGAGCTGGCATGGTTGGCTGGACACGAACAACAAAGATGAGCTGCCAGGTGAGTTCACCCAGGTCAGCAATCAGGAAAAGGCATTTAAAAAACATGTGGGGTGTTTGAAGTGTGTGTGAGGGGGAAGGGAGGCTTCTGATCTCCACAATCCCCGTGCAGCAGAGTTTAAAATTGTGAGCAGAAAGGTCACTTTCTTGGAGAATGGGGCTTTGCGGGACAGTGGCTGGAGGACTGTTAGATTTGACACAGGTCATGCTGTGTCTACACTTCTACTGTGTCAACCAAGTAGTTCAGCCATGACTGTGTGCCTATTCAGGGTGGTGGTTTTACTGTATCACCCTAGCAGGATGCTTATGTCAGCTGGTGATGCATTTGAGATACATGCATACATAAGTTGATGCAAGGCAGCAAGGCAGTTTACCCCAATCTCACTTTGTAGTTTAGGTCAGCCCTAAGTTTCTAGCCCTCTTGACTGGAATGTTAATGCCCAAATGTTGGCAGTGTGTAACTGATGCAGCCTTGTCTTTCTGAGGCTCCTGACAGCCTAACCCAATAGCTCTGGGAAGAGTGAAATCCCTTGCCCTCGTTAATATAATGGAGCTGTTAACACTAAAGCCCAGTGACAATCCTTTACTTGTCATCATTACCTAGTTCATTTTATCAGCTGGGATGTGAATGGAGCAGGAGTTTCAAGCCCAGAGTGGGTAGGGGAGGGAATTAGGAGTGGCTTCAGGGAAGGAAATGCAGGCAGAGTGAAGAGAGAAGGTATAGCGAGGCGGTGGGATACCCCGCAGCCCCGCGGAGGGACAAGCCTCCCCTAGCACCAAAGTGGGTGGAGCCAGTGGGTCCTGTGCCCGCCCCCCAGAGGTCACGGCGCAGGACAGGAAGTAAAAAAGCCCCGCTGCAAAGTTCAGTTGAAAGCCAGCTGCCGGAGAGGCCAGATACCTGTGGCCTAGCTCCGGGTTGGGGAACTCCAGCAGGGCGCGTCAGACCTGAGGACTGGCCAGGCCAACCGAGCCCACCCCTCGCCAGCTACCCCGAGGAGGAGCCAGGCCCACCCCTCGCCAGCTACCCCGAGGAGGAGCCGAGCCCACCCCTCGCCAGCTACCCCGAGGAGGAGCCAGGCCCACCCCTCGCCAGCTACCCCGAGGAGCAGCCGAGCCCACCCCTCGCCAGCTACCCCGAGGAGCAGCCGAGCCCACCCCTCGCCAGCTACCCCGAAGAGCAGCCGAGCCCACCCCTCGCCAGCTACCCCGAGGAGGAGCCAGGCCCACCCCTCGCCAGCTACCCGGAGGAGCAGCCGAGCCCACCCCTCGCCAGCTACCCCGAGGAGGAGCCGAGCCCACCCCTCGCCAGCTACCCCGAGGAGGAGCCACGCCCACCCCTCGCCAGCTACCCCGAGGAGCAGCCGAGCCCACCCCTCGCCAGCTACCCCGAGGAGGAGCCGAGCCCACCCCTCGCCAGCTACCCCGAGGAGGAGCCGAGCCCACCCCTCGCCAGCTACCCCGAGGAGCAGCCGAGCCCACCCCTTGCCAGCTACCCGGAGGAACCGATGGTGCTGGAAACCGCCAAGGACACCAGCCAAACCCAGCTACCTTATGAGGGGGAGTCCAGAAGTAGCCCAGGGGCAGCCGACCCTGGCCTGGCCTCAGCAGGGCCAAAACCAATGTCAGTGTGTTGCGGTCAGGATCCCCACTGACGCAGCAGCGAGTCTTCTGCCGCTGCTAGGGCCCTGGGCTGGGTCGCAGTGGAGCGGGTGGGCCTGCATCCCCGCTGCCACTCCACTCACGGGTGGCAGTCTCCCCATTGCACCAGACACTCAGAAACCTGAGCTCCTGACTGTGTGTTTGCTGCCCCGCCCTGACCTAGGGCCAGGGCTCATATTGAACTATTGGCTCAGCCCCTGCCTAAGGGCCTGAGCTCCTGACTGTTTGTTTACCGGCCAGCCCTGACCCAGGGCTTGGGCCCAGAGCGAACTAGTGCGAGGCAGTGGGATACCTCACAGCCCCACTGAGGGACAAGCCTCGGCCGAGCCCTTCTGCAGGAGAGCTACAGAGACAGGGAAAGGGGAGAGAAGCAGAAAGAGTAGGAGGGGAAGGGAAAGAAACAAAGAACAGAAATGGCCGTGGTCCTCATGGAGACTATAGTTCCCTATTCAGTGATTCTGAATGCGCCTGAGCTACTATCATAATTGTGTGTGAATGCCCTGATCTCAACTGATTCCTAACCCAACTGCTGGTGCAAGGGGCCAGAGTCTGGCCACAAATGGCCTGCAAGAAGTTTGCTGCTGCTGCTGCTGCTGTAATGGTGATGGAGGCAGCTCTTGTACCAGCTTCCCACCTATCCCTCCCCCAATGTCAGGGGAGGGAGGAAACAGGGTGGGGTGGGTGTAGCTATAGCAGAGTTCTGCTTTGCCAGTTCTCCATTGGTATAGGCTCCATTAGGGACCCTACAGCTGTGGTGTAAATTAGCGTCAGCCTTCAGGCATGTTAACGGTCTCCATGGCTGGCATAAACCAGCCTCAGAATCAGGACTGGTGTATGCCCCCCGTCCATGTGCACCAACTTCCTCTCTATCCAGGGGGTGCTCAATCCCCCCTCCACCCCAGGCCCTGCCCCTATTCCACCCCTTCCCCAAACTTCCACCCTGCCTCTTTTTGCCCTCGTTCCACCCTGTCCCTGCCCCCACTCCACCCCCTTCCCCCAAGACCTCACCCTGCCCCGCCTCTTCCTACCCCTGCCCCAGCTCTTTCTGCCCCCGCCCTGCCTCTTTCCACCCACTCTCTGGATCGTGCCCTGTCCTCACTTCTCCCCCTCCCTTCCAACACCTCCTGCATGCTGCGGAACAGCTGGTGGGCTGGAGGCACTGGGAGGGAGGGGGAGAAGTTGATCAGCAGGGCTGCCGGTGGGGGGAATCTGCTGAGGGGGAAGGTGGCAGCTGGCTGGCAGTGGGTGCTAAGCACCCACTATTTTTTTTCATGGGTAGTCCAGGGCTGCAGCACCCATGGAGTCAGTGCCTGTGCCTCTGACAACCTAGCCCTCTCTTGAATTAGTTAAACTTGGCCACAGGAGAGAACCTAACCTTGAAATTTAGTTGTTATATTAAGATCATAATCTTTCTAGCCTTGATCTTTATGCAAACTTTCCATTGGCATCAGTGGGTGACCTGCTGTGCATCTAGGGGAATATGCAGACCTACATGTACGGACCATAATTAAAATTGGAGTGACTCCCTAATCTAATGGCCTAAAATCTGGAGCTGCCGCATTTATTATCTGTTAGGTACAGCCAATGTGCTCAGCACTGTACAAGACATGAAAATAAAGACAGTCCCTGCCAAATAGGTTATAATCTAGATAGAAGATAGACAAAGAGAAGACAGAACATCTTGGGAAACCAGAGAAGGCTTCTCAAGTGTCATTTATTTTATTATTATTATTATTATTATTATTCAGCATGGAAGAAATGAGATTTTAGGGGAGAGCTGAGCAAGGAAAGGGTGATGGCTTATGAACTGAGACAAGAGACTGAGAACTTTCCCTGTATAACAGATAGCATGGACAAAGATACAGAGGGAGGGTGGAAAAAGGGAATGAAAGGGGTGGAACTGTTGGCAGATGGGGGTCAGAAACAGGGATGTGGTCATTGATAAGGTCCTAGATATATGTTGGGGTGGAATTGTTGCTAGTTTCAAGGTACAAGACTTTTGAACTGGGTACAATGAGCATGGGGAAGGCAGTGAAGACATTCAAAAAAGAGCATGACATGTCAGAGGGATGGTCAAGGAAGAACATTTTGGTGGTGGCATTTTGGATGGTCTGGAGAAGGGGTGATATGGATATTACGGAGGCTGGAGAAGAGAAAGCAGCAGTACGTGGATTGAGATGATTAGGTCTTGGACAAGACAAATAGCTGATGGGACAGAGAGGAAGGATCAGAATTCTGATATCTTGTGGGGGAAGAAATGGCAAGGCTTGCTCATGGACTGGATGTGTGAGACGGAGAGCGAGGATTCAAAGATGACTCACGGTTACGTGTCTGGTAGCAAGGTGCATGACTGGGAGCCATTAAGAAGATCTGTGTTTTATGATACAGACTCTGCAAATAAAACTAGCCTGGCACTGTTGGTCTGAAATACTAGGGTTTATTTATGTCAATTACAGTGAATGAGCAATGAATTTTCAGTTGTTATGTTCTCTCCAGTCATCTACCCTGATTCTCCAATGATAGTCCACACTGTGGTAATTAGAGGGGTTTTATGACTGACTTCTAGCAGAAAAAGCCCTGGTTTTCTGTTTGATTTGGAGGCAAAGTCGTCTGCACTGCAGTCTGCAGCATCAGTGCCAAGGGTTTGACTTTATTTGCAGCTGAACATTGAGAATTCTGAGTGAACTCAAGGCAGTCTCTCACATTCTGTTCTTTTGTGCGTGAGTTGCAGCAAGACTCATGGCACTGAATAAGCTGAAGAGATTGCTGGAATTGTCAATGCAATCATCCTGGATTTATGTACTGCAGAGTACCTGGAAGAAATGCTCAGAACCCCTGGGAGGCATCACTTTCTGTCAGGCCCTAAAAAAAAGTTTCTTACAACTCTTAGTTGAGTGAAGATTAAGTTAATTATATCTGTGACAGGTGAAGGATGGGGCACCGTGTTCCCCTTATGCAGGCAGACAGCACAAAGCTTATGCCTCAATGATGTTCTATTTAAATCCCCAAAATATGGTTTATGTGGGACTTGAGCATGCTGGTCTACTTCACAGGTCTGCATTTCACCTGGAAGAATTAGCATGGGTTTGGAAGTGTCTAGGAACTCCTGTTCAAATCTTGGTTCTGTCACTGACTCTCTGTGTGACTTGGGGTAAATCACTCAGTCTTTTGTTCCTATTTTCCTTTTTGGTAAAAGGGGGTGCAGAGCACTTATCTGCTTCACAGCTGTGCTCGTAAAGCATGGTGTGATTGTCTGATGTGAAATGCTCCGCTCTGCCCTGGTGTGAAGTAGGGGTTGCTATACTCACCTACTCCACACGGGGGATGTAGTGATGTGTTTGCACTGTTCTTGGAAAAGGGAAAGCTCCATCTAAGAAATGATTATATGTTCCTGCCACTTGGAGGTGCAGAGAGTGTTGCTGCACATGCAGAATGAGCATCCTGCTCTGTAACCTACTTATATTGAATTCACAGGTGCACAGGAAGGCTTGTGGGGGAAGATTCTCAGGATAGGAGAGGGTCTGGGGGAAGAGGAAGCTCTTTCTGGAGACACAGAAGCTGATTTAACAAAGAAACACCAATGTGCATGGTACAGCATTGAGGCTTTTGGGCTCTGCTGTAATGGATGTCTTAGCAGGCTAAACATCAAGATCCTAAGGATAGGTCTACACTGCAATTACACACCTGTGGTTGGCTTGGGTCAGCTGACTCAGACTTGCAGGGCTCAGGCTGTGGGACTTTAAAATTGCAGTGTAGACTTTCGAGCTTTAGCTGGAGCCTGTGTCCTGGGACCCTCCCCGTTCACCCCCCCCGCCCCAATTATGCCCATGAGCATGTAAGCAGGGTCTGATTGAACTCTCCAATGACAAGTATCAGAGGGGTAGCCATGTTAGTCTGGATCTGTAAAAAGTGACAAAGAGTCCTGTGGCACCTTATAGACTAACAGAAGTATTGGAGCATAAGCATGCGTCTGACGAAGTGGATATTCACCCACGAAAGCTTATGTTCCAATACTTCTGTTAGTCTTTAAGGTGCCACAGGACTGTTTGTCGCTTCTCCCATTACAGCTAGTTGGGGAGGGGGAAAGACTTCAGAAGCAAACTGTATTTACATGAACACACCTACTCTGCGTAGGTATCTAGCAGACAGGAGCTGCGTAGCTCCAAGTGATCAGCTTTGGCTGGTGTTGGATTACAAACCACTTTAGTACTGAATGCAGGGGTAGTGAAATGCTGTTATCAGTGTGTTGTCATTATTGTATGAATGAAGGGGAGCAGAACTGTGCTTAACCTGTCCCAAATGAGGAGGTCACCCTCAGCTGAAGGGACCTCATTAAACCAGTGGCTCAAATGCCAGAGTCCTGTGAAAGTAAAAGGGGTGGGGATAGGCATCTCAGCCAGGCAGTCTGGATTCTTCCTAAAGGTCCCCAGAGTGGTTTAACCTATTCCTCCCCACCATTCAAAGATACAAGTAAATAAGCTTCATTAGGAGCCTTTTGTTATTTTAAGTACTCAGTAAGAGCTGAAATCACTTGAGATGGGGCAGTGTTTCTGCCCAGCCTGCTGAGAGCCAAAAATCACTAAGGGTATGTCTACACTATGAAATCAGGTCAATTTTATAGAAGCTGATTTTTTAGAAATCAACTGTATACAGTCAATTGTGTGTGTCCCCAATAAGTGCATTAGATCAGCGGTGTGTGTCCACAGTACCAAGGCTAGTGTCAACTTTCAGAGCATTGCACTGTGGTAGCTATCCCACAGTTCCCGCAGTCTCTGCCACCCATTGGAATTCTGGGTTGAACTCCCAATGCCTGATGGGGCAAGAACATTGTTGCAGTTGGTTTGGGATACATGTCATCAGGCCCCCCTCCCTCCATGCAACAGCAGACAATCGTTTCTCGCCTTTTTTCCTAGGTTACCCGTGCAGACGACATACTACGGCAAGCATGGAGCCCACTCAGCTCACCATCACCGTACATCTCCTGGGTGCTGCTGGCAGACGCGGTACTGCAGTGCTACACAGCAGCAGCTCCTTGCCTTCACGGCAGCAAATGGTGTAGTACGACTGCTAGCTGTCGTCATTGTCTCCTGGGTGCTGCTGGCCAACCTCGGTAAGGTGGGTCAGGGGTGCCTGGGCAGACATGGGTGCTCCTGGCCAGCCTCAGTGAGGTTGGTCAGGAGTGCCTGGACATAAATGGGAGTGACTCCAGGTCATTCTCTTCTTTAAGTTTTGTCTCATAGAGATTCAGTCCTGCCTGGAATATCATGCAAGCTGGAGACTTCTGCCTCAGGCTGCTCTCCCAGCTGGCAGCACCACGCGGTCACGTCTACCCCTTGCTTCCATGGCTCATGAAGCCTGGACAGTAGTAAGGAGCAGTTCAACTATAGGCTGAGCAAGTGCAGAATGGTGGCAGAATGTGCATTTGGACGTTTGAAAGCTTGCTGGTGCAGTTTACTGCCTCGGTTAGACCTCAGTGAAACCAATATTCCCATCGTTATTACCGCTTGCTGTGTGCTCCACAATATCTGTGAGAGTAAGATGGAGATGTTTATGGCGGGCTGGGAGGTTGAGGCAAATCACCTGGCCGCCGGTTACACACAGCCAGACACCAGAGCAGTTAGAAGAGCACAGCAGGGCGCGCTGCACATCATAGAAGCTTTGAAAACCAGTTTCATGACTGGTCAGGCTACGGTGTGATAGTTCTGTTTGTTTCTCTTGATGAAAATCCACTCCCTTGGTTCACTTTACTTCCCTGTAAGCCAACTGCCCTCCCCTCCCCACTTTGATCACCGCTTGCGGAGGCAATAAAGTCATTGTTGTTTCAAATTCATGCATTCTTTATTAATTCATCATACAAATGGGGGGGATAACTGCTAAGGTAGCCCGGGAGGGGTGGGGGAGGAGGGAAGCACTGGGTGGGGTGGTGGAGGAGGGGAGGAGGGAAGGACAAGGCCACACTGCACTTCAAAACTTATTGAATGCCAGCTTTCTGTTGCTTGGGCAGTCCTCTGGGGTGGAGTGGAGTTCTGATAGCATGGATTCGTCTTCCCATACTGCGATCAGATCCAGTACCTCCCATTCGGTCCATGCTGGAGATTTTCTGCGATTCTGGGACTCCATGGTCACCTCTGCTGATGAGATCTGCATGGTCACCTCTGAGCTCACCACGTTGGCCAAACAGGAAATGAAATTCAAAAGTTCGTGGGGCTTTTCCTTTCTACCTGGCCAGTGCATCTGTGTTGAGAGTGCTGTCCAGAGCAGTCACGATGGAGCACTCTGGGATAGCTCCCGGAGGCCAATACAGTCGAATTGCATCCACACTACTCCAAATTCGACCTGGCAGGGTCGATTTCAGCGCTAATCCCCTTGTCGGTAGGAGTACCAAAATCAATTTTAAGCGCCCTTTAAGTCGACAGAAATGGCTTCGTCGTGTGGACGGGTGCAGGGTTAAATTGTTTATTCCGGGGCATTGGTTCTGTACTGACTGAACAAAGAGAGCCACCTACTGAATTATCCACAGCAGTTGCTGGAAGTTTCTCCACATAAACACTCTAACGCTGCTAAATTCGACCTAAACTCGTAGTGTAGACCAGGGCTAAGAAACTGACTTGCAGAGGTCACAGCAGAGAGGCAGGTGGCAGCAGAAGGTGACTGATGGGTAGTTGGCGAAAGTGGCAAGCAGTAGGCCAGTGGGAGTGGCTGGCAAAAGTGGCCAGCAGTTGACTGGCGGGGCAGCAGCGGCTGGCAGAGCAGCCAAGCATTGAGGCACAGCGGCTGGCGGGGCATCCAGCCAGAGCAAGTGTTCAGATGGCGGAACAAGCCAGCTTCCTTCTTCCCCAGGTGGGAGATGAATTCACACAGATGTGCCCCTGAACCCTGGGTCCTCACTGACCAAGGACAACCACTGTGAGTGGGGTATAGTGAGGGAGCAGAGGGGAGCACAGTAAAGGAACTGTTGGTTGTAGAACTCAAAAGCATGAGGCAGAGGACTCTGTCCCATGCACTCTAGGGTGGGTGTCCTGCTCACAGTTTTAGGTTTAGTAATCCTGCTTGTGGCATCTTCCCTAATTAACGTCCGGTGACTTCTCTTCTTTCATTAAAAGTTTATTTTCTACACTCAGACTCTGTGCTTGTGGGTGGGGAAATAGTGCCTCTCAGCTCGAGCCGGTTCTGTGTTGTATTGTTGAAAAGGAACCCCTAGATATTGAACTTGTCCCTGGTTGTTGCCGGCTCCACCTGGCAGAAGGGTTACAAGCAGAATATCTGGTGCTCCTTCTGATCCCTGGCTGGTGCAGCGACCTTTTGGAACGACTGTCACTGGTACTCTTTAATACAGTCCCTAGGTAGCTTTAACTTTACCACAGAGGCCATTACAGCCCCTGGCCAGCCCAGGCTCCTTTCCCCTCTATCCTCTTCATTGATGCTGAGTTTATACGCTGTGCAGCTGGGAATCTGGCCCAAGTTAGAATTAGTTAGTCTTTTTAGAGCCAGAGGTTCAAATCTAGATCCATCTGGCTGAGCCCTTCATCTTCAAGGTTCATAAATTAAGCTCCATGCAGTTAGTTCCCTGTGTGGATTTTTCAGAGCTCCATGCAGCATTCTGTGCGCCAGTTGGCTGCTACTCTTCACCCCTGGGGCCACTGCAATTCAATGGCGCAATATGTTGATAATTTGTCAAGTGCTGCAGGAAGAAAAGTGCTACATAAATGTAAAATAATATTATAATCCAACCTACTGAATCAGGGCACGCTGAGCTGGGACATCTATCTTACTAGGACGTTTCCCAGGGAATTGATTTAGCCTAATGGCAATTACTGCTGCTTAATCAGGACAGTATTTAGGATAAATTCTGTTTAATGAGGATCCGTTTAGCTACTACCAGATAATGAAGGGATGAATAAACAGATTTTCAATAGATATGAGATTCTGAGGTCATGTCTCCTTATACAAATAAAGATTAAGATGTATATTTTCGTGGGTAATACCAACAATCAGAATTATCTAAAAGTACAGAAAATTAGTTCCTCTGCAACCCATGTTCACTAGGATCGTGGTGGGTTTGTGTGTCTGACCTGGACATCCAACTTGATGTAAAAATCCATCACAAACCTTGGTAAATTGTTCCACTTCTTCATTACCCTCACTGTTAAAATGTTGTGCCTTATTTCCAGTCTGAATTTGTCTAGCTTCAGCTTTCATCCACTGGGTCTTGTTATACCTTTCTCTGCTAGATTGAAGAGCCCATTATCAAATTATTGTTCCTCATGTAGGTACTTGTAGATTATGATCAAATCACCCCATAAGACTCTCTTTGATAAACTAAATAGTTTGAGCTCCCTGAATTTCTCTCTGTAAGGCACATTTCCAGTACTTTAATTATTCATGTGGCTCTTCTTATTCTCCACTGGAAATCAACGTACCTGCCTCAGCAGGGAGTAGTAAAAGGGTATGTGGTGACCAGAAAAATCACAGCCCACCACCTGCGTGCTGCTGGGATCACTACACTTATCTGAGAGGAAAAAGTGGAGCCTAAGGATATGTCTATGCTGCAGTTTAAAATCTGTGGCTGGCCTGTGCTGGCTGACTCGGGCTCGCGGGGCTCAGGCTAAGGGGCTGTTTACTTGTGGTGTAAATGTTTGGGCTTGGGCTAGAGCCTGGGCTCTAGGATCCTGCAGGTGAGAGGGTCCCAGAGCTTGGCCTGCAGCCCAAGTTTAAAAGTCTATACTGCAATTTAACAGCCCCTTAGCCTGAACCTCAAGAGCCCAAATCAGCTGGCACAGCCAGCTGCAGATGTTGAATTTCAGTGTAGACATATCCTGAGTTGCAATGGCGATAAGTTGAGAGATCTGTAGGGTCACAGCAAAATATAAATGGAGAAAAAAACCTTCTTACCAATTCTACCTTCCTTACAGGCAAAGTCATGTGGAATCCCTGTCATACTTCCTGCCCATTCTACTGTCTTCCTCTCACTCACCTCCTTCCCTTATACACCCCAGTCACAGTCAGTGTAACTTGACAAGGGCGGTATGGGTATGACTTTGTGGAAGGTAGGGTTGCTAGGTGTCTGGTTTTCGAGTGGAATGCCCGCTCAAAAAGGTACCGCTGACTGGAGCTGTGCTGACCAAGTTGCTAAAAGTCCGGTCGGCGGTGCAGTAGGGCCCCGGGGCTAAGGCAGGCTCCCTGCTTGCACTAGCTCCGCACTGCTTCTGGAAGTGGCTTCCAGGTCCTTGTGGCCCCTAGGCGCATGGGCAGCCAGGGAGGCTCTGCAGCTCCCATTGGCTGGGAACCGCGACCAATGGGAACTGTGGGGGCGGTGCCTGCCGGCACGAGGACAACTCATGGAGCCAACCTGGCTGATGGCCACCCATGTGCGTAGGGGTTGCAGGGACCTGGCAGCCACTTCCTGGGAGTCGCAGTAAGCACCACTGGCACCCTGCACCCCGAACCCCTCCCGCATCCCAACTCCTTACCCCAGCCCGAGTCCCGTCCCACACCCAAACTCACTCCTGAAGCCTGTACCCTGCACCTCCAAACACCCCAACCTCCTGCCCCAACCCTGAGCCCTCTTCTACACCCCACACCCTTTATCCCTGGCCCAACCCCAGAACCCACACCCCCAACTGAAGCCCTCACCACCCCTGCACCCCAAACATAGAATCATCGAATATTAGGGTTGGAAGAGACCTCAGAAGGTCATCTAGTCCAATCCCCTGCTCAAAGCATGACCAACACCAACTAAATCATCCCAGCCAGGGCTTTGTCAAGCCTGACCTTAAAAACTTCTAAGGTTGGAGATTCCACCACCTCCCTAGGTAACCCATTCCAGTGCTTCACCACCCTCCTAGTGAAATAGTGTTTCCTAATATCCGACCTAGACCTCCCCCACTGCAACTTGAGACCATTGCTTCTTGTTCGGTCATCTGCCACCACTGAGAACAGCCTAGCTCCATCCTCTTTGGAAACCCCCTTCAGGTAGTTGAAGGCTGCTATCAAATCCCCCCGCCCCCACTCTTCTCTTCTGCAGACTAAATAACTCCCATTTCCTCAGCCTCTCCTTGTAAGTCATGTGCCCCAGCCCCCTAATCATTTTGTTGCCCTCCACTGGACTCTCTCCAATTTGTCCACATCCCTTCTGTAGTGGGGGGACCAAAATTGGATGCAATACTCTAGGTGTGGCCTCACCAGTGCTGAATAGAGGGGAATAATCACTTCCCTTGATCTGTTGGCAATGCTCCTACTAATACAGCCCAATATGCTGTTGGCCTTCTTGGCAACAAGGGCACGCTGCTGACTTATATCCAGCTTCTTGTCCACTATAATCCCCAGGTCCTTTTCTGCAGAACTGCTGTTTAGCCAGTCAGTCCACAGCCTGTAGCGATGCATGGGATTCTTCCTTCCTAAGTACAGGACTCTTCATTTGTCCTTGTTGAACCTCATCAGATTTCTTTTGGCCCAATCCTCCAATTTGTCTAGGTCACTCTGGACCCTATCCCTACCCTCCAGCGTATCTACCCCGCCCCCCAGATTAGCATCATCTGCAAATTTGCTAATCCCATCATCCAGATTATTAATAAAGATATTGAACAAAACCGGCCCCAGGACTGACTCCTGAGGCACTCTGCTTGATACCAGCTGCCAACTAGACATCGAGCTGTTGATCACTACCTGTTGAGCCCGACAATCTAGCCAGCTTTCTATCCACCTTATAGTCCATTCATCCAATCCATACTTCTTTAACTTGCTGGGAAGAATACTGTGGGAGACCGTATCAAAAGCTTTGCTAAAATCAAGATATATCACATCTATTGCTTTCCCCATATCCACAGAGCCAGTTGTCTCATCACAGAAGGCAATCAGGTTGGTCAGGCATGACTTGCCCTTGGTGAATCCATGTTGACTGTTCCTGATCACATTCCTCTCCTCCAAGTGCTTCAAAATGGATTCCTTGAGTACCTGCTCCAAGATTTTACAGGGGACTGAAGTGAGGCTGACGGGTCTGTAGTTCCCTGGCTTCTCTTTCTTCCCTTTTTTAAATATGCGCACTATATTTGCCTTTTTCCAGTCGTCCGGGACCTCCCCTGATCGCCACGAATTTTCAAAGATAATGGCCAATGGCTCTACAATCATATCAGCCAACTCCCTCAGCACCCTTGGATGCATTAGATCTGGACCCATGGACTTGTTCATGTCCAGCTTTTCTAAGTAGTCCTTACCCTGTTCTTTCACCACTGGGGGCTGCTCACCTCCTCCCCATACTGTGTTGTCCAGTGCAGCAGTCTGGGAGTTGACCTTATCTGTGAAAACTGAGGCAAAAAAAGCATTGAGTACTTCACCTTTTTCCACGTCATCTGTCACTATGTTGCCTCCCCCATTCAGTAGGGGTCCCACACTTTCCCTGACCTTCTTCTTGTTGCTAACATACCTGTAGAAACCCTTCTTGTTACCCTTCACATTCCTTGCTAGCTGCAACTCCTAATGTGACTTGCCCTTCCTGATTACACCCCTGCATGCTCTAGCAATATTTTTATACTCCTCCCTAGTCATCTGTCCAAATTTCCACTTCTTGTAAGCTTCCTTTTTGAGTTTAAGCTCACCGAAGATTTCACTGTTAAGCCAAGCTGGTTGCCTGCCATATTTGCTATTCTTTCTGCACATTGGGATGGTTTGTTCCCACGCTCTCAATAAGGCTTCTTTAAAATCCAAAGGTGCCCCACACAACTTTAACCCAACCCTTGAATCCTCAATTTCCTTGAGCCCAAATCACATGTAATCCATGTGTCTCCACTCAGCTGTTTAACGGGGAAGAAATTGGAAAAACAGGTACTTTCCCAAGTTCCATTTACAAATAAAGCCTCACCCACAAACCAAGCTCTGCCCACTTGAAATGCTAAAATGAGATGTCAAAACAGGACATCACTGCATCTATTTACATGTCACTCACAATTTGAAGTTTAGATTTGCAACCATCAGGGCTAGAGACTTAATTTTTGAAAATGAAAGCTTAGCTCCTGAAACATTAGCAGGCAGCTTTCAAAGAAGGACCAACCCACCAAACACTGTCCCACTTTAATTTCTGGCCACAACACGTGCAGACTCAGCACTGACAATATAAGCCACAAACACCACTACCCAGTGCAATACTTGATGTACAAAGATAGGCATTAATTATCTACCCACTGGATATGTGCTAAATATTTGAGCAGAGTCTAGTTTTTGATTCATCCATCCCTCACAAAAGAGGAACACCAATATTTTGCATCTGGAAAGAGGAAAGATGATCTGTGGTTAAAAAAGAGAACTAGGTGCTATGTCTACCTCCAACATTCCTGTGTAACTTTGGGAAGGTCACTTCATCTCTGTATTTGGGTATTTTTTGTTTTTGTTTTTCAAATGCTACCTTAACTTTTAATTCTGAATGTTCAGACATTTCTGCTTTTAAAAATGACAATGTTCTTTTAAGGCTTTTCCCTCATTACTTCATGGATATGAGTTAAATGAAGTCCCCCCCCCCTTCTTCTTGGAATTTTTGTTCTGCTCACCAAAAAATGTTACATAACTCTCACATTTGGAGAACTGTGCTAGTCTTCAGTATCTGAGCAGTGCTCCTTTACACTACTAGTTGTGAGAAAAGTATTTCTTATTTTCTTTCCTTGCATTTTCTTTCCTTCCATTGACTCTAAAGTTCTTTGCAGATGTTTAGGGCATTATGTTCTGTTCCAGTGGAAGACTTGGGAACAAATGTATGCTAGAAAAATGTTTTTTTATAATGTGCTCTCTGTGTGTGTGTCATTATTGCTACCAGTAGTTCTATACCTAACATTTGTGCCTGTCTCAGTTTCTTCTGGGAAAAGTTATCTTCACTTCTGAGATCTGGAAGGGTATCATTCAAAGCATCTATTAAAAGCACATTAATCCCCAAATGCTTTCCCAGATTTATGTTGCAAGTAAATTATTGGGTTCCAATAATAAATAACAAGTATTGGCTAAAAATATCATCGGGAAGGATTAAAATCAACAAGGTGACTTTTATGTGATTGAGGATTAGTTGTTACCCATATTCTCTTAGGAATTTGAAGAGTGAACAATTATATCACTGCTTCAGAGGCACCCTTTTTGATTACTTATCCCAGAAGTCTTCAAAGTTTAAACATGCAAATATTACTATTATTATTTCTCAAACATCAGCTGTATGCTTGACACTGTGTAAATAGATAAGAAAGCACCATTCATGCCCCATGGAATTTGCAATTCAGCATACAGACAAAACAGTTCAGCCAAATATAATACACCAGCTGATGATGTGAGATTGAGGTGGTCTGGGAAACTTGCAGAGGTCACTATGAAAGATTTGAGAGTCCTTGGAGAATATGCTGGGAACTTTGGAAAAAAAACTGTATTTTTTTAAAGCATATATAAAAAAGAACCCCAAACATGGTGAAAGTGTAGAACACGCACCCACCAGGACTAAATTTAAAAGATGTGCTTAGCAGTGAACACATGCATAGCATATGGATGCAGCTGACGGAAGAGTTGCTGGACTCCATTCAAGATACCACTCACACAGCAGATGAACCATCATAAATTTAAGCTACATAAGTCACATCCTCACCACTAAGGTTCCATTTAGTTATCTGCAAATACAGTTCAGTGTCAGAATGTGGATAACTAGCTTTGTTGTCTTCTGAAAGTATAGACATTTCTGTGCAGGAAAATGATTATGGACACATAACATAGACAAGTCCTCACCCGCTCTTTACCTCTCGTGAATTTCCTACCTTGGCATCTTTTACTTCATAGACTCTCTGCCTAACAGATTTTGCACAGCATTTTGTCATTTGGTTCTTTATGATTGCTCAGTGAAAAACAGGCACTATTCCTCAGCATTATCTTTTACAAAAATTTCTACAATTGAGTTAAGCTTCTAGAACAGATTAATAGCTTTGCAGAGTTACATCTTTGCCAAGTCTTCTTCACACACACACACAGACAGACACGTAGCCACCACAAAAGACAATAACCTTGAAAAGGAAAACACATATAAATTCCTGTTATGTCTCTTTAATTTCCATGATCACTACTGTTTATCCTCTTGTCTGAACTTTCACATCACTGAGCCAGACCAGACCTCAGCTGGACCTATATGAATGTCAGGTTATTGGTGTTCTTCAGTGATTTACCATTATTAAAGTATTTTATCAAAAAAGCTATAGTATACCAGCATGACCAATAGAACGGATAGACATTTACTGAGCAAACCCAAATATTCTTTTATTTCCAGTGCAATATCTGAGCCATAACATATTCTTATCCCATTGCTTGAAAAAAAATGAATGATTTTTGCTTTGCACAATTCTTTTAAGGATAATTTGATAAGTGACTGCCTCGAATTCATTAATTAAAATCCTAGGTTTCTAGGTGGGCCGAAAAATTACGGATGCCCCCTGAGTTATGCTAGCACTACACAAAATATTAACTTCCATTCCCAACTGTGCATTTTTGAATCTTGTGCGCTGCTCTTCATTTAAGGGACTAGCACCATGCTATTTAAACACTGATTACACCTAGATAATCCAAATTATATTATATGAGGGATAGGGAATTTGAGTGATTTTAATTCTTCATAGGATAGAAAAAATTCAAAAGTAGACATTCTGTTTAATGACTTTTAGGAAACTATTCTTCCTCTTTAACATAGTTTTGGTTTTTTAAAATTGATGAGCCCAAACCAAACTCCTGTCTCCTAATATTCAGATTTTGAGGCAGTTTGGATCTGGAGCTCGATATGAATTTCGTGGCTTGTCCGTATTTCTATAATGGGCTGAACTGAAACCACAGATCTAAGCATTCAGTAAATTTCTGATAAAATCAGGGTTGGTCAGGATGATGATGATAATTATTAATAAACATTATTGTAGCACCCAAAGGCTCCTGTCAAGTTTGGGACTGTATTGCACTCTATTGTGCTGTATAAACATAGATAAAGAGACCTGTAGAGTTTATGATCTAGAAGATGACTGGTTGTGGATGGGAATACAACAAATGTCATCCAAATAACCAATAATAATAATAACATGGTCATAACTGGTGTCATTTTGTCAGTTATATGTGTTGGTGTTGGTGTTGTTAAGTAGCATGAGGAGAAATGCATGAATGCGGCAGTTAATAAAAGTGAGGGAGCAGGAAAAGGAAGGAGGAAAGAGACAATCATAACTCATCACCTGCTTACCCATGGTCAACAGATAGGGTTTTGTAGGTATTGCAACAGGGATGGTTTTTAAGGAGAGGTTTGGAAGAGGATAGGGTAGTAGCTGTATGGCTGCTTTTCCAGATTTTTTCCCCATGTATAAAAGGCATAACAGGAGAAAGCATGAAGTTGTCTGAGGGAAAAGTAGATTGATGTGTGGTCTGGAAATGTTGGAAGAGCAAAGGTAGGATCAACTTCCTGGTAAATCACTAGGGCAGGAAGTTAGCATAAGATAAGATGTAAAGGACTTTAAAGGTAAAAACAAGAAGTTTCCATGTGATATAGAAATGAAGAAGGAGCCAGTGGAAGAATTGGAGAGGGGATTGATGTGGGGACAAACCAGGAAGATTAAGCAGCAGCATTTTGAATGCAGTAAGGGAGGCAAAGTTGCAATACTGAAAGCCAAAGATGAAGTAGTCAAAGACAAGGAGAAGAAGGTTCTGGGCAAGAATTTTGGTAGTGCAAAGTAAAAGGAAAGACCGGGGCTTAGAGCTATTATGTAAGAAGGTTAGCAGCAGAGGTGAAAGTAAGCCAGTCCGGTATGGTGTATGGGCAAGAGCCGGTACGCCGTGCCAGACTGGACCGGCTTCTCCAGAGGTGATTTAAAGGGCCCAGGGCTCCAGCTGCTGTGGGGAGCCCCGGGCCCTTTAAATCACCGCAAGAGCTCCGGCAGCCAGTAAGTCCTTTAAGCGCTGCCCGAGCCCCACTGCCGGAGCTCCGGCAGCACTTTAAAGGGCCCAGGGCTCCCCACAGCGGCCGGAGCCTCTGGCCCTTGAAATCACTGCCTCTGCAGCTGGTAGCTCCGGGATGATTTAAAGGCCCTGGGTCTCCCAGCCACAGCTGGAGCCCCAGGGCTTCTAAATCTTAAAAGCCCCCACCCTCTTCCAGTTGAGGCCACGCCCCCGCTCAGGACTCCAGCCTACTGGTAAGTCCTTTAAGTTACTTTCATCCCTGATTAGCAGCAAGGTTTAGATGTGGCCTGGATCTATGGTCTAGAGAGAGGATTAAGTGAAAGACAAAGCTCAGGTTACAGGCCTGAGTAACTGAGAAGTCAGTAATGTTGTCTGTAATGATGGAGAAGGGGGAAAGGTTAGAGCTTTATTGGGAGAGATCAAGAGCTCAGTTTCAGCCACGCTGAGTTTAAGTTGACAGGTGAGCATTGTGTGATGATGTCAGAAAGACAGGCAAGGAGGTGTGTTTGTTCAGAGGGAGACAGGTCTTCAGTGGAGAAGATTTGAGAGTCATCAGCACAAAGGTGATAGCTGAAGTCATGAAAGTGATTAATTTGTAGATTCCAAGGCCAGAAGGGACCACTGTGTAATCTAATCTGACCTCCTGTGCAGCACAGATCATAGAACTTCCCCAAAATAATTTCTAGACCACATGTTTTAGAAAAATATCCAATCTTGATTTAAAAATTACCAGTGATAGAGAATCCACCACACAAACATTGTAGTTGTTCCAATACAACTGACTAGTCTATACTAGACTGATTCTTGCCTGCATATTTATACCTGCTCCTGGAAATTTCCACCACATGCGTCTGACGAAGTGGGTATTCACTCACAAAAGCTTGTGCTCCGATATGTCTGTTAGTCTATAAGGTGCCACTGGACTCTTTGTCACTTTTTAATGATTAATTACTCACTGTTAAAAATGTACTCTTTATTGCCAGTCTGAATTTGTCTAGCTTCAACTTCCAGCCAGGGATGGGGTGTAGAAGGAGAAAAGAAGGGGGCTAAAGATAGGGGCCTCAGGGGCTCCCACTGAAAGTTGTAGAGGGTATGAGAACCCAGAGAACAAAGCCCTGAAGATACAGTTAGAGAGGTCAGTGCAGAATCAGCAGAGGACAATATCATGAAAGCCAAGAAAGAAAATGATTCAAGAAGAGCATGGCTAGGGTATGATCAGATGTCCTGATAAAATTGGGACTGACCCAATATTTAACTCTTTGTCCCGTGTCCTGACCAATGTACGATCAGGATGCCATTTGTCCCGATATTGTAGGTTGCTTGCCAGGCATTCGGTTGGCGCGGGGCTGGCAGGCTCCCTATCCAGCTCCGTGCAGCTCCCCGGAAGTGGCAACAGCTCCGTCTGGGTCCTAGGCATAGGGACGGCCAGGGGAGCTCTGCATGCTGCCCCCGCCATGAGCACCTGTTCCACAGCTCCCATTGGCCAGGAAGCATGGCCAATGGGAGCTGCAGGGGCGGCGTCTCTGAGTGAGGCTGTGCGCACAACCGCCTGGCCGTGCCTCTGCCTAGCACCCAGAGGGAGCTGTTGCCACTTCCGGGGAGCCGCCTGAGGTAAACGCCACCTAGAATCCACAAGCTCCACCTAGAATCCACCTAGAATGCACCACCCTCCCCAGACTTGAGCCCCCTCCCACACTCTCTCCTGGAGTCAGCACCCTGAAACGCCCCCGCACCCCAACCCCCAGCCCTGAGACCCCCCCCCTTGCAGCCGGGGGCTGCAGACAGAGCTGTGCTCCCCCGTCCAACCTGTGGCTCTCAGCGGTCAGCGAGACTGTTGCCGGGGGCTGCAGCTGGGGCTGTGCGCTCCTGCTCTATGGCTTGGGGTGGGGGCCGGAGCCAGGGACATGTGCCCCCGACCTGCGGCTTCCTAGGGCTGTGCGCACACCTCCCCCCATGGTTCCGGTGGGGGCGTGAGCCTGTGGCTGCCCCCCCATGTGTCTGGATATTTTATTTTTGTGATCTGGTCACCCTAAGCATGGCTGACAATTTCAAGGGTAGCCCGATAGGTCAAGGAAGATGGAGTAGAGGTTCTGAGAAAGGCTTTGCTCACATCACGCTTTTAACTAGCTTAGGCAGCAATTTTATCTGTCTCAAGATATCTTTCTTAATTTTGTTCTTAAATTGACCTAGCTGTGCCTTAGTTGTGCAGGCGTTGTCCCAACAGAGCACTAGAGTTGCCTACCTTAAAAAAAGAAAATATTTCGTATTATATTTTACAGGCACTTATAGTGCTCTTTATTTTTTTCTTGTATTTTAAATTTTAATTTAATTCATTTGAAGCCTATTTGGAATCTGATGTCACTTTTAACCACATTTCACTTGATTGCAGTTACTTGTGGAATTAAGCCTTCATAGCTGCAGTTGCTCAATGTCAAAGGACAAAGAAAATAAATTACTTTAAAAGAAAACTGAAGCAGCATTTCTATTCTGCATTTCAGTTGCTGACATTTTCCGGAAAATGGCAAGAGATGTCAGAATAGTGGCTGTTAAAATGATTTATCTTTGTAGCCTATTAAGTTGAATTCTGAAACAGTGAAGTGAAAACTGAAGACTTCCAGGGGGGACTTCATATATTTTATCTGATGTATTCTATTACTTACATTATTTCAAGTTTATAGCAAAAGATTTCTGCTTTTTCACCCCAGGGTTCATCTTTAAATGTGTCCAAGACCTGGGAATCCTATCTTTTACACCCTTTTAAAAACATCTGGCCACTTTAAAGTAGACCTCCAAACAGTCCTGGGTTTTACAGGTTTGTTCTGCTTTGACCCCCCACAGTACATTCCAGGCCAATGGGGGCTGTGGGAAGTGGCCACTTTCCACAGCCCCCATTGGCCTGGAGCGGTGAACCGTGGCCAGTGGGAACCGTGATCGGCTGAACCTGAAGACATGGCACGTTAACAAACCAGCCTGGCCTGCCAGGGTGCTTACCCTGGCAGGCATATACTAAAAGTTGTTGATCCCTGGATTAACAGGAGTCCCTGAGAGAGCAAAACAAGAGAAACCCCTGGAATTTATCCCCAGACTTTTAATGGAAATACATGTTCTGCTTGAGGACTTTATATTTGACACTTAAAAAGCCCAAAGGTCTCTAGTCCCAATGGCTGCCTCCAGGGCCCCGATATTCAGGTTTATCAGCTTCACGACCAAAGAAACCATTCCATGCAAGGCAAGAGAAAAAGGAGAGCTTTAGTGGGGAAATCCTCCCCTCTAAAATACTGCTCTTTCAAGACTTCGCAAAGGAGATTGTGTGTCATAGGATGGCTTTCAGTAGGCCCTGGGGCACTTTCAAAACCAAAGGAACTAAAGTATTATGATTCCTTATTTATAGCTAGCTTCTGATTTATATTCATTACTATCAACTTCACCTTTCTTCCATTTGTATATATATTCCCAATCATCATGAATATTTTCTGTTTAAATTCTTCCTCTCAGATGGTTTGGCTCATAATTGTTTTTAGCTTTGTGAAATTGACCTTTTTAAAGCACCAAGTATGTATATATTATAGATTTGGACTCTATTCTGTTTGCACATAACAAATGTGATCAAGTCATGAACTCTTGTACCTAAGCTACCACTAATTTTTAGTTCTGTGATCAATTCCTCTGTATCTGTCAAGACTAGGTCTAATATAGAATTCCCCTGTGTTGGATGCAACACTTTGTAGGTTAGGAAATTGTCATCTACAGTATTTAGAAACAGGGCCAGCTCCAGGCACCAGCCCAGCAAGCAGCTGCTTGGGGCAGCCAACGGTGAGGGGCGGCACGTCCAGGTCTTCGGTGGCAATTCGGTGGCGGGTCCTTTACTCCCTCTCAGAGCGATGGACCAGCCGCTGAATTGCCGCCGAAGACTGAAGCAGCGGTGGTAGAGCTGCAGATCGCAATCACGGTTTTTTTTCTTTCTTTTTTTTTTTTTGCTGCTTGGGGCGGCAAAAACCTTGTTTAGAAATTCCAAGGATGATTCCAGAATATATCTCTAAGGTTGACGTCTGAATGATAATACAGCTTCTTTTCCACTAGATATGTGCTTAAGGAGCCAGTCATCCTGTTCCCTAGTTGATGTCTGTAGCAGACACCAACTAGTACTCCATCTTGTGCTTTATCAGTTATGTTATTGATTCATAAGAATTGAAGATCATTTTCTTCCAACTATCAGTAACTCTGAAACAGGTACTGTAATGCCATTTTTTCCTACAGTGCTACTCACCCTCCGCCTTTGCCCACTCAGTACTTCCTAAATAGGTTATAATTATTCATTTTAACATTCCAATGGTGAGGATCATCCCACCAGGTTTCAGTGACACCAATAGATTGATTTTATGCTCTTAAACGAGCAATTCCAATTCCTGTTGTTTGTTACCCAGGCTCCTAGCATTGGGGTATAGACCATTAAAATTTTTCTTCTCTTCAATCCCTTTGAGCCTTGATTAATTTTATTTTTTACTTCTATATTTTGTGCTAAATTAGGTCTCCTTTAGTTCCACCATTTTACCCTCCCTTTCTTATATTAATTTTAACGTCCTCCTGACTAGTCTTTCCTTTAGAAGTTGTGTTCCCCTTCTATGAGATGGTGGCTGGGCAAACTATACAGACTTCTCTCCTTATCAAAGGTGGACCAATACTCCACAAAATCTTCTATCCTAGATCACTTACCTAGCCAGTGGTTCACTTCCAGAATCTTCTGCCTTCAGTCTTGTTTTGCTGCCAGGATAGGAAGGATCTCCGAGAAGATTACTTGGACATTCCTCTCCTTTAACAACCTCCCAAGTTCTCTGAAGTCATATATAATCTGTGAGGTATCACATGAAATCATGTTGTTAGTGCCAATATATACCACCATATGTATCATCCTTGTCCACTGACTTCAGAAACCCATTGAGTCTCAGCGTCACTCATCTCATGGCTCCAGGGAGACAGCTCACCATCTTCTTGTACGCTTGTCTTCACATCCTTTGGTTTCTTGATTAATTTTGTTCTCAACATCATTATCTTCTGCTAAATGAGTGGTCATTTGTTCTCTCTTTTTACCCTCCCCTTTTCTTATTAGTTTCATGTCATCCTGACTACTCTAGTCAGCCTGTCCCCAAGAAGATTGGTAAAGTTCCTCTTCTACTCAGATGAGAGCCATGCGAACTGTACAGCAACCTCTCCACAAAGCCAAAGCAACTAAAACTAGATGTCTGAGTCTCCTATCCCAGTACAATTCCTCCTCCCACCCCCCACCCTCCCTCAGGGTTTTTGCAAGGGGAACAGGGCAACAGACATATATACCTTAAATTCTCATTCCTATTTATGTTTTAAAACCTTTCTAAGATGCCATTGCCTAAACAGCACTGTTATGGCTCTGTCTCTTAAAGCAATCTCTTGGAACATTAAAGGATTTAACACCAAAGTTAAATATAAGAAAATTTATGTCTGGTTATTAACAGCCAAGGTTGACACACTATTTTTACAGGAGTCTCATTTAACTGTAGAAGAGCCTCATACATTGGAACGAGATTGGACTGGTACTGCTGCCACACCTCAAAATCTAGAGGACTCTCAGTGCTGTTCCAAAGAGAATTGGCAGTGAATATTATTTATGTTATCTGGGATATTCAGGATATCTCCCAATTGGTTCACAGCTTCTATATAAACCCAGGACAGGAACAGAAGGTTGTCCATGCAACTGGGTTCTCCCTGTGTAGGATTGTTTCCCCTGCAATGCCTGCTCCTTGCAACTGATCTCCTAACCCTGCCTGCCTCCTGACACCTGGCTCTTGGTTTTGCCCTCTGGCTTGCCTTGGCCTCTGACCTCCTGATAGCTGACCTGGTCTGACTCCTGCTCTGACCCCAGATCAGACCGCCCATGCCCCGGTCGTGACACTTAACTTCAGCTAATCCCAAACCAGGTCAGGATCTCATGCCATGCTTGAATTAGAGACCAATCTCCATAATCAATAATGATATAAAAATATTGGCCAGACTGTTGGCATTTAGGCTGGAGAAAGCTGTGCTCAGTGGGATTTATTAAAGGCCAGCATGGCTCGGATAACTCAAGACAGTAGGTGTAATAGCAGTATGGCATGATGACCCTGAATCCCAAGCACTTCTAGCTTTGGATGCAGAAAAGGCCTTTGATCAAGTGAACTGGGAATACATACTATATACTCTCCAGAGGTTTAGTCTGGGGCCTTTTTTTGTAGCATAGGTTAAACTTTTATATAAGGACTCTGTCATAAACAGTTAGTTAAGGGTTAAGGTCTCTTTTACCTGTAAAGGGTTAACAAGCAGTACCTGATGAACACCTGACCAGAGGACCAATCAGGGACAAGATAATTTCAAATCTCTGTGGAGGGAAGTTTTTTTCTGTTTTTTTTTTTGTTTGAGAGGAGTCTCTCTTTGGAGCTAAGGGAGTCCAGACACCTTTTCAAGTCCTCCAAGATTTCTGCAGTATTGTTCATCTATTCAGGCTAGTAAGTGTTAACAAGGCGAACTAGTATTATAAGTTTATTTCTACATTTGCAATTGTGTGTTTTGCTCAAGGAATATCTTTATTTCTGTTGCTGTTACTTTGCTTTTACTGAGAAAGAAAGGGGGAGGGAGAAATCTCTCCAGGTTTATAAGTTAGACCTTGTGTATTGTTCCAACCCGGTATTACAGAGATAGTGTACTTTCTTTTGTTCTTTTAATAAACTCTTTTCTTTTTAGGACTTGATTGATTCTTCTCTTGGTTGCATTTCAAGGGAAGGGGAGGGGGAGGTGAGTCCCTCTTTGTGTTGAGTCAAGGATTTGACTCGGTGTGTAATCTCTCCGGAGCAGGCTGGAGAGGGGGAAGGAGGGGAGGGGAACTGGCTGTTTCTCTCTCTCTGGTAAGATTCAAGGGGTTTGAATCTGGGTTCCCCAGGGGAAGTTTGGGGGACAGGCAGTGTGTTACCCACTTTAAACTTAACTGGTGGCAGCAGAACCGGATCTAGACTAGGATTAGTTTAGAGGAGCCCATGCAGGTCCCCATCTTGGAACCCAAAAGCTCCAAGTGGGGGAGGAGACCTATGACAGACTCCATATACCATCTCTTAACAATTGGCATAATTTCAGACTCATTTAACTTTGTCAGAGGCACTAGACAGGGTTATCCACTGGCCCCTCTCCTGTTTGCTCTAGCCCTCAAACCCAGGGCAATCGCCATACGCTGTCACCTGAATATTTGGAGCATCAAGATTTGACCATTTGGAGTACGGTTTGATGCTATACACCAATGATGACCTCTTGTCGATAATGGACCCCAACATCACAGTGCTTAGCCTTCTAGTGTTAATCCAAGATTTTGGCTCACTTTCAGGCTATAGAATTAACTGAGAGAAGTTGGAACTACTTGAAATTTCCTGGCTGCTTTATAGTGGGGGCTTTCTCCCAGTGGCATTTTCTGAGGAAATTAAATACTTGGGGATAAAAATAGTAAGGAACATTTAAAAAAAAACTTGTAAAAACTAATTTAGAACCTTCCATCCTACAACTAGAAGACAACATCAGTCAGTGGCAAGACCTTTCTCTGAGCCTCTGAAGTAAAATTAATAAAATTTAGGTGAACATTTTACCTAGATTTTTATATATTTTGAATGGGTTTCCTATCATCCTCTCCCTATTCTATTTTAAAAGATTTCAAAATATCAAAACCTTTATATGGGGCCTGAGTCAGTGCCTTACGCTGTGTTGGAGGAAACTTCAGCTCACCGTTGTTGTCTTGGTTTCAGACTTCTGGTCCTTCAGAATGATTACATTGCCTCCATCATGTCCCAAGCGCCTCACTGGTTCCAACATATAAACAATAATAGCCCTTTTCAGATCGAGATCAAATAAGAAGTCATGAAACCAATCCCCCTACTGGGGCTTTTGGGATCCTCATCCTGGTATAGCCCAAGCTCCAGTGTGCTTCAGCTGGTGGGAAGTACCAGTTGTGGACTACAAACTGCTGCATGTTTGGAGAACTTCCTGGATCCTGCTGGGAAGTATCCTTTGCCCTCCCAGCAGGAAGTTCTAGCACTAAAGCTGGGAGCATGAAGCAAGCAGAGAGGGGGGGCCGCTGGACTGTAATCCCTGTTCTATGTTTCCTTACAGGTAGGACCAAAAAGGACTTAAAGAGCACCCTGAGAGTAGTGTAAATGATGCAAAAGAAGAACATTGGCTTGGCTGTTTTGGAGTTTAGTTATTGTGGGAGTCAGACCATGTTCATAGGGGGGTTGTGTTATAGGAAGTACACTCTGCCCTCCCAGCGGGAAGGTTGAGCACTGAAGCTGGGAGCATGAGGCAGGAAGGGAGGAGGCTGCTGGAACTGTAATCCTGTTTTAGGTTTCCTTATAGAATAAAACTTTTCTCCTGGTGATTTGCCTAAGTGGGTCTGGTCTGGAGTGACACACTCTGGCACACATGACAGTGCACACAGAGGAACCTCAGGCACGGTCCCCCAGAGTTGTGTACAAAGCCACAAGGCAGACTAACCCTATCTTAAATTACCCATACTGGGATGGTGAATTGGAGGGGTGGGGGTTATACTACCATACAGAGAAAAACAAAGTACCCCTGTAGAGGCCACCAGAAGAGTATGGACCATTTTGGTCAATAAATTTCATTTTCACACTCAACACTATACAAAAGCCACTATCTGGAATAGTTCTAATTTACCAATTGGCAATCAACAAATCATATGGAGATAATGGTTGATTGATGATTGACAGAGAGTTCCAGTCGAGGTCCTACGATATCAGGATAACCTCCTGGCCACACCATTTGGCAACTTATACAGCTGACACATTTATTGACCTGTCACTTTGGCCTGGACACTACCGCTGGTCTGAAAGTGGAAATCATAACAATTTATGCATTTTAGAAAATGTTTTTGTCGCATATTGGACTGAAAAGTTAAAAATGTGAAATTTTTGTGAGAATGGATTTCCAGAAAAATTCCGTTTCAGGAGAACTGAAATTGTATGTCTATTTTGAGCTTATGTGAGGTAGCTGCTAACTGATTGCACTGAATAGGATGTAGCTGTCAAGAGATTGTCTTTTCATGCACTACTTGGCATTTCCTCTGTTTGTTTCTTTCTGTTTGACTTATATTGATGAAGGATGCAGGTGCGTGGTTGGTTGCTGCATAATTGGAAGTGGTGGTAAAAGAGCAGTGCACTAGATATACAGACAGCAACAAGACCATTTAACTCCCCAGGGGACTAAGTAAAGATGAATTGTTGGTGAAAAATTGAGTATATGACAGATATACCCACGGTTCAAGTCACATGGTATCAGTTCTAGTTCCCCGACTGGCTGGGCCAATGTGGCCAGGAAGGTCATGTTAAAATACTGGATAACATCAGTTCCCAAATATATATGTTTCCAGATTGTATAATTATTAGTCTGATTAGAGATATTTGACTCTGTTTCTCTGACCAAACGTATCTGTTGTTAACTTCTCTCTGTAAGCTAATCAGAAAAATATCCGGTCTCTTTCTCCTGTCACAATGAGGTAAAACAGGAGTAAATCTTCTGAAGTCTATGGATCTAACTAGTGTAAGTGTAGTGTGAGAACAGAATTAGGCTCAATGTTTTTCTAGTCTTTTACTTTTACAGAAAATATCCCCTTGCATAGGTGCTGGAACTAGAGATGCTAGGGGTGCAGCAGCACCTCCCTAGCTTGAAGTGGTTTCTATCATATACAGAGTTTACAGTTTTGTTCAATGGCTCTCAGGACCCCCACTAAACAAATTATTCCAGCACCTATATCACCTTGACAATGACAACAAACATTCAGGAGGAGATGGAAAAAAATGTCTCCATGTACCTTTAAAGGATCTCTAAGTGGCTTCAGATACACGCTAGGGCAGGGGTCGGCAACCTTTCAGAAGTGGTGTGCCGAGTGTTCATTTATTCACTCTAATTTAAGGTTTCGCGTGCCGGTAATACATTTTAACGTTTTTTGAAGGTCTCTTTCTATAAGTCTATAATATATAACTAAACTATTGTTGTATGTAAAGTAAATAAGGTTTTTAAAATGTTTAAGAAGCTTCATTTAAAATTAAATTAAAATGCAGAGCCCCCCGGACCGGTGGCCAGGACCTGGGCAGTGTGAGTGCCACTGAAAATCAGCTCGGCATGCGTGCCATAGGTTGCCTACCCCTACCCTAGGGAATAACCATTGCTGAAAAAAACCCAAGCTGATCTTCTAGAAGACAAAAGAATGAATTAAAAACCTAAACAACCTTCAGTAATGCATTTAAAAGCCTAATTCTATTATTTCACTCAGCCTGTGTTTTCTTTTGAATCAGACTAATAATTATACACCCTGGGAACTGTTATATTTCATATATGGGGGAACTGCCATTATTCAGTATTTTGAGAATTCTTAAACCTCTCATTTATTTTATTTATCATTTTTACAAGGAGAACAGAGGCAGCCTGGTGTCAGAAAAAGATCAGAGAGGCCAACTCTGTCTTGTTTAGTCCCCAGGTGACTGATTGAATTTTCCTCTGGACAGTATTATTTTATATTTCTGCTTCACTTGTATATATTTATTTTGATTTACAAATTATACCATCATGTCCGCAGGGCAACAGTCCTACGAGAATAATTTCTGTTTGTGCCTGTGAGCTGGCTTAATGTCTGTGTTATGTGATTGAGGATGGACTCCTAAATAAGTTTAGGCCTCTGCACTGTTTAATTTCTTCCTCCATCGCTTGATCCAGCAGCCAGAAAACTGACTGGATAATATTCTATTTGACATTAAGCCTCACATTTAGTTTGGGACAGGAACTGCCTTTTTATTATATGTGTAGAGTGTCTAGCCTGATGAGTCCCTGGTCCCTGGATGAAGCTTCTAGGCACTATCACTATACATATAATAATAATGAGAAAGCAGCACCCTGAGAAAGATCAAGTAACTTCTTTTTGAATGAGGCAGTGGAGTAATTCCACACACAGTGAAAAGGTGGAGCAGCGGGGCAGAGAGGTTGTACATGTGGAAAAAAGAATCACCTTTACTAAGCTGGATGAGAGACAAGGTCTACTGCTGATCCTGAAGAGCTGCCACAAAGAGAATTTGCCAAGTGTAACTATGAGGAGTAGGCAATAAGGGACAGAGCAATTGGCAGAGCAGAGCAATTGGCCCCTCAGCTCTAGCAGCACTATGAAGTCAAGTCGACAGCCTCTACTGGGATCCCAGGGGCCAATCTCATGACCCAGCCATCCCTGAGATGACTATTGAGAGAGGTTGAAGTAAACACAGGCTCAGATTTTTAAAGGTATTTAAGCATTGCGCCCTTCAGTATTAAAGGCCAGCATTCAGAGGCAGCAAGTCTCAGAGCCCAGATCAGCTGATTTGGGCTTGTGCTCCAGGACTAAAAATAGCAGTGTAGACCTTCCTGCTTAGGTTTGAGGCCTGGCTCTGAGACCCTCCCTGGATTTCAGGGCCTAGGCCCCAGCCCGAGCAGGAACATCTATTTTTAGCCCCGTAGCAGAGCCCAAGTCAGTTGACCGGGGCTCTGAGACTTGCTGTCACGGGGTTTTTTTTAGTTTGTTTTGGGTTGGTTTTTTTTGCCTTCTTTTGGTACATCCTTGCACTGTATTTTGAGTCTTGCCAGCAAACCCCCAAGTTTCTGCTGGTCAAGTTAAAGCACTTCTGAGCAGCATAAGTCCTGTACTGGTGCTCTTCCACCAGTACAATGCCTGTGTGGACACAGGCTAATACAAACAGTCCTCTACCAAAAATCCCATAGTTCCCCTTTCTTTGCAATGGTGACCACTCTGGTTGAATTTTTGAGCTATGCTGCCAGGGGTCACAGTGACCAGAAGCCACCCCCATGGGGAGGCATTTCCAAAACAAGTTGTGGATTTAAAGGATGGCATGGGGGTGGCTTCTCGTCACTGTGACCCTGCTAACCCACCTTTGCGAATACACCTTTGCTGCTTTACACACAGGTGTGGCCCCAGGTAAAATAGCAGGTAAATCTTATGCTGCTTCTTGGTCTCAGAAAGAAGCCCTGGATTTCCTTATGTGGAGGGAAGGGCAGTGCAAGCCCAGCTCTGAAACTGCTGCAGGAATAAATATGTTTATGTGGCCATTGGAAAGGACATTTAGAAGCTGGGGTACAATAGGGATGAGCAACAATGTTGGGCAAAGGGGAAGGAACTGCATCAGTCCTACCAAAAGGCAAAGGAGGCAAACAAAACCTCTGGTGCTGTCCCCCAAGAGTTGTCACTACTCTGTAGAGCTCGATGCAATACTGAGTGTGGACCCTACCAATACCCATGAGTGACAATACAGGAAGGCACCCCAGAACTAAACAGTGACAAAGAACTCTTTGAGGACGGGATGTGGAGGATGGCGTTCCAGCAGATAGCCAGGAGCTCTTTGCAGCCCAGCCAAACCTGCCTCAGATGAGCCTAGAGACAGAGCCCATTGAGGAAGGGGAAGGAAGCTCGGGTAGGTGTATTAATACATGCGTTTGTTTGTTTTTATAACTTACTGCACAGCTCCAAAATCTTCGCCCTCACTCCACCACCATCTCAATATGGCAACCAACCACATACAGGCAGGCAATCAAGCAATTGTCTTTTAATGTAGCTGGTTTATTTTAAGTGCATGCCTTGACTGTAATAGGTAGAAAACAACACATAGATACACTGAGCATTGAAAACACATTAGCAAATGCATATTTTTTGCCAGCAGATAAAATTTCTCGTAACACAACAATGCAAATATAAATCAGTGCATTGCAAAGAGAAAAAGAAACCAATCGCCTGAGCATTCAAATAAAATACTTTGAAAATACAAAAAAATCCATAGAAGCAATCCAGTAACTGGGCATTCAGAATACAGGATTTTATAGGAATAACATTGTAAATTAAACATGTAATATAAACATTAAAAACAGTATTTTGGTTTTCCAGTCTGAAAGTCCAACACAGATTTCTTGCATGCTGTGCTGAGATTCACCATGTCATTGGCAGCCACAAATTTCAACAGTTGCTGCGCATTTCTGTTCTTCTGCCTGATACCAAACTTCCCAAACATACTTGCCCAGGGTGTCATTATCCTTTCCCACCTGCATAGTAAAGAAAAAACGTGGGCCTAAACTGACCTGACAGTGACCTTTTTAATAACAGTGGTCAAAATAAGCAGGCAAAGGACAATACAAATACAAATGCAAATGATTTGATTACCGTGAATCGGATCAAATAAAATAAATAATCTAATTAGCCAGGGATTAAATTAAATAGAAGTCACTGTACTGAGTGATGGATAATTAACTAGAATTGTATTTACTTATTTTTCTTGTACTGAAGAAGAAGGCACATCTTTGGCTTTCTTTTCTTTCAATGCAGCCTTTAACAAAACAAAATTATTATTAATTTTTTACACTGGGTGGAGCATTATTTAAACAGGGTAAATTGGAGAGACAAAGACAACAAGTATTGAGATTCAGGTTTAGACCTATATCACCAGGTAAAAGCTTGCCAGAATGGGCAGACATTGGACCTGATTTGCAGAGGTGCTGAGTACTCACTGCTCCAGCAGACTGCAATGGGAGCTGCAGATGCTCAGCCCTTCTGAAAATCATGCCCTTATGTTTCCAAGTTACACTTGGAAAAAACAAGCAAACAGTTTAAAGGCATCTCCTAATTTCTGCACCTGAGTTTATCAAGCTTCATGTTTATCAATCCAAATTCACAGTGAGGAATGGTGCAGAGCTGACTGGCATCTAAAGCAGAGATACATCCTACACTTTTAAAATCTTATCAGAATGCGAGATGGCAGTTCTTAAACCCAGATCACACAAGGGAACATCCTGCTGATTTTAATCTTTTCCTTTAAGATTTTTGATTCTGGAAAATTGGGGAGTGTTTTAGCTTCATCATTATTATCTAGTAACTAAAAAATTATTGATTGCTTAAATAAATGCCAAGGTCCTCTAAAAATAGAGCTTGTCAAATAGTAGATGCCATTTTTATTTTTAAAAGTTTTATAAATTACCCAATATTTGTAAGGGCTTTGCAGTATCCTGCAGTACTCTGTCACAGCAGTCAGTATATTTGTTCAGCGTATGCGCAAAGTTGCCTTTTTATGTGTACCTCTGTTCAAAATACCTACTAGTTAATTTAGTGAAAGACCTGCTACCTCCATTTCTCCCACAGCTGTGGGACTACTACAGACAGCCAATCTGTCTAGGGATTTATCCTGCACTCATTACCATGGTATCTTGGTGCTTCTACAGCAGTGGCTATCTGACCAGCTATCCAAGGGGGAATTAATGAGCATTAACTCTTGTTAGGTCCCATGCTTTTCCCAACTGCAAGGTACAGCAGCCAACAACAGCATGTCTCTTAGATGCAATGTGCTTCCTGAAGAAGGAAAGCAAGCAGGGCAGTGTGGAGGCTCTGGCATCAATGCCTTGCTGTGCATTTCTGGCCAGGTGGCAGCATGCTAATATGATGACTTGTGGGCTGGCATTCTTCTCGCTGTACCAGAGAATGGAGACGAGCAAAGCTAGGGGTACTGTAAGCAGTGTGGTAGTGGGGACGCCAATGAACACCATATAAAGTTGGGTAACCTTTCAGTCAGGATATAGAGAACGGGGAAATGGAAAGAGAGGACCCAGGCTGAGGCTGGAGTGCTGTGGTGGGTTGTGGGAAAGGATTGGAGGGCAAACAACAATTGATTATTGGGTGGGAGCTTGACCAGTGTTCTCAGTTAGCAAAGAGCAAGGCAACCTGACTAGCAGTCTGCCCTAGACGTCCGAGTGAGATATCTGCCCCGTTATGTGTCATGACTAGAAAACAACTAGTGGGGACTTAATGTCTGAACGGGAGGGGGGGGGGGGGGAAGTTAACAGGAACATCTGAGAGTAACAGTGATAAAAGAGATTAACAGCAAGTTAATTGTCTAGTGAAGTCTGTGAGGCTGGAGGCAGAGTTTCCTTGTGGATTCCCAAGGCTCTGAGGTTTTGCAGGCACATGTTCTTTGCTTTCTCCAAGGATTTTTAAACCCCTCTCCTCTGAGGGGAACATGTGGAGGAAAATCTGCAAGGTGGCACAGAGTTTCCTGGGCTGTCTGTTCAATTGACAGCTTTTCCACAGGAGGGTACAAAATGGTTGACAGTTTGTCCGCTCATGAGAAACAAAGACAAACAGTTTCAGCTGCTTCCCCTGTGATGGTAATCAGAGAGATAAGAACTTTATAGAGATCATGAAAACACCCACAATTACATTAAAAAGACATATTTTAATAAGGGATATAAATCCTATTTGGGGCAGAGACCATCTGTCATTATGTGTGTGCACAGTGCCTAGCACAAAGTGAACCTGCTCTTGATTTGGTCCTCCAGGCAACTACTGCAATGAAAATTAATACTAATAAAAAAAATATTAGCGAAGCACTAACTGACCGAGTTAGGAAAATACTTTCCCTATGTGTGGATTATTCCATACTTGTCCATTATGGGGATTCTAACAGCTTCTTCCAAAATATGTTGTATTAGCCACTGTCAGACAGGACTGAGCTAGACGGGTTACTCATCTGATCCACTTAGGCAATTTCTAGATTCTTAAGTCCACCTTCTTATGCTTTGTCTGAGTGGCTGGGCTTCAATCAGAGGGAAAGTAATTTATTCCACTTACACTCAATGGCCTAGTGTGTGAACTGTTCCCAGGATGTACATGAGCCTTCTGTGTAGCTTTGGGATGCAGGATCCTCTGGAATTAATTTCCTCACTGCCTTTTCACATTCTGAAGGCCTGCTGGTGTTCTGTGTAAATAGAGTCTCCCTACATGTTCAGTTTACCAGTATTGATGGTAACATTATCAGAGTCAAAAGGTCAGACACTATCATATCCAAGAGGACACCCAACACATGCACATTTCTTGAACTGATCTGTTTTTCAAGATACTCCAGATGTTGTTCTGCCACAGGATTTCTCCTTTAACAGTATTTTAATTGAATGGGCCTGTTCTATTACGTATCCCTCAGCTGCTTAATAGATCATTTTTAGAGATATGCAGTCAATAGATTCTTGTTCTTGAAAAATTTTTTTACAGGCAAAGCTTGCCAAAAGAGTCTTGAGAGCCCAGTTGTCGTGAACTGTTATTGTGATGGTGGCTCTAGTATGACAAAACAACTAGAAAGCAAAAACTAGTCCAGAGATACACTTCTAGCACTGCTGCAAACACGATTTAAAGCTAGCAGACTAGGCGTTAACAAGTCATTTTGAACAGCTAGTATGTGCATCTTATATGCAACCATACATGCCAGGAAAAAAATGTATTTTAAGCCCATAACAGTCATGAAATGATTGAAAATCTGTGTATTTCCCCTCACATTCTGTAAAACCTGGCATTTCCTTCATAGATAGGGCCTCGTTTTCATAGGTGGTGAGTACCCACAGTTCCAGCTGAAAACTGCAGCTGCTCAGCACCTTTGAAGGCACATGACCTTGCTCCCACCGAAGTTAGCAACAAAACTCCCATTGACTTTTAAGTGAGCAGGATTAGATTATGGGGACCAAATTCAGCCCTCACTTACACCCCTGCAACCCTGTTGAGGATAAAAAGGCTGCACAAATGTGAGAGCAGAATTTGGCTCTGAGTTTATGAAGACATGCAGGCAGTTTTACTCATGAGTTCTCTCAGTTATAAATCTCTCATTCCTTATATGAAATAATGATCAACCTATTGCTAAACACTCTTTCCAAAGCCTGTGTTCAATGTACTGATAAATTTAAAATATGAAAGTCAGTGGAATATATGAAAAAGTCTGAAAGTATATATAGATAGGCTGATATTTTTGGCCTTTTTTTTAAACTATTGTTTTTGTTTTTAAAAGGATCATTTCAGGAAGCTACAAGTAGCTAGTAAATAATGCAAACAGATGTCGATAATCAAATGGTTTATTTTTGATTTTGATAATGCATGACTTACTGAGTTAACTACACTTCCACCCATGGAAAAAAATCTCGCTTGAAGTCCACTATCTTTCTATTCCAAAAGCCACCAAAGCAGGAAGTGACTTCTCTGCACCAGCAGTGAAGAAGGAGCTGTGGAAGATCAAGGATGGCTACTCTAGTAAGTAGGGCCAGTTCCAGGGGCAGGCGAGCAGGGTGGTTACCCTGGGCACCAACTTCCAGGGGACGCCATATTACTGTGCTGCTTGGCTCCCCCCACCCTGCTCCACTGATTGTCTGTCATGGTTGTTTTGTTTATTTGTCTACTGGAAGTGGGCAGGGGCCACCGAAAACATATTCCTCTCTGGCCAGAAAAATGGCTGTGGCTGCTCCTGGTAATGATAGTTGAAAACAGGGAGGGGAGAAAAGCAGCAGCTAAGAAAAACTGTATCCATCTGTGGAAGGTCAAGCAGGTAGCTGTCAGACTAGAGCAGGAGAGAAGACAGCACCTGACTTTTTCACATCAGATGAGGTGCTACATGCTGGTTTTAGTCACATGAATGGGGCTTTATTATTTGAAAAGTTTCCCTGAGTTTTGTCTACAGTGCTGATTATTGCTGTTCAGAAATAATGCATTTGTATTTTTGGTTTTGTGATGTCTGGGGCAGGCTATGATATTTTGTTCACCATTAAAGAATCATTGCTTACCAACAGTTACTATATGGTGGCAGGAGATACCATGTTTTCTTCCTGTTCTCACTACAGGGAAATAACTGTAGTATCTCATATACCACAGTGTACCGACTTCTGATTTTTTAAAATGACAACCACCATACATAAGACAAAAAAATGCACTGCAGGTCTGAGTATGTTAGGTTTTGAATGTAAATTGCAGAAGGAACAGAACTGCTCTCCCATGAGAGGGAATCTGAGCAGAATCTCAGATACTTTTTTCAGAAATGCTGCCAACAGTGTGTTCATTAACTACTTATGGATCTGTAAAATAAGTAGAGCAATTTCCAGCTGAGAAAAGCTTAGCTCGCGTTTCTAGTGGCTTGGGAGAGATTTCCATTTAGCTCTCTTGCTAGAGCCTACTGACCTGTCTGAGTCTCAGCTGTGGTAACATATGTAAAGAGAGGAAGTCCAATGACCAGTGGCCAATTCTTGCTCCCATTGAAGTCAACTGAAAAATTCCCATTGACTTGGGGATGGAACTAGGACTGTGTCCTGGGGTGTTCTGTGGTCGCTCAATGCTTACAGAGCATGCAAGAGCTCTGCTTTATTCGGTGTCCAGTTTCAGCTGGCTGTGCATAACAACAAGAGCATCAGGCAGTGCCTTGCCCAGACTCTATGTCTGGGAAGCTCAGTCCTTAAAGGCACAGGCCGCGCCATCGCATCTTTCTTTCCTAGCCAAAACTTATTAACAATAACACTTAAAGAACCAACATTAATATAACATGCATTTACAAATACTTATAATCTAATAACTAAACTTACTAATAACATTCAGTTAGTCATTGAAGCGCCCTGTATGCTCATTTGGACCTGCAGTGCTCCGTTGGGACCTCAGAACTACTGCTGTCAGAAGGTGGCAAATCCACTTAAAAAGATAAGAATGGCCCTACTGGGTCAGACCAAAGGTCCATCTAGCCCAGTATCCTATCTTCCGACAGTGGCCAGTGCCAGGTGCCCCAGAGGGAATGAACACAACAGGTAATCAAGTGATCCATCCCCTGTCGCTCCTTCCCAGCTTCTGGCAAACAGAGGCTAGGGACACCATCCCTGCCCATCCTGACTGATAACCATTGATGGACCTATCCTTCATAAATTTATCTAGTGTTTTTTTTTTTTAACCCTGTTATGGTCTTGACCTTCACAACATCATCTGGCAAGGAGTTCCACAGGTTGACAGTGTGTTGTGTGAAGAAATACTTCCTTTTATTTGTTTTAAACCTGCTGCCTATTAATTTCATTTGGTGACCCTTAGTGTTATGAGCAGTAGTAAACAATGCTTCCTTATCTACTTTCTCTACACCAGTCATGATTTTATAGACCTCAATCATATCTCCCCTTAGCCATCTCTTTTCGAAGCTGAAAAGTCCCAGTCTTATTAATCTCTCCTCATTTGGCTTGTTCCATACCCCTAATCATTTTTGCTGCCCTTTTCTGCCCTTTTGCCTCATTTCTTCTGGTTGTTTTATGTCCTAGTGCTCTGTTGTCTCAATCTGCTGTAGTTGTTGCCTGTTTGAGACTCTTTGGGCAAAAAGGCAGGTCCTGTGCCCGGTATCGTCCTCCTTTTTGGGATTTGGAGAAGATGTCACCATAGTATGTATCTACCTAAGGTGAAAATCTCATATGACTGCAGGGCAACTTATCTCTTGTGACCCCACTGTTGATTGCGACCATTGTTTCCCAACGTAGAGACACTCATCATCATTTTCATGAAGTGGTGGCAGCTGCCAGGACCTCAAATCATATTGATTTTTGTTTTGCCTTATCTGTCTCTATACAGCTGCAAGTCCCCAGAGACTGACATCAGTTTCTATCAGTGCAGATGTTCTTGTTTTTCGTTTTCTGTCCAACAAAATTTCAGCAGGTAACAACCCCTGCTTCATTGATGTTATTCTGTAACTTAACTGTGCTAAATACAGATCAGTCTGACTCCACAGCTTTTTTCAGTAGGTGCTTTATTATTTTGATACTGTTTCCTACCAACTCATTGGATTGGGGATAATGGAGACTAGTGGTTACATGTCTAAACCTGTACTTCACTACAAAATGCTTAAACTCATGCCCACTAAACTGTGCCCCATTGACTGATACTACTATGTCAGGTATACCATATACTAGCAAAAACAGATTTGATAGGCACAATCACCTATTTAGATGTAGTATCTTCTAGTAGGAGTATCTCAGGAAAGTGAGAATAATAGTTTAGGACAAATACATAGTTTTTTCTAGCCAACATAAACAAATCTATGCCTGCTTTGCTCCAGAGGGCCAATTTTTCCTGTGCCAACAGCGTGATCTCTTTCACTTTACTGGGCCTGTATTTTTAGCATATGTAACAAGCCTTAACAGCTTCCTCTATGTTACTGTTCATTTGAGTCCAATATAAAATGGCTCTGTCCAGTTTTAACTGGCTGTGTGTAACAACAAGAGTTTCACAGCACCCACCCACACTCTGGGAAGCTCAGTTCTTAAAGGCACAGTCGCCAATACCACAGGTCCCACATGAGATATCCCACTAATTCTCTTAGTTTAAGTTTATTCTAGTGTTTGGTTCCCTGTTGATAGATACTGAGGGCCAAATTCAGATGTTGGAGTAAGTAGATACAACTACTCAGACTTCAGCAGAATTGCATATGCTTATCCCAGGTCTGATTATGATCTAATATCTTTGTACGTTACTTTTTTCACATTACTGTAAAGTACTGAAATTTATTTGAAATAACTTATTTTACAGGAGAAAGTACAACTATGTCAAAGACATGATGGCAGATTTCCAAACAATAATATTAATAATAAAAAAAATCTGCTCTGCTATTGATCCAAATGAATGTTGAAAACATTACTATGGCAACAATTCTTACTTCCTGGAAGAAGCATGGCATTATCTATGCATAGGAATTAAATAGGAAGAGGTGTTTTTCAATGTGTTTCCCCCTACCCACCCACTACAGATGTGCTGACCTTCTGACATCAGCTCCTGCTGCAGGAAGTTTCTATTAAATAAAACTTAGGGAATTATTCATTGGCTCATGCCCAGTGAATCAAGAAATACCATTTACCTCAAACACTCTGTCACAGAAGACAACATGGCATGGAATTCACATTTTCTGAAAGAATCAAGCATCTTTCTTGCATTTAAAGCCACCAAGTTTATCATTGTGAATAAAACAGGCATGTTGACAGGTCCATTTTAGTGTTGTGTGTGTTTTGGTTATGTGCAGTTACAAAGCTATGAAAACACCAATTATTAGCTAAAGAAACTCTGTGAAACATCCATGTTTGTTGTACTCTTTATGTGAATGAGTGAGGATTTATGGTAAAAATACAAATTGTTTTTGTTCCCTCCTCTAATAGTGGCAGTAAGACTAATAAAATAAGCAAGAAACTACTTTGCATTATGTGGCTAAATAGGTCTATCAAATACAGCCTGAACGCTAACCAAGAGCACTAAGGAAGATAGGGATATTTATAACACTTCACAAGCCTTTTTCTTCCTGAAGGTGTCAACTTTACCTGGGGTGCATCTCTCCCCCTCAAGACCCATGTGGGCACCTGTAAGGAAAATACAACTCTGATCACTTGGATAACTGCTGCTCCTCTGATCCTGGGGTGGTGGTGACTGCTATGGGCCTAGGAAGACTACTTTCCCTCTTCCTATAACTGGCTGGGGAGAGAGAAAGTATTAAGTGAGGAATGGTGCCAGTGATAAGAGCAGAGCCTGGAAGAAAGCTTCCAAACACCATTCCACTGCAGAAATGCTTTTGTTACTGTCCTGGTGCTGGGGGAGACGTGAGGAAGCAGTTGCAATCTCTTTCAAAGATGTTCATTTGCCAGCCCCTTTCCTGTTGGGGCAGCCCAGGGTACAACCAGCCATGAGAGCAGGTGTAGGTGTGGCAAACCCACTACTTGGCAATCCACTATGCTCCTCCATGGAGTCACTAGCAGAGTGAGTAAGGGGAGTGAGGAGAGCAGATTCTTGCACACTAATCTTACTTAGGAGGGACACCCTCTATTTTTGAGCAAAATATTTAGCTTTTTTCTTGGTCCCTTCAAAAAGCTTTCCTAGGTCTGTATATTTCATTGGAGTTATGTGGTCTTATTTTAATTCCATTATGTCCTCATTTATAACTTTCAAATGGTGTCCCATCTGGAAGAGATGAAAAATAAGGAGGATTAGGAAAAGTGAGAGACAGCATGGGGAATAGTTAGACACAAGTTTATGGAGAGGATAGACACTCAATATTTGTGGGGGTGCAGTGCTGAAATGGAATAGACTTCCATACTAAAGAATAATATTGACATAAAGCATGCTAACTAGCCACCCACTAGTTCTCTGCAGTTTACTTTGTGTCCATTTAAAAAAAACCAGTTTTTTGGTAAGATCTTAAAAACAGAGCTCCTGATTACTCTGTGTGGACATTAAAAATCCACTTATGTGAGAGCAGTGGTTTTCATTGCCACCATCTCAAAACTGTCATTTGTTCTGTGCACCAGTTGTTTTCTGTCCTCCACACCAGAGGTGCATTGCATTGGCGCTATATTGTAAAGTGCTTTGAAAGGATGAAACATAACATAAGAACATAAGAGTTTTAAATGACCTATTAATTCATCTAATTCTTGTATTATGTGAATAAGTAAATAACTTTTCCTTATCCACTTTCTCAACATCACTCATGATTTTATATACCTCTATCATGTCCCCTTAGTCTTCTCTTTTCCAATCTGAAGAGTCCTAGCCTCTTTAAAAGTTCCTCTGGGACCTTCTCTAAACCCTAAATCATTTTAGTTGCTCTTTTCTGAACCTTTTTAGTGCTAGAATATTTTTTTTTTGAGGAGAGACACATCTGTACACAGTATTGAGATGTGTGGCGTACCATGGGATTTATATAAGGGCAATATATATTTCTCTCTCTATTCTCTATCCCCCTTTTTTGATGATTCCTGTTTTTTTTTTTTTTTTTTGCACCGCTGCTGCACTGCGTGCTTGAGAGAGAAGACTCCACGATAACTCCAAGATCTTTTTTCCTGACTAGCTAAATTAGCCCCCCCCCCCATCATGTTGTAGGTGGGACTTGAAGCTATAGAATATATCCTTATCATTCTGACAATATAAACTTTGTTTGCAGAGTTGTTGTAGCTGTGTTGGTCCCAGTATATTAGAAAGACAAGGTGGATGAGGTAATATCTTTTATTGCGCCAACTTCTATAGGTGAGAGAGACCGCTTCTGAGCCACTCGGAGCTCTTCTTCAGGTCTGGGAAAAGTAGTCAGAGCGTCACAGCTAAATGTAAGGTGGAACAGATTGTTTAGCATAAGTAGTTAGCGCATGTTCTAAGGGACCACTCTACTCTTTCCCCACCTGAAAAAGAACTCTCTGTGGCTCGAAAGCTTCTCTCTCTCCTCAACAGAAGTTGGTCCAATAAAATATGTTACCTACCCGCTTTATCTCTCTGATACAAACTTTGAAAGTCTTATGCATTTGATGGAATAGGCAACGCCTCTCCACCCATCAAATCAAAATATTGCAGTGCTCTAAACTCCCCAGAGTGAAGTTCCTGTCCCCATCACTATAGTAAATGAGAGTCTACCATGTATTTTTAAAAAGTAATAGCTCTCTTCCTTCCTTCCTTCCCAGCCCATAGGATAAATAGCTTCATTAGTTCACAGGAATTTTGTTTGTTTGCTTGTTTATGTTTGTGCGTGTGAGCGAGTGGGTGTTTTGTGTATCCATATGTGTGGGAAGAAATTATTGGGGGAAAGCTAAATTGAAATAAGATTTGCATTTAATTCTGAAAGGGATGTGATCTCTGCTCATTCTTATCTCTTGGAAGAGTTAATACTATAGTCTTGGTCCAGCTTCTTTGAGAGTTCTATCTCCTGCATTCACAAGCCTCCTATTCTTTGAGTTTCATCATTCCAGTGGAACACACATGTCAATGGAGGTCCTGGTTCCAGACAAGGTTTTGAGCATCAGGACAGAGACTTTGAGCTGGACTCTATTCAGTGTAAAGACCAGAGCACATGTTCATTGTGGCCTGTGATGTTAAGCTGCGTTGGGTAGTAGTTAGCCAAAATCCCCGTTCTCCTCCAGAACTATTGTTTTGCACACCTGCTATCTATATAGCTGTCATCTTTCTACCCCAGATGTGGCTGCATTTCAGCAGAGCTGCATGTATGTAGCTTGTAAAGAGCTTTGGGATACTTTGGGTTGACAGGTGCTATCGAAAGCTAAGATACTATTGTAAGTGTTTCTATTAGGAACAGGCCTGAAGCAGAACACTGAATCCAAACTCCCTTCTGAAGTTTGGGGAAGTGCTCTATGGGTTCAATTCCATATACAGATTGTGTTACTTAGGCCTATCTGTAATGAGTGTCCTCAACATTCAGGCAGCACAAAGTTTGTGGTCCACATTTTCAGAAAGTAGGGCTTTGAGGTCCATGCACACAAATACAGGATTGATGCCATAGATGTACATACAAATTAGTATATTTAGACATCATGGGCCAGAGTCTGCTCTCATTTGGACTAATTTAAATCCCCAGTGACTTCAGAGAAAGTTAGTCTGAATTTGTAAGTCTGAGTAGACCCTGCCCCCTACTGTTAGGGTGGAACTGAGAAGGAGGGCTGCTCCAGGTGCTGTGACAGTCCGATGGCTGGCAGATCTGGGCGGCTGCCTGGGGAGAAGGGGCAGCAAAGGTGGCATTGCCTGGGTGCTGTGAGATGGAAAAGAGATGTCTGTGGGTGAGGTGCAATGGAAAGGAGGCAGAGAAGGAGGTTCTGGTGGGGGGTGCCCAGCCAGCAGGGAGGGGCAGAGAAGGCTGGGGATGTTTTTGGAGTGCCAGGTGGAAAACAAGGGACGGGGAGGGGAGTCTGGAAAGAGGGTTGGGGGCGGGGGGAAGTCTCCTGGCACCATCATGCAGAGGCAGGCGCGCGGAGCCCCCCGCCCCCAGCGCCTGGCTTGCCGGCAGCTCCGAACGCTGAGCCGGCCCTTTGTGACGCCTCAGGCGTTGCCGGGCTGCGGCGGCGGGTTCCACCGGGGCGGCTCGGCGCTGGGCTGCGGTCGCGGGGGCGGCCACTCGGGGCGCGGCGGAGGATGGGGCTGCGGGCGGCCGGGGACGCGGGGCGCCTCGCCCTGCGCCTGGGGCTACTCCTGAGCCTGCTGGCCCAGCAGCCCGTGAGCGCCAAGAACGACAGCGGCTCTGCCCTCGAGCAAGCTGTGGTGGAGCCGATAGTGCAGCTGTTAGAGCCGGGTGAGGGGAGGGGCTGGACCGACGCGTTCCTGCAGGGTGGGGTGGGCAGCAGCGGGGTGCCAGGCAGGGTCAGGGGGGTGTCAGCGGGGTGCTAGACAGGGTGAGGTGGGTGTCAGTGGGGTGGCAGGCAGGGTGAGGGGGTGTCAGTGGGCTGGCAGGGAGGGTGAGGGGTGGCTGTGGGGTGCTAGACAGGGTGAGGTGGGTGTCAGTGGGGTGGCAGGCAGGGTGAGGGGGTGGCTGTGGGGTACTAGACAGGGTGAGGTGGGTGTCAGCGGGGTGCCAGGCAGGGTGAGGGGGTGTCTGTGGGGTGCTAGGCAGGGTGAGGTGGGTGTCAGTGGGGTGCCAGGGTGGGTGATGGGGTCTGTGGGGTGCCAGGGTGGGTGAGGGGCTGTCTGTGGGATGGCAGGGAGGGTGATGGGGTCGCTAGGGTGAGGGGGTGCCATGCAGCAGGGATGGTTCCTGGGTGCTGAGGACAAGCAGGATTTCCCTGAGCACGCTAGGAGTGGGGAAGTGCAGAAAAGCTCCCTGGCCCCATTTACTTCCACCGGGAAGGAGCCTGGCTCTCCTGGTGCATGGAGAGTAGGTCATATCATATGCCAACAATGGGAAGATGTCCTGTTCATTCATGATTTATCAAGTCACAGAGTTTCTAAGGGGCCCTCCTAAAGGGGGAGCAAGGGAAATCCTAGATTTACTTGTGATTCTTGTAGCTGAACAGTGTGGGGTAAAGGAATGTGTTGGGTACATGTAAATTCCCTCACAGTCTGTTAAGTTCATTGAGTAATGAGACACCTAAGTTCACACCTAGTGTGTCATTAGGCACAAGGACAGCTACATAATGAATTGTATTCCTTCCTTCCATCTGAAAGTGGACTTTTCCTTTTACAGAATTTCATCTGTCTCCTTGTCTTATTTTTTCCTACCACATCATTTTTCATACTGTGTTTATCCCATTTCCCTGCTCAGATGTAACCACTCTCAGTGTCATTACAGAAATTGCCTATCAGGGATCATGAGAGATCAATGTAGCCAGCTGCTTTGACTGCAAAACCTGAGTTCCAGCAGTCCTGGAACTAGGAATGAGAGTGTTAAAGTTATCCCCTGGATGCTCAGGCCTCATGTATAGCGTAGTGGAAAATATTGCTAATAAACCACAATGAGAGTAAAACATGTAAAACACGAATGAGTGACTTTCTCTATTAGTTCACTTCACAGGCATGACTTGGAACAACCTCTATTGACATTCTCAAACAGGATTTTTAAGTGTTTATCAAAATGTACTATGTGCATCCTGTGATGTGACCTGTAATGAAAAAAGAATAATGGAAACAGTTTCTGCTCTGCATGGTTTTTACCAGGATTCCAGATGTAGAGAAGAACCTGAGATGTCTTTGCTTTGCTGGTACTAATTGCAGCCCTATGACTGGAATGTAAATGTATATTATTTTAGCATAGTCTCATCTCATTTTGTGTGAGATTTACATATATAACTCCTATTAATGCTAGTGGAAGTTATATACATAAATTTCTTTGCATAGGGATGATGCTATATCTTTTTATCAGTGTCTGATGCAAAATGAAAAAGGCATATATAAATGGACGGATCAATAGGGTTTTTTTTTCTGGAGAGATTTCTCAAATTTTAGATTGGTTTAAAAAATCTAGGGAGGAAATGCAAGAAAAAAAGAGGTGAGATTGCATCATAACAATGATATGTACAGTATTATATATCATTACGTCTGCTTCTGTTCCTCTTAAAGATTTTGTTATTTGTTTTTGTTTTTCTTTGCTTTTTTTTTCTTTTCAAATTCACTGACAGCAGGATTGAGTCCATTTTCAATTATTTCTGATTGGCATGCTAATTTAGAGTCAATCCATTTTCAGTGTCTAAATATGTTTAAAAGTTTAGTTGAAATAGTATTTGAAAATAAAAAAAATCCTTTTTTTGATTTAGGATTATTCATCTCTTATGAACAAATCACCATTGTAAGTTTAAAAACATAAGAATGACCATTTCAAGTCAGACCAAAGGTTCATCTAGCCCAGTATCCTGTCTTCAGACAGTGGCCAGTGCCAGATGCTTCAGAGGGAATGAACAAAACATGGCAATTTTGAGAGATCCATCCCCAGTTGTCCAGTCCAAGCTTCTGGCAATTGAAGGTTAGGGATGCCCAGTGCATGGGATAGCATCCCTGACCATTTTGACTAATAGCTATTGATGAACCCATCCTCCATGAACTTATCTAATTCTTTTTTGAACGCAGGTATACATTTGGCCTTCACAACAGACAATGGCAACAAGTTCCACAGGTTGACTGTGTGTTGTGTGAAGATGTACTTCCTATTTTTGTTTTGAACCTTCTGCTTATTCATTTCATCGAATGACCCCTACTTCCTGTGTTATATGTTATGTGAAGGGGTAAATAACACTTCGCTATTCACTTTTCCACGCCATTCATGATTTTACAGACCTCTATTATATCCCCCTTAGTCACCTCTTTTCTGGACCGAACAATCCAAGTTTTTTAAATTTCTCCTTGTATGGAAGCTGTTTCATCCCCCTAATCCTTTTCATTGCCCTTCTGTGTATCTTCTCTGATTCTAATATATCTTTTTTGAGATGGGGTGACCAGAACTGCATGCAGTATTCAAGGTGTGGGTGTATCATGGATTTCTGTAGTGGCATTCTGGTATTTTCTGTTTTATTATCTATCCCTTTCCTAATGGTTCCTAACATTCTGTTAGCTTTTTTGACTGCTGCTGCGCATTCAGCAGATGTTTTCAGAAAACTGTCCACTATGACTCCAAGATCTTTCTTGAATGGTAATGGCTAATTTAGACCCCATCATTTTGTATGTATAATTGGGATTTTTTTCTAATGTGAATTACTTTGCATTTATCAGCATTGAATTTTGTCTGCCATTTTCTTGCACGGTCACCTGGTTTAGTGAGATCCCTTTGTAAATCTTCGCAGTCATCTTTGGACTTAACTATCTTGAGTAATTTTGTATCCATTGCAAATTTTGCCACATTTCTGTTCATTGCCTTTTCCAGATAATTTATGAATATGTTGAATAGTACTGGTCCCAGGACAGATCCTTAGGGGACCCCACTGTTTACCTCTCTCTGTTGTGAAAACTGACCATTTATTTCTACCCTTTGTTTCCTATCTTTTAACCCGTTACTGAGCCAAGAGAGGGACCTTCCCTCTTATCCCATGACTGCTTAGCTTGCTTAAGTTTGCGACAAAAGAGTCATGATATGTTTTATAATGATGCTGCGACCTTCAGGTTGATAGCAAAAAAATGGGCTATACCTGGAACCAGCTAGAGCGAATGGCCCAGGATAGAAGACTATGGAGATCTGCTGTTGGCGGCCCATACCCCGGTTGGGGTGACGGGCATGAATGAATGAATGAATGACTGGATTGTGGGAAGCCTCCTGAGAGGATAGCATAGTTGGTATCTGTCTCATAGTTAGAGGAAGCTTGCTTGCTTTGGGTAGTAAGGTTGCTCACCTTTTGTTAGTAATCTTTGAATCTGTTCGGTCCCTGGCTGCTCTTAAATCAAGTAGTAGCAGTGGCCAAAACCCATTTTTTCATTTGTATCTGGATGTGAAATTGCAACCTCTCCTTTCAGATGTGACCACACCTTGCCACAGTTGCCAGATCTGGTCATTTCTAGATTGGATGACTGTAATATGTAGACTCTGGGGTAGACACCTTGGGTAAAAAACCTGCAGCTGGCCCCAGTCAGCTGACTCTAGCTCACACTGTGGGTGAGGGTGGAGGGGCCCAGAGCTTGGGCTCCAGCCTGAGCCTGAACATCTACAGAGCATTTTTAGCCCCACAGACTAAGCCCTGCAAGCCTGAGTGAGCTGACCTGGCCAGCCATGAGTGTGCTGTGAGGGTGCCGCGAGTCTTTTACCCCTTGTGGCAGTTCCCCAGCTAGTATAAATTGTCATTGCTGCATTGAAATCAATAGAACTTTGACAATGTACACCAGCGAAGGATCTGCCCTCCAGTTTTCCCAGTTCTCTAACATGTTTTATTTCTGTCCCTATGAATGAGAATAAACCATTTTATAATATGGGTTGATCACAGCCACATTTAAACATGTTTACATTTGTATTATAGATGGGATCTTGGAAATCTCCTCTCCCTTTCTATTATGCTGTGGTGGTTGAGATTAGCCAAAGCTCTTGAGCTAATCCCACAGATTTAAATGAGGTGTGGGGGAGGGAAGGCACTGAAGGCATGGTGTCTTAAGTTATGGGCTGTCTCTCTGTTTTCACATGATTTTGCATGAGGTGATACTGACAGAATCTATTTTTTTTTAAATTCCTCCCTTTCTGGTTTGAGAGAGTTAATAATAATGAACTAAATTGTGAAATTATTCTTTAAATATTGCTGTATATGTACTAAAAGGATGATCTAGTTAGCACTGCTTATATATATAGTGACAGTTAGGAATAGCACAAGTGTAGAATTATGAAGTTTCATGAATAATGTTGGAAAAGAGGTTGTAAGAGTTTGATAATAGTTTATGCCTACTACCACTGTAGTGTTAATCCCTTACTGTAAAGTAAGGAAGGCTATTTTATATTTGTGTATCACTGACTACTAGTGGAAAGGACCCACTCATTTTTCCACCACAGAAATGTTATGTAAAGTTTTAACAGCTTAAAAGAAGAGAAATATAAACTTGCATTACTGAATTAACATAACATTTTGTGTAGAAGAGATTCCAAAACAAAAAAATGAGGAATAGAAAAAGTAAACTTTGCATTTATGGTATTTATTATCATAACAACATATTTGGAGTAGGATAGACTGATTATGTAGACTTGCAAAAACAGCCATAATAAATCGTCTTTGTCCCTTTGCATTTTAGAAGATTAAAAAGACTTATTGCCTGTTTAATGAATTGTTTTCAAAGACACTGCATAAAGTTGTTTAATTCCTCTATTGGTCAGTTACTTTTTCTTAGCATCCTTATAAACATTCAACTTGTATTAATAAATCCATATTTGAATCCCAGATGGAGATGTGAACCTTTTACTTCTGCATAATTTGCAAAACTCATTTCCTAGCCTGAGAAGTACCAGAAAAATGGAAGAAGCCAAATCATAGTGGTTAAAACCACAATAGTTAATTAAAAGACTGTACCTGGTTGATTCATTGCTTGTGCTAGCTGTCTAAAGCTGACCTTAAAGTGTGATGGGGAAAAAAATCATGTGGGAAGGCTTGCAGTAAACTAATTTAACATAGAAGATTGATTTATAAGGAAAATGCATAATATTTTCTCAAAAATGAGATTAAGATTTAAATATTAGTTATTTGCACTTGGTTTTCCGAAAAGGCTAGGGAAGACTTCAAGATGTGAATTTCCTGGTAAATGGGTATTCCTCCCCGCCCCCCCCCCACCCCGCACACCCTCCAAGAAGGTGTCATATTAGAAATGTAACTTCAGACTTTGTGTTTAGGTTTGAATGCTACAGTATCCAAGGAAGTAGAATTTGGAATATGCACAGTGACGTGCGGTAAGTAGCAAAGCAGATGAATAAAGCATATTGTAATTTGTTTTGGGGAAAAAAGTGCTAACTGTAGCAATTTAGCAGGTGTAATTTGCTTGCTCTCCTTCACCTCTCATTGATTTCAATTTCCAATAACTATAATTAACAAAAACAATCAAGCTGATTGTCATTAGAAGTTTAGGTCAGATCTGTTGTTTTATTAATTTCACAGCCTGCAAGCTCCTATTTTAAACCAGTTCCCTACATTTATTGGCACATGAGCTGCCTTCACCAAAGTAACAATTTTCTCTATTTGTGAACATCTGTGAGATGTTCAGAAGATGAAAGATCTTCTGATGCATCTCACAGATGTCTTCCCACATACAGTATTGCCAACTCTATCAAAAAATTGCTCATCTGCAGTAGTCTATTCTATATTCCACATTTATATAATTTATAAACTGTATAATGGAAAGAAGAGGTATCCTGGAGAAAGATAGGATGAAAATTCAGCACACAGAATCTCAGAATTTTTGCTTCACCCATCTGGTGAAAACTGGATATATTGCAAAGAAGACATCTGTGGTATTAGGGTGGTAATAGGGGCCGGAATGGAGTGGCACTGCATTGCTTAGAAAGCACCCATTTAGCAGAAGATTCAGAAATAGTACTGAATTTGTTTTGAACAGACTCTGTCTCTCATAGTATCATAGTACCTGGAAACAAGAAGGGAGGAGGGGAACCACCAACTTTCAGATCAATTAGTCTATTCCCCAGCCAATATGGTATTATTTCATACATTACATTCTCTAGTATTTTTTTCCTGACTAGTTCTGAATGTCGCAAATGATGGGGCTTCCACTACTGCCCTTGGGAAACTATTCCACACGCTAATAAATCTTGATCTCAAAAAGTCTTTTTTTCTGACACTCAGTTTAATTATTCCCTTTCTTAATTTTGTCATTTACTGCTGGTTATACACCTCACTTCCCCTCATTATGAGCCACCCTAAATAATCTCATTTTCTTTCATGCTTGCACCCTTAAGATATTTAGAGACTCTTATCATGGCCCACCTCTTCAGTGGACCTCTCAGATGTCCCTCCATTTGAGGGACTTAACTCATTTTAGTCCCAAAGTTACCTGTGTTCCCAACAAATGTGATGTCCTTTCACTTTTATTGGTGTCAATTATTTAAATCTTAAATAAATAATCATCAGTTAGAGGTTGGATGAAGGATTATTTACACTAAAGGCCATTCCCCATCATTTTGAATTTGGATATTATTTTGTTTCCCTCATTTTGGGTCTCGGTCACTCATTAGATCCAATAGTTGGGTGTTGGCAGGTTGAAAGGTATTCCCTCCAGTCCATCCAGCCAAACTATATACATTTAACTTTCTTAATCTTTATTTATAAACCCATCCCTACATCCCTCAGTAATTTTGGTTGCTGTTTGAATTGCCTCCAGTTTCTCAATATCTTTCTGTTAATGTTGTGGCCAGAATTCAGTATTCTTGACGTGGTTATACCACGGCTTATAGAGAGATCATAAAACCTTATTTCTTCATAATAATGATGCTCGTTAATATTTTGGTCAATTCTGCATTAGTCTTTTTTGCTGCCGTGTCCCAATAAATTGATGTCTAATTTTTCTGTCTACTATTACCTCTAGGTCTCTTTCACCATTTGTATTTTCCTTCCCATTGATATTTACTTTTTGTATTATTTTTCCCAGCTGTATTATTAACTTGCATTTTTTTCAAGTTCCATGTTTCTAATCTTTCTAGTTTAACATGACCATGCTTCCATCTGAGTTAATTTGAATAATTCTTTAAAATAAGACTTCATTTGACAGAGTATTGCAGTAGATTAACTTCTGCAGAGTTGGCAGCTGCTAATAGGGAGGGGAAAGGGGAAACAAGTTTTCTGGGAATAGAAGACAAAACTGGTCAAAATGGAGAGGCAGGGGAGTACTGAAATGCCCTATAGGTCTCTGGATGGGGTTCCTTTAGTCAACTCTTTGACTTTGATAGCGTGCCACAGTTTTAATATTCAGATAGTTAAAACAGGCATGTTTTTTCCTACTAAACGTGACCACAGTTAGCTCAGCATCCGGATTTTTTCAGACCAGCCATTTTGATGTTCAAAGGTTTTCTGCTCACCCCCCTCTGTTTTCCCAGACACCAGACAACAAAAAGACCTAGTTCTAAAGTAAGAGGAATGTCTTTAATAAAAGTGTCAGTTCATTGTCATTTACACCTCTGTCTCTGCATCCTTGAGATGAGACATTCTCAGCAGTGGAGAATGATCCCTGTTTTGTGACAGCTTCAGTAAGTGTTGTTGTCTCCCTCTGTCACTTGAAGTATTGTTTCATGAGCTATATCTCATCTGTGAAATATTCTAATATCTATCAGTGTGTACCATACATATTTAAAAGAAGCAGATACATCACAACAAATTATTCTTCACATCAGTGGGGTTAATTCAGCATTCCAATCAATTTCCCATTTATCATACTGCAGGAGGGTTTTAACTCCCCTTTTCCCATGCCCCTGCAGTTTAGTAAACAACATGCTGCTAGAATAATGGCAATTTCTTCAGTGTTTACTGGGCCTAAACATACTATTCCCTCCACCCCCACACCCTATGTCATTTCAGTGAACTGTGTACACATTGTTTGGCAAAAATAAATATAGCATTTGTTTTGAATTTGTAATGGTTAAAATGAGGCAGTGTTCCCATTGAAATACTGATGTGTGAGAGTAAATAAATTTTATTTAATTGAATTTTATACAGACATTTCTCTTCACCGTCAATATTTATGATTGCCTACTTCCCCTCCTTATCTTCAGTAGGACCCTCCATGTATTAGGTGGAGTTATGAGGGTCAAAATGAGGAGGTTCGAATGGGATCCACTTCAGAGCCTGTCAGTGTTGTTCCTTAGCCTGACAATACTGGTTACTGTTAAGTGATTCAAGGCTCTCCTTCTTCTCAGAGGATCCTATCCTATGAGGTGCTTAGCACACTCAATCCCTGTTGACATCAGTGGGAATTAAAGGTGCCCAGTACAGTGCAGGGTCAGGGTCAGAGTGGGAAGGCTATCTGTACCATGCTCTCAGCACCAGCTGACTTGGGCACTGAAAGACCATGTTCATGAATACTGCTAGTCAGCTTTGATGTTTGATTTGCTGTTTTGTTTTTTAGCAGTATACAGTATATTTCTGTTTATCCAAAAGCCTATTATCCAAACCTTTGCATTATCTGACTCCCTTCCTTGTCCCCCAGCATGAGACACAGGAAATACATGCCCTCTATAGCATGTGGGGAGGGATAGCTCAGTGGTTTGAGCCTTGGCCTGCTAAACCCGGCATTGTGAGTTCAGTCCTTGAGGGGGCCACTTAGAGATCTGGGGCAAAAACTGGTCCTGCTAGTGAAGGCAGGGAGCTGGACTTGATGACCTTTCAAGGTCCCTTCCAGTTCTAGGAGATTGGTATATCTCCAATTATTACCTTTTTTATTATATATCTTATGCAAGGGACAAGAAAGAGGTTCAGTAATGTGGAGGTTCATATAATGGAGTGGAGAGCCCAGCCAGGACTATTAGGAGGTGTAGTAGGACTAACTCCTGTCTACAGAGGAGGCCACTCTGCTGGTGAATGGCTCCTGTGGCAGCACAGGGAGTCCTCTGCAACCCCACTGTCATGAGAGTGAGTGAGTAGGGCTGTGACAGCAGTGCTGCAGAGAGAGGTCCCTTTGCTGCTGCAGGCCCAGTGATACCCAATCCCTGCAGGCACAAGGTGTGAGATGGGTGGGTGGGGAACAGAGACCCCCAGCCAAGACTGCAAAGAGAAGGAGGACGAGCCCTCAGTCTCAGGGGAGGCCATCCTGCTACTGGTGCCTGAAAAGCTCTCTATTATCCAAGCAAAATCCGTGTCCCAAGTGCTGTTTGGATAATCTGGAGTATAAAGTTTAATTGTATTTTGAATTCTTCTAAAAGGAGTATATTAAGAATGACTTTTTAGGAATGTGACATGGTGACTCTGAGGATCTGTGTGCTTTACAGGACCTTAGGTGATGAAAGTGGGCAGAATTAAGTGTTGTCAGCCAAATCTTAAGTACAAATATGGGATAGCCTTGGCAGAAGCTCTGAGAGGATCTGTTTCTCCGGATGTATGGTAGATAAATTAGTTTAGCATCCAATATAAAGAGAGAGAAGGCAAAAAATGTTGGAAGAAAAAGAAGAAATGGAAACTAAAATATATTTTTAAATTTTTTTTTGCAAAGGTATTGGCATTCGAGAAGTTATATTAACCAACGGGTGCCCTGGAAGCGAAACAAAATGTATTGTTCGTGTAGAGGAATGCAGAGGACCAGTAGATTGTGGATGTAAGTAGAATACTATGATATAGGAATTTAGAGTGAATGTGTTTATTCAAGGGAAACATCTTTATTCTGTGTGAGTGTGGTGGAAGTGGAAGGAAATGATTGCATTCCATTCTCCAATTACCCTATTAGGCAATCTAATAACATTTCAAAACTCATTTTTGTACTGATGTGTGTTTGATTTTAAGTCACTGTAAAGTACATTTTTCTGCACTTATTTTCTATTTTGTAGATATGTATGTATTTCTAAATATTAAGCCAAACTGCACATGTTTTAAATGGTTTTAATTGAAAGAACAATTTCAAAATAACATTCCTTGATTAGCTAAATTATGAAATGTATGGTACATACAGAGGTATTTTAGACAGTTTTTGATGTATCTATTAAAATTTTCTTCCACAGGGGGTAAACCAATTTCTGAAAGCCTTGCAACTGTGAAGATCCCATGTATTTTTATACCTCCAGAGAATCGATTTACATATCTTTGGAAAATGTTAATTCCAGACCAGGTGAGCAACTGAACCTCACCTTCTGCAGGAGAATGATGTATTCAGTACTTTTACGAGCTGCTTCAACAATCTCATACAAACTCCTGGTTTAATTTTTTTCTTTGCTATCATAATACAAATGAGATCTTTCAGTTTTTCTTTGACAGTCAGATGGCACAAGAGCTTGTGTGCCCCACTACTTTGTAGAGCTCCAATTTTCCTTTATTTATTTAAAGTAAGCAATACATTCTGTAATGTATTTTAGAAAGTAACCTTTTTTGTTCTTACTTGAGTAAATAAATGCAAAGTAATGCACATTAGAAAACATAATCCCAACTATACATACAAATGATAGGGTCTAAATTAGCTGCTTCCACTCAACAAAGAGATCGTGGAGTCATTGTGGATAGTGCTCTGAAAACATCTGCTCAATGTGCAGCAGCAGTCAAAAAAGTGAACAGAATGTGTGGAACCATTAGGAAAAGGATAGATAATAAAACAGAAAATATCATAGTGCAAGTATAGAAATCCATGATTCGCCCACAGCTTGTATACTGCGTGCAGTTCTGGGAACCCATCTCAAAAAAAATATTAGAATCAGAGAAGGTACAGAGAAGGGCAACAGAAATTATTAAGGGTATGGAACCACTTCCATATGAGGAGAGATTAAAAAGACTGGGACTTCTCATCTTGGAAAAGAAATGACTAAGAGGGGGTATCATAGAGGTCAATACAATCTCAACTGTTGTGGAGAAAGTGGATAAGGAAGTGTTATTTATGCCTTCACATAACATGAGAACCAGGAGTCACCCAATGAAATTAATAGGCAGCAGATTTAAAACAAACAAAAGGAAGTACCTCTTCACATAGCGCACAGTCAACCTGTGGAACTCATTGCCAGGGGGTATTGTAAAGATTAGAACTGTAATGGGGGTCAAAAAAGAACTAGATAAGTTCACGAAGGATAGATGCTTCAATAGCTAATACCCATGATCATCAGGGATGCAACCCCATGCTCTGTGTCCCTAGCCTCTGATTGCCAGAAGCTGGGAGTGGAGGACGGGATGGATCACTTGATAATTGTCCTGTTCTGTTCATTGGCATTGGCCACTGTCAGAAGACAGGTTATTGGTCTAGATTGGACTATTAGCCTGACCCAGTATGGCCATTCTTATGTTCTTAGAACTTGGGTTGTCAACCTGGAGGATGTGAACAAGTGTCAGTGGGACATAACCACATTGCCCTACTCCTTTGGTGAACAGGAGAGGTGTCCTGCCTAGATGTGATGGGGTTTTGGATAATGAGGGAGGGGACCCTGGTAAGGAACTGATTGAAAAATGCTCGAATAGAATAACCAGCTTTCGATGTGACTTTGATGTAGAGCATTTCCCCCTTATAAAGCTTTTTGAAAAAAAATCCATTTTGTCTTTTTTTTTAATATGGATAGCAATCACTGATTCTTCCTAATGATTCGGCTATTTTGGAGGTACACAGGGATACCCATCCAGTAGCTTTCCAGTGTGACACGAAAGAAAATAATGAGATAGTTGCCTCTGTAAAATATACAGTATATACAACAGCTGGTAAGTCCATAGTCGCTTTTAAACCTTTTACAAGATATTGCTTGTGTTTAATGAGTAGCTATAAGCCTTCATGGTACTGTCCCTCACCTTAGAATCAGAACAAGTGTTCACATACTATAATGAGTGCCATAGAAATGCTTATCAATAAAAGATGAATAGAAAAGAAAACACGGCTATGGAAACTATGAGGTTTTGATGGTAGCAATAAGTAATTTCTTAAATTTATAGGCTAAAATAAATTATTTCTCTTTGCCTTTAAATTTATCACTAGGGCTTGGTCAATCTGCACAGATCTCAGGTGTCTTCTCTCACTGCTAGCAAAAAAGCAGGAAAGGCAACCAGTAAAATGGAAGCAGCTCTACTCCAGTTAGTGGCATCTTGTTCTCTGCTTCTCAGCTCCCTTGTTAAATTCCCCAGTGCAGTGCAGAAGTAGGAAGGCAATCTTTTGAATTTTAACACATTTAACTGCCATCTTGAATTTTATCATGCATGCTGGATTTAGAAAAGCTTAAAATTAAAAAGAAGATTTCATAAAATGGTTCAACTGCAACAGCTTTCTTCCCTCTTCTGCTGCAGGTAATTTGCTTGCATTGTCAGGAGAGACAGCAGTGGTCCCGTTTGCCTTTCAGATTCTGAGAGGCCTGCTGGAGACTCCAGCCTTCCCAATCAGTAGAAAAGAGAAGGAACCTTATGTGGACAGAGTCCCTGCCTGAAAAAGTATGGATTCAGATGGACCTAGAGCCAGAGAGGACCATTTTATTGAGGAGAATGAAAAGAGTCTGTTTTAAAAGTGTGCTGCCAGCAAGATTGAATTATCCAAATAAACACTGTAGAGGAGAGGGCATGGGACTGGAAACCTCTCAAAGTCCCTTATTTTTCTACTCCCCCATGGTTTCATGTCCATCTGAAGCGACATTTAATTCAGGAAGGAACTCTGCTCACATAGGTAAGGTCTCTTCTCTTTTCTTCTGCAGAGTGCCCAGGAATTTGTTTTTGCATTCTTAAATCCATCTGGCTCCTGCAAAACTTCCAGAGCTCTGGCTTTATCAGGTTATATTCTATCTATCAGTATTCAAACTCTGAAATCTGTTTGTAGGAAGGAGTGGTTTCCTTTGACCCTGATCAACAAGCATTTAATCATGTGTTTAGGTTTAAGCACTCAAGTAGTCCCATTGAATTGGAGTCATGCTTGAACTTAAACATGTGATTAAGTTGTTTACTGAATGAGGGCTAGGCTGAGGTCCATCCAGCAGAATGTCTCACAAGGATTACAAGAATCTATTCAGAAATTATTGGTTTGGCTATGCAATTATAAGACTCTCAGCAAAGCGTGGCTCCAAGATCTACCACCTCTGTTCCTTGGAAAAAAAGAATCAAGTTCCACTCTTCGGAAGACAATGGAAAAAGCCTGTATCATGCTCAGTGCCAAACTGGTTTCCTCTAGATCGATACAGACTGCCAGTGGATTTTCAGACGAGTGGCTTACTTCCCCTAACATGCATGCAGACCTAAAAAAACTGAAGGTGGAAGAGATCATCAGTAAAATAATTGATTGTGAGTTATACAGTTCTACAGAGACCTTTTTGTTGTGTGTCCAGATCTGCTGTCTGTTGGCTTTCTGAGATCCAGCAAGATCAGGATTTCTTCATGTATCTCTCCAGGGGGATCAGAACTTTTGAAAGGTCCCTTTGGCTGTTAAAAGCTGTAGAGATATGCCACAGGATTCCGTGTTTAAATGCAGACATTCTTAGCTCTTCTCTGATAGTTTACAGAGCTCTGTTGCTCAGACTCTGGAGAGGGGGAACGTTACTTCACATCTTAGAATGCTAGCCCTCCCACTTCAAAGTTGAAAACATATTTTGCAGAGAGTTTAGGCATTACTTTACCAGATCTCTTGAACAAGAAGGTATCTCTGCCTATTCCAGAAAATCTAAACCTTTCTCCTCAGAGTGGATTCTTCCCTTTGCCATCTGTTAATCTCCAGTGAGGTAGAGCCTTAAAAGCAAATTTTTGGAGGGGATGGGGAATGAGGAGGTACAAGGGGCAGAATTGGTCATTTTTAAGGCCAATTACAAGGCCAAACCCTTCTTTTCAGCATCCATATTTAACTATAAGGATTTCAGACCAGAATGGAATTGGCACTAGGGGAAGGATCTCAGGCTGATTTTGTCTAAATGGATCAGTTTTACTTAGGATCACAATGGGCCTTATTCGGTATCTCCTAGAGTTACTTTCTATGATTTCTCACTTTCCCTTCGAGGCATTTGAATCCATAGAATTGAAGTTTCTATGTAGTCTTCCTTGCTGTGATAATGGCCACCAGTAGGGTGATTTCAATACCTTCTAGATTGTTACTTTATGTGCTGTTCCACAGATATAGGGTTCTTTGCACCTTCCCTAGTTTTCTCCCCACAATGCTTTTGCCTTTTCACATCATTCCAGATATTTTCTTGCCCAGTTTTTGTCAGCAATGTAGGACTAGGAAAAGGAACATTTGGCATACCCTATATCTACGGAGCACTCTTAAGGCTTGCGTTGAAAACAGAACCCTTTAGAAAGCTGACTTTCTTTGGGCCTGAGCCAATTCCCATTAAAATCAATGGGTGTCCTTGGTTCCCATAAATTTTAGAGGGCACTGGATTGGGCCCTTTGTTCTTTTCAAGGGCCCCAAGCAGGGACTGCCATTGCAAAGTAGATCAGGAATCATACAGAATACCAGAAGTGCCTTGTGTGGCTAGGATCAGAGCACATTCTACCCAGGTCATCACCTTTTTTCAGGTAGAGGGAGGTGAAGCCTAAGAAGATGATCTGTGTCATGTGGCTTTCTGGTGATCTTTGCACACTTATCAGAAGCATTGCCAACTGAAGGGTCTGGTTTTGACCCACACAACTTTGTTCAGAGGGTACTCAGAGTGGCTTTTCCCTGAGAGGATCCAGATGTGTTCTTGGAGAGAAGTGAATAGGATCGTAATGGGTGTTTTCCAATTCCTTCCACTTCCTCTAGAGAAATGGAGAATGAGCTGCAAGGCTGGGGAAGGGGAGTGGAAATGCTTCAGCTTGGTTGGTTGGGTTTCCTGCTTGTTGCTGCCAGGGAAAGGAGAATCTTGTGCTGGTCAACTGTTATAAAAAAACAAAACAAACAGGTAAGAGGAAAACTTGTTTGTTCTGGCCTCACTCCCTCACTTCACTCTCTTTTCCCTCTGTTTGACTTGTATGCTTGTGTAATTTGAACATTACAGCCAAATTCTCAGTTAGTGTAAATAAGCATAGCTCTATTGGAAGAAATAGAACACTGATTTACACCAGCTGAGAATTTGGCCCCCTACAGGTATAAGAATTTTCTTGTTTAAAACATGCTGCATGATCTTTTCCACTTCAAATTTTAGGATATGTCTTAGGAAGGTGGAAGAAGTACTGTATACATTTTGCAAAAGTGCAGGAAGAGACCTGTAGGAGCTGTTCACACACATATTCCAAGTGTCTATGTGGAAGAACCTGATGTAATGTAAAGCTGCCTATAGAAAGCCTTCATTTGCACTTACTCAGCAGATTACCATAGTTCTCACTGACCTTCTATTGAACAATAATAATGCTTTTTCACAATGAGCTGTCATCACAAATGGGCTTTTCTCCTTTATTTTCAACACAGTTCCAGACGGATTGGTTCTGTTCTTCTTTTGTAGCATCCTGGGGAAAGAAAACAATTACTTGTTTTTCCTTCAGTAAACATTATTATGGCCATTGCAAGAAAAAACCCACCCATTAGTAGCTGAATTTTCCATATGTCCCTCTTATCAAATCACTACCAGGAGATACAGTAAAGCATTTTGTTCATACTCCTTCCTGTTATGTTGTTAAGTTGCTTTTGAAGACTCTAGTGCCATAAGGCAGTTTATTCATGTTTTCTAATTATAGTTCTGTAGGGAGGGAGGATTTTGCGGAGGAAGGGGTGAAGATAGAGAATGATTCTCCTCATGGTGCCATGTGAAGGGAGCCAGTCTGCCAAGATCCAGACTGTGCCCCTTGTTCCATCACCCTAGTGAGTGTGTTTATTGGCACCAGCAGTGGAGGAGGTGGAGGCAGCAGCTTGTCAGGCATCAGAAATGGCACATCACCCACGTGGACAGTAGGTTGTGCTGAGGCACTTCTGTAGACCATTTCTCATGAGTTCAGTTCACTTCCTATTCAGGCAGAGGCTGCCTCTTTCTAACAGACTACTCTAAAAAGGACATATTATGGGTTTTTTTTTGCATTATACAGTAATAAAATAGGGAATCCCAGTGACCATATTTGGAATTCCTGGTCTTTGTGTGTAGAGAGAGAGAAAGAGAGTCTGTTTCCACATCTGGACATGCACATGCATTTTTAATATGTGAAGAGTCTTGCAGATGATCCACAAGGGGAACAAAGATATGTGCACCAGTAGTACATACGTACAAAAAAGTCTGACTAGGGAGTAAAAAGTGCATTCCTATCTAATGCAACTTTCTCAAAACAAACAATATATACTTAGTAAGCTGGGTCTGAAATTAAGTGAAAATAATGCATATATGCTGCTGAAGTGTGTGAACAAATGGTCAAGCATTCTGTTTATAGAGAGAATACTCTTATCATCTTCACCTACAACATCATGCTCTAGTAACAGCTCCAACTCAATGAAATAATTTTGGGGAAAAAAGGTACAGTGGCAGTTCTTAGAATGATGTTCCTATGGGTGCTCCACTCGTAAGTGTGGCAGCCCCTCCTGCACCTAGGATCAGAGATCATCATCAGCAGTGCCTGTTGGACTTCACATGTCCCTCCCACACTGTGAGTGGGACATATATATAGCGCTGTGCAGTCGAACCGCCCGCAGTTTCATCTCTATCGCCTTTGGTCTGGGATGGAATCTACAGCAGAGCCTGCTTCTCCTATTTCCCTCACTAGATAGTGCCTCACCTGTTTTTAGTGTACTGTAGTTAGTATTTTCTTCTTCTCCTTTCTTCTATCTAAAAAAAAATAATTTTTTGTTTTAAGTTTACCTTCACAGTTATTTCATAGTTTAGGTTTCCATTTCCTCACTTCCCGCCCTTTCCAACTGGGAAGCTTTTTACCTTCACCTTTGTGCCCAAATCCCCTGGGTTTAAGAGGTGCTTTTCTTGTGAGGCCACCTTCTCAGTAATGGATGGACATCTGCCGTACATTCGCTGTTTGGAAGAGGGACACATCCCACAAAAGTGTTCCCACTGCCTTGGCCTGAAAGCCGGAGCCAGAAAGACCGGGACATTAGATTAAAACTTCTCCTCATGGAGAAATTGCTGCAACTGGCATCAGACCCGGTCCCAGACTTTTCCCCGGAGAGGCCCTCACTCTCTGCCAGGTTGTTTGCCGATACTCACTTCCATGTCCCTTGAAAAAAAAGTCTTTTGTTTTTCACTCAGATTAAAAGAAATGGGCTCCCTCCTCACACCTTGAGGCACATCCTCCCCGACAAGGTTTGTTGCCTCAACATTGTTTGGCAGGGGACACAATTCCAGGGCCCATCTGAGTACCTCTGGTACTGATGCAAAGAAATGGTCTAAAGACCCTAACTGAGCAGACCTACAGCCCTTGGCACTATTTCCCAGCTCAGGGGAACGAGACAGGCCGACTTCAGGAGCTATAGCACCAACAATAATGATGGCACTGGCATCCTTTTGGACACCGACAAGACAGTCAATACTGAGCAAGCCCTTGGCATCATTGAAATCATCTGCACTGGTCAAGGCACCAGCCAAGTCACCAGCATCGGCCAAATCATTGGTGCCATCTATGGACACTTAAAGGGTATACACTATTTCTTTGGCATTGAGTCACGCTGGCACTAATGATGCTTTTTCCCCCTCCACAAGACTTTATATACCCTAAAGACTTGCTGGTATCTGACACTCCTGAGTCTCCACTCCTTTGACCTCCCCCCACTTCCACCCTCCTCTCTGGATTCACAACACTTCTACCTTTCTCTGCCAAGGATGGCACTTCCCTTCCGCCGTGATGAGGAGGAGGAAGAGGAGGGCTCAATTGCTCCCTTGTCTACCAGGCAAATCACACCTGCTCATCCTCGCTATCCACAATTCACATCTAGTCCACAATCTTGGCATGGACCACTGTGGATGCAGCCACATGTTCCACTCCCTCCATACTGGCCATACTGGGACTCTTGGGCCATGTGCAAGCCACAGTTTGGGAACCCTCCTAAAAAGCAAAGCCTGAGACCTACAGCTCTCCCTTCACTATCGGTCTCTTGCCCTCTGGAGGTTGAAACCATGCTGGTACCAACTGAAGCGGAAGAACAGGAGGAGGCCACACCAACACTACATTTTTCCTTGTCCTCTCCTGACGAGGTTATTATGCCTCAACCTTCTACATCTGCCAACAACTTCAGAATTTTTTCAGCACTTATTCCACAGGATTGCAGACTCCCTGGAGATCCCTTTGGAGGAAGTCAAGCTTCAGCAGCATAAGCTGCTTGATATGCTTCACACATCCTCTTTCTCCAAGATCGCACTACCGATCAATGAGGTTCTTCTCCACCCTGTGAAGATGCTCTAGCAGACCCTGGCGTCCATTCCTCCCACCTGCAAACACACCAACAAAAAATATTATGTTCTGGTGAAGGATGTGGAATTTCTATTCTCACACCCCACCCCAAATTCTTTGGTGGTCAGTGCTGTGCAAGAGAAAGGCTGTCAATACCAATCCCATTCTAGTCATCCAGACAGGGATTGGAAACACCTAAACTTATTTGGACTCAAAGCATATTTGTCAACCATGCTCCAATTTTGATTCTCTATCTATGAAGCTCTCATGGCTAAATACAATTACCTAAACTATGCTAAGGAAGAGCAATTCCAGTCCTTAATATCGGAAGGACACCTTCTAACCCGTACAACCCTACAAGCCTCTTTAGACTCTGCAGACACTGCTGCCTAATCCATTGCGACTGCTGTGGTAATGAGGCATGCGTCATGGCTTCACCTCTCAAGTTTTCCTAAGGAGGTACAAACCACAGTAGAGGGCTTACCTTTTGAGGGACCAGAAACTATTCTCAGAATGCATGGAGGATTCTCTGCCCTCCCTTAAAGACTCCCGAGCTACCCTCTGACCTCTCGGCATTTATACAACACCACCAAAGAGGCGCTCGGAGAAATATCATCTCCCCCCGCAATCCCAACCACGCAGTACACCCCTCAACAGCACTATGACACCTAGCACCGAAGACAAAGGCCTCCTACTAAACATAGACAGCCCACTCCTCAAGGGGCTACCTGTTACACACCTCCACCGAAGCAACAATTGTGAAGCTGTGTTTGAGGCCCCAAGAAGCCTGGCCCTCTTACAGTCATTCCCACAATCTTCAATATTCCACCAGTTTGGCAATCAACTAACTCAGTTTTTCCCATCTTGGAAATTAATCACATCGGACAAGTTGGTTCTAGAGGTAATCAAGGAAGGATACTCCATCCCTTTTCTATCCATCCTGCCCCACCACCCCATATGCTATCCCTCTTCAGGGACCCTTCTCATGATTCCATTCTGTGGGGGGAAATAAATCATCTGCAACGGGGACCCATAGAACTGGTCCCTTCCCAGCACATGGGACAGGGTTTCTACCCGCACTATTTCCTGATCCAGAAGAAATCTGGCAGCTGGTGACCCATCCTAGACCTTCACAATCTAAACAAGTTCATCAAACTGCAATGCTTCAAGATGGTTACCCTATCCACTATTATCCTAGCACAGGAACAGAGGAACTAGTTCTTGGCCCTCGACCTCCAAGACGTATACTTTCATATTAATATTTCATATTCACAGCATCTTGGGTGTTCTCCAAGGTCCTTGCAGTAGTTGCTACTTACTTAAGGAAACAAGGAAACATCTTTCCATACTTGGATGATTATCTCCTCAACGCCTCATCCGAGACTGACATTCTCTGAGCTGTACACGTAACTGTTGGCCTTTTCATGAAGCTAGGCCTCCTTGTGAACTTAGAAAAGTCCACTTTAATGCTGGTGCAATAACTGGAATTCATTGGCTCACAGTTGGGGATGCCGCACAAGCCAGAGCCTTCCTACCACCTCACAGATTCTTGGCTACTGTAGATCTGGTATCCAACGGATGGGTCTGCCCCCAGATCTCTGCCAGAACCTGCCTGCAACTTCTAGGCTACATAGCAGTGGCAAATTTCAGGGTCAGGCACGCAAGACTCCATGTGTGATCTCTTCGGGCATGGCTCCATACAGTATATCTCCCCCACAAACACAACCTCCAGAAGTTCTTATCCATGCCGATGAGAGACAAGGACTCACTACTTTGGTGGACACTGCCTAACAACATCTGTGTCAGAGTTTCTTTTCTCCAGCCACCACCAACCATGATCCTAACAACTGATGCCTCCCTAACTGGTTGGGGAGCGCATCTCCACAATCACGCAGTGCAGGGCAGATGGTCATTAACCAATCTACCCTACACATCAATCTCCTAGAGTAGTCTGCTAGGCCTGATGATATTTCCTCCCTCTACTCAATCAGCGTACCATCAGAGTCATGATGGACAACCTCGCCTGCATGTATTACATCGACAGGCAGGGAAAAGCAAGGTCCCACTCTTTATGCTCAGATGCACTCAAATCGTAGAATTGGTGTATTCAACACAATATCACCATGTCAGCAGCGTACTTCCTTGGACACCAGAACACCACCGCAGATGCACTGAGCAGGAGATTCTCACATGATCATGAGTGGGAACGGGATATGTGAACACTTCAGCCCATCTTTAACTGATGGAGATACCCCACCATAGAGCTCTTTGCCATACAACACAACTCCCGCTGTCCTCAATTTTGTTCCAGAGTGGGTCTGGGACATGGATCTCTGGGAGACACATTCCTCATAACATTGGATGCACATCTCCTTTATGCCTTCCTTCCCTTTCCCCTCTTATTCTGAGTACTTTGCAAGATGTAGGAGGACCAAGCTCATGTCATACTTACAGCTCCAACAGGGCCACGATAGGTCTGGATACTTACCTCCTCCACATGATGATATACCAGTTGATTTCTCTCCATCCAACGTGCCTGTCACAGGACACATCCTCCATCCCAATCCAAAGATGCCCCATCTCAAAGCCTGGCTCCTCCATGGTTCCGGGATTTGGAAGTAACCTGTTCAGAGGCAGTCAAACAAATACTTTTAAATAGTAGGCAGGACACAACTTGTCACATATATGTTCACCAAAGGACTAGATTTTAATGCTGGTGAGCCTCCCACAAGTCGACACAGCACATGCTCCCCTACCACTTATCCTGGAATACATGCCAGACGTTAAACAATCAGATCTATCCACCAGCTCCATTTAGGTACACTTGGTGACAATCATTACTTTTCACTGCCACATAGATGGTCATTCTGTCTTCATACATCTGCTCACCAAACACCTCTGAAGGTCTCTATAACTTTTATCCCCACATAGGAAACCCGACCCCTGCCTGGGATCTTGTCCTTGTCCTACCTTCTCTGACTAGACCCCCATATGAACCAGTGTCAACCTATTCTTATGTGTATCTATCAATGAAAATGAACTTCCTTGTCACCATCACGTCTGCCTGACAAGTTGGTGAAATTACGGCCCTTATGGCATGTCCACCTGTGGCAGGGCGATGACTCACCGCTGTGGCGCCCCCTTCTGGTTGTCCAGGGAATTAGCTCTCCAGCCTCCAGAGCACCCTCTGCAGGCTGGTGTCTTGCCTGCCACTGGCCCCATGTTCTTCCCAGACCCCGGTGCCCTTTGCCCAGGGGTTCTGCCCATCACAGTATCCCCTCACTCTGGGTCTCCCCTCCCAGGGGAACTCCCAACCCCCTATCCCCACCTTGCCTCAGTGGCTACTGCCAGTCATCATCTAGCCCCCAGCTCCCAGGCAGCCAGGTCCTTCTCTCTCAAAAGGCTAGAGAGAGAGTGTGTCTTCAGCCTCTGGCCCTCAGCCCTCTTCTAGGGCCAGCCATCGCCTGATTGGGGTGTGGCCCCAGCTGTGGCTGCTTCTCCAATCAGCCCAGCTTTTTCCAGCCACAGCCGACTCCAGGGCTGCTTTAACCCCTTCAGGGCTGGAGCGGGGTGACCACCCCACTACACCACCATACACACTATTCTACAAGGAGGAAGTTACACTACGCTCACACCTGAGATTTCTACCTAAGGTTCCAATATCTATCCATCTCAACCAACCTATACAGCTTCCTTGCTTCTTCCCGAAGCCTCACAGTAATCAACAGGAGGCAGCTCTACACAGACTAGATGTGAGATGAGCTTTAGTGTTTTACTTGGACAGGACTAAACCTTTCTGAAAATCACCATGATTATTCCTCTCCACCACCAAAAGAGCAAGAGGCACAGCCATATCTAAGCAGCGCCTTTCAAAATGGATTTCGCAGTGTATGCCTTTATCTTATGAACTCCACAATAGACAACATCCTACCACAATCAGAGCACATTCCACACATTCATTATCCACCTCGATAGCCTTTCTCAATAATGTCCCCATTGCTGAAATTTGCAAAGCAGCTACATGGGCATCAACAAACACTTTTGCCCATCACTATGCTATTACGCACGATGCCACAGCAGACATTTTCTAGGGTATGCAGTCCTATCATCAACAGTAAATGTTGCTCTGAAGCCCTAGCCTTCCTATTAGGGGCCCTGCTTTCTAGTCACTTATAAGTGGAACACCCACAGGGACATCACTCCAAGAAGAAGAGAAGGTTACTTAACCTGTGCAGTAACTGAGGTTCTTCGAAATGTGTGTCCTTGTAGGTGCTCCATTACTTGCCCTCCTCCTCTCTGCTTTGGAGCCAAAAAAAATACGCTCCATGGCAGAGAAGGAAGTGGGGGTGGTCAGACCGCACAGCACTATAAATATGTCCTGCTCATAGCATGAGGGGCTGTGTATGCGCATGTGCGGTCCGACGGGCACTGCTGATGAAGCTCTCCGAACCCAGGCACAGGGAATACTGCCACGCCTACAAGTGGAGCACTCATAGGGACACACATCTTGAAGAACCTCAGTTACTATACAGGGTGAGTAACATTCTCAGTTGATGGGTTTTCTATGGCTAGAAGTTGGAGTGGAAGAGCAAGTGCCCCAGGGTTGATGTATGTAATTCATGTAATTATTTTAATCTATTTTTTAAAAAGAAGTGACTGAATAAATTACATCATTTAAAAGTGTATGGATAAAACTTTATATCACTGATATTTTCTGGAGGGAAAAACTAGCAGTGACAACATATTTTTGGGTGTACACTATTTAATTTTTAATATATTAAGAGGCAGACTGTGCTATTAATGCACAGATGCACTTGGTGGGCAGTCCAGAGAAGCATCGTACTACTAGGAGCTGAGAGAGGCATTGTTCAGGTACTCCCAGAGCTCCTTAGTGCACAGTGTGAGTACACCCTCATGCCACACCTCAACAGGGTGCAGAGTGCACTCCCCTTTGTGGCTGTCTAGCTCTGATAGTTGGTATGAAGGGAGGATTGCGCCTCATGGAACAATAGAAGGATGGTTCCTGTCCTTCCCTCTCCCTACATATCTGTGCAGAGGCAAGCCATGCATGGTCTGTCTCCTAGATACCAGATTCCTCCTTTTCAATGGAATGATGGTTACACTAGTCTAACTAAGGGCCTAATCCAAATCCCTTTGAGGTGAATGGAAAGACTCCCATGGACTTCAATGAACTTTAAATCAGAGAAGTGTTTGGCCCTGAGTAGTCAGTTACTCATAATATGTTGCTCTTTCATATTGCAAATAAAATTAATGTGTTGGTTAATTTGTATAGAATCTGATTTTTACAGAAATTCCTAAAATATCTTCCAAAATGTTTGTATTGGTTTGGGGCTACTCTGACTTGTGCACAACTCACTTTCTTATTTAATACAAACAAACAAAACAAGAAGTTTCACTTAAATTTACCACACATTCCTCTTTCAGTCCAGAAAAGCATGATCAAAGAATCAACAGCTACACTGAAAACATGTGGCTGTGTAAAGGTTGGAGACATATGAAATATAAATTGACAGGAGTGGAGCTATTTGACACTGTCAGCTTCTAAGATGTTTTACTAGAGTATTGCTATTAGAGCATTTTAAAGAATATTCTCCTATCTCTACTTTTAATAAACAAATTAATTTTTTTCAGAATGACTGGAATAAATATTACACTGGCTGAATCCGTGGATCAAAGACATACTGAGCCATATCCTGCACGGCTCATTCTGGCAAAACTCTCACTGATTGTAATGGAAGTTTTGTCTGAGTGATTAGTACAGAATCAAGCCAATTGTATTGCTTTAAAATACTTTTAAAGTGCTTTTTGTGATGCCTGAATCAGTATTTCCTCAGAGTAAAATGCTTGATTGGACATTCACTTTTCTCTCTGCTCTGCTTTTATTTTAATCATATGTGATAGCCTTGAAGGCATCTCTGCTTGTTATAAGGTTGTCTCATAGACTACTCTAGTTCTGGATTATATGGATCTGCCATATGAAGCAAAGGTGAATGGATCAATACTGGATGAACTATGAGATACTTCCTACTTCTCATTAGCAGACTCCCCTGTTGCAGCCTGCAAATAGAGATATCCTTAGAGCATCATAATCACTTATTACTAAGCAGTAAAATAAAAAATCTAAATTAATTAAATAGCAAAATTGAAGTTATTTTTAATTAATATCCCCCCCCATATCATTCTAAAATGTCACAGTCCAACATTTAAAATGAAACTGCCTAAAAGCAGTTAGTTACTTTAACCTTATCTGACAATTCCTATATGCAGAGCAGTTAGTTTTGGAATTTTCAACCAGTCTAGTGATCATACCTGTCAACCCTGTATCATGCAGAAAGACCATGGGGATTATAAGAATGATCTATGATTTAGGAATAATGAAATCATTACTGCCGTGCTGCAAGAAAATGGACTGGAGAGCCCATTAATACTCAAGTGATGCTATGGATTTCCTGCATCACTGTGGGAATTTTGCATAGCAGTAAATGTCAGGATCACACCCTGTGCTTTTAACATATATGTTGCCAGATAGAAATCAATCTGAAATTAAAATTCGCTTGTATATGTAATTTTTAATTACATATTGTAATTGTAATTTTTTCCACCCATGAGCGGAATGAATTTTGTTATGTGTACCAATATCAAGGTAATGTGCGGATGTGCGCCACTAGTAGAAAGAAAAAAATCTAGATATATATTTTTTAAAAGTTACCATAGGGATAATTACTCCAGCCAGAACAGGTTAGGCATTTTAGAACTCACTACTCAAAGAATTAAATTTAAGCATAAGAGAGAAATAAAAATTATGAAATGCATAGGCTAATCAAAAAAATAAAATAGCACTCTGAAAGAATAAAATTACAGAAAATATATGTGCATTGCAGGAAGTATCAAGTAACGAAAACAACAATAATACAAGTATGTGTTGGGAGGTGAGTGTGAAAGACTGTGTGTATGTGTGTGAGACAGAAAAAGTGTGTGTGTGTGTGTGTGTGTGTGAGAGAGAGAGAGAGACACACACACACACACGTGCGCATCTCTCCCCTCTGCAGTCCTGGCCGGGGAAGACACGCCTGCCAAAGTCCAGGCCAGAGCTGGGGCCAGGGAAGAGAGGCGCCTCTTCCGTCCCCGCCGCAGCCCCGGCCGGGGGAGAGAGGCATCTCTCTCCCCTTTGCTCTGCACACCCCAAGCTCCCCCAACCCCCCATCACCTCTCCCCACTGTGCTCACCCTCCACATTCTCTCCACTCACTTGTGTGCACACCTGTGTCGCTGCTGCGTGGCCCTTGATGGCCTCATGTGCGGCTGCGCAGGTGCACACCTGAGAGGAAATACAGTATATGTAGATTGTTGAATCTGGAGTGATCAGAGGCGGGTGTATTACATTTCAGGAACTTGGATTGTTATTGGACACTTGTCAACATTTCTGATTAGAGCTGACCGTGTTTGTCCACCAAACATTTTTCTTCACAGTGTGACAATTGAATCTCATAAATTAGATGGAAAAGACTTACTAGGTCATCTTGCATGTCTTCTACCAATGTTGGATTGTTCCTTATACACCTCTACCCTGTTATAATGCCACCTGATATAACACAAATTCAGATATAACGCGGTAAAGCAGTGCGCCGGGGTGGTGGGGCTGCATGCTCCAGCTGATCAAGTCAAGTTCGATATAACACGGTTTCACCTATAACGTGGTAAGATTTTTTGGCTCCCGAGGACAGCGTTATATTGAGGTAGAGGTGTAGTTTGTTCTCACGTGTTTTGTCTGGTATCATGTAAAATGTCTCAGGTAGTAGGGTTGCCAATACTTCCCTTAGAAGATTGTTCTGGAGTTTAACCAACTACATTGTTAAGAAATATTTTCTGATCCTAAGTTTTCCCTTGCTCAGTTTCATCCTATTACGTGTAGTTATACCTCTTTGGTCAACCCAAAACAATTCCTCTCCATGCTTCATGCTTCAAATACAATATAGTTAACATCCTCTGTTTTATGATTGTTTAATTATTATTATTATTATTTATTTGTATGCTCCTAGGAGCCCCAGCCATGGATCAAGGCTCATTGTACTAGGAATTGCACAAACACAGAACAAAGAGACAATCTATGCCCTGAAGAATTTACAATCTTAGCAAATGATTTAATTTATTTATTTTTAAATTTTTTAAATTTATACAATATACCTACCTTTACCTTAATCTATTCAAATTTTATAAAAACAAATTCTAAAAAGCAAAATATTACTATTTTACTAATTCTTTTCATAACACCAGCTTTTTTCCTAATCTAAGGTTTTAATAACTTTAATAATTTGTGCTGCTCCTAATTCCCTCCAATTTGTTACCATCTTTCTGATACTGATGTGTGTGAAACTATGTGCAGTCTGACTAGGGCTGTATAGAGAAGGACTACCATATATCTAATCGGCTTGTGATGGGATGCCTCTTTGGATACAGCTCATAATTGATTTGGGTTCTGATTTCCTTCCACCGTATTGCATTGCAAGCTCTAATGTAATTTGCTGTCCCTTACTACTCCTAGGCTTTTTAAAGTCATTATGTGTCTGGTTTTCCATTGCCTTGCATCTTCTATGCTCACACCTGTGCAAAGTGGGTGTAAAATACTACTATTCTGATTTGGACTCATTTTTTCACAGGTCTAACTGGTTACACAAGGTTTAAGGCAATGGAGAATCAGGCCCTATTTCTTTTCATTTATTTTCCTTCCATTTAACATCCTGTTCAACAAGATGTTTGAGCAATAATGATCAAGGTATTTCTTCTCTTTAGAATTGGAAACAAGAAGATTAAGGAGACCAAACACAGATATAGTTCTGGTGTTTGTCCTGATAACTGGAGTTATTGTTTGTGTTGGTGTGATCTTTGCATTAATCTTCATAATTCTTCACTGGTAGGTGGACAGCGTACAAATGTGATTTTTGTATTCTTTGATCAGAATATAGTACTATTAACTGCAAACCTGACACTCAGATGAGATAATTTAATTTTTCTACACTGGGATATTTATGTTGCTATTGGTCAGTATATCTGACAGTGTCTCTTTTTACTAGAGTAGCTTCAAAAGAAGTAATCTGCAAAGCAGTACCATAGATTATTGATGGGAAGGGACATGATATAGCACATTCTGTGTAAGGGAATGGGAATGTAAATCTACTTAAATTTACATTTTTGTTCAATTATTATTTCCATATCAGGGCAGCTGTAAAAGCATTCTGGGCATCAAAAGTTGGTAAAAGCTCCAAAGAAGAACAATCAAGCTCTCAAGGTTCAATGAGAACCATAGAAGAAGCACCAGGATCAGGATCTGTATTGGCATCGGGATCAAGATTAGCATCAGGATCCGCATTAGCGTCAGGATCAAGATTAGCGTCAGGATCTGGATTAGCCTCAGCAACAATGTCAGTACCAACACCATCACATATAGATACTACTGGACAAGAAGAGCAGTCTTTCCATGAATGGAACAATGAAGAAGAGAATTAGAAAGAAAAATAAGACTAGACTATATTAAAAGATTATCTAAAAAGAGATTATAATAAAGCATGTTTAAAATACTCACATTACTAGTTTTAAGATTTTTTTTAACATACATTGGGTATATAGAGCTGAACCTTAAAGATGGTGTGGTAAAAATACTAGGCCCTGCTGCCCTGCACCAAAGGGCCATGCTATTGACTCTGGCCGCTAGGCCACACTGTCCTGTATTGAACGGCAGCACTATTAACTTTAGCCACTAGGCCACGCTGCCCTGGCCACCAGGGCTATTAACTTTTTGCTGGTCCTTAGATCCCTAGGTGGCGAGTTCAGAGACGGACAAGTGGACACGTACCCCCGCAATCCTCCTTTTGGGCCAGGATGTGCACACACCACCACAGGGGCCCTTTAAAAATTTGTCCCCAAAATAATTAAAATAAATGTTATGACCAAATTCCTTGGATAAGTGAAATCTCTGAAAAGGGGCCCTAGGAAATAACAGTTTTGGTATTTTACATCATAGTGACTTAAAAAAAAAGACTCATTTCAGATACTCAAGAATGGACAAAATTGGTTCTCAATAAACAAACAGTATATTGTTTAAAAACAGAAGCACAAGAAGAGTATATACAGAACATAGCATTTACAAACTACTGGACAAATCTGCATATATGAGCTACATAGCCATATAGGTGCAGATCCAGGAAATTTATACTCAACTGGTGAAGAGCTTGTATGTTGTGAAAAATGGTGATCTTTGGGTTTTATTCTTCTTCCTTAATTTTTGGCATTCTAAAACCCACAATATCTGCCATCCCGAGAAAATTAAATGCAAAAGTCCAACATTAAATATGAAACAGTACCTAGCTGCTCCATACTTAGGGTTGCAACTCACTTTCTGTTACAACTCTAAAGTTATGAGATCACAAGCACTCAAAAGTCAGGAAACTTCAAAAGTTAAGGTTGCTCCGGCAAAGTTCCTACATTCTGACAGCCTGTATTATTTTATCATCTTCTTTACCCTGCTAGATGTAAACCTTAATGTATTACTCTTTCTATTAGTCCACATTATAAAATACACAGGATGTGCAACATAGCCTTTTAAATATAGCCATAGCAACCTTTTAATTTTTTTAATTTCCTTACTTTTGATCCCACAACCTGAACATTGCATTACTTTTTTTTCACTATGGCAGATAAGCTGAAGGATATCCAGAAATAAAGTATCAGAGGGGTAGCCGTGTTAGTCTGGATCTGTAAAAGCAGCAAAGAATCCTGTGGCACCTTATAGACTAACAGACGTTTTGGAGCATGAGCTTTCGTGGGTGAATACCCACTTCATGGGTGAATACTCACTTGCATCCGACGAAGTGGGTATTCACCCATGAAAGCTCATGCTCCAAAACATCTGTTAGTCTATAAGGTGCCACAGGATTCTTTGCTGTTTTTACAGAAATAAAGGTTTGTCTTACTCTTTTTTAAAGGAGAAAATAATGTTTAAAGGTCAAAAATCTGATCAAACTCTTATTTCTAAGTTAGAGATATTCTCCCTCTCTCTCTTTCTAAATATGTCTTACAATGTCTGTTGTGTTTGAGTAATTTAAATCGTGCTGATACCTTTTTGTTGTTATCTTTTGATAGCTGAATTAATTCAAAGCAGCAAAGCAAAGTTTTGCTTTCTGCAGGATGTATGCACAATATTTGCATTTCCTCCTGTTAGCCATATGTAATGGAAATATTAATGTTAAATTCACAATGGCCTCAAGTGAGGAAAGCATCTATATTCAGGACCGCTTAAGCATGTAAGTCCCACTGAAGTCAATATGGGATTTAAGCATATTGAGTTCTTCTATGGGTATAATTCCCAGCTTTAGGAGACACACTTGCACAAGCTCCCATTGAGTGACCACACTAAAAATAGAGAGTAGACACAGCAGGATGAGCACTGGGAGGGTCTAGCCAGCCCAAGGGCATTCCCATCCGAGTATATACTCAGGACAGCTAGTTCCTCCAACCGCTCATGCTGCTGTGGCTACCTTGTATTTTTAGCATGCTAGCTTGATGAAAGCCAGCGTGACTCATACCCCCAGTTTGAAGTGTAGACATGCTCTGGCAGGAGAAGCACAGAACTCAGCCTTCCTGATTCTGAGCTCGGGGAGGGGGGGCAGAGCAGCTCTCAGAGTAGTTTAGACAGATCTGGACCTGTCTAAGGGTATGTCTACACTGCAAATGAAGAAGTCATTGCAGAACAGGCAGGTGTACCCACTCTAGCTTTAATCTAGCTAGTTTGGGTAATAGCAGAGAAGATGTGGTGGCATGGACCCTAGCATGGGCAGCCAGCCAACTATATCCCCAGGGTTCCTTGTGGGTTTGTTTTGGGGTGGCCAGCCCAGGCTGAAACCTATTCCATCATGTCCTCACTGCCAGTCAGTCGCATGAGGTGGTCCTCAGAGGACAGCCCTAGCTGTCAACCTCAGCTTCTGCATTGGGTGAATTCTCCCCTGGCTGGATCCAGGGCTTTTAGAGCCCCTTTACAATGCTGTTACCCAGCATAAAGGGGCAGGAACAGGGGTGAGAATCTCACCTACATTTAAAGTTAAACATCTACTGAAGTTCTGTGAAGTGATTTCCTGAATGGGGGCCAAATTGTTTATGTCATCTTCATTATCTCATTTACCTTGCATTATCTAGATTTGATTAATCACCTTGCTATTTTTGTTTTAATCTGACAGGATTTAAAATCTTTTTCTTTTCTTTTCTTTTCTTTTCTTTTCTTTTCTTTTCTTTTCAAGGATGATCCTTTTGGAATTCATAACTCGTCTGTATACGATCCACCATCTGTCTCAGAAAATTTAGGATACATTTATATAGTTATTTAGGTCTTGATGTATGTTTCATTTATGTCTGATCTAATACTATATATGATGGAAATCAGTTTTTCTTTGACAGCTTTACTGGTCCTTGTTGGAAATGAATTTTTTATGTTGAATCACAAAGATTTTCATTATATTTTATCACTTTATTTAGTCAAACACATTTAACAAAACACTAGGCACTCAAAGCTATTTCTCTGGTATTATGCATAGTGGATAACTTAGCAGCATAAATAAAGGTCATTTTTTAACCAGATGCTCCATAAAATGAAATTAAAAAAACATGAGTTGAAAACAGATTTAGTTCTCTATGATTAGCAGTGATATTTTCAGCAGTGTTCTGAAGGTACAGGAGGCAAATAATTTGATTTGTATATCAGCTAAATGTTAAGTCAAATACAAAGTAGTTTATGCTGGCTATGCAATTATTTTTTTAGAAACAGTAGAAAGCTTGAGTTCTGCAATTTACTTATTTATTTAAAATATATGGACTATTTTTCAGTGGTACTGAGCACCCTCAGCTTCCGCTCACTTCATTATGAGCATCTCTTTAAATTAGGCCAATTCTGTGCACTTGTGTTTCACTACTAAGTTTCACATTAGATGTCTAGAAATAATTTTGAGTGAATAACTGGATCAGAGTGCACAGACTGTAAAATTCCTTATAGTAGTTCAGCATAACGCTACTTTAACAGGAGATTGTGTTTATGTGCTGTGAAAAGATAGCTGGAAAAAAGCATGCCTGCCTGAAACAATTAGAATCAAAATTCAACACATTTGTGAGATACTGATTGATTATTGGATATTCTTAAGCATTATGTGTTTTGTACTGTCTCTACCCTAAAGATGTGGAACAGACCACAGCTCAAACTAGGCAATCTAATGACCATTTTGAAGAGAGTTGGACTGTAACCAATGAATTCTTAAGGGTACATTGCAAACTTTTTGCAGGAGTGACAGTGTCTTATTACATATTTGCACAAAGGGGCCCCGATCCAGACTGGGGCTTCTGGATGTTAAATATTAACATCTGCTTACTGTACACAAGAAACATTTAAGCCCTTGAGCTAAAACTACCCTGTTCTATACATGGAAAGTTAACAATCTTACTATATACAGTACTATATACTGGCTGCTGTTTAGAGTGCCCAACACTTTCCATTGTAAGCCCCTGCTTTCAGATTCTTATAACATTGCTAAACTTTGACTGTTTGAGCTGAAATTTTCTATGCTGGCTGTCTGCCTTGGCTGAATTTTTGGGAAAAATGTTAGCCAAATGGTTCAACCATTTCCGAGAATGAAGCTAGGAGAATGCCCACATTAAAAAATTATTGAGATCTTTTTGTTGAACAGCTGTAGCACCCCCATGCTTTGGGTCAGGAACTTGAAAGTAGGGCAGGTATGGCCTTTGTGAAAAGGATGTGTCTTTTGCCATTCTGATGAAAATCCCACTCAAATAAAATCATAGTTCACACATGCTCAGTAGAGATTTACTAGAATTTAGCTAAAATCTCTGAAGATTCTGTCCTCACTGAACATGCTTGAACCTCTCACAAATCTTAGTGCTCATCAGAGTGTACATGCCCCATTCCCACAGAACAACTGATCATGGTCCATGCCCCCACTGCTCCAAGTGCTGCTGACCAGGCTATGCATGCACTTTCCCCTTGTAGCTCCTATGTGCCTGGACTGAACATCTGCCATCTCAACTGCAACTGAGCATGCTCCAGTCCAGTGCTCTGGGGGCTCAGAAAAATTAAGGCTGAAGTCTCTGGACTGGGATGGGGCCAGGCACTGGAACTGAGAGAACAGAGCCTGTCTCTTTACTGATCCCCCCTGCTGACACCCAGGCAGTGTGGAGGAGGAAGCTGCCTGATTCAAATGCAGAGGGAACAAAAGCCAGATGAGGAGGAGGGAAAGAAGTAGATTGGGATGAGGAGTCTGATGAAACTGGGACTGGTGGGGGTAAGAGGAGAGACACTGTGACAGGGAGTTGAAGTGAGAGAGACTGGGAATGGTTGATCAAGGAGACTGGGACTGGGAGCGGGAGAGTGGGACTGGCTGGGCAAGAAAACGGGGAGTTGTGGCGGGGAGGGCAGTCTGAGACTAGTTGTATGGGAAGGCTCAGAGTGGGAGCCATGGGGTGGCAGAGGAGGCTGGGAATGTGAGGGACAGGAGGCTGGGACAGGGAGCTGGGACAGAGAGGAAAGGCTGGGAGTGATTGAGCAAGGAGACTGGATGGTGGATGGTGGCGATGAGATCGGGATCTCTGAGGGAAATAGGGGGAGTGACTGGGAAGGGGGAGGATCATTGTGATTGGATGAGGAGCTGGAGGGAGGGGGAAGACTAGGATTGGCTGGGAAAGGAAAAGACTAGGCACAAGTAGGGGAGGAGAGCGAGATCTGACAAGGATCTGGAGTACAGGGGGCAAACTGTGACTGGCTGAGCAAAGAGACTGGGGCAAGGAGACGGAACGGATGAGGAGCCCAGAAAGGTAGAGTGGAAGCTGGGATGGGGTTGGGGAGAGACAAGGAGGCACATGATGGAATTGCTGTTTTTTCAGTTTAAAAACCTGTTAAAAACCTAGGAAGTTACATATAAAACCTATGTTAAAATACCTTATGAAGGCAGAAAAGCCAAGCATTCAAAAGTTAGGAAATGCCAGACTTAAAGTTAACTGTGCAACCTTATTTCCGCCTCGTGCATATGCGCTATGTCACACTGGCTTATGGATTAGTTTGGAAGACTAATGGAAGACAGTCCCTGCAGAAAAGGCAGCAAAGAAGAAAGTTTGAAGGCTCTTATGAGAGAGGTGGATAAAAAAGCAATCAAATGTGATATGATTGACAAAGCAGAGGAAGCAGGGCAATGGAATGGGGTACGCAAGCAAATAAGTGGAGAAGGGCTTAAAAGGTAAAGACTCAGAACAAAAATCCTGGTGCCATTTAAGTCAATGGAATTTTGCCATTAGCTGCAGTGGGGTTAGTATTTCACCCTAAAATCTTGAATATGATGTTATGGAGAGAATACACAGAGACACATTTACTGATAGACAAGTGTATACTTCCTTGTAAATACCTATAAAACAACCTTTTTTAAGTTTTAAAACCTGCAAACTTTTACAATTACAAAAAATAAGGTAAATCCCCTTGTCTCATGAAATGTTCATTAGGCAAGTTATGTAGTTCTTTCAAAATGCCATCAGTCTTCCTGGTCCAAGTGATCCTCGCAGCAGTTCTCCAGCCAGTGCAAGTCAAAATGTCAGCTCTCTTTGAATATTCGAAAGGCAAGTCATATATAATTAAATCTCTTGTTTTTATTTTTTCAGTGTTGATTTATTTGTGTGTGTTTTATTCAGGCTGCCTGTGTTTTGCACAGACAGCACTTACTAGTCTCAGGGGAAGACATTTTTGATTTCCACAGAAAGCATGAAAAGTCAAAGTTCATGAAGTGTAAAGCCCAAAGAGATTATTAGATCATCTAATCTGACCTCCTGTATACCATAGACCATTAAATTTCATCCAGGTACCCCTATCCTGAGCCTAATAACCCGTGGCTGGCTAAAGCATATCTTCCAAAAAGGCATCCAGTCTTAATATGAAAACATCAAAGAGAGGGAGAATCCACCATTTCCCTTGGTAGTTTGTTCCAATGGTTAATCACCCTCATGCAGGTGCAGCTCTGTGTTTTTTGCTGCCCCAAGCATGGCAGTCAGGCGGCCTTCGGCGGCACACCTGCAGGCGGTCCACTGGTCACACAGATTCGGCGGTGGTTCTGCAGGTGATCTGCCGGTCCTGCGCCTTTGTCGTACCCGCCACTGAATTACCGCCGAAGCCGCGGGACTGGCGGACCTCCCGCAGAAACGCTGCTGAAGGTCCAGAATAAGTGAGAGTGGCTTGGGTGCCATTACAACAGCTCTGTGCCACCCAGACATTTCCTCTTACTAATGGAATCCTTCATCAGCCAGTTATGCAGCCGTGGCGAGGCTGAGGGTATGTCTACACTATGAAATTAGGTTGATTTTATAGAAGTTGATTTTTAGAAATCGATTTTATACAGTTGATTGTGTATGTCCACACTAAGCGTATTAAGTCGGTGGAGTGCGTCCTCACTACCATGGCTAGCATCGACTTACAGAGCGGTGCACTGTGGGTAGCTATCCCACAGTTCCCGCAGTCTCCGCCACCCATTGGAATTCTGGGTCAAGCTCCCAATGCCTGATGGGGCAAAAACATTGTTGCGGGTGGTTTTGGGTACATGTTGTCAGTCGCCCCTCCCTCTGTGAAAGCAATGTCAGACAATCGTTTTGCACCAGATACCAGGGTGATTAGAAGAGCACAGCAAGGTTTGCTGCGCATCAGAGAGGCTTTGAAAACCAGTTTCATGACTGGCCAGGCTTCGGTGTGACAGTTGTGTGTGTTTCTCCTTGATGCAAAACCACCCCCTTTGTTGATTTTAATTCCTTGTAAGCCAACCACCTTCCCCCCTTCGAAATAAAGTAACTATTGTTTTGAAACCATGCATTCTTTCTTTATTAATTAAAAAAAATGAGATAATGGACAAGGTAGCCCAGGTGGGGTGAGGGAGGAAGGAAGGACAAGGCTACTTTGCTTATTGTAGCCACACTAAAAATCAAACTGTCTGAATGACCAGCCTACTGTTGCTTGGGCCATCCTCTAGAGTGGAGTGGCTGGGTGCCCAGAACCTCTCCTCCACCTCCCCTGCCCCCCACCCCCCACCGTGATCTTGGGCGTCTGGGTGAGGAGGCTATGGAACATGGGGAGGAGGGTAGGCAGTTATACAGTGGATGCAGCAGGGGTCTGTGCTCTTGTTGGCTTTCCTGCAGCTCCAACAGACGATTCATCATGTCCATTTGCTCCCCTATTAGCCTCAGCATCGCGTCCTGCCTCTGCTTTTTGCGCTTACTTAATTCTTTCCTGGCTTCTGCCACTGAATGCCTCCATGCATTAAGCTGTGCCCTATCAGTGTAGAAGGGCTGCATGAGCTCGGAAAACATGTCATCATGAGTGCGTTTTTTTCGCCTTCTAATCTGCAATAACCTCAGGGACGGAGATGATAGGGGGAGCATAGAAACATTCTATGCTCTATGATTCTGGGGGGACTGCATGGTCACCTGTGCTGCTGAGTTTGCCACGCTGCCCAAACAGGAAATGAAATTCAAAAGTTCCTGGGGCTTTTCCTGTGTACCTGGTTAGTGCATCAGAGTTCAAAGTGCTGTCCGGAGCGGTCACAATGGAGCACTCAGGGATAGCTCCCAGAGGCCAATACCGTCGATTTCCATCTGCACTACCCCAAATTCGATCCAGCAAAGTCGATTTTAGCTCTACTCCCCTCGCCGGGGAGGAGTACAGAAGTCAATTTTAAGAACCCTTTAGGTTGATGGAACAGGGTTGGTTGTGTGGACGCATTCATTTTTTAATCAACCTAACGCTGCTAAATTCGACCTAACCCCGTAGTGTAGACCAGGCCTGAGGCTGTCTGTCTGAGTGTGTGTTGTGTACGTGCATAATAGCAGTGCTAGCAAGGCTTATACACTAGACCAGTGGGTCCCAAACTGGGGTTCGTGAAATGTTACACGGGGTTCTTGGGAAAAAATTCCCTAATGGCAGACAGAGCTGTCCCTAGGGTCCCCGGACAGCTTGGGACCAGCAGCCCTGAGCCCCTGGACTTCCAAGAGCTAAGCAGATCAAAGCAAGCATCTCTATCACACTGACGAGATTTAAACTTCAAGACTCCTTATAAGAAATGGAAAGGGAAGTGGATATTTTTTGCTGTTTTTAAAATTAAATAGGCAGCTAGTATTGATTTTAAAATTATTATGAAGAACAAGTTTAAGCTTTGTTGTAACGTGCATTGTTTGCCTGGACTGCTCAAGACCTGAATGCTTGTGTAGGAGGAATGCTTTGAGTTGGCTTCTTAAATCCCTTCCTGCTGTTTCACATCTGATACTCCTTGATGAAACGTTGGAGCCTTGTCTTATAACAGGCTTATTCAAAGTAGTACAAGCTATGAAAGTGAGATCTAGGAAGAGTGTTGCCATTTTCATAATGTAATAAAAATACTATAATGATCAATAATAATAAATAGTGTGTAATAAGCATGTCATAAAAACAAATTTTATATTTCCAAGATTACTGCTTTTATAATTTATACTCAGGTAAAGGAGAAAATCCCTGGAAATATTCATTTTTCTGACAGGGTTCGCAAGACTCGACATTTTGGTGAAAGTGGTTCACAGGTTGTTAAAGTCTGGGAACCACTGCATTAGAGAGGCGCATGCTTTGGTAGGCCAAGTTCATTGCTCACACCAGAGACTCTACATTTCTTCATGGTTCCCTACAAACTCTGTGTGCCATCCTCCCATCCCGCTCTATTTTAGGGACACCTTGCACCCCTCCCAGTCTCCCTATAGCAGGGGCTCTGCATATGCCCAAATCCCTCCTTCATCACATGCCAGTGTCTATGTGTGTCCCCCTTCCCCATACCATTGTCCCCATCCTCCTTCTCCATGCGAGGGACTATGTGTGCCCCCTCATTCTTCCCTTCTACCAGTTCCCCCTTTCCCACCATGGTACATGATCTACAGGGATTCTAGTTTTCCAGGATAAACCCCCACCCCGCCCCCCAAAAAATTCTCTGATAAAAAAATCTGTGTTTTTCTGTGATTAAAATGAAACGCTGAACTTTAGTTTCCCCAGCCACAATATTTATATATCAGTTGAACATAATGTTTTATTGATATAGTTACAATTTTTAAGCAAGTTCTAAGCCTACCAGTTCCATCAATCATTATAATAATATAAAATTAATAGAACTGCAATTTGTATTTCTTATATCTACCAGACCCTTCTATGTCTGTATTCTACATTTTTAGAAAATTGTTTTTTTTTTAAATGCACAAAACCACACAGTAAACACAGATCCTATAAGCTGGAATATGTTTGCATATAATATTTAAGCATTAAACATTAAGAAATTAATAATCAAAGAGTGTGTATAACCAACAGACAGAAAAAGCCAGCTTTATATCAGTGGGAAGGGAAAAAGCCTTCATACGGTTTAGCAATAGAAGAACAGTCTGTGAGACACCAATAATGATATTCTAAGGACAGTATGCCACATGAATAAAAGATTCTTACATAAGGCTTAAGTAGATTTAGGATAAACCTTACAAAAGTGCCTGAGTGACTTGGGAGCCTGGAAACATATTTCAGCCTACCAGTTAGAATATATAATTGTGTGCACTGTGTGCATTTGCTACTAGTTATTACCACTGTATAGGCTGATTGCTGACCAGCAGGGATTTTAGTTTTCCATGATAAAAAAACTAAACATATATAGGTATTAGTAGAACACAATGCTTTATTGATATATTTACGTTGTAAAATACTAGAATGATCTAGTCACAATGCATTGTTTCTTTGCTGTTATCGATGGCCCTGCTGTTTCAGCCTCTTGTTTTCGTTTCTTGTCATTCAGCTTATGTTTAGCACTTTCCATGTGTCCTACAATTGTCTGCCTTCGAACATAACCTACAGCCTTGCTGTATACCATACAGAACAGCACATTACCATCAATGTGAAGTTTGTCCTTGCCAAACTCAGTGACACGGTCTTTAGGGGTGATTTTTAGTTTTCGGCATCTTTTCATAACTTTAATTACTCATGTCTGGAGGCTGAAGTGAAATTTGAGATGCATTAAAACACGAACCCCTATACGCCATTGAGTAACCTCTCTACGCTGGAAGCAGTTTATTGGAGAATGTTTCACTACGCCCATTTACAGCACATTCAAAAACCAATCACAAGAAGGGGAGTTTGCGCGCATTGAATAAATAACACTGGTACTTTCAGTAAAATGTAGTTCACAGTTAATGTGTGTTTTTATTTTTTCACAAAATGTAAAAACTAAAGATTCTCAGTAAAAACGCAAATTCTATGTTTTGCTGTGTGTTTCTGTGGCAAACAGATTTCTAGGATCTGTGGTGATCTGTGTGCCCCCTATTTCCCCTCCACTACATGCTCTGTGGGCTCTTCCAATTTCCCCCCATGTCTCCATTCCAAGGTCCCCCTTCCTCGCACCGAGTGTTCTATGTGCCCCCATCTCAGGGGCTCTATGTGCCCCCCATTTCCTCCTCCAATCTTTCTCCCCTCCAGTATGGGAGAGAAATTATTCAGAGTGTCAACATTTTTAAACAGTATTGGGAGACTGGGCAGGACTGGGATGGCGTATTATTAGGCTGGAAGATGCTGTCGACTGGTTCTTTGAGCTATAGAATTTCAGAGCTGAATAAAACCGATGTGTGAGCTAGCAAGATGCCGGGGACTCTGAGCGCCTCCCCCCCATTTCCCTCTTCTAGTTTTCTGAATTTTATCAAAATCAATAGAGTTCTGACCATTCATGCCTAAAACATTTCTTGACTTTTTGGAATTGATTGGATGCGGCGTTCAAAGTTATCACATTACAACAATAAATGCTGTTGAGTTGAGTGTTAGGCCTTGCAAGCTCAGCCAATGATGTTAAAATGAGCCTCTATGCAAGACCGTGTAGACTTTGTCCGTCTATGATTGTTTCTGCCACTCTGCCAGTCTGATTCACTCCTAGATATACTAGGTATGTGCAAGTGAAAACTTTCTGCCCCAGTAGGCGCTGCTGTGCCCTGGAGGACACTCACAAGGAAAGAGAATAAACACAGTGGTTGGTACCTCTGCCCCCCAGCTGGGAGAAGGTACCTGTAGACCATGGGCGAGGTTTCATAGCAGCCAGCTGGCAGAAACTCCCAAAGGAATTAACTGAATTAACACATTCTCCACCCCTCTTACTCATGCTTCCTCCACAGCCAGTGCCACCAACTGCTTTGGCTGGCTGTGTGCTCCTCTAGCAAAGGGAAAGGAGATGTGTTGTGTTGTCACTACCTCCCCACCCCCCAGTGCCTGGGCAGATTTTCTTCTACTGGGGATTCTTCACCCTTGGTAACAAGAGCCGGCAGCTGAGTATCTCAAGGGATAGTGTAGCCCCCTTCTTTGTATCTGAATAAGTAGTCAGATACGAACGTAGCTTTGTTTGTTTTGTGGTGTTCTGGGTGAAGAACTGTTTGAGAAAAAAATCTTCAGTTTCAGATTCTTTTCAGTGCAGGGTTAGTAGCGGCTGTGATAATTGCCTGCTATTCTGAGAACCTCCCATTTGTCATATTATCTCCATGTGACCACTTCCTACAACTGGAGCCCAATCCTGGACTCTTTGTGTACCCAAAGATCCCATGAAAGTCAATGGGTGCTCAGCAGTTGCAGGAGCATGTGTCAAGCTGTTAAATATTTCTGTACTTCACCTAGTTAATGCAGTGGGTAAAAGCCTAACAAGTGAATGGGACTTTTATCTGAGTAAGAACTAAGAGCTACAGGATCTGGCCTCTAAAAAGAAAAATATTGGCCAAATAGGTTCACACTGACCGCTATGATGTGATCTTATAATAAAGAGACCCTTGCATAGGGCCTATGCTTTTGTTCAATCAATGGGAGTTTTACCCTAACTAGGATCAAGATTAGACCTATATCATATACACACAGAGGAGGGGAGTGGGGTGTCAAGTTAAGGTCTACATGAACCATGACTCTGAAAGTCATGACTTCTTGGGGCTTAAGATATTAATATTAGTGCATCGTAGTTTCATTGCACTTAATATATAAAAATAAATATTTCTTTATGTGTCAGTCCACAGATGTACAGCTGCAAAAAGCTAGGTTTAAATAGTGCCCAAATAGTGACATGTCAGGAAATGTAAAGTTAACTTGATACTTAAACATTAATTCATGAATCTGACTATGTTTGTTATTCTTCACAAAAGTCAGGAAATAAGATGAGTGTTAGACTTAATTCTGAATATCCTGGCCCTGGCCGTGTGGTGTCTCAGAGATAACATTCTCTAAACATTGTGTCTTTAAAAATTTAATTTCCTTCTTATTTCCATGTTCCTGTTGCTTTGACTGTGAAGCTTCTGTTATGTGTATTCTCTTGCATCTCAGGCTGCTTGCTATTCAGTCTCTCTCTCACCTACGTTCTCTGTTATTTACACTATGCGTTTACAATTCTTCCTTTTTAACTTTTGTTTCCAGTGAAAGGTTTCAATTCCTACACATATGGCTAGCTTGAACCACGTGTTTGAAAGCAGAGAAGTGAGGATATACTAGGTACCCTTGAAAAATCTGGATTTTTCCTTATGCCCTTCCTTATTCCCAGCAGGGGCGGCTCTAGGATTTGAGCCACCCCAAGCACGGCGGCACGCCACGGGGGGGGGTGTTCTGGCGGTCGCCAGTCCTGCGGCTCCGGTGGACCTCCTGCAGGCACGCCTGTGGGAGGTCCACCGGAGCCGCGGGACCAGCGGACCTTCTGCAGGCACGCCTGCGGGAGGTCCACCGGAGCCGCCTGCCGCCCTCCCGCGGGACGCCGCCCCAAGCGCGCGCTTGGCGCACTGGGGTCTGGAGCCGGCCCTGATTCCCAGCTTCCTGAAGATTTCCACTTCCCCAACAGGACATATCAGCATACCTCTGGCAGGAGCATCTCTGATTCCTCTGTCTAATACACCCTGAAACAGAGAAGAGAAGCCCTCTGCACAGAAGCAACAATTAAGACCTCTTTGCACAGTGTCATTACCCTCTCAGACCAACATGATTACCAACCTTGCCAAGATTACCGCTGAGGTTTTCAGCTCCTACTTTATCAAAGACTCCAGTTTTGCTGTTCCCCCTTCCTATGCACAAGAGTTAGGCCCCAATCTTGTGATGAGTTGTGTGACTGGAGAACTGTGTCCACAAGCAGTCTCACTAACGTCAATGGGGCTCTGCACCGGAGCATGGTTTGCCCGCACAGAACTCTTTGCAGGATCAAGAACTTAGTCCTTAAATAGTTAACATGTGGTGTCATGGATGACAATGCTGTTGTTGTCCTTGGGAGTTTGGCTCACACAACATGACAGAATGATATTCACACCATAGTTGTTTATTAGGTTGCTTCCTTGAACACTTTTTCAATGTAATCTGCATTGTTCTTCATTATTGGAGTTTTTTATGTACAAGCCCTTTTTAGTCATGCAAATATGACATCACCCGCTCTCCTCACATGGTCTACATAATCATATTCCTTATAGAATCAAATAAAATTGCATTTTACAACAAAAGTGCTTCTATAAATTTTCAACCATGTTTACTCCCTTCTGCTGAAATCAAAACCAAAATAAGGTAAGTGACTCAGTCTGTGTTGAAATTATTTTCTAATAATGGGTAGATATTCTTGTTTATTATTATGTGCATATAATTCAGAGAGGGCAATTAACATCTTAATGAAATCTTTACATAGAATAATAGCGGTTTTTATGAAAATGGGATTGTGAGCTGATTTGTTGCTTCTAGCAAACAAAACATAATCAGATTCTGTTTAACAATGTACAAACCTATTAACATATGAAGAATGCACTCAGATAACGTTAGCATTATAACACAAGATAAGAACAAGCTTAACTCAGTCCTTTTTCTCATGATGTTGCAGCACAGATGAGACCAAACTCCGCTGTCATTTACACCACTACAGTCTCATTGGTGAGGTACTCGGCAGTTTATTTGCTGAGGGTTAGTGATTTGTCAACCTTTATTTGGTTTTAGTCCCCATAGGTTTTCACCCCTCAATCTTACTTGCAAGTTTAGATTAAAAGAAACCTGAAACTTAACAAGGAATTAAGGCCTTGTCTACATTGGGGATTTGGCTGGATTATAGCCATTGGTGACAGCGATCAATGTAGATGCACTAGCACCAAATCCCAGTTTAGGCAAACAAAGCTGATATTTGCATTGGTGGAGAAGTAAATTGCAATCATGCAAATCATAGCTGGTAATGCCAGTCTACCTATACGAGGGGTTAGCCCAGGGCACCTATGCTGATGGCTGGAATTGGGGCGGATCCCCACTGTAGACAAGACCTAGAATTGAAACCAAAGGTTGGAGTTCGCTTGGTTTCCAATCCCTTCCTAAGAACACATGGGGAGGGAACAAAAGGTTTGCTTGAAACTTGGCCAAGGTTCACTTGCATCAGACATAGGTCAACTGGAACATGGCCCACACTCACTCTAGATGTACAGGAGCTGCGGCAGTCCTTTGAGGGTGTGTCCACACTGCAATTAAGTATTTTGTCTTCCACACCATACTAAATGTTTACACATAAGACCAAATCCAGCCTACTCAGTGCAATGGTTTGAAAATAATACAGTGAGGTGATGCCACTGCCAAAAGAATTCTGCTAGCCAAGGTAGCATCCCACTGGATGGGCTGGCTGTGGCACAAAAAGATCACTTCACTACTTCTTTGAGCAGGAGTATTGTGCACACTCTTGGTCTACTGGCTAGTGTGCGCCATTGGTGGCTGTATAAGTGCTAGTTGGTTGGGGGATCTGGACTCACCCCAAGCTGCAGAAGAAAACTCCCATAGGGCTACTGTCAGCAGGATGCCATATTAGCTGGACTCACCTAGTGCACTTCTGCTGCTTGTGTGAAAAGAGAAATCTTCCTCTGCAACCTTTGTGCAGCATGGCAGGAACTGAGCCAATTTCTATATAAATGGGTCTATCATATCAGCAGTGTCTCTTTCTTTCCTCCCCCAATATCTTTTCCTCCAGCAACTTACAATTACAGTATTATTTCCATTACCATTAAATTTAATATAATCCATCAAGTAGTCCCAAAGGGGATATCTTTCACTTTGGATTTATCTGCTAATAGACACATGGTAGCAGATGATGGCTCTATTTTCAGTAAGATTATTAATTAAAAAAGCACTTTTATCACACAAGTCTGACAGTCTCCAAACATACATTTATATTTCCCAATTCCATTTGAACATCTTCACTGTAAATTACTGCCTTATGGTCCCAGTTTCTACAGGCTTTTGGTCTTCCAATAGAATCTATGAGAAAACAAATGGATAATTTGATACATTTCTTCTTACTGACTAGCTTCTGACTCATCACTGGATCCAACTGTCTTCTGAACATTTACATACCAATTCTTTTCAGCTTTATAGAAGTTAAAATGGAGGCTGGATCTAGGTCTACCCTCTGTTACATATTCCCAGCTCCCATTTAGTTGAATAGATTCATAAGTTTAAGGCCAGAAGGAACCATTAGATCATCTAGACTTACCTCCTAATGCCAGAGGCCATTAAGTTTTACCCAGTTACCCCTATGATAAGCCTAATAATTTTGATTAACATGAGCATGGCATCGAGAAATACATCCAGTCTTGATGTGAAGCCATCAAGAGACAGAATCTACCATTTCCTTTGGTATTTTGTTCCAATGGTTAACTCACATGCGCTGTTAAAAATATGTGCCTTATTTCTAATTAGAATTTGTCTGACTTCAGATTCCAGCCATTGGTGCTTGTTATGCTTTTCTCTGCTAGATTAAAGAGCCTTTAATACTCAGTATTTTCTCCCTGTGAACGTACACATGCTTTAATCAAGTCACCTCTCGGTCTTCTTTTTGATAAGCTAAACATATGGCACTCTTAAGGAGGCATTTTCTCCACCTTCCAAATCATGATTGTAGTTCTTTTCTGCATCATGACTGTAGTTCTTTTCTGCATCCTATCCAATGTTTTACCAATGGGGTTCACGTGCATGCATCTGAGGGCAAGAGTCAATGCTTTATTGTTACATATATGGGGAAGCCGAACCTTGCAAATACCTAATCTTGATTTTTTTAAAAAAATACCTCCCTCCACCTTATCTGTTTATTAACTAGCCCAAATATCAGAGAAACCAGTATGCTTTCTACCAGTGTGCTTCATAATACCATGCTACGGGCTCAGCAGCTGCAGGATGATGAACACTGGGGCCCAATCCGGCAAAGCACTTAAGTCCCCAGTGGGCCTCATGAACTTAAAGGGAAGCCTTGTCTTGCTGGAATGGGCCACAGTGCTCAGAACCTTGCAGAATCAAGGCCCTATCTGCTGTCATTGTCCCATACATAGATGTCCCATTGAAGTAAATGGTAGTTTTTCATAAAAAGCAATGCTAGGATACGTTCCCATGTTTGACAGAACATGGCAGAATGGAAACTACATATCTAAGTTGTGAAAAAAGTTGCAGCACACATTCTGCATGACATGATATGTTCCAGTCCTTTGATACTTTCTTTCAGAAGCTAACTTCTTAGTGACACAAAACATGACTTGATAGAAAGGCCAGCCTATGAGCTGTATGGCCTTATTGTGAGATGGTGTATGTTGATGCTCCATCATGGATCCACCACTGAGAAACTGTTCTTTCCATAGAAAGATAACTGTACTTCAAATAATGTTATTTACAGAAACAAGGTTGGAGAGGGAGCTGATGCAATAGAAAATCCAGACTGATATTTGAAAGGACGAATAATGCCTATTGCATGGCAAGTGCTTTCAGGGAATCATGCAGGAGCAAAATCTAAGGCACCCAGGTACACATCCTATAGCGACAGCACAGCTGCATTGGGATGCATTGATGATTTGACCACTTGCAGAACCAGAGGTTGGAAGCATCTTGTTCTACCAGTGGGCTGTGCAATATGTTGGCCCTGATCCAGAGTCTTCGACAGCTTTTGCTGGGGCAGCACATAAAGGGAATGAGACTCCAGGCAGGTTTGCCCTGTGCACACACCTACTGGTCATGCCCCTATATGTACACCCTCCCTCCATGGTGCCTTGTGGAGTTCTGTTCTGCCATGAACTCAATTGCCATTCCTTTGGCAACCAACCCAGGGAAAATGCATTGAATCTGCTGTTTGAGCTTCATGCACCCATATAAGCAGGCTCAGCACACACAACCCCCAAAACACAGTATATTAAATTAAAACTTTCAGTTCATCTCTCTGCGAGATTGGATGCTGCAATGTGCACTGCCAGGAAATGCATTCTGAGACACTTGGAAACTGAAGATGCTGCAAAATAAGGCAGCTCCTTTGCTAATTAGAGCACCATTTTAGCAATATGCACTGGCTACTGGTGAATTTACAGATTGAATTCTAGGGAGTGGTTTTAACCTTTAGGCCCCTTAGCGGTTTGGGACCCAGTTACCTGCCTCTCTCTGCATGTCATCCTACTGCTGCTGAACTCAGTTGAGATGTTGGTGCAGCAACACCCTCACTCCAAATGGTAGGAAGCTGCTGGAAAGAGGATCTCCATGAAAGCGCTCATCTCTAGAGGCTGATTCCCACTGAGGTTGCCAGAATCTGGATTTGTTAGCCTTCTGGTCATGCTACACGATCACTTCACCCAGAAATGTTGAGCAGAGAGAGGCAAGGTAAGGGAAGAGCTTTATTTACTGTTGAAACATTGAGTGGGGAGAGAGGGTCAATTACTTTTGCTGGAATTAGCAGTCTGTTATTTGTTTTAGTTGTTACACTATTTGAGAGGGTTAATTTTAATTGGTCAGCTTGCCTAGGGTACAGGATGGGCTCCTGTTAGTTGGAGCAATATATTTTCTACAGCTTGAAAGAATAATATAAACAAAGTCAGTGCATCAACTGCACTGTAGTATGCTCCCCAGTGCAAAGGGCCTGTAGAATATATACCCTTTAGGCCTTAATAGGCCCCAATTAAATCCCTTGATAAGGGCTTAGCTGGCGAATAGGGCCTTGGGTGGTCCCTCAGCTCAGGGTTGAATTTCACACTAATGGAATATAGACTGTGACATGGGTTGACTCACAATACAAAGGAGACCCTGGAACTTATAGGCAGTGCTGGTGTTTCTCAGAAGAGCAGTTTGGGGAAGTTTGTTTATTTTTGTGTGTGACTACTAACCTCTTTTAGCAGCACTGCCAGATGCTCACAGCAATATGCACAGCAAGGCCACACATACAGTGATCTGAGAGGAAGACTATATGGGACCCAGTCAACTTTGGTCATAGCAAATGTCAGAGATCCACAAATGAGCTAGTGGTGTCTCCTGCTCCTGGTCTCTGGTTTGGTTCTGAGCATAGTTTACAGCATCTTAAGTCAACAAAGAAGTCTCCTATTGACTTTAAGGGGCTTTGGAGTAGTCCGTTACCACGAATACTATCCATCTGGGCTTCCCCACCATTGCCATCGGATGGAGAGGACTTTTAAAGAATGCCCCATCTTAAGGATTTATGGGTTAGATCTGAACAGATTTGCCAGAAGTGCATCTACAGGAAGGAACCACTGACCACAGCTTACTTCACAAAGGCGTCTCCAGGAAAGCCAGCCTACTCCTCAACCGCCCACCCCAGATGTGCTATAAAATTCTGCTGCTACAAGCCAAGAACATGGCTCAACATTTGTCACTTGTTGTTATTTTTCCCTTCAGAGGAAAAGAGCGGTACTTAAATAGGATTACAGGCCAAGTTAAATCTGTGCAGGAAACACGTTTGTCATTGATGCAATTAAAATGTGACTGGGTGGGCTGAGCTAGCTCATGAGTCTGCTCGTGAACGTGGTGGAGTTGTTTTAATTCACAAGAGCTTCCCTGTCAGATTTATTTACCAAGTCTGGTAACCAGGGAACATGGATTTTGATACATGACTAGATATGGAAGAAACATGTATTCTTTTTTTTTAACTATATGTGCCCCGAGTGCCTCCAAACATTTGTTTTAAAATCAGAGTTTTTGAAGAGTGCTCATTTTTCCAATTCTCATATTATTGGAGATAGGGATTTTAATAGGATTTGAGAAGATAAGAATCACTGAGGGCTTTTGGTACCTAGGACCCTTTGATGGCTGCTGTTTGACCATGGTGCCTGCAGGAATTTGGTATTCCTCTGGCTTTGCTGCTCTGATATCCCTATTGGCCATGCCAGTTCCTCCTCGAAAACACATCCAGTTCTGTCTGCAGTATGTGAAACCAGACCCTGTAAATCCCCAGAACTCTTGAGTCAGCTGTGGCAGTTCCAAAAAGGAACTGCTGCAGCCAGTGCAAAGGAATCTGGAGGTATGTCTAAACTGCAGTTACCTGTGGTTGCCAGTGCAGGTAGAGAGACCCGCTAGCTCTGCTTGAGCTATCATACTAAATATAGCAGCGTGGCTGTTGCACCATGGTGGCAGCTTGGGTGATTAGTCCAAGCCCGCTTGTAGTCCTGGGTCTGGGCTTAGGTAGCTAGACCATGTGGCTACCTGTGTCACAATATCCACACTACTGTATGAAGTGCATTAGCTCAGGCTGAGCTAACACCAATGTGTCTGCCCATACTAGGAATCACACCTCCCAGCTGCAGTGGATCTGTGACGCAGAGGTGTTGTCTGGACACAGTTGAGCAGAACCAGGGATGCCCTTTAGTAGGGCAATGAGGGGAGCAGATAGGAAAGAACTCCAAACGCGGAGACAAAGCGCAGTTTGTGGATACCGTCACCCTAGTTAAGGTCTGGTACCGAACACAGAATGTGATCATATTAACTGACCTACTGCAACACTCATTTCAACAAAGCCCCTGGGAGTGCCCAGCTTCAGTTCTTCCTAGGGTCTTGCCATCCGTTCCCCATGGTAAGTATTTACTATTTAATCATCCTCTCATATTCTGCTTTCTGAAATAGAGATGTTTGTTTCCTTTTTGGGACAACGTCCCAACAGTAGGGAATATACCGGGACAGAAAGGGTATTTCCAGTGACTTGGACCTATAATTTCACAGTCAGCAGGAAGGCTAAAGTTTTACGCAGAGGCCAGCTCATTTGTAGTCTAAGATTAGATATCACAAGCAACTACATAAAAACCTCTTGTAATCAGCAAGATAGGGCAGATTGGGAATTAGTAAGAACAACATATGAGTCTGCACTGAATGTGAAAGCTGATTCTGCCCTTTCTTATTATAATCAGAGGTTTTATCATGCATGGAATAAATAAGGAGACACTGTTACTCTGGTTCACAGGGAGAAGAAACTATAGCAGTATTTTACATGTGGTTAAGAACAAACAAAGGCCCAGTCTTGCCAAGTGCCAAGACCCTCAATTCAAGTCATGCCCCACCATCTTGAAGGATAGAACCCAAAAGGATTTACTGTGTAATGCATGAAGCAATTTAGGCACCTAAACTCCAGAGTTTGGAGCCTAAGCAGAGGTGGAGGTAGCCGCCTGATCCAATGGGAGCACTATACTAAACTTGACAGTTATGGAAGGGATTTCCCCGCCCCCCCCCCAATTCCAGGCTATCAAAGCTCACACCCATACAATCATGACAGGAAGCTGCACACATGCACACCTAACAATGAAGTCTCAAAAAAAAAAACCCCACCAGTTTCATGATTTCTGTCAGTGCTGGATTAAAGAATTTGCACTATGGAAACTGGGTGCCCCCCCCCCCTTTCTTAAACTAGACAGAGAGAGCTCAAGCCTGTGGGGTTGCTGCCCTCCTTGGGAATGGGGATGGAGGTCACAGGCTCCAGGCCTGTGGAATTGCTGCCTTCTGCTTAGGGATTAGGGTATTTGCCCTACATGTGGACAGGGCCTTGCTCTCAGTCCTGCTTCTCCCTGAGCGTCAGGCCCAGCTGCCAGTGGCAGTGATATCCCTGACACCCAACCCTACTCCTACTTCTGGGCTCTTGGCCTGGTGGGTCACCTCAGGCCTGGCATGCTGATGACTGCAGTGGCAATGGTATGTTCTGGGCCTAGTCAGGATGGGCAAGTTGCTACCCATAATATCAATGGCAGGTATCAAACCTGAATGGCACCAGGGTGCAATGCCACTCACTCAGATTTGGGCTGTTTGCCCAGCCCCCAACTCCCATCATGACTGGTCTACTGTGGATAAATACTTCAATAGTAATTGGGCCAGAGAGTGAGAGAATGATTCTGCAGCCCAATGCTTGGGAGACCCTCCAGGTCTAGTCTAGTCCCCCTACTCCAACTACTCTTTCATTATTTATCCATGGTGGAACAGGTTCAACAGGAAAGGTCCACATCAGACTAGCCCATAGCTCAGTGTCTGGAGCACTCTACTAACAGGTGGAAGAGCCTTTTTCAAATCCTTTCCCCCCCATTCTGGCAGAGAGTGGGAGATTGAACCTGGGTTTCCCACCTCCCAGGCAAGTGCTCAGACTAAAAGTGATAAGGTGGGTGGCAGTAGCAGCACCACCTCCTCCTTTGGCTGTTTTTGCTGGCGCAAGGCAGGCATCTAACTCATTCCCACAAACAGCAGCTGAGGTGCCTAAGGCACTTGACTCCAGGCAGCAAAGTCCCATTTGTGGATCACAAGCAGCAATAGGCACCTCACTGCAGCCCAGACTTTGGCGCTATCTCTGTGAGAGGGGCAAGGCTCAGAACACACACCCTCACCTCAGCATCTCCCATTGGCTAGTTTAGGCCCACCTTGCATGCTGGATTTTGTGGACTGCAGTCTAAGGTGTGTCTCTATCCCCTTTCACTATACTAGGAGTTCTAATATAAAAGCTGTCATACTGTCAGACCATGGTTCTGCTTACCCAGTATCCTGTCTCTGACAGTGGCCCATACCAGAGCTTCAGGGAGAAGCTACAGAACAAAGTAGTTATGGAGTGATCCACCCATTTTCTGCTTCTGATAGTCAGACGTTTAGGGTCACCCTGAGCATGGGTCTTTGTGAATCACAGTGCTGTTCCTGTGATTGGATCTTTTCTAAAAGATGTGCTTTAGGAGTAGGGTGACCAGATGTCCTGATTTTATAGGGACAGTCCCGATTTTTGCGTCTTATATAGGCTCCGATTACCCCCCACCCCCTGTCCCGATTTTTCACATTTGCTGTCTGGTCACCCTACTTAGGAGTTATTTGGGGGCAGTTCTATGGCCAGTGCTAGACAGGAAGTCAGTCTAGATGATCATGTTGGCCCCTTTTAGCCTTAGAATCTGTGAATCCAGGTGCTGTGATGCTCAGCATTGGAACACCTAAGTCCCTTCATGGGTCCCACCCTTTGTGTTTTTGTTTGTTTGTTTTATAAAGAAGGCACCTATAGGGCTCTGTGGCAGTAACTTATTGCCCCAGCATCAAGTGCAGTCACTGCCTCCATTTCCCTCTTCTTACTAGGGCAATTTAGCCCTCCAGCTAAACTAAAAGATTCCTCCCCTTCCCAGGGGCCAGGAAAGTAAAAAAAAACATTGCAAATCTTCCCTCCTCAGTCCTCCTTTCATAGAAATCATAGAATCATAGAACTGGAAGGGACCTTGAGAGGTCACCTAGTCCAGTCCCCCGCACTCAAAGCAGGACTAAGTATTATCTTGACCATCCCTGACAGGTGTTTGTCCAACTTGCTCTTAAAAATCCCCAGTGATGGAGACTCCACCACCTCCCTAGGCAATTTATTCCAGTGCTTAACCACTCAGACAGTTAGGAAGTTTTCCCTAATGTCCAACCTAAACCTCCCTTGCTGCAATTTAAGCCCATTGCTTCTTGCCCTATCCTCAGAGGTTAAGAACAATTTTTCTCCCTCCTCCTTGTAAAAACCTTTTATGTACTTGAAAACTGTTATCATGCCCCCCCCCCTCAGTCTTCTCTTCTCCAGACTAAACAAACTCAGTTTTTTTCAATCTTTCCTCATAGGTCATGTTTTCTAGATCTTTAATCATTTTTGTTACTCTTCTCTGGACTTTCTCCAATTTGTCCACATCCTTCCTGAAATGTGGCACCCAGAACTGGACACAATACTCCAGTTGAGGCCTAATCTCTCCTTTGGTCCAGGACTCACAAGCCATCCTTTTGCACTGGGACTCTTCCACAGCCTTTTGGCAGAGACTCTCTTCAGGTCTCCTCTAGGCTCTGGCCCAACCCACCCCCCTTTCCTCAGCCTCTTGGTTATTTCTCTAGGACTCTTCCAAAACTCCCGTTGAGATACCCAACACCAGTTTCTCACTGTTCTCAGGGAAAGCTGCTTCTGGTAACTAACTTTCCCAGCATACCTTGCTGTGTCTACAGTTCTCTTAAGGCCAGCACATGCTTCTATTATTGTAGCCTCTGATTGTGGCCACTGTCATTACAGGGCTTGAATTAGGGCCTTCGATAGTTCAGAGGATGAGTTGCTACAGCATGAGCTAAAGACCTAGGCTTGCAAGGTATAAATGACCTAGCTCCTCTGTATATCAGACACAGAGAGACAGATAACACACATCAAGGGGTGGATTACATGAGCACTACACAGTCCTGAATGTATTTAACCTCACACCATGTCTGTGAGGTAGGGAAATATTATGATCCCCAGATTATAGATGGGGAACTGAGGCATAGAGAGGCTAAGTGACTTGCCAAATGGTGCACAGAAAGTCTATGGCAGATGACCCCAGGTCTCCTGAGTCCTCGGCTAGTGCCCTAACCACAGGAGAATCCGTCCCATCTTGAATGTGCCTTCCAAGCAGAGTCAACCGACCGATGTCCACTCATCTCTTTCGCTTTCATCATTCAACTCCCTCTCTCTTTCACCCCAGACTTTTCATGTCTTTTTTACCACCCCCCCCCCCTTACCGCTCCATCGCTCCTTGACTCCTCCTCACTAGGGTGGGGACATTGTCTTCTGGCCAGCCTGCCTCCATCTGCTCACTACTTACAGAGGTGGATTTTCTGACTAGATGTCTTCTTCCTGCAGTGGAACTCCTCCCAGAGTCAAAATGTCCCAGACTTCCTTTCCCAAAATTGGCAATGAAGGCAGACACTAATCCAGCCTATGTCTTGGCTGTGCTTAGCTGAGAGGCAGCATAGTTGAACTGGAATGCAAATCAGGAGAGCCAATTTATTTTTTTCCAGCTCTATTACCGACCTGCTGTTTAAACTTGTGCCAGTCATTTCACTTGCATTTCTTAAAATGTGTTTGTGTGGGGTCTAGCACAATCAGGTCTTTGGTGAGGTCTCCCCAGGGCATGATAATAATAATCCTTCTTTGAAAAAAATAGTCATCCTCTTTCCCAGAGTCCTTTCCCACTCCCTGGGTTGAATTCTGTCAGCATCTTTTGAAAGCACTAAAATAATGCAAAATAATATGAAAAGAGGAGGATGCAGATCATTGTAATGCTCATAGGCTGTGTTACTCAAGCTACATATTAAAATTCTGGTTAAAGCTTTAAAGATTTAGAGAAAATGCCTCTATTATTAGTTTTTGCCTGATCAAACTGGATTTGTAGCAGGTAGGTGTTACGTATATAATGTGACAATTATGGCATGTTAGATTATGTGCTATGAGCTCTGGAGGCAATGACTGCATTGTTTCTTGGACTGATGGTGAGGCATTTTATAGGATCAGATTGTCAGTTTTATTCTTTGAGAAGGTTTGGTCTGGAAGAAGTATTTGCTGAGTAGATAACCCTGTATGATTCTCTGTGTGCCTCTGTTATTAATAATACACCCTAATCCTCATTCTTTAAGATAGAAAGCAGGACACATCAGGGATGTTCACAGGCTCCATTTTGCTTTGCTTTTTTAATTGCTATCCTTCGCTAATGTACTGAGAGACCACTGGGATTTTTCTGGAATTACACTGTGGTCTATTATTATTATCAAAACAGTATTATACAGAAACTGTCTGCTATGTTTTATATCTTAACCCAAGGCTCTGTCCCTTTAATAACTTTGATTCTATATTAATTTGCTTCTTTTCAGACAGAATTCAGTATTAATTTAGTAAAATCCCAGTGTTTACTTAATCCTTTCAGTTTTTCTACTAAGTGCTTCCTGGACTTTCCTATAGAAGGAGAGCAACAGGTTGTACCTACTGGAGATTTAGTTTATCCCCCTGTGCTTAGCGCTCCCATAAAGGTCTCCTTTAACCCCACTAACTGGAGAATATTGTGGGGTTGTTGGAGGTGGGCCATTTATTTTATGCTGTTATTTGTATGGTTTTCTGTGCAAAATAATCCCTTTGCCCAGATTTCTGTAAATTAAAGACTGCACGAGGTTGAGACTTTTGTTGCTATTTGCATAGTAGAAAGCCTAAAAACAAAGTGGGCTAACCTAAAAATAAAAAAGGTTGCACAGAGGATGGACTGGCATTTCCTGATTTGACTACATATAATACGGTGTGTGAGTTAATGCGTCCTTCTCTATATGTGTCTGATTAGACTGAATTGATACTCACTAACCCTATTCTGCTATGCATTTTTAGATAAAATTATGATTTTAAGCCCTTGCTAGTGCTTAATAGTTTGGAATTGTTCCATGGCATGAAAGTCATGTATAGTCTTACTCCAGTAATGCGCCAAAGGCTCGGTGTGTGTAAATTGGCACAGTTCCATTGATTTCAGTGACGGTGTCCTGATTTACACCAGCTAAGGATCTGGGTCAATATCTTTTATTGACAATCTTTTTTTCCCTCCCTATAAAGGTATGCTGGAAATGTGGTCTTAGAATGTTGGTCAGACAAGCAAATACACATTCCTTTGTCTAGGGCAGGCTAGGCTTTATGTGCTGTTTGCCAAATTTGATTGCAGAGGATAATGAAAAGTACAAAGCCATCAAGCTAGCAAGTAGAAGAGATGCCCACTTAACGATGGGGAATAAAGTCTGCATATTCCCCCTTCCCCATGGAAGCCTTCCTGGCTCCTGAAACAGCAACAATGAACTAAGAGACATTGTAGTCAACCATCACCCAGGGGACAAAGGAGTACAGCACCCTTTGAAAAGTGGATCCTCTTGATATGGGAGGCAAGAGTACCTGGAAACTGACTATAGGTGCAAAAGCTGCTCAGACAAAGATTGTAACTTGCTGAAATTATGTTTTAGTTGCTAGGACGCACTTTGTTTTGTTTTACTCGGCCATACCCATCTCTTTCATTTTTACTTATTCTCACTTAAGTCTCTGTTCTTTGTTAATAAACATATTTGTGTTTTATTACAAAATCATTTCAGTGCTGCATATTAGACTGGTGAGCGAGTCCTGAGCTAATCCAACAGGCTGTAGTGCACACTGTCTCTTTGGAGGCAGCAAACGTCGTAACTTCTGTGAGTGTCCAGTGAGAGGGACTGGATACTGCAGAGTGAGGTCTCTTAGGAATTGGGGTTCACTGATTGTTGCCTGGAAGGCAAGGTTTGGTCTGGCAGAGTCCTGTTGAGTTTGCTGACAAGGCAGAGAAGTTGATGTGACAGGAAGCTGACACATAGCTTAGCAGCAGCAAAACTCACACTTGCCAAGGCCGAGAGGGGTAATACAGTGGCTCACAGTTCTGGGTATCCCAAGAGAAGCATCATGATAAAAGATAATGAATTTATTCCAGATTAAGGTGGGTAAAATCCCATTAAAGAACAACCACCTATTGCCACACCCAGCTCTGCTGTTTTAAGTAGGGACCGAATGTCTAGGAAGCAGTTCTGCAGAAAAGGACCTAGGGGTTACAGTGGACGAGAAGCTGGATATGAGTCAAAAGTGTGCCCTTGTTGCCAAGAAGGCTAACGGTATTTTGGGCTGTATAAGTAGGGGCATTGCCAGCAGATCGAGGGACATGATCATTTCCCTCTATTCAACATTGGTGAGGCGTCATCTGGAGTACTGTGTCCAGTTTTGGGCCCCACACTACAAGAAGGATGTGGAAAAATTGGAAAGAGTCCAGCAGAGGGCAACAAAAATGATTAGGGGGCTGAAGCACATGACCTCTGAGGAGAGGCTGAGGGAACTGGGATTGTTTAGTCTGCAGAAGAGAAGAATGAGGGGGGATTTGATAGCTGCTTTCAACTACCTGAAAGGGGGTTCCAAAGAGGATGGATCTAGACTGTTCTCAGTGGTACCTGATGACAGAACAAGGAGTAATGGTCTCAAGTTGCAGTGGGGGACATTTAGGTTGGATATTAGGAAAAACTTTTTCACTAGGAGAGTGGTGGAGCACTGGAATGGGTTACCTAGGGAGGTGGTGGAATCTCATTCCTTAGACATTATTACGGTTAGGCTTGACAAAGCCCTGGCTGGGATGATTTACTTGGGAACTGGTCCTGCTTTGAGCAGGGAGGTGGACTAGATGACCTCCTTAGGTCCCTTCCAACCCTGATATTCTATGATTCTAAGTAGACCTTTTATGTCTATTTCTGAAAGAGGTTGAGGTATGCTAGCAATGTGGAGGTGGAAAGGTATTCCAACATCTGAAGGGAAAAATCCATTTTTTTTTTACTGGGCCAAGTCTTATTTAATTATGCTGGGAAAGATATTTTTTGTTTCGGCACTTATCGTTCTTTCATTGGGTATCAAGACTTCAGCACTTAATATGGTCACATTCTGTGTTTTCACTGGAGATGAAAAATATGTATTATTGTGAGTGGGATGATGCTGTGACTTGTTAAAAAGAACATCAGAAGAATAGGAATGATGATGGGTTTGATGTTAACTTGAATGGCCCAAATGATGATGGTATATCTGACTGCGTAGTTCCTGAATAAGAACAGTTTGGAAATACAGTTGCTTGGGTATTTGCCATTATTTCCTCTTGTTTTGTTAAAAACAGACATCAATTTGCTTATGTAGTACTTTCAAGAGGAAATGTTGTTGATTTGTGGCAGTATGGCTAGTATTTACCAATGAAACATTATATGGCATGCTAACAAAATATGAGTATTTTCCTAGTTGTCTTGATAGTGAGAGTTTTTTCCTGAGATGCTCAGATTTTGATCTTAATTTTTCTTTGCTTTCATCTTGTCAATTATTTCTCAATGATTAATGATCTAATATTTTCTAAAATATAAATAATTTGTCAAAGCAACAACAAGAAGTCCCTGTCCTCTGCTCAGTCCAGGGGTGACCTCAATATGAAGATCTTAGTAGCCTTGGAAAGAGAAAGTTGCTCAACTTCCTTGGATCTAAGATATACCACCAGTTCCTATAGAGACCTAATCCTAAGGTTACTGAAGGCAATGGGATTCTTTGGATCAGATCTTTGTGGAATTATAAACAGAGATTAGATTAGATAAACAAGACTTTGAATTGTCTTGTCTGGTAATGAAAAGGATGTAAGCATAAATGGAAGTTTATTTATCACTATGGAACCCATTTATTTGGTCAAATAATATATCAGCTCCTACCATGAACTTTCCCAATGTGACTGATTTCCCCCTTACAGAAGACACTGGACCAGGAGATCAGGGTTCTACTCTTGGCTCTGTCGTTGTCTTGCTGGGTGACTTTGGACAAGTCACTTTAACGCTCTGTGCCTCATTTCCCCATCTGTAAAATAGGGATAATCATACTGACCACCTTTGTAAAAGTGCTTAGTACCAAGTACTATTAATGGCTTTGTATCAAACTTTAGTCAAGTTTCACTCTACTGTGGCTGCACTTCTTCATTAAGATGCTTGGGTCCCACTGGTACTTTGGGTATTCAGCTGAAAAAGTGGAAAACATCTGTGAATAAATCTAGTCTAAACAAGTGGGATAGCTTTCAAGTTCTCATTGTAACCTTATAAAATGGCAACAATTTTACTTAAATTCCATTGAGAATATTTCTTCATGTAGGTTCCTACCCTGCACATTCTTAAATAGTCTCAATGGAGATAATGGGTTTACTCACGGGAGTGAGGGTGTGGGAGACTAGGCCTGCTACAGTGTGAATACCATAGTTAGTGGGTTAGGTCACCCTGAATGGTGCAGAGAGACACAAATTGCGTTTTTCTTGTGACAGTCAGCAATATTTCTCTTGTGCCCTAAGAGGAATTTCACCCTCATCAGGTGTTAGGTCAGGAGTTTTAGTTTTTGCTGGAAGCACTATAAAAAGCCCCACTACTAGTGTGTGATTTAAGATATTTTTTATCAGCATGTCGTCTAAACGTCCTGTCTATACTTCTTCACTGATAAGCACTAGCCACTTTTTGGGCTGCACTAGCTCCTGTGAGCCCTGAGCAGCAAATAGGTTGTCACAGCCTTGTACCACTACACCCTCTCCTTTTATAGACTTTCCTCCTCTAATGCCCTTTGTACTAGTTAATAGTGGCCAAACCTGGGGACAGTCTAACCCATCATGTTGAACTCACTGCTCTTATTATTTTAATACCTACCAGTAACTAGTTCAGGGGTTTGTTTTTTGATGCACTTGGAAGATGAGACATATTTATTCCCCTCTTCTGACCTTTTATTTATCTTTATTGTATGGTAGTTTCTTTCTTAATATGATTACATCTTCATGCATACATAAGCTTCTGACAGAGGCAAAAAATTAAAACTAATAATAGTGCAGTATTTCATAACTTCCTTGTGCTGGAGCTTGGCTGGCACCTAAATACTTGTGTGTGTGTGTGTGTGGGGGGGGAATCCTTAAAATAAAATCGTTCTTTTCAGAAAAGAACAAACATTAGTAAGGCTGGAAATTCTAAGTCAAAGTTACACTCAAAAGAAAACATAGGAAAATTAATTTGAAAATACAAAGCCTTCATCTGATTTGCAACACACTTTTCAGAAAAAGTCTGCCTCAGGCATAAGATAATGCTGGTGAAATTTCAAAAGTTTTGTGTTGGTATCAAAGTTGATTTTCATCTTTAACCTCATCTTAACAAATTTTCTTGTCTAAGAAGTTCCTTAGATTTGAAATAACTCTTGGCAATGCTGCATCTGATTTCCCTCAAACTTTCCAGAAAAACTCCACTTTGAGAGAGCCTTCTGAATATTGGCATTCCAGGTTCCTTAGTTATGCGTTTGCAGTTCGAGGAAGGGAAAAGTTTGGCTATATAATGACATAAGGGATTCAGTCTTATCCATGTCATCACACCTTTGTCTCCATAACAAGAGTATATATATCTACCCTCAAAGAAACGCAAATACAATGAAGACCCATGAAGCTTGATAACTGTTGTATATAAACCAGTTGTTTACACATTTGACAAGGGAAAAGACCCCTTATAAATAAAATCTACAGCCCCAGATTGTGGGATGAAGTGGCATCTTCTGGAATATACTCAGTAACTTTGACTTTTGGAAAACAAACATAATGGAATACTGTCTCTTTGAATAAATAACAGTTTAATTACATTATAGAAATAAAATATGGCATGGTAGTAATACATTGGAAATGTTACAGAAATACTATTCTGCTATAGGTAGTTAAATGGTCGAAGCTACTGTTAATGACAATCTTACCAGTACTTGTGTACAAAATATCATACAGGTTGCTAACAGAAAGATATTGCAGCAGTTGCAAGGATGTTACCAGCTCAAACAAACATCTAACAATACAATATTCTTCTAAGAGGAAGTAATAATGTTAGATTTTACAGACAATAAAGAGTTATGTTCTCCACTTTGAAACATTGGAAATAAAAGCTCTGGTAATCCAATTTCTCTATGTCATATTGTCACAAAGAAAGACTTTCCTTTCTCTATGACATTGCATCCCAAGAGGCCCTGTAAACAATTTATTCATAGGTAGCTTTTCAGATGTCACAGCAACTTCAATAATTGTCCTATCCTAAAATTACAGACTTTTTAGGCCACTGCTTGTACAGATGACTTTATTATATACATTCAGCCCAATAACAGCAGGTAAAATGTTCTGCTTATCTTACAAAAGGCATCTTAACATTTTCATCAGAAGGCCAGTGCAAAAAAATGTTGACAGTGATTGCACAGCATCGAGGAGATACAATATTATACAAATATACAATTAGATTGTTGAGAATCTAACTTTGCACATGATGCATATGGTCTCTTTTATAGATATACAACACTTAAAGTTGATAAATACACTGAACTGTAACGACAGAGTTATTCCTTTTATGAGAGTGGGGGTGGTTGTGGAATGCTATTTAGGTTAGTTGTGCCATCACAAAAGGAAGGTGGGCAATTGCAAAATAGGATTACCTCAAGCAGAAGTTTAAGTACAGCTAATCTAGGAACAGGAACTGATTTTCTAATTAAATATAATTATTTACTTTACATTTTGTAGGGACTTTTTTGCCACCTCAGTTGAGAAATGATGTTAAGATGAAATATAATCCACAAACCTTTAAAAAAAACTCATATGTAAATGAAGATCTTGATATATGAATATTTCACAGGATGCGATTTCTTATATCAATAAGCACCAAGTTTAGTGCCAAGACAGCCCCATTGTCCCATGATTTATCACATAAAATTTAGAACTTGAATCCACAACAACAACAAAAAAAATCTATAAAATTTGCATTGAATTCACAAGAAAACAGTTTCAAAAAAATGGCTCTTAAAATATCTTTTCATTTGACACTGTGTTCTTTCCTCCCAGACTGCTGCATGAAAAACAATGTATATTTGGAAAGGAAAGAAAGCTCTTTCATGGTTAGATTTCACCAGCAGTACAGCAATACTCTGAGAAACCTCATCCTTAACTCATCCCATGGGCCTACTCTTACAAGGTACAGTCTACCTCCTTGTAGGGTTCTAGGCACCCTGCCCTCCCACCCAGATAAGCATGAGTGGCAGGAACTCAGTATCTGTCAGGAATTACTCAGAACCTTGCAGGACTGGGCTCTTACAAAGCACCGTGCTATGACCAGTCTTTAGGCAATGGACCTGAATCTTCACTGCTTTGTATCTTGTGGAGTCATTTACACCAGTGCACAGTAGCAGTAAAATGCAACTGCTCTGATTTAGACTCAGATAGCACAGATGTAAATGACTAAACATGGAGCTAGATCCTCAGCTCCAGTCAAGTTCTGCTCAGCACAGTACCCTAGATAAGGTGGGGAGCAAAGATGACAATATGACACTCCTTTGCTTCCCTCACAATCCTGGGGCTGTCTGGTGTTTGGTGGTACTGGCTGCTCTGACTTGTGAGCAGCTACCACAGCGCCCAAGAGGTCATTCTAGCAGCCACGGATCATCAGTGATCCAGCCATGCTTCCTTTCCCTAAGCCACTCCCCATAGAGCATGAACAGATGGTGTAGAGTTGGCTACACAAGCCTTATGCCACTGAGGGATTCCCCTGTCTTGGGGGAATCCTTGGGTAGCTAGTTGGCTAGCTTGGCTTTGTAGCTGCTTTAGCATAAAGCAGCCAGAGCAGGGGACAGAATATAACCTAATGTACCAGGCAGTGGAGAATAAGGCTCAATGGCTCTTATTTAGAACGAGATTTAGAGAATATCCATGTCAGGAAGGTGATTTAATTACATTCTTTACTAACAAAATCCAAGGTTTAAAAAAATTCCATTATAAAATGGAATTGCACCTTTGGATCTAAAAACTCTTTTTGCCTTAATTATGATGGTTTCAGGTTTCTATTACCATTGATACCCTGTTTTTACAGTGAGACATCTGATTTCAAGCAAATAAATTTAATACTCAAGACTTTTTTTTCCTCAAAAAAGTCCTTATCGCCAACATTCTCAATTTTTTTTAACACTGTAAATACTGGTTTTCTGTTGTCTATTTTTGTTCACGGCATATTTTGCCTCCTGCCCTTTCCTCCTGATTTAGTTTTACTTTAGAACAAGGCAAAAAACAAAGATTAGTTTCTCTAATACATGGATAAGTCTCTCAGTGTGGATCTACAAATATGTTCTGAATCTTACAATTAGTATGTTCATCACGTCAGCTGGAAGAACTCAATTTTAGGAACAGAATTCATGTGCAAAGAGTGCAACAGGAAATAGTTTACATTTGGTCACAGTTTCCTATCCTAGTAATACTACTGTGACCCATGTTTACTTAGTATACGTACACACACGCAAGAGCACACACACACACACGCACGCGCGAGAGCGCACACAGACACTTATTTATATACACGCTCAAACATAAAAAATGTCTAATTTCGACAATACTTGCTCCTTGTTTAGTGAAGACTGGAGTTTGGCATCTCAGGCTTTAAATCTGTTTAATCCTGGGATATAGGAATGCAGCACAGTTCAAGTATATATCAACGCCACAGTGATAACGTTATACACTGAATCTGACACATGCTGTTTTCAGAAGTCCAGTGCTAGCAGTTGCCAGTTAAAGAAGCCAGTATCCAGTACCTTTTCTTTTTACTGTTCATATTTACATAATGCCCACCAGAAAGGCATAGTCCGTAAGACAATAAATGTCCTTATGTATAAACGCAGTGGTATTTAAAAGTCTGAACCAGTGCATTCCTTTCTGTGCAGTGCTAGTCTATATTCCCTTGTTGCTGTTATTCTTGTACACAGATAAAAGTTAAAATTAATGGGGATTTCAAATGTCAAATAATTTTAGTGGAAGAAATACAATGCCTTTCCTCTAAATCCACAGAAGCGTACTAAACATGTAAAATTTCCAAAATAGCTCATAGGAGTTCTTCAAATACAGAAGGTATTTTCAATGGGGTTTACATAACACATATTTAACATTATTTCCACACAAGTTTACATTATCACTTGGTTTAGTTAGACAAATATCAGTAACAAGTAATAAAACAGTATACATTTCACAGGACACAACACATTTACAGAACCTCTAAAACTCAGTACTGCCGCTTTTTGGAAAGAAATGAAAACTTCTATGACTTATAGACATTTAATACATTTCACAATGGAATGAACATTATGATTACAAGGCTTTCTTATTTGATGACATGGCTTTATGATGTTTTAGTTTTCAATTAGGTTTCACAAGTTTTCAGATTCCCCTCCACTCCATCCCCAGTAACTTCTGAAGGAATTGTTGCTAGTTTGACATTTTCTATACGTTCTGCCAGAATTTTATACTTTATTATTCAATGAGCACTTTCTTTAATTGAAAACGTTTCTTTTTTAAAGCAGTTTGAATCCCTAATTGTTAAACTTGGAGGATTGGCTGATGGCAATGATTCTTAAAACAATCGTATAGCTTATTATTACAAACTTAAAAATGTTACAGGTGAGGGAACAAAAGCTTTAGGTCATGTATTTTTTGTTTGTTTTAAACTAACTTCTATTCTCACAATGTTGAGAGGGCTTTGATTTACAATGCCTCTGCAGTTGTGTCTGTGGAAACAGACATGGTCACTTTGGCGATCTTGACTGTGCTCTTAATACAGCTTTCAGCTGCCCTGTGAACATTACCTGCATTGTTAGCATGTTTGTGCTGGCAGTCAGACTCCATACTGTTATCAAGAGGCTGCGTAGTCCCTTCACAGGTTGGAAACATGCTCCGGAAAGCATGTCTCAAGTCCTTGCTTCTTAGAGCATAGATGATGGGATTCACTGTTGAATTCATCAAACAGAGCATGCTACAGAATGCAAAGACAGTCTTGATGAGCTTGTTCATTTTCCCAAAGACATCATACACCATAATTGCAAGTAGAGGGCCCCAGCATATGATTAAAACCACCAGAATAAGGACCAAGGTTTTGGCTAACCTGATGTCCATACGAGTTTGATCAGGTCTAGTAATATGTACTTTACCATCCTCTGTGGTATGAATTATTATGCTTTTTTGAGTGCCACGCTGAATCATTCTAACAGCATGACTATGAGCTTTCCACAATATGTACATATAGGCATACACAATAAACAGCAGGAGTACAGTGGTGACCCCAATCCAGAACATTAGATAGGTCTCATCAATGAGAGGGAAGATGTCTGAACAAACAGAATTGAGTTTTTTGCAGTTCCAGCCGAGCAGAGGAAGAACAGCTATTACAATAGCTATGGTCCACATCACACAGAATGCTACGACAGCCTTTGGTCTGGTAACAATTCTTTTGTAAGCTAGTGGCCTGTGTATAGATATGTACCTGTCTATTGCAGTAAGGAAAAGGCTGCCTACTGAGGCAGTGAATGAGGCTGTAACTCCACCCAACTTGAACAGAAACACATTAGGACTGTCTTTCCGATGGAAAACATGGAAATCAACAAAACTGTAGACGAAAATTACACTGCCCAGGAGGTCAGCCACTGCCAAGCTGCCAATGAAATGGTAGGAGGGCCTGCATCGGAGGCTTCGAGAGTGCAGGATAACACACAGCACTAGAAGGTTCTCCAGAACGGTGAAGGTGCCCAGGGTAAGGGACAGCACTGCAATGGCCAGCTGCTGGGTGGGGTTTAGAATCATAAAGCACTCCATATCCATGAAGTTCTCCCCACACTGTAGATTCTCCTCATTATCCTTGAAAGTGGATAGGGACTTGTTGTAAAAATCTGTAATATTGATCTGATCCGATGGAATGATACTTAATAGGGGATCATCTCCTGCAGTCATTTTTTCTTGGAATGGATCACCCCTGAAGGAAGATAATGGGAATTTCTGTGGATAGTATCCTAGTTTTGAGGCCATGTCACTTTTAATATCTTCGTACTGGATATCGTTGGAACCCATGTAAAGAAGATCTGTTGTAATTGTTCGGAAAGTTGTGTCTGCGAGGCCATCTAGGATTGACTTCATAACCCCAGTCTTGTATTATGTAGGATTCAAAGAGACTTGGGAAAAAATACATGTGAGGAAATCCTGGGAAGGGGGAAAAAGATCAAACAATTAAGATAAATGGGGAAATAAAGTTTACAAACAACTTAGCTCAGTCATGTCAAATAACATTTCATCTTTCCTTGTACTGAACTATAGGTCTAGACTTTGTCACCTGCTATAGTCAGAAGAGTTGATCAATTATTTAGAAGCAAAACATCTGAAATACATTAAATGGCTACCCACAAGAAAGAAGCTGGAAAATGGGGAAAGATATTGCATAGAAAATTGTTTTCATTTTTCATCAAAATTTTCTAAGCAGTTCCACCAGAAAGATATTACAATTACCCTAGAATTGAACTGAGTTGTCTGATTTCGAAGAACCTTGTGGAACAACATTTTCTGACTTTTTCCATTTAGAAACAATTGCCAGTGCAGAGATTACTTTAAATTGAACAATCATTGTTTGTATTTTGAAAGGTATTGAGGGTGTTGTAAATTTAACTGCAAGGAAAGAACAATGAAGGAGCCTATCAACAGAGATTGATATACAAACATAGGTTTCACTCTTCACCCTGTCCATATTACTGTATGTGTGTCAAGCTCTGTGTTGCAGTAATCTGAGCTACATATCAAAGGCCTAGTACCAGGGTACTGGATATATAATAATTATTGAAAATTAATTATTAAAAATTGTTTTATATGCATTTGGAGGATAATGAGCATCATTATTCTGTTAATTACTTCTGTTAAGTGCACCAGGGAAATTGGTATAGCAGAATGCAAAGGAAAAGTGGTGGTATTCTACTCAAGCTGTGCCCACAATCCCAGAATGTTTCTGATAAAATAAACAGTAGTGAAATAGTCAATATTGACATTTTAATTTGGATCAATAAAACTTCAGAGTTAACACCCCATAGAGATGAATAGGGGCAGTTCATTTTTGCCCTAAACCTACCAGGCCTGATTCTCACTTGCACTAAGGCCTCTTTACACTACTCTGATAGTATAAAAGGACCTTAAATATATACCTTAAAGCCACTTCATATTGCCAGAATGGTGTAAAAGGGTCACAGTGCAAGTGAGAAGGAGACCCATTGTTTTTGTTTATATTAAGCCTTAATCAGACATTCAGAAGGTTATATCAGCAACTATAAGTGCTAGAAAATTATTTTGTTTTGTTTTGTGTGTGTTAAAATGGAAGCTTAAACTCTGGAGAAACTGATGGGGTCACCAGCAAAATTACTGTATATACTTGTTCATAAGCCGAAATTTTTTAGTAAAAAAAGGAAGCACCAGAGAAGGGCATCGGCTTATGAACAGGCATAGTGAGGGAGAGGTGGGACACAACCCCTTCCCCCAAAAGAGGGAGCAAGGAGAGGCAGCACAGCCAGAAGGGAAGAGGTTGGGCCAGAGTCTCTCCGCTTCTGGCCACACGGCTCTCCCCCCAGCCTATGAAGCAGCTGCAGCTCCGGGGCTGGCACGCTGCAGCCGTGCCGCTTGGCCTCGCCCCCCAGAGTAGGCTGTGGCTGTGCCGCCCGGATGCTGGAGCACACGGTCCAGCCTGCTGGAACATGCTGTAGCTGCACCGCCCAGTCTGGCCTGCCGGAGCAGGTTGCGGCAGCGCTGCCCAGCCTGCCGGAGCAACTCCAGCCAGGCCAGAGACATCTTCCCCAGATAAGGTGGGAAGGGATGGGATGGGGAGAGTGTGGAGGTTCCGGGCTAGGGGTGAGGTCATGTGGGGGCTGTTCACAGGGGTTACTCCCTGACCCCCAGCTTCTCCCCCCCCCCCCAAATTTCCCCACCAGTTTTTGTCCCAGCCCATCAGGGTAAGCAGCTGGCACGCCAGGACACTTTGTTTACTTAGGTTTACCTCCGTGCCTGGGGACGCTCGAGGTAAACAAACATCTCCGCCCACCAGCGGCTTATTCTGATGGCCCGGGAGCCAAAGTTTGCTTACCCCTGAATTATAGGGTGAGTTTATGAACAGGTCACAAAATTTTTCCATTTTTACTTATCCATCTTGGGGGGCGGTCGGCTTAAACGAACCGGCTTATGAGCGAATATATACAGTACTAGTATTGCATACAACCACATACTGACTTCACCTGATCAGTTGGTATAGCTGGCTATAAATGTTAGAGAGCACACAAATCCAGAGAACCTGACTGCCTCAATCCTTGGAGTAAAGAGGGGAGTTCCACATTTATAAGAAAATATATCTGCTCAGTATTACTGAATATAAAAAAATATATAGTAAAAAATATTAGTTTCTTATCTTATGACAACAGAAACATTTCAAAATGGAGGTTACCATTGGTATTTCCAGAAAGAAGCAGAGATCATCTAGCTAGATACTGATACTGCACTTATGCTTTGGTATCTGAGCACCTAAGCTCTTGTCCAAAATCCACTGATGTCCATCAGAGGCTTTCCCACTGACTTCAATGCATTTTGGATAAAGCCCCTAAACAGCTAGCGTTAAAGGTAGGATATAAAGCTATACCTCAAGAGGACACTGCAACATCAATGTTGTAAAAATGGTGAAAAAGTATATGTAATAACCGGAGATTCTAATATGTAACAGAATGGCTGTGTGAGTTTTGTCATTGTGTATAGGGTTCATAACTGGGCAAAGCAACAAAATCTTCATTATAAAACAGATAGGCAGTCTTAAAATGGATTAGGTAATTTAATTCTTACTGTCTGAATAGTGATGAAAGACAACTTTCCTGAAGAACATATTGAAAATGAATTATAAAAAAAAAAATCTTACATTTAATGCACCTTTCATCCAGAAGGTACTTTAGAAATGTTTATAGTGGATTTTATAGATTGTATATATTATAACAATGATTTTTCTGTCAACTGACTTGTAACCAACTCTAAGGTGAATTGGGCAACTTTCTAACAGAACACAGCTTATAACAGTATGTGAAAAACACTTCATTAATTTCAAACTACAAAAAAAATCAATTAACTATACACATATAAAGATGATGGTAGTATTTAAATATTCAATTGTCTTAGAATTTACTTCTGCCATAGGAAAGACAGCTGTTTTAATCATTAAAGCTATAACTCAATGTCAAGAAGATTGTATTTGAGTCAAGACCGCAAATTGTTATGCAACTGAGTACATCTACTAGAAAGACAAATTATTGGGAAGGAGATACTTATTGTGACTCTAGCAGAAACTATGTATTTTCTCAGAATGAAGTACATGCCCTGGTTCAAATCCAACCTTTGTTTAAAATACAAATGAAACACATGAATTTGTGTGTGCGCATTTAAGGTTTTAGAAGGCGTATGTTACAATACCACTATGTATGCAGACACTAAGCTAACAAGAGGGTTAATGGAAGCATGAGAGGCAAATCCTACTCTGCATTTCGATGATGTTTTTCTGTATTTCTACATTTAGATTATTATAGTGATTTGCACCTTATTGTCTTTGCATAGGAGTTTTCTTTGAAAGTTCATTAGTAATATAGTTTAGGCTTTTGGGGATACAGCTGACATTAATTTTGTTTTTGTTTGCTGCTGGGAATATCATAATTGGAAATCTCTGGCAGTATGTGTGGATGCACCTATTAAAGTAGCAGTTGATTTTTATTAAAGTTGCAGTAAAACAGCCATTCAAGTGACACTGAACTGTATTTTATTGGGGTTTAGCTTGTTTTAATATAGGTAATATGTTGTCTCTGTATAAACTATAGCATGGATATATATTTAACCAATTAGCAAACTTCCTCACTTCCAGCTAGTGAAAACAGAAGTCAGAGTTTATGGCTGCAGAGTTAGCAGACGACTGTGGGCCAGATCCTCAGCTGGTATAAACCAGCATAGCTCCTCTAAAGTCAAAGGAGCTACATTGATTTATATCAGCTGAGAATCTGGGCCTATATTTCACAAAGGCAGGCCTTCATTCATGGACTCGCTTGGTAAGATGTGTATGTCAGTATTGTGAGATTTCAGCTCTCAAATGTTCCATCTAGAAACAGTTTAGCACTATTATTGTACAAATGGAGAGATTGGTGACGTGTGAAAGTGCCAATGGCAGCTGGATATCTTAGGGGACTGGAAATGAACTATTTAGCCATCCTCTTCTAAGCAATTGGTTTAAATCCAGCCCAGATCAATAGTGATCATCTGATAACAGAAATAAATGGGTGGGCTCCACTGCCATTTCCTAGTGAACAAGAGTCCACATCATGAAAATCACCAACACACTTCTCCCCTTGTTGGCAATAGTGTCCAAAATCTTTCATCCCAGGAGTGGTCCCTCCAGTATTGTGTGGAGACATATTAATACAGCCGTTAGGACCTTGCATTGCTACTGCCTATGCTGTCTGTACATGTTCTGAGGCTAGAGGACTTCAGTCTCCAAAGCTCTTAGTCTGGCACCTGAAATGAGCTCTGTAGGCTGGCTTTTAAAAATGGCTTAAAAAGAATGAAAAAATTGATTAAAGGTGAATTAGAGGCACTGCTGGTGCCAACCCTCAAAGTTTTAGTGCAATTACATAACTACATGAATTAGTTCACAGTAAATAGTGAATTCTAACTACAGACAAAAGTTAATAGATTAAAATCTCCAGCTAAAGAACAAGGTCAATAGTCTTCCCTTTTACCTTAACCTCCTCGCCACCAAAAAACAAACAAACAAAACAAATGCACGCTACTTTAGGCCATGTCACTTCTTCCACAGAAGAAGTTTTCCACAAGCCTGTGGCTTTTTGATTCCCACTACCACAGAAAATGTACAAAGCGTCATCCATTAGCTAGGAGTAGTTTTTAAAGACATGTTGGCCAGCTTGTCTGTCAATGACATTACTTGGTTTGACTTTGGTTTATCAATTATCCTTCCAGTTTGCATTATTAGGGCCCTGCAAGGTACTGACCACCCACACCTTCTACTGAGAGTTGTGGGCACTTGGCACTTTGTAGGAGTGAACCTTAAACAGCTGAATTAATTAAAGCCAACAGGGCAAATTCTGCCTCTGCTCCCCATTGCATAGTTATGTAAAGCCTCTTCAGCGTTACATAGATGTTACTAGAATCCAGAAGCTGTATGCAGTAGTGATCATGGAAAGGCTGTTTAAATTCATGTTTGGATTACAGGAGGATCAACTCTCTCCTAAATCTTGTGTAGGTCCCCCATGCAAAGCTCATTTACTCAGGGCACAAGAATACTACAATAATATGAATAACAATTCTCTATTTTTTTTTGCAGTAGGCAGGTTGTTACAAGTATTGCCATTATCTACAAAAGCTGAATTTTTCTTCAAGGCAAAATGATTGACAGAGCAATTTTAATAACCTAATAAAAATAAATAGTAAAATTCTTCCTAAAAAAAGTAATATGACAGTGCTGCTAAAAACTGCAGATATGCTGAGAACAAGAAGTCAAAACAAACAATACTAAAATAATACAATGATAATAATCATGATTCACTAATTTCCATTTTGTAAAATATTTGGATTTCCATTTTACACAGTTCTTCCATGAGATTTACAGATAAATAAGAACTAGTCAAAGGGCAGCTTGTATAGTTGAAATATATTTTTTTAAATGCACTGAAATATGTACCATATATAAAATCATATATTTGGATCGTAATCCTCTCCCCAAGTCTTCAGATGTTGCTCACCATCTTAGGTTGTAAACTCTTTGGGTTAGGAATTGTATCCTATGTTTTTGTACAGTGCCAAGCAGAACGGGATTACAACCCGGACTGGTCCCATGGATCCTGCCCCAGTAGAAATAATAATAATAACAATAATAATAATAATAGACCATCATGAATAAGTAATCAAAAATGTTAGATAAATAAGCTCTACTATAGTAAATGATAGCCTAAATGAATTAGAACAGGCTTATACAATTAACATTTAGTTTAATAATTACCTTATTATAAATGGTGGTGAACAGTACAGCTGCCTAGACCAGAACTAGGTTTCCAAGCCTTAAAAAAGCAAACACAGAACACGAGAAGTGAGACTGAGTCTCACTGAAGTGATGCAAAAAGCTTGTTGCAAAAGAATGTGAAAATGTTTTTTACATCTTGAATACTGTTTATTTAACTTTTTTGGATTTAAATAACATTTTAAGTGTACAGACACTAGCTACTCAGGAAAACTCCCATTGAATTCAGTGGAAATTTTGCCTGTGTGAGGACTTCAGAGGGAAGATCATTAAAGATAATAGTAAGTGCTTTCAACAAATAAGATAGTTTCTAGATATGGTGAGCCAAAAATCAGGCCTGACATAAGCAAGTGTGATGTTTATGGAAGTCACCGGACTAAATTCAGTTTTGATATAATTTAGGGATGCAGGTTTTATATTATCAGAGGGGTAGCCGTGTTAGTCTGGATCTGTAAAAGCAGCAAAGAATCCTGTGGCACCCTATAGACTAACAAACGTTTTAGAGCATGAGCTTTCGTGGGTGAATACCCACTTCGTCGGATGCAAGTATTCACCCACGAAAGCTCATGCTCTAAAACGTCTGTTAGTCTATAAGGTGCCACAGGATTCTTTGCAAGTTTTAAATTGGCTGTAAACTGGTCAGAAACCAGTGGTAAGTGATTATTATTTGTTTGTTTTATTATTGTAGTGCTCAGAGGCCCCATCAGGATCAGGGTCTTATTGTTCTGGGTGCTGTACCCTGGCACAAAGAGTTTACAATCTAAATTAAGAGAAGATACAACATGTTGGCATCACAAACAAGCAGAGAGAGTGGGTGAGGGAGGATGAGGGTAACAGCGATGGGAAGGTATGGTTACAGAGACTGGTTATGCAAAAAACACCTATCAGGCCTCCTTTATCTATATAATAAGATTCTAGGAATGTCACTCTGAAGCCTAGAATGTGCATAGAGTGTGAAGCAATGGAAACAACTCCAACCATGGCTGAGACATTTTTGTTCAGAATATCTCTAGGTTCAACCATCACAGGGATTCATGGTCTGCTACCATCCACTTTTTAAGTTCTCAGCCATTTTGACTATACGAATTACACCCAGGCGACAGCAAGGCAGGTATCTATGCCACACCAAGAAACCTAGACCATTGTGATATCAGAGGTAAGTCAACCCATCACTATCCTTAATCTACTGCCAATTTGCATGCAACACTTTCATTGGTTGTATGAGGCAGATGGTGGATTACTTGGCCCAACAATCACAGTTCTTCAAATCACCCACACAACACCACAAATAGCACACACACCCCCCCCACAGGCACACATAGCCCCTCATTTGCAACCTGCACAAATCAACACATATTCCAGAACTGACACCAGACTGTGTCACTCTGAAGTCTAGAATGTCTGTTGCGTCAGTGTCAGACGATGGAAACAGGTGGCTAAGAGCTCTTTTTGTTTAGAAATATCACCAGGTTCAGTCGTCACTGGTCCTGTGAGAACCAGACGGAATGTTGGAGTCCAAAGGTTCTGTGGCGGTTGGAATGTGACAGTTGATCAGAGAAGGTGGGAATAAGGGCTACCTGAGGTAACAAAGAGGTGGTCATGCCTCCAGCACAACTCTGTGCACAAACAGCAACATGGTTCACTACAACACAGTGCATGCAAACAAGAACCCCCAGTTTTGGCTCTTTTACTCATGGCTTTATGAATTATACCCATGTGACAGGATAGACCTTCAGCTGCTAGAATATATATTTTAAAAAAGGCACAAGCTCAACATTTTAAAATTTTTCACGTGTCATTGTTAAGCAGTTTTTTTAAAAAACAAAAAACTGTTTTGGGAGACAATAAAGCAACTGGCAGGACAGGGGAACGTTCAGATTAAGAGCAGCAGTTGGAGAAGATTGATCTGGATTCAGGATAAATTCGGTTAAGGTGATACCAACTCAGAATAGATTTGGAAAAGAATAACATAAGAAAACTGGTTTGATATAGTTTTTCATAATTAAATTCTGCAAACTAATTTCAACTAATGTGCACTTAATGATAGTAGCTGTGCCCATTCTGAGCCCAACTGAAGTCAACAGGGTGAATACATAGATACAAAGATCCACCTACACAGAGCCCATTGCAGGATCTGAGACTAAATATGCACCAACAAACATAACGAAACATCTATTGCCCAGGCTCACAGCAAAATTTTCAAATGCTCATAACTTTTAAAAATCAACCTCCAGGGATTTTTTCCAACCCAGGAAAAGCCTCCGTGCCTATGCCAGCTTCCAAACTTCAGCCATTTTAGCTTTAGCCCTGGATAAAAAAATAGTGTGGTTAGATTTTAAACTGGTAGCATATTCCTTTTCCACTCTCACTAAACTCCAGAACAACTGAAGGGAGATTGAGTTACTACAGAGAATTCTTTCCTGGGTGCTAGCTGGTGAGTCTTGCCCACATGCTCAGGGTTTAACTGATCGCCATATTTGAGGTCAGGAAGGATTTTTCCTCCAGGGCAGATTGGCAGAGGCCCTGGAGGTTCTTTGCTTTCCTCTGCAGCGTGGGGCACGGGTCACTTGCTGGAGGATTCTCTGCACCTTGAAGTCTTTAAACCACGATTTGAGGACTTCAATAACTCAGACATAGGTTAGGGGTTTGTTACAGGAGTGGGTGGGTGAGATTCTCTGGCCTGCATTGTGCAGGAGGTCAGACTAGATGATCATAATGGTCCCTTCTGACCTTAAATATGAGTCTTTGAGTCTAAATATTCTAGGGAGAAAAAAACCTTGTTTGGACAGTGATTAAAAATGGACATTTTCAGCCAAAAAGGTGGATATTTTGGAAGGGTTATGACCAAGCGAATACATGAGTTTATACTGGAAACTGTTCTGCAATCAGTGTAAGGGGTATGTGCTCTAATCTCACTGTTTTGGATACTCTCTTTCGTGCAGACTCAAGTGCAAAAAGCTTTGCAGAGTTAGTACATTGGTCAAGCAGGAATAAAAAGTGAAACCAAAGGAGGAGGGAAATAGCAGGGAAGAAAAACATAGGTTCTCTTCTGAGATTTGAAAATTGGTGGATGGTTGTTGGGGGTTGGCGCGGATGGGAAGATTTGGTGGGGGCAGAGTTATCGGATGGCTCTACCTAACAACAGGAGCTGCCCAGGAAAAGGCTCACATACCAATAGCTTTAAGATTCATACAGTCATAGAAATGTAGGGCTGGAAGGGACCTTGAGCAGTCTCCTAGTTCAGCCCCTGTGCTCTGAGGCAGGACCAAGTATACCTAGACCATCCCTAACCTACTCTTAAAACCTGCAAACCAGAGATTCCAAAAGCTCCCTTGGAAGCTTATTCCAGAACATAACTATCATTATAGTTAGAAAGTTTTTTCTAATATCTAACCCAGGGGTCAGCAACCTTTCAGAAGTGATGTGCCGAGTCTTCATTTATTCACTCTAATTTAAGGTTTCGTGTGCCAGTAATACATTTTAACGTTTTTAGAAGGTCTCTTTCTATAACTAAATTATTGTTGTCTGTAAAGTAAATAAGGTTAAGATGTTTAAGAAGCTTCACTTAAAATTAAATTAAAACGCAGAGCCCCCCAGACTGGTGGCCAGGACCTGGGCAGTGTGAGTGCTGCTGAAAATCAGCTTGTGTGCCGCCTTTGGCACGCATGCCATAGGTTGCCTACCCCTGATCTAACCTAAATCTTCCTTGCTGCAAATTAAGTCAATTACTTCTTGTACTACCTTCAGTGGACAGGGAGAACAATTGATCATGGTCCTCTTTATAACAGCCCTTAACCTATTTGAAGACTTGTTATCAGGTCTCCTCTCAGCCATCTTTTCTCAAGACTAAACATGCTCAGTTTTTTTTAAACCATTCTCACAGGTCAGGTTTTCTAAGCCTTTTATCATTTTCATTGCTCCCCTTTAGATTCTCCCCAGTTTGTCCACATCTTTTGTGAAGTGTAGTGCTCAGAACTGGACATGGTACTACAGTTGAAACTTCACCAATGTCGAGCAGACCAGGACAATTACCTCCCGTGTCTTACATACGATACTCCTATTAACATGATATTAGTCTTTCACAACTACATCACATATTCAAATTTGTGATCCACTATAACCTCCAGATCCTTTTTATCAGTTATTTTCCATTTTGTATTTGATTTTTCATTCCTAAGTGTAGTACTTTGCACTTGTCTTTATTGACTGTCATCTTGTTAATTTCAGAAAAGTTCTCATTTATATTAAAGTCATTTTGAATTTGAATCTGTCCTCCAAAGTGCTTGCAACCCCTCCCAGCTTGGTGTTATCCATAAATTTTAATAAGTACACCATCCACTCCATTATCCAAGTCATTAAATGAAAATGTAGAATGGTACCAGACTCAGGACAGACCCCTGCGGCACTTCAATAGATACATCAGAGTTTGACACTGAACCATTGATAACTACTCTTTGAATTCAGTCTTTCAACCAGTTATGCACCTACCTTAAAGTAATTTAATATAGACCACATTTCCCTAGTTTGCTTATGAGAATGCAATTTGGGACTGTGTCAAAAGCCGTATTAACTTTTTTAGAGAAGACTGACCTCAGCATTCTTGATGTCATCCATTATTAGTTCTCTTTTCCTACTAAGTAATCCTGTGTCCATCTCTGGCTCTTCTATAGAACCTCTTATTGCCTTCTGTATCCTGCCAGCTGTAATTTGTTTTGTGCCTTAGCCTTTCTGATTTTGTTCCTACATGCTTGAGCTATTCTTTTTTACTCATCCTTAGCCATTTGTCCATGTTTCCACTTCCTGTAGGATTCCCTTCTGATTTTCAGGTCAGTAAAATGCTTCTGATGGAGCCATAGTGATCTCTTACTATTTTTCCTATCTCTCTTTTGCATCAGGATAGTTGTGCCTTTAATACTGTCTTTCTGAGAAACAGACAGCTCTCCTGAACTTTTTGCTCTTAGATTTTTCTTCTCATGGGATCTTACCTGCCAGTTCTCTGAGTTTGTTAAAGTCTGCTCTTTTGAAGTACACTGTCCTTAATCTGCTGCTTTCACTTCTTCATTTCTGTAGAATCATGAAATCTGTCATTTCATAATCACTTACGTTCAAATGACCTTTTACCTTCACATTTACAACCAATTCCACCCTGTTAGCCAGAATCAAGTCTAAAATGGTTGTCCCCCTTCCTCTGCTTTCTGAAACAAGAAGCTGTCCCCAACATATTCCAAGAATTTAATGGACATTTTGTGTTTTGCTGTATTACTTCTGATGTCTGGGTAGTTAATGCCCCCATTACTACCAGGTCTTGTATTTTGGATATTTCTGGTATTTGTTCCAGAAATGCCTCATTCATCTCCTCCTCCTGATTTGGTGGTCTATAGTAGACTTCTACCATGGTGTTGCCCCTGTTTTTTCTCCTTTTATCTTTTCCCAGAGGCTTTCAACAGGTCTGAAAGACCTCTTCCCTTTTTTCCCTGCCTGTCTTTTCGGAACAAGCTATACACTTCCATACCAATATTCCAGTCATGAGATTTATTGCACAAGTCTTATTTAGCTTATGTACTAATACTTCTAGTTTTTCCTATTTATTCCCCATACTCCTTGCATTGTAGATTGTGTGAAGGGTGAGAAGAAGCTACTGCTAGGTAAAAAGAGGGGCAGAGAGATCTTTTCTCTTCCTGTTTCCTATGAGTTCGTTTGAAGCAAGTCCAAGGAGGGTTTTAAAGGCAAGGCGGGGGGGTTTTGACCTATATCCTAACAATTAATATAAAGCCATCTGAGCTGTTCTGGGATAGCCTGATGTGATGAAGCTTCTTTGTGTATGTGAGAAATTGGGCAGCAGCATACTGTATATATGCCAGAGTCCAGAGAGCTAGTACTTGGGGAAGCTATCAAGAACAACATTTCAATTAAAGGTGAATATTACTATGTTCTAATTGTATGGTGCCAACAGTGTGCTAGACATTTTGATTAAGGATTTAGCAGAGGTGGAGTTGAGACAGTAGCGTGCATAGGAAATATTGCTGAGGCGGTGATAAGCAGATTTACAGACACAGGAGCTGTGGGAGGAGAAGGAGAGTTCAGAAACAAGAATGATACCAAGGTTGTGGACAGTGGAGGCAAGTGGGAGATCTGGGTCAATAGGGAAGATATAACTCTATTTAGAGATGTTTCCCCTTTGCCAAAAGAAGCACTTCTGTCTTTGAGACATTTAGCTGAAGAAAGCTGAGAAGTCGGAAACTCCCTTTGTCTACTGAAGGCAGAGAAAGTTGAAAGAAAACTCATTGAAGGTGTTGAAGAATGCTGGTCATTTTTTGAATTTTTGATGTTTCGACAAAAATTTTCTCAGAAGATTTTTGCTGTTTTTTGACGAACTTGGCTGGTCAAAAAAATTCAGAAATTCAAAATTTCAGCAACGAAAAAATGATGAAAAAGTATTTTTTCTTGCGTTTTTCAACCAGCTATAATCCTGAAAGATGCAGCTGCTCTGCACTGTTGAGTGTCACTCGATGTAAAAGCTACAAGTTGGGACAAGATGACCACGAGGGAGAAAGTAGACAGAAAAGAGCTGAGGCAGAGCACGGAATTATGTGGGACAGCACAGAGAATGGCTTGGCACAGAAAGGGATGATCACCAAGTACAGAGAGAAAGAGCAGGTTGATTTGAAGGTGCAGAATCATGAAGAGGGAACCAGAGACTACTGGATAACATTGGAGGTGATCTATGAAAGGATGGAACGGTCCACAGTGTGAAGTTAAGGGAAACAATCAGGAAGGAAAAACCTTAATTAACAGAAAGGAAGAAATAATTAACTACTCAGAGGAGGGCTGTTTCCATGTCATAGCAAAATTCAAAATAAAAAAGGTCATGGATATTGCGGTGGTAGACCGGATTGAAGGGAGGGAGGAAAATTACTGTACTTTGCTGAAAAAGGTTAGAAACAGAATGGTAGGAAAAAGTCAAGCACTAAGGAGATTTTAAGAAACTGGAGCTGGGCCCATGACTCTTTCCCCCCCCCCATTTGAAAACAACAATACACAATTAAATAATACGGAAGTGGACAGCAGCAGATTTTAAGTAAAGTGCCAGATGCAAAGTAAATATTGACAGTGGTGGTTATGTAGGAACAACTATAGGAGAAGGACGTGTGTGATTGGGGAATAGTGGGGAGCAAAAGAACAGGTGGTTTCTTAACAGATTATTATTGCTAACTGGGAAGGAACAGAAAAGTGTTTGAGAAAATGGAAGCACTGAGGCTGAGAAGAAAGAGAAGCGTCTCAAATGTAACTACAGAATGATCAATGCAGGGGATATAATAAACAGAATGTGGAAAGGAAAGGGGTATACTGGTGATAACAAAAGGTCAGTGCAAAGAGGGTCAAAGGGGGAACCAACCATGCAATATTCATCTACTTTAGTTCTCAGGAGTCCACTTCTCTTGGAAATTATTGTTAGACCATCATATAGTGGAATGCTCAGAATTTACGATAGCAAGGTTTTTAGTTAATTTGATGTCTCACTCCAGAACTCTTTGTAAGATGTACTCCAGTTAAAAAATGGAAAACATTCTTTGGATTTTAGACCTCTATCGAGTTTTATAAAATTGAAATAAGATCAGATAACTCTTCATATTTGCATTCAGATTATAATATTCTGATATACTGCCCTTATATACACAAGAAACTTGTGAAATTATTTGCCAGAATATTAAACCACTACACCAGATTGCTTGGCAATGGTGCATGTCTTTGAAATATGCAGATGCTTTTCTTAACAGAGATAAGAATTATAGTAGATTCTGATATCCGTTATATCAGAACAAAAAGCAGAAATACATCCAACCAGTATAATATTTCATTTGCAGAAATAATTTTTTAAAAAGACAAAATTCATTTCTCAGTTTGAAAGTTTAAAATATAGTATTAAATCTCTTTGGAGAAATGCAAAGTCTTAAAAGTGTTGCAATGGTGTTTAGCATCAATAAATCCAAATTCCTGATGCTAAACCTTAGCAGACAAATTAAAGAATAATAAGTAAATGTATAATACATGGCAGAGCTACTATATGTGAAATATCTGTTGGACATTGTTTTAATATATCCCTTACACAGCCTTTGTGAGGGGAAAAGCAAAAATCTAAAGTCAGTCTATCCACTGAGATCCTGTCAATGTATTTATTTTAAAACTCCAAACCCATTTTACATAATTTTCCAAGCACAGATGCAGTCTGCACTGTTAGAGAGACAGAGGTGGCTAAAAATAAAGATTCCTGATTATAGCAAGCACATTCAGATATTCACAAAGAGAAAGAAAAAACAAAAACAAACAAACAAAAATGTTGAAAGGGTTTCCTAAAATGCAGGTGTGAAAATTACACCAGCTGGATCTGAAATAGATTTTATAGTATTCCCTAATCAACTGCTTCTGTTCATCACTTTTTAGTGGGTAAACATGATTTTCTCAGAAAGAATAAATACATGATTGCCAGAGATAAGGGTTATACTGGATCAGGCAAAATCTAATAAAATTTAGCCCTGATCTGTACAATTAGGACAAAGCCTTAAATCTGTATGTCTAGTTATGCTAACAGAGCAACATAAACCTAAATAAACTATATTGTATTAAATAGTATAGTTGAGGGTAAATAGGGGTAAATTGAATAGTAATTCAATAGTGAATTAGTTATTTTATCTGCAATATGAATCTGGCTAATTTGATCAGAAAAGCCTACAATGGGAGAAGGATTGGGCCCAAGGGTTGGATATTCATAAAGCCCTTGCATAATACACAAACATGACCAAATGTTGTCCAACCTCATGTTGCTAATTGAACTATTTTTATGTGCATCAAAGGCAACTTCAGAAGTTCTCTCAATAAGAAACTGTTTTATAAGTAATTCTAACCATTCCATAGACAGCTCCAACCTGGCTTCTGTGATCAGTTACAAACACACATTTCCAGTAAGGTAGAATTACTATTGTTGAGATATGGACTTCCACCCAGAACCTATCTGCACCTTTTACATCAGTACAGTGCCAGTCTATGAATAGAACAGAAGTAGCGAACAATATTAACAAGATAGAGGGTTCGACCCTACTAAATCCTAACATGTTTTAACTTTATATTAATAACATAATGCTATTGCTGCCTGTCCTTGCACATTTGCACGATTGCTTTTGAGTACAAGGGCCTGGCATGCATTTCTACTATCAATAGGAAAACAAGAGCAGCCTTGTTATGATTAAAAGGGTCTATTTCCCTCAGCTTTCTGTCTTCTGTGTCCATCTGCACAGCTGCTTTGAACTTGGCCAAATACCAGGTTTAGGGTCACTTGCAAGTACACATTTTAAATTAGCAGCAAACTGTACAAATTCTCTGGCATAGAAAGGAAAATATCCAAGTTTTCACGTAGATGATTGATAAATGATTTTGTATGACATTCATCATTTCAGATAGTCTGAACTATTTGGGAAGCTGCAGCAAAACATCTTTATAGACATGTACTGCTTCATGAGGAGAATCAGATAAAGCCAATATAATCATGCACAAAGAAATGAAAAGAAATCACTGAGGACAAAAATGAATTCTGCAGATACATAGAAACCTCTGACTGAATTGCCAGAGAAAGGTCACAAAGTTTGTATTTAAAAAATACATTAATCTCTTTCTAAATATACAAAACTAAACCTAACTTTTTCTATAAGAAATTTGTGAAATGAGTGACAGCGAGTGGATGAAAAAGACCTGTAGAGTCAGGAATGAAGAGAAATTTGTAAAATTCTCAGGTAGTATTCAGAGAATATAAAGATTGGTCTGGTTTTCCACTTGCTTTTGAATATTATCACACAGCTCTATTCAATAAGAGGAGAAAGCAACCGAGTACTCAGTCTCTAGAATATAAACCTTTCAGCACTGAAATTTTCAGTTCAATTATAGTTTACAAGCATTTTTCATCAAGTCTAACTTATAGTCAAAAGGATAAAAGAAGGAAATAATTAAAAAAACCAAAACTATTTCATTCTTAAAATTTCAATAGCCAAATTAGAAAATTGTGAACACTGAAACAGAAAGAGAGACTTACATTGGTTGAGACATGCCATCCTTTTAGTAAGGCATGAAAGCTCTTAATGGTGTCCTTTATGCAATTGAGCCAACATAATTAACTAAAGAACAACGGCTAAGATCAAAGGCTTCAACCAGCTTACTCTCTTACTAATAAAATCCTGATTCCATAGCATGATGTAAAGTATTTTTAATTTCATGTTTTTGAGATGTTACTGGTTAGCTGATGAGATAGATTATTTCCTATGCATTTTTCTTTACCTAGCCAACTTCCCTTCCCCCCTCACCCCCCTCAGCAAGTAATCCCTGCTACAATCCCCAGTATTATGTTTGTTTTTGTCAATTCCATTTTAAAATGTTTTTATTCAAATTGTTCTGCCTTTTATTCCAAAGAATAATATATAATAAAGCAATGAGGTACCTGTATTTGGTAGTGGCTACAAAATTAATTTCAGCCTGAAGCAAATAAAAAATTAAACAGTCATCTTTTTAAGCTATTTAAAGGTGTTTCATGCATTTCTTTTACAGTTAATTTAATAAACTCTTTCTGCATAATAAATACCTCCAACACAATCAATGAGCCTTTTTCTTTCTTGAGAAGAAACGGGAAAACCTATGGCAAGCAGTTATTAAGTGTAATCTGCAAAGAATAATTAACTGCTCTCAACTAATTGTTATCATTTTAACAGTTTGAGTACTCTAACATTATTAAATTCCAAAAACACCACTCTGGTCCTGCACCTAAGTTTGCTAGATGGGAATATTAGTATCACCACTATACAGAGAACAACATGTTCCTTTAGGAAATGGTGAACAATAAAACTGAAAATAAGGGATGCAAATAAAAAGGATAAAAATCCAACACCCTACATATAAGACTTAAAAAAAAACCCCTCTAAACAAATAATTATATATTAAAGCATAGAAATACCTAAAAAGAAGAATTTTTCAGCTCTAGTTCACTGTCATACATTTCCCTAACTCTTCTGAAATATACTACCTATCATCAAAGCTGTGTAACATGTTCATGTAATCTCCTTTCATACAGGAAGTAACACTCATCGTAATTTTAGGAAAATGGGAAAAGCTATAGATTTCATCTTCTAACACCATTTTACTAATCTTAAACCAAAGTATCACAGTGAAACCTTTTCTCCTATCAAAGACTTAATACATACCTCATCCAGGGGTCTCCCCAATGTAGATTAGCTGATATCTTTGAAACAAAATAATGTTTACAACAAACCCAGTTGGCTACTTGTAATTGTAAATCTGAAGGTTTATTATGATACACGCAAGAAGTTTAAAAACACCTGACTGGGTTTTTTTTCTTTTTTTCCCAGTTCTTAGGTTTAAAAAAATCCAACAATACTGAATATTCAAATGATATTCAATGCTCAAGGTTTAGTGACATCCTCGCTGAACATCTTTGCATACCCAATTACAAGTTGACTTTTATTTCAGTTAAAATCTCAATAGCAGAGGGTTATCTTTTTTTGGGGGGGGAAGAGGTGGAGGGAGAAGTATAGAAAAAAAATCAATAAGAATGTTATCCATTTTAAATTATCAGTGAGTTAGGATTAGAGAAGAAATCCTCAATGTCAGATAAAGTCCTGTGGGAACCTAAGAGGTTGATTTCTCTGAGAGCTTCAGAATTACAGAAGAATAGAGCTATATTAACCATAAGACCACAAGTCCTTAGCACCTATAGGGCTCCTTCTTGTCAGGAACTGGATTTGTCCTTTTTATTCAATACACATCTATTAAGGGAAGTAATGAAACTGAGACAAAATTTTCCATCCAGTAAATGTTGTTCTATAACAAACTGTCCTTACCAATCTTAGGTTAGACTGCTGAGATAGTGTGAAAAACAGAAAAATAAGACAGACAGCCATGAGGAAATTACTGAGCATCATTCAAAACAGACAAAAGACCATAATTAATATACATGTGTAAAGAAAATAAACTACAATACTCAGAAGACTTTTGGTAGCCTTTTAACAAGCATGTAGCTTTCAGTAACATATTCATTTTACCAACATGCTATTCATGTATGTACACACAGTAAAACAACCATTACATACATACAGAACACACAGATTCACAGTGTTACCATTTAAACCTCAAATTCATGAAAATACACTAAAAATAAGTAAAGGTCATTGTTTTTGTGTGCAGGGAGGACTGTCTCTAATAATTATTTAATTAAATGGCAATTTATTGGGACAGTCTCCTGCATTTTATTATTCCTGTTTTGTTCAAGGCACATAATTTGTTCTGCTAATAAGGGGCATTACTACTGTAATTTACAAGCCACTGCAAAGAAAGTTTATTGGTTTAACAGGTATTGTTTGAAGAGGGTTCTAATGCATTCCTCTACATTTGATGAGGAGAAATTTTTTTCAACAGGATGCGTGTGTCCCTTTGTAATATGATTGTAAACTCCTTGGGACACGGACTGCATCTTCCCCTGTATTCTGTACAGCACCAAGAATGTGCTTAACAAATAATCCATAGTATATTATTATACAGATGATTACATGTATTACTTAAGTGTGTTAGTAGGGGGTACACAGAGATAGAAAGAGAGAGAGGGTCAGCAAGCTATTTGTAATAGACACACACACAGGCAGCCACACGCAGAGGGTCAGCAAGCTATTTTGATACACACACACACGGTCAGAAAGCTATTCGTAATAGTCAGACAGATACCTGAGCCCTAAAATACTAGAGGAACTGACCAGCGACACTGGGAGGAACACAGCCTCTTGACCAGCACCGCAAAGAAGTTGATCTGGCATTGACCGTAGGGTAGTAGCCGGGATCTCTCCCCCCACACTGAGATGCGCTTCCAGGGCTGCCCTCCCAGACACACACTCGGGAGGGGACGGCTAGGTCCGTGCTGAGCGCCCCTTCCGCTCTTCCTTACCCTTCACATCGGCCCGGCTCGGCTCCTGCTCCGGGGCGCTGCTCCTTCTCGCCTGCCTCGTGCTCTTGCCAAGTGGCGCGGCGGCTCCTCCGCCGGACTGAGCCGCGCTCCCACGCTTACTACAGCCACCCGCCCACCCCCCAGCGGGGAGCACGCGGGCCGCCCCGCCCCGCCCCGGCCGGGCCGGGCCAGGGGCGCCGGGGAGAGGGGGGAGGCGGCGCTGGGAGCTGGGGAAGGACGGCAGGCAGGCTCAGGCAGCGCGCCGGGCGCTGCTCTCCATGTGCTGCTCCTGCCCCTGGCTGGGAGGAAGCCGCCCCCAGTCCTCCTCCTCCGCCGCTCCTGCAGCTGCTGCGCGCCCGGCCCCGGCTGAGTGTATGTGTCCGCGCCTCTCCTCCCAGCCTGGCTCCTCGCGCCCCCCTCTTTCTCTCGGGTCCCATTTATGAAGCTCCGTCCCCATCACGTGTTAATGTGCCTTTGTCCTGGCCCTGGCAGCGGCAGAGACACGGCAACAGTAACTAGCGGGGAAGGGGGCAAAGCACAGCAGCAAACTTCATTCACACGCCTGGGGAGGGAAGGATGGTCACCGCCCTGGGGAAGCGGGGCTGGAGGGGGGCGGCTGCTCCGGGCATTGGGGTGCTGGAAGGAAGAGGGTGACCGGGGAGTGCTCTGTGCAGGGGGGTGCCGGAGGAAAGATGAGGCTGTTCTGTGCATGAGGGTGCAGGGGGAGGAGGGCGAACGGGGGCTGCTCTGTGCATTGGGGTGCTGGGGAAGGGGGGACTGTTCTGTGCATGGGACAGGAGGGGGACCGGGGACTGTTATGTGCATCGGGGTGTTGGAGGAGAAGGTGGAAGGTGAGGCTGTTCTGTGCATTGGAGTGCTGGGGGAGGAGAGGGAGGGGGTCTGTTCTGTGCATTGGGGTGCTGGGAGGAGAGGGAGGGGGTTCTGTTCTGTGCATTGGGGTGCTGGGGGAGGAGAGGGAAGGGGGTCTGTTCTGTGCATTGGGGAGCTGGGTTCTGTGTATTGGGGTGCTGGGTGGAGAGGAGCTGTTCTGTGCATTGGGGTGCTGGGGAGGCGGGGCTGCTCTGTGCGCTGAGATGCTGGGAGGGCAAGGGGGAAGTTGCGCTGCTCTGGGTATGAAAGCGTTAGATGGGGGAGATGATTAAGATCTCCGTTTCCAAGGACAACCTTGTCCCCACTTCCCCTCTCCTGAAGGGACCGTGTCCTGGACAAGACTCCCTCCCTGCCCCGCTGCCTTCTGCTCCTTTCCAGCAACCTAGCAACGTCTCCCCTGCCTTTGCACACAGCCTTCCCCATTCATCCCGTTATGGGCTTTAAATTATTAATGATTATTATCATCATCGTCTTGCTGTTGTCTTTTGCGGAATGACAGCAGCTGGGGAGGGACAGAAGGGCATGGTCTGGACCCACTGCCAGGTGGGGGTGGGAATAACGCCTTTCCCAACCCCCAGGGGCAGCAGATCTCTCCTTCCCCACAGAGGAAGGGGAGAAGTGTTGCCCTGCAATGTTGCTGCTGCCCTTTCTGCCCCCGATCAGGCGGGGCATTGCCCGGCACGGCGGCACCCAGTGTAATTCACACACGCACAAGCTCACCGGCGGGCCACGTCTCCGCAAGCTGTTCTCGCTTGGTCCGAACCGGGACGGCATCCGCCAAAGCCAGGTCACCCAGCCCTCCTCCGCCTTCTGTTATGTGACTGCAAAACCCACCGAGGAAGCATCCTGCCGGGCGCAGGCTGCTGTACCAGCGGGGGGAATTTAGGGGACATGCTAATTAGCTGGTTACAATAACAGCAGCCCTCTGCTTGCTTCCCATATGCACAGATCAAACCCTGATTGGGCTTTACATTTATCATGGTTATGGCTTAAAACGCATTCACACACGAGGCTGATGAGCAAGAGCTGAATGGTTTTTTTTTAACTTTGTCTCTTGGGCTGCACTTGTTCAACAACCATGGCCACAAACCTATCTGCATATCAAGTCTGCAACCTCTCCCTGTCCATTGGGAAGGCACTTGTCACTGTAGTATCTAGGCTCCCAAACTCTGGCCTAATACATGTGACTCCCCTCCCAACCCAATCATTTCTGTAGGTCAGGGATTGCACCTTCAACGTTTGCACAGAAACCAGCCCAATAAATAATAAATTACAGTAATCAAATAATAATGTCAGCTACAATTAAGGGAATCCCTGATCTCTGAGCACTAAAATGTCAGCCAGGACTCAAAGACAGGAGACAAGCCTGAAAAGTTGGAATTTATTTTAAATACAATTAACTGAAAAACAAATCTATATCCCACCCCCAGTACCTATCTCTATAGTAGTAGAAAGATGTGATTGTTCCCACATGTATGAATACAAATAATATAATTTACATAGTATCTTAAAATATCAACTGGTCAATCCAAAGAACACACCCGTGAAGAAGGTATTATTCTCCTCATTTTTCAGCTAGAGAAACTGAGGCAGAGAGGATAACACATGAATCTTCAAAAGTGACTAGAGATTTGCAGGAATCTAAGTTTTTGGCTGCTAAACTTGAGACACTTCAAAGTGGCCTGATTTTCAGAAAGTGCTGAGTACCTGCCTTCCGAAAACCAGCCCTCTTTAATGTGCCTCAAGTTGGGCACTCTGAGGTTCTCCAAATCACTAGTCACTTTTGAAAATGTGTGTCTGTCCAAGACCACAGAGCAAGTCAGTATCAGAATCAGAACCAGGATTAGCATTTAAGACCTTCTGGCTCCCAGTCCCATGCAAAGCCTGCTAAACCATGACTTACTGCGTCTATTTCTTGTCCATGGGGCTACTTCTGATTATAACTAATAATTAAATTCACAAGAAAGAGGCATAGTATTTTAAAAGTAGCATCGTTACTCTAAAGGAAAAAAGAGGAGGGAGAGCTAACTCATTTGTGCCCAACAAGGGTTTCTGAGGAAAGACAGTCTATTTGCTTATTCTGAAATGCTGGTGTGTGGAAAGGAATCTTGTTTAACACCCCAGTAAATCAGAGCAGGTTCCTCTGTGGCTTTACATTTCAGAAATTACTAACTTGTCTTTCTACGGGAATTTAACATTTTTATTTGATTCCTTTTCTAAGAGATATTTGTGGTTTAGGGTTTTAATTTAAACTGGTTGGGTTATACTGACCTTCCAAAAGCATTGAGGGCCATATCTCATCTCCTAAGGTAAATCACATTCATTGGATGTTAATAGACAAGAACCAGCCCACAGAGAGAGTATAAGGGCATATGTTATGTCAACTGCTTATTCCTCCTTCATGTTCACAGCATGTTAAAGACCCCCAACCTGAACTAGGACTTACTCCAACTGCAGGGTAATTCTTCTTTCTGTCATTTCTAAACTCTACTAACAAGAGGGAATGTTTCAGTTTAGAAATATGCTCTCATTGGCCATGTCTACACTAGGAATTATTTTCTTAAAATCTCTCAATGTGGCTACCACCAGCTTAGTTCATTAGTGGTACCAATGGCAACAACCATATAGTAGAACAGACATTGGTAGCCAATGTTAAGCACCATGCTGCATAAACCAGTAGTTCTCAACCTTTTCCATACTGAGACCTCCCATTATCCTTTCCCAGGACCCCCTTCTCATTAGTAACATGGTGAAAGCTGGGTGGTTACGACGCCATGACACCTGCTCCCAGTAGAACACTTCTTGGTCCCAATTAGAGAACCCATGGTGTAGACCTTCTCTGAGTAAGGTTAGATGACAAAGTGCTTAAAATGGTGGATACCTAGAGCCTTGTCTTAGCTAGCACTTTCCTCATTGCCATCATTGGTGTTAAAACCAATAGTATCAATGGTGGGACATTTTAGAGAAAAAAACCTAGTGTAGACACAGACATGGAAGGGAGTGGCAGTTACTTCGTCCCTCCAGATGTTTACGATGCATTCTTGGGGATAGTATCTCTCTCACACACTTGTTCCTAGTCCTAACACTGGGTCTCCAACTGGAATTTTATACATTTCTTCATGAATCAGGCCAATCTGCCCCCCGCACAGCACTTCTTACCTCAGGTGAGAACAAGCAAGCTGAGACTAAATTCTTTGTACATCACAAAACTCCACCAATAGTTTCTCTCACAATCATCATTTTTTCACTGAAATGTGGTATCTCTGGCTCCAGTTGAAAACTAGATTCCACCCATTTCTTTATGAATTTTGCTATCCCAAAGGTCAAGTGTTTATCTATTTAGATTGATTAGATGCATCTACCTAGTACTCTAGATGCCGTATTTAATAAAAACATATACAAGAATTAGGTTAGGTAAATCAGTAGTCACAAAGGGAATCTCCATCATAAATAAAATTCTGTCCCTGCATACTCTGAAGGTCAGCAGATATGAGATCCATAAGACTAAGAGGAGGAAGGAGTTCCAAAAATTAGACCCCCTACTCTCAAAATTCCTTGGGCTATCCCTTGCCTCCTAAACCAGACAACTGTTAGCCTGAGCACTTTGGCCATAGCAAAACACAGGAAGAGAGGCACTTTTAAGGTAACTAGAATCTTTGGATAGTCTATATTTTCTCAGCAATTGATCAAACAGACAAGGATGGTCTTGTGGTCTAGACACAAGACTGGGACTGACGCTATCTGAATTTGGTTCTGGGATTTGCCTCAGACTTCGTGTCTGACCTTGGGGAAGAAGTTATAGACTTATTTTCAGAGGTGTTGAGAACCCAGAATTCTCGCTGACTTCAAAGGGAGCTCCACATACTCAGCATCGCTGACAATCAGGCCATTAACCAATCTGTACCTCAGTTCCCCATCTGTAAAATGAGGATAATAATGCTTCCTTTCTGACATCCTTTGTTTGTGTTGTCTACTTAAACTGTAAGCTCCTCAGCAATGGAACTGTCTCTTACTAATAGTTTGCATAGCATATAACACAATGGGACAATCTTGCATAGGGCCTCCAGGCACTAAAACATAATAACAATAAAAACTCAATCAGAACTGTTATTGTCCAGCAGTAGCTTTACTGCTATCAAGTGAATAACACCTCCCCCCCTCGAAAGGACAGAATACTTGCATGTGGATTGGTTATCCAGAAACTCCCCTGATTATCTATCTGCACAATTTATCCAAATGTTTTTGAAATATTTATGGTAAAATTTTGTAGTGGCCACAAAAAACTGGTAAATAAAGGATCGTTAAATTGAACACGTAATGCTATTTTCTCCTTTCCTTTAACTGCTACATTAATTTAATCCCTGCGAATGATGCTGCATTGACAGCTCTGACAACTGATAGTTACTAGCCACCTAATTGGTATAGGCACTGAAAGTTCCCCCACATCACCCCAACCCATCAATATGCCTCAGTCCTGATCTGTGGGTGAGATAGCAGTTTAGTCTGCATATCTAGTCCATTCTTGGCCTCTCAACTCAGATGGCCAATAAGGATGCTAATTATGCTGGTGATTTTTATAATGTGAATATATGTCTACTAGGGCAAGACTGAGACCGCCAACTCATTTCACATAGGAGAACAAACAGCTCTCGTATGTTAATGACTTTCTGTAACTACTGACCTGAACCAAATTAAAACCAGTGATGCCAGCATTAAAGCCTCTATCCCATCATTAACTAACCCCTGAAGCTATCCAGTCTCCCCAAATGTCATTCTCTCCAGTTTCTTCCTGCTTTGTCCTTTTAGATTGGAGTTGAGTAATGATGAACCAATTTAGCCACTGTTCTATGCAATTTAGGTTATGCACTCTGAAAATAAGAAGATGAGAGAGCCATGGATCACAGTTACCACAGAATATTTTAAGAAAAATCTTAATATATTCCTGACAGGAGTGTTAATAACCATACTGGATGGAATGTATTTGAGATTAATCTTCTGCTTTATTGATGTTTTGACTGTTCTGCTGTGGGTGGTACTTCAGGGTGCTAACAAGGTTCGTCTTTGGCTCTGAGGGAGGTGATATTGTGCCTTGTCACCTTCCTTTCCCCCATCTCCCACCAAAGGCTGCAGAAAAGAGAAGAGCTGGCAGAGTGGTGAGAGGTTGGGATGGAGGAACCCCCACTTTTAAATTCAAAAGTTTGCCAAGGTTTTGGGACTAGGAATAGCTTAATTGAAGTCTTTCTTTGTCACAGGCTTGCTGATGCTTAGGGAAGACCTCTTAGACATGTTCTTGTGGGGCTCAGTCCACACTCCCCTCCCTCTTCCTTTCTGATTCTCTCTCTGATGCTCAAGTCTCAGCTCAAACACACTGGAAAAAAATACTGTGTTCAGTATGAAATGGTGACATAGTGATCCCATTCTGAGCTTTACCTTCTGGTTTCAGCAGCTCTAATTGGCTCTGGGCTTTGAACCGTTTTGCATTGTCTGCTTGCTGAATGTGCCTTGATATAGACTCATCACAAGTCTAAGGCCAGTAGTCTCATAAGCTAAAGCTCACCATTTTGGAGTAGCTTGTTCTCCAAGGTTTGAATCTTTGAGCAGACTACTTCAGTTCTAGCTATGAGTTCATGAGCTGCTCCATTAATGATGCATGCAGCTTAGAGCACTTCATGCAGCATTTTTGTATGTTCCTCGGGAGCTAAAGGTTGGTTAAGACAAACAAGGTTTCTTTTCACTCAACCATCAGAAAATTAAAGCCCCTGAAAAGCTGCTCCAGGTGGAAAATGCTGGTTACCATAGAGGGGAGTGAGTGTGCTTTGTTATAGAGGAGGCGCCTCTTTGACCTTGGGGATGCTGCTTTTGAACCTTATTTTTACATTTTTCTAACACAAAGGAAATCACTGCCGCTCCTAAGTGATCTTTCAATACAGAGGAACACCCTCATTAGTTTTTTTCACCTCCTCACCTTCTCTCATTAAATCATACTCTTTACAGTCCTAGCTTGAGCAGCAGGGAACATTATGAGCTGACTGAAAAGCATCTTCCTTTGTTAACATATTTTTTCATCATTGAGCACCAGAACAGTAATGAGGCTGTAGATCATCTTTTCATCATAAATATGCACAGCAAAGTATAAAAAAAAGGAGCTTCCAAAAATAAATAAACAAAAACAACTGTGTAGTGAAGGGAAGAGATGGAAAAACAGGATGACAAAGCTTTTTCCTGATTCTATAAACCATGCATAGTGTACAGAAGCATCAAAGTCAGGAATGTCTCCAAATGACTGTGGGTGCTGTGAATGTTTCATTTGCCGGAAATAGGCACACGATCGTATCTCAAACTTCAGCACAACATACATAGAGATCAATCGTCAGTATGGGGGAAAAGGGCTAACACTGCTAAGGCAGCCCTAAAGTAGATTGGTTCTGTTACAGAAATATACAGATTTGTTTTCTCTCTTGATTTTTGTTCACGTGTTCTTTGTTCCTATTATACACAAAACCAACCCTCCGTGTCAATTTTTGAACAGGAACAATATACATCTGTCTTTGCCGCGTACATATGCAGTGCCAACCAAGGAAAACAGTTATGGTTTTGAAAGAGAATGACATATTCTCATCTCAAGCCACCTAATATAGCCGTTTAGAGAAGGGACCTTCTCTTCAGATGTGTCTGTACAGCACCTGGCACAATAAGCCCTTAGCTGTGATCGTGACCTCTGAGGGCTACTGTAATATCAATAGTAAACAAGAACAATAATTATTATAAAATAAAAAACATATTACTTAAGTGCTAAGCCAGTTTGCCCAGAGTAAGGAACAGTGCTTTGTTGTGCTGCCCTGGGAGCAGCGTGTGAGGGAGACTGTGACTCCTCAAGTGGAAATCTGCCTCCCAGTCTCCCTGCTGCTCTGGGGAGGAAGTAAACTGTGACAGGTCTATTCCCACTGCAACATGCCCTTCTTGGTGCACTGGCATAGCTATGCCGCTCTGTGTATTGGGTGGGTGGCATCAAGGCTCTGCCGAGTTCCCACCTCCATCCATCCCTTCCCACCAGAGGGGCAGTGAGGGTGAGGGCATAGTGGCTTTGCAGAAACTGCTTCCTCCTGCGTGCAATAGGTGGTGCTGTGCACTGGCAAAAAGGAGTAAGGAGCACCTGCTGCCCCCCCTCCCTGCCCCATTGCCTTGTACCAGCACACAGACTGGACCACAATCTGGCCCTAAAGCTTCACAGTTGGGATATTTCTCTTACGTCAGCTAATGCTTCTCTGACATAGCTGCCTTTATTACAATTACAGGAGTTTACTTCACAGGTATGGTCAAAGCAGGCTAATGATTCCAGACATACATAACCATTTTCTCTCTTACCACATCCTCTGAACCCCGCACAATTATTTAGTTAATTACAGTTCCACTAGCTTCTACATGAAGGGCAGCTCCCTTTAACATTGTGTATAAGTTTTCATTTAATAAAATGCTTTGGTTATGAAGTCACTTTCTTTGCTTGAGTATTTATTATTGCACCTGCTTTGAAATGGAAATTGAATTGCACCTGCAGGCTTGAAAATTCATCTAGCTTTATAGCAGCTGAAAGCATAGTAGGTGCTTTGCAAAAGTATGTTAAAAAAATCTGTGTCCCTGTCACAAAGAGCTTACAGTTTAAGGTTCCATTCCGAAATGAGATCCATGGGGACAGACCCATCTACCTTTGCAGAGCTCCATTAATTTCCGTGGGGTTCTGCACAGGCACTGGAATACGCCCAAACAGGCCAGATGACAGGATTGGGACCTAACATCAGAATTACTGTAACGAGAGAATGACAGACAATAAATGGGGAAGGAGTTAGGATAATAAGATCACAAAGTGACTGTTTTGGCATGTGATCTTGAGATCGTGTATTTAGATGCCATTGTAAAATATTAAGTTTTGCTAAGTTGCTTTGTTTGTTTGACAAATTCACTTCATTTAGGGGACATTGCAAAATATGTATTTGAAAATGGATGTTATTTTCAATTAAGAAAAAACAACAAGAAACAACAAGATTAAAGTCTCCATGGGAGAGCACAGTGCTCTCAAGGCTCCTCTATAAGAGGCTAAAAACAACTCTGAGAAGAAAATGTCAGATAAACTGCACCTGCATGCAGGGAGAGTTCTTAGAAATCAAAGGCACAGTACACAGGAAAACAAACAAACATCATCATCTCATGTTGCCTGTACCACAATATTTAGATTTAGCAGTTATATTATATTATATTAAAAGTCAATTGAGTTACACCATGGATGAAGATGGGCCAAAATGTTTTAGTAAACACTTTAAAATGTCTTTCCCCCCTAAATCTGCTGCACCTTAAGGTACTTTCTACTCCTACCTCCTGGCTCTAGTTCACAGGGTTACATAACCTTCTCACTCAATAGCAGTTTCAGCAGTGAAAGCAGTAGCCATCTTGGATACATGGAATGTTGGTTTAAATTTGCCTCAGTTTTTACTCTCTTTCCTCCCCACAGTCACTTTTAAAAGCCATTTTTGCCAAATCTCTTGCTGCAGCTGGAATCTGTGCAATGAGCATGTTCTATTGAACAATAAAATAAGGAAGCAGAAGGTTTTTATTTACTTCAGTTTTTGCTTTAATTTCCTTCCACAATTCTTGTTTCTACAGTATAGCTGAGAAACCTAAGAAGCTGCAGAAAAGCCCCTAAATATTCTGCAGCATCAGAATTACTCTGTATTAGACTTCCCTGTTTTGTAAGACCCTGTCTGAGGAAGTTGCTAGTTGGTTAATCCTTGTTAGGACTCAAAAGGATTGACCATTAGGGTATTTCATAGTATTAAGGTATTTCATGACCCAGTCTCAGCTAATTTGACCATATATGGCAACAGATGGGTAAAATAAAAGACTATACGAGGAGGTGTGGTGGAACCAAACTTCTATTGCCACAAATTTGGGGTGACTTCTCCAGTTACAAGTGGTGGAGACATGCATGAATGAGACAGGTCCTCCTGAACAAGTGACGAAATAAACACTTGCTAGAACTCCCACACTATTATAATTTCTGTATACACTTTAGAGGCCTAGCCTGCTTTCCAGGATCAGGTGAGTCTTCCACTGAACTCAACAAAGGGGCAATGAGCTTAACAGGAGTATTGCTCTAGTAATGAGTGCAGAACAGACCCTCTCAGATTTGAGTTTTGTCCTTTGTGAACCTCTGCATTACCACCCTCTTTTAAAATATTTATTACTGTGGAAACAATTATGACATTGGTATGGGCAAACTGAGTAACATCCACAAGTTCCATATAAAGGTAGAAAATTGCAACAGTAAAGAGTCTGACTATCCATTCTCAGGCTCTCTCTCTCTCATGTAAGATCAGGTCCTTTCTGTAAAGGGTGATATATGACAGAGCTGAGTCCTGGTAGAAATTTATGGCCATGCAGCTAAAGCATAGAACTAGGGTTAAAAATATAGAGTCAATCCTTATCTCTTGTATAAGCTCTGTGTATCTTAGTTTCCTCATCTGTAAAATATGGATAATCCTTCTCTCCTTCACCGAGGTGCTGCAAAGATAAATTAATTTATGTTTATAAAGTACTTTGAGGTCCGTGGGTGGAAACTGCCACAGAAGCACAAGGTATTGTTATTTATCGTTATTGTGGTTTCCTTTCTGTAAGCCTCTTTTGCACTGTGAGGAATCCTAGTCAAGGCCAAATTCATTAAGAGCATGTTCTTTTAATACACACTTTTTGTAAGTAAAAGTAACTGGAAAACAAAGGCTTTAATTTAAAATTTTCTACATTCATTATACTAGAATAAAGACCTTCTATATTAATCTTCAATATTTGTCTACAATATTCACTTCCTGCTCTGTTCATTTTAGCTGCAATGGAGAGACAGTATGAGGTTTAGGATTAAATAGGAAACTCTACCTGTAGTGGCTGTGGCAAAATCAACTGCAGTAATCTGAGTTGTGCCATACAGATAGGTATATCATTTGGAGTCAGTGCCTTATGCAGAGATATTTTCAGAAAAACACTACTCTCCTGTATTATTGTGGGTTGTAAACTCTGGAAAACCTGGCTCAGGCTGGAGGCAAGGAGGCATTATTTTTCTGTAATGTGACATTTTAAAATAAGATTCCTCTCCCTAACAGCTCCAACTTCAAACAATCTGCCCATTGAGTTGGCACAGTATAGGCTGAAGCAGATGAAAGTCTCTACCAATTTGAGGGTTGTAAATTATCCAAAGCCCTATTCTGAATATATGGGCACTTAACATAAAAAAATACATGCAAAAATATCATAAAGATTTTTTGACTACTACATTTTTCCCTTTCATGTGCATATTTCAATGGGAGGTGGTGAAATGGTACATTAGTACCAGCTCATGGGGTCATGATAGGATATGTCCACCAATGGCATTAGCCTTGATTCCTCTTCCTTCTCTTATTCCCCTAAATCTCTCTGATGCCCAGTATGCTTCAAATGATCTTGCAAAAGCTATCCATCATGTGTCCACCCTTGCTTCATTCAAAAAAATCCCCCAAGCTCTTGCAGAATGGCTTACAGAAATATTAGTTTGATTATTACATATTACTTGTATTGCACCTGACAGTCCCAGCCCTATTGCGCTAGGCACTGAATACATTTATCACAAAAGACAGGCCTCAGGCTGAAGAGTTTATAGTGTAAAATGAGAGGCAACAAGTGGATTAAATAGATGGGGGGGGGGAGGGGAGCACAAAGTAACAATGAGATGATTATTGCAAGCATGATAAGCAGCTGTCACAGCACAGCAGCTGCCTAACGTTTAGTTTTACACTTAGAAAGAAAAGTTGAGCCACATAGACAAGCATATGTCTGACTGGAGTAACTGCGTCATATTTCTGTAACTTGTGTCCTTCTTCCTCCCTTCTCACTTCCTGGTGGACATCATGCCCTCAGGGCTGTCTGTCATCTCCATCATTTATGGCTAGATCATGCCTTTAAGGGACTGGTCTGTGCAGGGCATATTGCAAAGCTGCATTGACATGAGGAGAGGAATCAAGCTCTGGGACACAAGCTCTTCCCAGGTTCCATGGTACACATCAGGAGGTTGCACTATTTTTGGGGATGATGCAGCCTGCTTCCCTCATGACAGCGGGCCAGCTCTCTGGGCCAATGTCAAGCTGGGACAGGGCCACAGTCCTGTTGCCTTAGAGTGCTGTATGCCCTATGCACCCCCCAAACTGCAATGGTGGCTGTGCTTTACAGGGGCTGCACTGCATAAAGATGGAGAGGAAGAGTCATTGCTGCCTTCCTCCCCACTTACCCAAAGGCCTGTCACAATCTGCCCCTTAGACTGTAATCTCCCCAAGGCAAGTACTTTCCTCTATGGGTATGTCTACACAGCAAAGAAAAGTCCCCAGCTGGCCCGTGCTAGCCTCACTGGGCTCGTGGGCTCAGGCTTCAGGGCTGTTTCATTGTCATGTAGACTTCCGGGCTTGGGCTGGAGCCCAAACTCTGGGACTCTCCAACCTCACAGGATTCTAGAGCCAGGGCTCCAGCCTGAGTCTAGAAGTTTACACAGCAATGAAACAGTCCTGTGGCCCGAGCCCCACCAGCCTAAATTGGCTGGCACAGGCCAGCTGCAGGTTTTTATTTGCTGTGTGGAAGTGTTTTCTGTGAAGTGCTTAGTACTCTTGGTTGGGGGTGAGACTGTAAAGTCCTTTGGGACTTGCTGAGAGGACAGAAACTAATTAAAAACAATTAACAAAATCATACAAAGCACTGGATTTGGTGCTATGGGGGGAATTCAACTACTCAGACTTCTGTAGGGACAATAATACAGCAGGGCACAAATTATCCAAAGAGTTCTTGGAATGCATTGGGGACAACTTTTTATTACATAAGGTAGAGAAAGCAGCTGGCGGGGCGGCTGATCTAGATTTGATTCTGACAAACAGGGAGGAGTTGGTTGAGAATTGGAAGCTGGAAGCAGCTTTCATGAAAGTGATTATTAAATGGTAGAGTTCATGATTCTAAGGAATGGTAGGAGGGATAATAGCAAAATAAAGACAACAGACTTCAAGAAGGCAGACTTTAGCAAACTCAGAGAACTGGCAGGTGAGATCCCATAGAAAGCAAGTTAAGTTAAAAGAGTTCAGGAGAGTGGGCAGTTTTTAAAGAAAGATTATTAAGGGCACAAAAGCAAACTATCACAATGCATAAGAAAGATAGGTAGTATGATAAGAGAGCACACTGGCTTTACTAGGAGATTTTAAATTATCAGAAACTCAAAAAAAAAGTGTCATACAAAAAGCAGAAACTAGGTCAAATGACTAAGGCTAAATATACATATATAAAAAAATAATACACGCATGTAGGAACAAAATTAGAAAGGCCCTGGCAAAAAATGAGATTAAACTAGCTAGGGGCATAAAAGGTAACAAGAAAACAGTTTACAAATGCATTAGAAGCAAGAAGAGGACCAAGGACAGGGTATGCCCATTACTGAATGAGGAAGAAAAGACAATAACAATAACAGAAAACACAGTAGTGGACAAAGTGTTGAATGCCTTTTTTGTTTCAGTTTTCACCAAAAAGGTTAGCAGTAATTGGACAACTAACGTAGTGAACATCAGTGTAAATGCAGTAGGAGCTGAAATAGGAAAAAACAAGTTAAGAATTACTTAGACAAGTGAGGTGTCTTCAAATTGACAGGGCCTGATGAAATACATTCTGGAATACTTAAGGAAGTGGCTGAAAAGATCTCGGAGCCATTAGTAGTCTTTGAGAACTTGCAGAGGATGGGAGAAATTCCAGAGGACTGGTAAAGGGCAAATACAGTGCCTATCTATAAAATGGGGAATAAGGACAACCCAGGAAATTATAAACCAGTCAGCATAACTTCAGTACCCAGAAAGATAATGGAGCAAATAATTAAACAATCAATTTGTAAGCACCTAGAAGATAATAAGGTTATAATAACAGTCAAAATAGAGTTGAGAAAGAACAAATCATGTCAAACCAATCTAATATCCTTCTTTGACTGAGTAACAACCCTTGTGGATTGGGGGAAGCAGTAGATGTGATATATCTCAACTTTAGTAAGGCTTTTAATACTGTCTCACATCTTCTTAGCATATGCACAATGTGCCTTATGTGGCACATGACCAGGATTCATCACTGAATTTGGTCTGCTGGTTGACATTAGCTTCCCCAGCTTGGGCCAGGTACTGATGAGGAGTGTGACATGAATGCTAATCAGTACCCCCCCCCCCCAACGATGAATCACATGGCCTTCTCATAAGCAAACTAGGGAAATACAGCCTAGACAAAATAACTATGAAGCGGGTGCACAACAGGTTGGAAAACTTGTGTGCAGAGAGTAGTTTTCAATTGTTCACAGTCAAGTTGGAAGGGCATATCAAATGGGGTCTCACAGGAATCTGTCATGGGTCTGTTCTATTGGATATATTCATAAATGGTTTAGATTGGGGCTGTCGATTAATCACAGTTAAGTCACGTGATTAACTAAAAAATTAATTGCAATTACAAAAATTAATTGCGATTAATCGCAGGTTTAATCGCACTGTTAAACAACAGAATACCAGCTGAAATGTATTAAATATTTCGGATGTTTATCTACATTTTCATATATATTGTAGTCTGTGTTGTAATTGAAATCAAAGTGTGTATTATTTTAGATTACAAATATTTGCAGTGTAAAAATGATAAAAGAAATAGTATTTTTCAACTCACCTCATATAAGTACTGTAGTGCAATCTCTTTGTTGTGAAAGTGCAACTTAAAAATGTAGATTTTTTTTGTTGCATAACTGCACTGAAACACAAAACAATGTAAAACTTCAGAGCCTACAAGTCCACTCAGTCCTACTTCTTGTTCAGCCAATCACTAAGACAAACAAGTTTGTTTACATTTACAGGAGATAATGCTGTCCTCTTCTTATTTACAAAGTCACCAGAAAGTGAGAACCGGCATTTGCATGGCACTTTTGTAGCCGGCATTGCAATGTCTTTATGTGCCAGATATGCTAAACATTCGTATGCCCCTTCATGCTTTGGCCACCATTCCAGAGGACATGCTTCCATGCTGATGATGCTCATTAAAAAGGAAAAGTGTTAATTACATTTGTAACTGAACTCCTTGGGGGAGAATTGTATGTCCCCTGCTCTGTTTTACCTGTGTTCTACCACACAATTGATGTTATAGCAGTCTCAGATGATAGCCCAGCACATGTTGTTCATTTTAAGAACACTTTCACTGCAGACTTGACAAAACACAAAGAAGGCCCCAATGTGAGATTTCTAAAGATAGCTACAGCACTCGACCCAAGGTTTAAGAATCTGAAGTGCCTTCCAAAATCTGAGAGGGACGAGTTATGGAGCATGCTTTCAGAAGTCTTAAAAGAGCAACACTCCGATGCAGAAATTACAGAACCCAAACCACCAAAAAAGAAAATCAACCTTCTGCTGGTGGCATCTGACTCAGATAATGAAAATGAACATGCGTTGGCCCGCACTGCTTTGGATTGTTATGGAGCAGAACCCATCATCCACATGGGCACATGTCCCCTGGAATGGTGGTTGAAGCATGAAGGGACATATTAATCTCTAGCACATCTGGCACGTAAATATCTTGTGATGCCGGCTACAACAGTGCCATGAGAATGCCTGTTCTCACTTTCAGGTGACACTGTAAACAAGAAGCGGGCAGCATTATTTCTTGCAAATGCAAACAAGTTTGTTTACCTGAGCAATTGGCTGAACGAGAAGTAGGACTGAGTGGACTTGCAGGCTCTAAAATTTTACATTGCTTTATTTTTTAATGCAGTTTTTTGTACATAATTCCACAGCTGTGAGTTCAACTTTCATGATAAGAAACTGCACTACAGTACTTATATTAGGTGAATTGAAAAACACTATTTCTTTTGATTTTTTACAGCGCAAATACTTGCAATAAAAATAAACTGAGCATTGTACACTTTGTATTCTGTGTTGTAATTAAAATCAATATATTTGAAAATGTAGAAAACATCCAAAAATATTTAAATAAATGGTATTCTATTATTGTTTAACAGTGTGATTAATCAAAATTATTTTTTTTAAGCGCTTGACAGCCCTAGTTTAGATAATGGCATAGAGAGTACACATATAAAGTTTGTGGATGATACCAAGCCTGGAGGAGTTGCAAATGCTTCAGAGGACAGAATTAGAATTCAAAATGGTCTTGATAAACTGGATAAATGGTCCAAAATAAATGGAATGAAATTAAATAAAATGTTAGGTGCTATACTTAGGAAGAAATAATTAATTGCACAAATACAAAATGGGAAATGAGTGCCTAGGGAGCAGGACAGCAGAAAAGGATCTGGGGGTTATAGCTGATGACAAACTAAATATGAGTCAACAATATAATATTGTTGCAAAAAGAGCAAACACCATTCTGGGATGTATTAGCAGAAGTGTTGTAAGGAAGACATGAGAAGTAATTCTGCCACTCTACTCCATGCTGATTAGGCCTCAACTGAAGTATTGTGTCCAGTGCTGGGCACCACACTTTTGGAAAGATGTGGACAATTTGGAGAAAGTCCAGAGGAGAGCAATAAAAATGATTAAAGGTCTAGAAAACATGACTGTCATAGGTTTCTCCCCCACTTGGAGCTGTTGGGTTCACAAGATGGGGACCTGCATGGACTCCCCTAAACTAAAATCCTAGTTTAGATCTGGTTCTCGCTGCCACCAGTCAGTTTAAAGTGTCTGACACACTGCCTGTCCCCCAAGCTTCCCCTGGGGAACCCAGATTCAAACCCCTTGAATCTCACCAGAGAGAGAGAAACAGCCAGTTCCCCTCCCCACCCCCTTCCCTCTCTCTAGCCTGCTCCGGAGAGAGAGATACCTTGATTCAAACTCCTTGAATCTCTACACACAGGGAAGCAGCCCACTTCCCCCTCCCTCTCTCCTAGCCACTCTGGAGAGAGACACACCGATTTAACTCTGTGAATCACCCTCAGGAGGGATTCGGTTCCACCACCTGTGTCTGGGTCTCTGGTAACACAGACGGGGTCCTGGTGGATGGCTCAGGAACAGGGATGGGAGTGGAAGCTTGTTTGGCCTGACTGCGGGTGACCACTCCCCCCCTCTTGGCCAGCTCCACATGGTTGGCCAAGTCTTCCCCCAGTAGCATGGGGATGGAATAATTGTTATAGACAGCAAAAGTCCACTTTGCTGACCAGTCCTTGTACTGGTCTTCAGGGATGCTGTACCCATGGCAGGTCCTTTTAAATTTTTTTAAGAAGGCCTCAGTGTCCTCACCTGCCATGTAGGTGGGAAATTTCTTGGGATGGGGAACAGTGCCTGGAGAAGGATTGTTAGGGTTGGCTGGAACATTTGGGTTAGCTCTTGCTAATCCCAGGGCCTGCTGGTGGGCCTCCCTCTGGAGCTCCAACGCCCTCCTGTGGTCAGCCTTTCTGGCTTGTTGCTTCTCCACGTCTTTCTTGTGGTTAGCTGTTTGACTGGTACTCATGTCTTTGTGCTTTCTGGTGCTGGCCACACCCATCTGCAGGCAGTGAATTTTCTGTGTGGCTTGCTGGTGTTGCTTTCTGGTGCTGGCCACACCCCTCTGCAGCCAGTGAACTGTTTCCCCCAATTCCTACCCCTTTCTATTCCCGGAGAGACTGAATAGAAAAGAAACAAAACTTTTCATTTGCAAATGGTGTTTGCTTGCTGGCTCACAAGAAACTAGAAAAACTGGTTTGTCCTGTTTCTAGCAACTTGCTAAGTACCTCACAGTGGGGGTCCTTCTAACAAAGCCTGTTAGAAAAACCTACACCTCCTTTTCCTCAAGCTGCCTGTCCAAGCAACCAGAAAGAAAAACTGCCTCCAACAAAGCCTGTTGGAAAACTCCTTCTAACAATACCTTGTTAGAAGCTGAATACTTCTACCCGCCCCCCTCTTCTCAGGCTGCCTCCCTGCTCTAGAGGGAAAGAATAGCTCTCAATGGCTTCTGGTCCTTAATACATCCCAACCGCTGCCTACCATGTCATAAGTTTCTCTCCCACTTGGAGCTGTTGGGTTCACAAGATGGGGACCTGCATGGACTCCCCTAAACTAAAATCCTAGTTTAGATCTGGTTCTCGCTGCCACCAGTCAGTTTAAAGTGTCTGACACACTGCCTGTCCCCCAAGCTTCCCCTGGGGAACCCAGATTCAAACCCCTTGAATCTCACCAGAGAGAGAGAAACAGCCAGTTCCCCTCCCCCCTTCCCTCTCTCTAGCCTGCTCCCGAGAGAGAGATACCTTGATTCAAACTCCTTGAATCTCTACACACAGGGAAGCAGCCCACTTCCCCCCTCCCTCTCTCCTAGCCACTCTGGAGAGATACACACCGATTTAACTCTGTGAATCACCCTCAGGAGGAACTCACTCTTCCCCCCTCCCCTTCCCTTGAATCTCCACAAGAGAAGGAATTAACCAAGTTTTAAAAAGAAAGGATTTTATTAAAGAAAGAAAAAAAAGTACACTCTTTCTGTATTACCAGGATGCAAAAATACAGGGTCTAACTTATAAAAACTGGAGAGACTTCCCCTCCCTCCTCCTCAGCATAATTAAAGTAACAGCAACAGAAATAAAGAATTTCTCCAGCAAACACACAATTGCAAATGTAGAAATCAAATTATAAGACTAATCCGCCTTTCTAATTAATACTCACTACTGGATAGTAGGAACTACTCCAGGAGAACTTGGAGACATGTCTGGCCTCTCTTAGATCCAAAGAGAGAACACAGAGCAAACAAGAAACACAGACAAAGGCTTCCCTCCACAGAGATTTGAAATTATCCTGTTCCTTGATTGGTCCTCTGGTCAGGTGTTTCTCAGGTTACTGAGCTTGTTAACCCTTTCCAGGTAAAAGAGACCGTAACCCTGATCTGTTTATTTATGACAATGACCTATTAGGAAAGATTTAAAAAAATAGTTTTGTTTAGTCTGAAGAAAAGAAGATTGAGGGGAAACATGGTGCGAGTTTTCAAGTCCATAAAAGTTTGTTATAAAGAGAGTGGTGATAAATTGTTTTCCTTATACACTGAGGATAGGACAAGAAGCAATGCGCTCAAATTGCAGGAAAAGAGTTTTAGGCTGGACTTTAGGAAAACCTTCCTAACTCTCAGGGTGGTTAAGCATTGGTACAAATTATCTAGGGAGGTTGTAGAATCTCCATCACTGAAGATTTTTAAGAACAGGTTAGCCAAACCCCTGTCAAGGATGGTCTAGATAATACTTGGTCCTGCCTCAGTGCAGGGGACTGGACTAGATGACCTATGAAGGTCCCTTCCTGTCCTACATTTCTATGATTCTATGATACTTTGGGGAGCAACAAGGAGAGCTGTGTGCATTAAGATGGAAAATTCGGGTGCATTAAACCCTTGAAACAATATACAATCCCACAGGATCGTCACACACAGTGACTGGAATACCTTACTCTTAACAATATATATTGGGTGGACAGACTCCAGCCTTTTTTATAGTCATATGTAGTGCATAAAAAAATATGGCACTGTATAATTCCTGTTTGAAGAAACAGCATACTGATAGCAATCTTTTGACAGAGATTCCATGCACTGCCAGCTATGTAACTAAAATTAGACACGGTGCAGTCAAAACCTCCTGGGCCATGATCAGGAAGTTATTGCACTCTGTGGAAAGTGCAAAGGTTACTGTTATGCTAAACATCATACTTACTATTGGAAATGTGCACGTATGAAATCACTTCTAAAACAGAAAATGCTCTGTGGTTTCCATACAGTGCCTTCTCCAAATATGAGACTTGTAGCATACAAGTGGATTTCTGAAAAAAGAAGAGAAATAGAAAATGAGAAGTTAGTAATGGTAGCATCACTCTATCAATACTATTAGTGGTCAGCCATGGGGTGGTGTCTTCTTAAGGCTGTTAGAGAAAACTCTTGCTCCAAACATAACCCAGCTTCAAAAATTTGTACCAAAGGAACACAGCAGGAAAGATGAGAGATTGATGGTGCTCCAGGACAGAGTTTAGATTATTTAGGTGAATTCAACTGTGCAGTTGTGTGGGTTTTTTTGGAAAGTGGCAATTTAACATTGATTTTCCAGTCTCCTGAATGTTTATGGGTTTTGATGAGACTACAGTGTTCTCTTTTTCTTTTGGTACAAAGTGACTGATGGATTTCTTCAATGCTGATTACAGGTTAATAAGGTTTTTGCCTGGGAATAATATATGTACAGCACATTCCATATTGAACAACAGCAATACATTATGTTCATTTGATGTATCACAAAGTGTGCACATAACACATGATCAATCACACAGGGACATGGGTAAATATGGTTTCTCAGTACCCATCACAACAGGAAATAATGAAGATTCCAGACTGCAAGAACATTAATGATTAGCAAATGTCAGCCACAATTTATTTGTATTAACTACTTTCAAATCAGAAATAAATGGATTTTTGATTTGCTAAATTAAACAAGACATGTAAAAGGAATAAAAGGAGAGGGAAGGATTTGAAAATTTGAATTGCATATTACAAAATCCAGGTACTTTACATAAGGGTTTACAACTTATCTTGAACTTTCTGGCAAGGGGAGACAAAAGGTCTTGAATTGGTTTTGAAGCATTTCTAGAGTTTGAAAATAATTTAAGAAGGATAAAGTTTCTCTCAAAAATTGTGTTATAAATGCACCCTCATATTTCAATATCAGAGGAGCCTTTAAAAATTACTTTCCCAAACCACCTTCATCATTATTATTATTTGGAGTTTAGGAGACAAAACAAAAAGCCACCCAGACTTCAAGCCAGACTTCAGCCAAGAAGCCGACCTTTTCCGTTTGAAGACCAAGCACTCAAAGCTTCCATGTTTTAGTAACTGGGCATTTGTTGAGGATGTTTGCTATCAAATGAAAGCAATTTATCTAACAAAGCACAGGGATTTTTTATTTTGCCCTCTGGTTATCTGGAATGGATGCATTCGTGAACACTATATTCTTTTATAGAGTGTAGGCCTTTTACTCTGAAGCACAGTCTCTTTGTATTCAGTTCAACGGCTTTTCCTTGGCTACTCTTTTCCATTCCTTTTGTGCATATTTAAAATCTTCCTTCCCATGGCTGGAGAAGATCCCAACACTGGTTTGTACTCACAGTGATCACTAATGGTGAGTACTCTTCCTGGACAAGACCCATCATTTGAGGCATTTATAACAAGGCTGGACAGAGCACTAGAGAATGTTCTGTAGGGAACAATTCTGTACCAGCAGAGGGATGAACTGGATGATCTAACAAATCTTTTCTATCTTTCTATGTTTATCATAGAATAATGCAAAAATAATGAATCAGATATCCAAAAACTTGCCAACAAATCATTTTGGCCAGCTAGAATGTGTACTGATGTTGCAACTTTGTGCATCTGAAAAAAATAAAAAGACAGTATTTTTTTCCAAAGGATATAACAAGCGTGAAATGGTGTTTGACAATCTGTGTATCCATCCATGAAAATTTGTGCTATCAGTTATACAAGAAACCAGGTATTTTCTGCATTGCTAGTTTTCCAGGATATCATCAAAGACTGTGAAGTGAACAATTTTAGTCACACATCCCTTCAGATCTTCATTTCATTCTCTTTATATAGAAGTTATTAGCATATCTCTAAACTCCTATTCTTTTTTCTTTTCACTCTCCTCTCCCCAAATTGTATTAAAGTGAGTGTTCAGTGTATTGCAGTATTCAAGCTTAATACTCCCCCAAACAGAAAAACAATCAACATGTATATATAGTATTTAGGAAATACCTGTTTGGCAGGCTTAAATAGCCTCTTTTAGCTTGACTGTCTTCAAACAGCATTTAAATTACAAATAATAAAAATACTGCCCATTCTGGTGGGAGCTATGCAGGGACAGTTAATGATGCTGTCTGTGCATACATGATCTAGACAGATACTTAGACCTACTGTACGGGCACAGTAGAAGGGTGACAGAAAGGCTCTGTCCAGAGCACAGTTTGGATCCTGATTCAGCAAAGCGCTTAAGTAGAGCAGACCTCAAATTCCATGAGGAAAAGTCTTTCCTTTGGAAAATGCTAGTTCATCAGTTTTGAAATGTCCTGTGTCAACAGTTGATTTCAATGAAATTTTGTTTAAAACAACAACAAAATCAAAACAAGGCATTTCAGTAAGGTTTTTATAGGAACAGAGAGTTTTGATTTTTTGTTTCAAAATGAGTTTTTATTTCAAAAGATATTTTATATTAATATTTTATGCCAATTAGAATACCAATTATTAAACCAATTACAAAAACCCCCAGCTAGAATACCAATTACCAATGAAAAAAACAAGTACCAATTAGCATACCAATTTAAATAGTAATTACCAACTACCATTTAGAATCACCCCAATGACCATTTACAATACCAATTACCAATTACAATACCAATGACCCAAGTAATTACAAGTTATGTTACCAATCAACAATTATTTTATATTATAATTTAAAAATCATTATTAAACCCTAATTTTAAACTTTAAAATAAAATAAAATTTAAAAAACATAACATTTAACAGTATATAAGAAAGCCAAAATAGAAGTGAAACATTTCAATTGACACAAAACTTTCCTTCCCTAACCCACATAAATTTAATTTCTTGGCATTTTGAAATTTCCCATCCCTTTGTTCCATTTCAGAATGAAAAAAGAAATCACTATTTGGAATTCCCCCCAGCTCTACACATAAGTAGTAAGGCCCAGATACACAAAGGCATTTAGGCTCTCAGCATCCACTGATTTCTATCTGGGCCTAAGTGATGAGTAGGGCTGGGTTTAAGCTCGTGTTTTGTGCTTGGTTAATTGGGGCCTTCAGACTCCAAAATGAAATTTTTTGTTCAGATTTAAGGTCAGAATCCGGCACATTTACAATTAAGTAGCGTCTTAGTGTATGAGGCATCATTGTCATGAGATTGAGCTAGTTGCCATATTTATATGGGCACACTCTAGAGCTTCTTAAATTGATAGATTATCATGTCACACAAAACTCATGCATAACTTACTTCCATAGTTATATTATACCATTAGGAAAGCAATTATGGAAAATATTTCTCATTATATATAATCTATGAGTTGTTATAGTCAAACCATTAAGCATAATACATTATTTATCATTACAGCTACATTAGAATTACATGTGTTGGACTTATCAAATCATATTAGATGCTATTAGTTTGTGTGTCATATACTTATTTCAGAGGTCCAAAGTGTTACAACTAATGTTTTCTTATGTGTCCGACTGTTCCCTTAGGATATTCAGGACAGCACCTGAGCTTTGTAAGGAACCTACTCTTAATTCAAATCCCAAGAGGTCCCTTAGCAGATGTTACTATGAATTATTAGAGATATGCATGGCATAATTTATGAAATTACAGAAAATCTGGCTTTTCAGAGTCCTGGATTTTAGTTTTCTAAACGTGCCTCTAAGGAATATAACTCGCTAAGAGGCTCAGCACAGAACTCACAAGCCAGCCAGAGTTGAGGCAAAAGTGGCTTTAAACTACAGTGATACTTTCCTGATTCTGGGCTGTTTGAGAGGCTGGAGAGGCCTCCAGAGTTATTCAGATATGCTTGGTGGGGAGAGGGGTTGGCGAAGTTATAGCTGCCTCTCCAGGCTGTCCTATTGACCATAGCACTGCCCAGAACCCCACAGCCTTGCATGCTGCAGCCCCTCTGTGACACACTGCTCCTGTCCCCAGCCTCACCCTCTATGTCAGGACTTGTAATGGGGTCCTCAGGAGGCATATGAGATTTTTAGGACCCCTTTGTGCTACCTGGTAAAAAGAGTCTGGAGCAGAATGAGGATCTCACCTTAAGTGTCTCAGCATTCAACAGCCTATCAGAGACATGTATTTGACAGGAGAAATATTTACTTGCAATAGCAATCAATGTGTGACACAATGAAAAGAACAATCACTATTCTGCGGCAGCTCCGGATTCCCAACAACTAACCCTAACATTTCCCAGACAAGATTTAAATGATCTTTGCCTGATTCCAGAAACTTGTATTCTTTTCTGTAATTTCTCCTCCAAATCATGTGGTTTAGTTCTAACTCTTGGGTTTGCTGAAGTGAAGCAGAACATTGATGATTCTGATGCTAGTGACATGCATAGTCAAGAAGAAAGGAAGCAATATTGCAGCTAAACAACTGACTAGTAATATGAACACCACTTGTCACAGACATTCTTTAATGCCAATCTATTTACAGGTTTTGATGGACAGGTCTGGGTTCTTCTGGAACCCGCCACCCACTCAGCAGGGTGCATCTTCTTTATTTTTCCCTATGAATTTATTTGGCGGTGCCTCCACCCACCTCGCTCCTTCCTGGCAGGGTCACCAGGGCAACTTGGGAGGAAAATTCTAACCACTGGGTAACCCCCACTTACTTGCCAGATAGTTGGAGACTCCCAAGAAATAACACAAATACATACAATAGATTCAACACCATAATTATATTAAACAGGAGACAAATATAACATAACAGGGTAAAACACTATTCTTAGGGTCACCAGTGCCCACACTGATAATACCCGTGACTTTCCCCAGTCACATGACCTGATGTAGCAAATGTAGATCAGTGTCCCATTGGTAAACGTACTTTGTTGGGACCGTTGATGATCTATGACCACGAGATCTTCTCTGCAGTGGTTTAGCAGTGGGGCTGACTGGGTTCAGTACAGCCCAAAGGACTCACAAGTGGGAGAAAGTGGTAAGTCACTCCACCGGTTTAATATGCAGGAGGTTAAATCCCCAAACCCTGACTCCCTGGCTTGAGGACACAGTTCAGTGAGTAGGGGGTCCCCAAAACAATTTCTCTGACTAACTAAAAGATGGTGCACTCACAAACTCCATGAATGATTCTCAGGTTCAGAGATGGCTTTGGACTCCTCCATCACTGCAGAGGGGCTGATCTCTGCTGGCAGTGATCCTCTTCAGGCAGGACTCAGGCTGCTTCTGGTCCCAGGATTTCCCCTCATCACAGAGGGGTGCAGGGCTCAAGGTGCAGATTACACAACTGTACTAAAATCCAAACGGTCATCTCCTAGCCCAGCATCCAGACATACTCACAGCAGGCAGCAGCCCTGGACTAGCGGCCAGAGCAGAGCTGACCATGTGGTGACTGGTCTCACCTAGGGAGCTGGAGGGCTAACTCAACCTGGCTAGGGAAGTTTCCCAGCAAAACTCTACAGACTGGGAGTCATCAGTGCAGAAGGAAAAGCCCAGCTAAGAGATCTTGCTTTCAGGATCCTAGGGGCCAGTTCTCAGGGGGAACCCTGCATGCAGGCCTGGGACTCACCAGCTCCCAACACAGCCAGTCCTGCCTGGCTCCAGACTATCTCAAAAAATAATGGCTTCTCCCCTTTCCTGAGCTCCCTGGGAAGAGCATCTCATTCCCTATTGGTTGCCAGGCAGACTCTGGGTCTTCCTTGGCTTCCCCTCTCTAGCAGGGGCAGTGTGCCTCTCCCTGAGCTACCAGCAGAGCCCCAGGAATCTAGGTAATCTCCTTTGGGGTTACACACCTTTTAAGACTCTCAAACCACTTCACAAACATTAATAAATTTAGCCTCATAACGCCACCCTGAAGCAGATGTAACCCCGACTTGAAGTTTGCCCAGCTGCTGGAACTCTGGACTGAGTCTCTGGGGGGTCTTACCCTATGGATTATAACAAGGACTACCAGAACCTTCTGACACCATTTCCCAGCATGCTTGGAGTCAAGTGTGGGGACAGAATGGACTAGAAACTCCTGCAGATGCCAATGGGGAGGCTTCTGCACTGGGTGATCTGGACAAGCAGTTTGCTCAGGCCCTCAATGGAAAGGGACAGCAGAGACAGGGATTAGTTTTAGTTTCAGTTTTGAGCTTTGAGTTTAGAGGATTTGAAAAAGAGAGAAGCAGACCAGCTCAGGGATTCTCTGATTAACTCCACTTCCCTCCCCACTAAGGGAGCCTTTGAACAGCTGTGGAATTTAGTACATGGGCCAGGCAGCTCCAGCCTTGCAGAGGCCAGTTTCCAGAATGGCAGAACTCCAAATTGACACAGATTACTGAGAGCCAGAGGGGCTCTGGACCAGGGAGCCAGGAGAGGATCCCACAACACCCAGGGGTGAAGACACTAAGAGGATCCTTTTGTTTGCTTGTGTAAACTGCCTAATGTTCATAATGCTGCAGCACTTGTCACCAGACTCATCCTCAGTGTAGCATCCAACCGGGAAGGTGTCAAGGTTTTATAGTCCTGCCAGCAATGGTAGCATTATTCATTTTCCCAAGGGACAGCACCTTTTGTGTCTCAGACACGGTGAGGAGTCAAGCTGGGTGGGGGCACCAGGCATCTACAAAAACAAACAGTACCCAACCCATTCGAGGAGAGGGGAGAAACCACTCCAGTAGCAAGCCACAGGGAGGAAGTTTGAGCCATGCTTCAGGGAAGGGGGCTATGTAGGCATTTTTCTTTTACAGAAAAGGAAACAACAGAACAAAGGAGAAATGTCTTGACCAGTGTCACACAACAAGTCTGTGGCAGACTCAGGAATAGAACTTAAGCCTTCCTGAGCCCCGTTCTCTTACCTAAAAAGGCATTTTCTTCTCCTGAAGGAAGAATCCTACTCAGAGTCTGATTGTGCTTTCCTTGAAGGTACTGGGGGTGTTGGGAATGCAAGGAAAGCAGGTAAGTCTGTCTGCATTTGATATTCAGAAAAAATGCAGATCATGGGAATGAAAAATCATGAGCCAAAAGCCGTATCAAAGCAAAAGTGTGGGTGAAAACATGACCATATTTGCTATGACTAGCAAAATGCATGGAGAGAAAAAGTCCACCCACCCTCTGATTCCTCACTGTGGAGTATTGTTCAAAAAGTAATGATTAGAACTGGTATTTTTGGTTAAAACCCAAGCTGAAATGGCTTTTGTTTTCAAAATTCACTTTTTTTGTGTGTTTTTGATTTTTAAAAAACCCCTCACTTTTTCTTGGAAAAATACCATTTTCCAAACAGCTCTTGTACAATAGATTGGGCCAAAATTTTTGCTGTGTCAAGTATACTTTCAGCACAGACATAGTTGAAGCAGAAACAAAATCAGTTGCAGCTTCCTTTCTCTCTGGTTGATTCTGTGCTGACCCTGATATTGATCAGAGTAATTTCAGTGCTGCTGTAATCTAAGACTGCTATCTGTGGCCCCAAAGGGGCAGTTCTTCATGTGGGCATAGCCAGACTGCAGTGTTCTCTGGCATTATGCTCGCCTCACCCATCAAAGTTCCCCTACTGAGGACTACATAGATAGTGATGTAGAAGCAGGCTATGGCTCTAGCTGAGCTGGGGATTCCCCCACATCAGGGGCGAAATGAGGAAGATCCTGTAGCTTTCCAGTTCCTTTAGCACTGGGACTGGCTTGAAGAGGTGGCACAAGAAAAAGAATCTGGCCCTCTGTGTAAAATAAGTTATGGTGTCTGCTAAATCAGTGAAAAATTGCCCTCTTAAATGAGAAGATCATCAGAAGGACAGATTTGGTGCCTAAGAACAGTACTATGTATCCATTCTTCATAGAAACACAAGTCTCCCGCCTTATTTTTAAACATCAAGTGTCAAATTAATCCATAGTGCAACATCTCTGACGTCAGTGGAGTTACAGTAGGGATGGACTTGGCCCTGACTGTTTACATTGCAAAGCAGATTGTTATATTGTACAATGTTTGGAATTAACAGGGCAGTTTTCTCCAGCTGTTGGAGCTGGCCCTGATGCTTCATTCGCTAATGCCTCTATCTTATGACAGGTTAGTAACTGCAGAGCAGAGTGAGCTAGCTCTAGAAAGCATGATTCTGCAGAGAGTTTTTGGCCTTCCATTTGTTTGGTTCCACCATCAGCTCTTCTAGATATATTGAGGGAATTATGGACTCTGTTATTATCATCAGACTCTTAATGGTTGGATCCATTCTGGTCTGTTTTCTTATTACCTCATCTATGCAAGACTGAAGTTCTGTTTAAGCTCCTTCTGAGCTCCACGCCCAAGAGTCTTTCCTTGTGCCTGTGCTTAATGTTCAGTTGTGTTAATTGCTTCCAGAGCAACACACATTGTTGGAGAACAACAGAGTCAAGTTTCTTCATTTTCAGAAAGAGCTGTGGGTTGTTTTTTTTATGGCCACACAGCATCTTTCTCTATATCTCTATACTGACAATAAATTCCCCGATTGGTTATCTGATTTGTAAACTCTTTAAACAAGTGAATGTGTTCCTGTTTGTAGAGGTCATACAGTGTAGGAAGTGTGTGACCTAAGTGTGGTTTACTAATGTCAACATTCATGATATCATCTCGGTAGCTTTGGAGATGTGTTATTTAATTCAATAACTTGACTAGAACGAATGAAACTAATGCTAGAACCCTATTAACCTACTGTGATTGAGCCATCTCCCTACTCCATCCCCAATAGAGCACACAGCCCCTAAGTTAGTGGTCAGACTCATCCCAGTCCTGGAGTTTGGCTAACTAAAAAAACCCCACCCCAAAACAAAAAAACACCACAATGTCCAGCCAACCGTAAACTCCTCCCTGAGCATGGCTGTCCTTCAAGTTTCCCTCCAGGTACCCCTAGTCCTACCTCTTCTCTGATAGCCCGCTCCACTGCACTTACTTTCAGGCAGGATTTAATGAGCTGAACTCCCAATAGCTTTATGAAGGGTTCTAACCTGTGCTAAGAAGATGCATTGTCAGAAAAGCCTTGCCACCCTATTACACAGACTTTATTTCATTTTTTCCCCACAATGCATTAGGTAAAAAAAGAAGATGCAAGAAGCCTGCAAGGCAAGAGCATTAGCAATCTGTACTCCATATGGAATAAATAACCAGTCAGAGTTTACATGTGACTCAAAGGCAATGTTTTAGATGGGGAGAACACATAGGGCCTAATCATGTGAAGTGCTGAGCCCTCCCTGGAAAATGGGGAGAGCTCTCAACTCACCTCCCAGGAAGCGCTCAGGGTCAGGTGCAGGGTGCCTGGTGGGGAGTGGTGAAATAAGGGGATTGGCATCTGAATCCAGTTCATGACACTTTACAGCTCCTCTACTTCAGCTGCCATCAGTGGGTGTTGACGGCACTCAGCACCTCACTCAAGGCACTTAGGATTTCACATTAGCATGCTGCTTCTCTCCTACATTTTGGCTTCGCCTTCCTGGCTGAAGGCCTTTTAGAACAACAAATGTCATTAATTGTACTAATTTCTTACAGGGACTGTGCCAAGGTCAACAGGCCGAAAGATTTCACACGTGTCCTACCCTGAAAAATATAAATTTGTGCTGGATCTGTTTTCAAATGTCCCTAATACAAAGGGGAAAAAAATACCACTTCCAAACTGAGGGCCGCAGTAGTCTTAAAATCCCAGCTGGGTGACCTGCTCACAACCAATTTTGCAGATGCGGGCATGCTGATGACAGAGTTTTGCATACCAGCTGTGCCCTCCCTTGCCTCTTTGTGTCCGCTCTGTTACTGCGAGTTGGCAGAGAATATAAACTGGGAAGAATTCTTCACTAGCACATTTCAGAGTGCAAGATACTCATCTCTTTCAAACCTCTGCTGGCTCACAAGAATGGAACCATTCAAGGAAAGAAGGGGGACAGTGCAGCATACAGGGCCATCACACGTGTGGTCTCGTCATGTGCCTACACATGATACCAACAAACTCAATAGTCCACAGTTGTTATTTTTCACCAAACCCATGAGTTGGGTTTTTAAGACCATTGCTTCCCTCAGTCTGGAAGTGGATAGTTTTTCTTCTATTTCTCAAGAACATATTAAAAAAAATATTTCTTAAGGAGCATAAAATTTTGATCCTGTCAGCCTTGAAAGTGTTCCTTTAACATATTTCCACCTACACATGCTGTCTACACATACAAATAAGTAAATATAGTAGTACACACATACACACAGTCACACAAACACCACGCTTTGCCTCGTAAGCAAAACACTGAACTATAAAGGATCAGAAGAAGGATGTATAATCTACTGAAGTCCTTATAATCAAGGCAGGAGATATCAACCTTCTTTTCTTTATCTTAATCCAAAAAATCTTGTCAGAGACTGTGCCCCTGTATTCACTCCTTTTCCCAAAAAACTGGATGGTTACATGGAAGAATGGACACATAACAAACATTGACTAGCTGTAAAGTGAAGAGAAATAAAACATTGCCTCGGGGAAAAATTGTTCCTGAAATTGTCGTAGATTGCCTGAAGGAAAAGATTGAGGACAAAATATACAATCAGAAGGAACTATTTTTATCCAAAGGCAATTTCATTTCCTGCTGTTGCCTACAAAGACAATCAAGGTTTGTTTTATTCTGTGTCATGGTAGTGCTCAAAGGGCCCAGTCAGACTGGGGGATGCATCGTGCAAGTACAAAATGTGCTAATTCTGTTGATTTTCTTTTTACATATACTACCTACTAGAACAGTCTTGAGAGATGAGAGCAAGTCCTGAGGTGCTATCGTTTGACAGGGATAGCCTTCAAGGAGGGAAAGAAGAGCTGTCTCTACCCACATGCATCCAACTCTATTCTCTCACTGCTCCCTCACTTTCGTAAAGAATCTTTGAGGCTGCAAATTCTTCTTAGGAAGGACATGGAGATTGGCCATCCATTCTAGCTGAAATATATAGTGGACTCAGAATGGATAGCTCTGCTATTCCTGCTGCCTCTGCTCTGTGGCCACATCTGGAGAACATGAGGGGAGCTGGAAACAACAAGAAAAGTTTTCTTAGCCAGTCATACTAGCTCTTTCTGTTGCCAGTTCTGGTCTTCTCACAAAGCTGTACTTTGGAGACCCTGAGAGCTGGTATTTCTTAGCAGCAGCTTCTTGCTCCTGGCACCTGCATTTTAGATACTGAGTCAAACGTTCACATTATATTGGCATGTTCAGTATCACTCTAAGGCTAATAAAAATTGTTTGCACATGTTTGTTTGTAAATGGACTGAGTTCCCATCTCTCCTCAACAACGCACACATTTTGAGTTAGTGTCCAAACCCCAAACTTTCTGTGGTTTGGCTTTATTGGTAACTCACACATAATAACATCCTCCATAAACTTGGCATCCCTAGAATTTTCCTTCATAATCTCATCTAACCTAGCGCCCTAGTTCCTCTTCCCTGGAGTGCCACACCTACCCTTATATTCCAAATAGAGTTAACAAGCCATACTTGTAAAAAAGAGTCAGTAGAACTTCAGCAGCTGAAGGCAAGGTTCTAGCACATGATGTCAGGATGGGTCAAGAGAACAGCCCTGCCACGCTGCTACTGGGTGTGTGCAAAACACACACAATTAGTAGAGTCCTTGAATTTTATCTTTAATGTGAGTGATTAAAAGTCAATTGTAACAACTTATTTTCTCCTTTTTTTCCTAACCAGAGGGAAATAGACCATGCACAACATAGGCAGAATGTCCTTCCACCATATAGACACATACCCACACACCATATGTCATAATACTAAATAGTGACTTAGTCTATGATGTAGACTGGTGTTATTAGGTAATAGAAAAATAATATTATAGTACAGACTTAGGGCTCATCTATACTTACAGCTAAATTGGCACTGCTGTGATGGATGGCAGAGCATTCTCCCATCAACGTCTGTACTCCACGTCCCCAAGAGGCGGAAGGTAAGTCGAAGGGAGAGCATCTCCCGTCAACACAGCATGGTGTAGACACCACTGTAAGTCAGCCTAAGGTATGTTGACTTCAGTTATGTAACTTACATAACTGAAGTAGCGTAACTTAGGTTGACTTACTGCTTTAGTGTAGACCAGCCCTTAGGGACTGCAAAACATAGTGCTGAGTTGTTAGCAGACATCTGCAATTGGTCTCAGATACCACTGTGGTGAGCTTGGTATAAATACCTAGATTTGGGGCTAGTCTACACTACAGGGGGAGGAGGGGAAATCAAGATAAGTTACACAACTTCAGCTATGGGAATAACATAGCTGAAGTCAATGTACTTAGATCTACTTATCATGGTGTCTTCACTGTGGTGTGATTCCCCTTGCGCTTCTTGTTGAGGTGGAGTACCGGAGTCGACGCTAGAGCAAACGGTGGTTGATTTTTTTGCATCTATACTAGACACGATAAATCAACTCCTGCTGGATCGATGGCTGCCCGTTGACCCGGCCAGTAGTGTAGACAAGCCCAGAGATACAGACATCATTAAATCAAACACGGAATTATTAGTATGTGCATGCGCACACATTAACTGGATTATTTGATATATGAGAGTACTCTTGTGAAATTTAATTTCTATTATGTTCTTGTTACTTGTCCATCTTATCTCATGGAATAAGTACTTAGTGCAATCTGTGGTGTGTCAATCAATACCTGAATGTTGCACTTTAACATTTTGTAACCGTCTCTTTTTTTAAAGGATCACTGCTGGTTTTGGTTGTAACTGAACCCAATATTTTGAAATCTTATTTATTGCTTTTATCCATTTGTATTGCAGAGGTGCCCAGAGGCCCCAGTCAGGATCAGAGCTCCATTGTGTATGGTTTTATGCAAACGGAATATAAATTAACATAAGAATGGCCATACTGGGTCAGACCAAAGGTCCATCCAGCCCAGTATCCTGTCTACCCACAGTGGCCAATGCCAGGTGCCCCAGGGGGAGTGAACCTAACAGGTAATGATCAAGTGATCTCTCTCCTGCCATCCATCTCCACCTTCTGACAAACAGAGGTTAGGGACACCATTCCTTACCCATCCTTCCTAATAGCCATTAATGGACTTAACCTCCATGAATGTATCGAATTCTCTTTTAAACTCTGTTATAGTCCTAGCCTTCACAACCTCCTCAGACAAGGAGTTCCACAGGTTGACTTTGCACTGTGTGAAGAACTTTCTTTTATTTGTTTTAAACCTGCTGCCCATTAATTTAATTTGGTGGTCCCTAGTTCTTATATTATGGAAAGAAGTAAATAACTTTTCCTTATTCACTTTCTCCACACCACTCATGATTTTATATACCTCTATCATATCTCCCCTTAGTCTCCTCTTTTCCAAGCTGAAAAGTCCTAACCTTTTTAATCTCTCCTCATATGGGACCCGTTCCAAACCCCTAATCATTTTAGTTGCCCTTCTCTGAACCTTTTCTAATGCCAGTATATCTTTTTTTGAGATAGGACACCACATCTGTACGCAGTATTCAAGATGTGGGCGTACCATTGATTTATATAAGGGCAATAAAATATTCTCCGTCTTATTCTCTATCCCTTTTTGAATGATTGCTAACATCCTGTTTGCTTTTTTGACTGCCACTGCACACTGCGTGGATGTCTTCAAAGAACTCTTTATGATGACTCCAAAAATCTCTTTCCTGATTTGTTGTAGCTAAATTAGCCCCCATCATATTGCATGTATAGTTAGGGTTATTTTTTCCAATGTGCATTACTTTACATTTATCTACATTAAATTTCATTTGCCATTTTGTTGCCCAATCACTTAGCTTTGTGAGATCTTTTTGAAGTTCTTCAGTCTGCTTTGGTCTTAACTATCTTGAGCAATTTAGTATCATCTGCAAACATTGCCACCTCACTATTTACCCCTTTCTCCAGATCATTTATGAATAAGTTGAATAGGATTTGTCCTAGAACTGACCCTTGGGGAACACCACTAGTTACCCCTCTCCATTCTGAAAATTTACCATTTATTCCTACCCTTTGTTCCCTGTCTTTTAACCAGTTCTCAGTCCATGAAAGGATCTTCCCTCTTATCCCATGACAACTTAATTTACATAAGAGCCTTTGGTGAGGGACCATGTCAAAGACTTTCTGGAAAGCTAAGTACACTATGTCCACTGGATCCCCCTTTTCCACATGTTTGTTGACCCCTTCAAAGAATTCTAATAGATTAGTAAGACATGATTTCCCTTTAAAGAAACCATGTTGACTTTTGCCCAACAATTTATGTTCTTCTATGTTTTTGACAATGTTATTCTTTACTATTGTTTCAACTAATTTGCCTGGTACTGATGTTAGACTTACCGGTCTGTAATTGCCGGGCTCATCTCTAGAGCCCTTTTAAAATATTGGCGTTACATTAGCTTACTTCCAGTCATTGGGTACAGAAGCTGATTTAAAGGACAGGTTACTGGTCCCAGTGACTTGTCATTGTTAAGTTTATCAATTAATTCCAAAACCTCCTCTAGTGACACTTCAATCTGTGACAATTCCTCAGATTTGTCATCTACAAAGGATGGCTCAGCTTTGGGAATCTCCCTAACATCCTCAGCCGTGAAGACTGAAGCAAAGTTTTCATTTAGTTTCTCCACAATGACTTTATCGTCTTTAAGTGCTCCTTTTGCATCTCGATCGTCCAGGGGCCCCACTGGTTGTTTAACAGGCTTCCTGCTTCTGATGTACTTAAAAAACATTTTGTTATTACCTTTTGAGTTTTTGGCTAGCTGTTCTTCAAACTTCTTTTTGGCTTTTCTTATTATATTTTTACACTTAATATGGCAGTGTTTATTCTCCTTTCTATTTACCTCATTAGGATTTGACTTCCACTTTTTAAAAGATGCCTTTTTTATCTCTCACTGCTTCTTGTACATGGTTGTTAAGCCATGGTGGCTCCTTTTTAGTTCTTTTACTGTTTTTTTTAATTTGGGGTATACCTTTAAGTTGGGCCTTTATGATGGTGTCTTTGGGCTTGGCTACACTTACAAGTTGCAGCGCTGGTGGAGGCTTTCCAGCGCTGCAACAACACCCCATCCACACTTGCAGGGCACAACCAGCGCTGCAACTCCCTGGTTGCAGCGCTGGCTGAAAACCCATCCCGGCAGGGGTATAAGGAGTGCAGCGCTGGTGATCCAGCGCTGCTCAGCAGGTGTGGACACTCACCAGCGCTTTACCTGTCCTCCAGGGAATAAGGAGTTATCCCAGAATTCCTGTTCAGCCACTCTGCACATCAGTTTGCACTCTACTGCTCTTGCCTCAGGTGACCCGCCCTTTAAATGCCCCGGGAAATTTAAAAATCTCCTTCCTGTTTGCTGCAGCCAGGTGTGGAGTGCAATCAGTTAATCAGTTACAGGTGACCATGCCTCCACGCGGCAAACGAGCCCCAGCATGGAGCACTGGTGAATTGCAGGACCTCATCAGTGTTTGGGGTGAGGAATCTGTTCAGGCACAGCTGCGCTCCGGCCGTAGGAATTACGATATCTTTGAGCAGATATCAAGGGCCATGCTGGATCGGGGCCATGATCGGGACGCACTACAATGCAGGGTGAAAGTTAAAGAGCTGCGGAGTGCCTATTACAAAGCCCGCGAGGGCAATCGCCGATCCGGAGCTGCCCCCACGACCTGCCGTTTTTACAGGGAGATGGACAATATACTTGGGGGTGACCCCACTGCCAATCCCAGGATAACGATGGACACTTCTGAGCAGGCTGGGGGACAGGAGGAGGAGGCGGAGGAGGTGGCGGGGGGGGAAAGGAAACCGCGAGTGAAGCTCCTGGGATGGGGGAAGAAACCGCAGATTCCCTGGAGGCATGCAGCCAGGAGCTCTTCTCAAGCCAGGAGGAAAGTACCCAATCGCAGCAGCCAGCAGTTGCAGAAGGACAAGCAGAGGAGCGGGTTACCGGTAAGCGGCTTTTATTTTCTGGGTGGAAATGTTTCTGGAGAGGAAGGGGGGTTATGGCTGCATGCATGCCAGCCTCTAAATGTGGAATAGCCCGTTGATGTGGTCTATCACGTCGCGGTAATCTGCTTCAGTTATCTCAGCAAAAGCTTCATCCAGAGCGTGGGCAATATGCCTGCGCAGGTTTATAGGCAGAGCCACTGTGTCCCTTGTCCCAGTGATGGTGACGCGTCCGCACCACTCTGCTGCCAGTGTTGGGGGTACCATTTCTGAACACAGGCACGCCGCATAGGGTCCCGGGCAGAATCCACATTGCTCTAAAAGAGCCCCCCGCTGTTCCCTAGTGACTCGCAGTAGGGAAACATCTTCCAGGATTAAGTCCTGTGAAAAATGTTGGGAGACTCTTTAGTGAAGAGATAGGGAGATAAGATCACCCCTGCATCTGCATCTTCACTCAACCCCTCTAGCACTCCAGATTACCCGAAGCAACCAGCCCCCCTCTATCACTCAAGCCCCACTTCTCCCTATATAAGTAAGCACTCCTCACTCACCATTTCGTGGCTTCTGTTGTGTTATGCGTGTGTGGAAAAGAATGCTGAAGTGAGAACTCCCTCAGTGTAACAATTCATGTCTGGAGATAGTGGATACAATGCTGCCCGTGTTAAATGTTGTCATTTATGTTTCTACAGTGACCTTGACTACTGGACTGCCCAGATGTTCAACATCACAGAGGCTTCAAAATTTGAGAAAAAATCCCCGAAAGAGCAAAGAGGACATGCTGAAAGCTGTTCTTAATCACTCTGCTCGAGAGAGTAAAGAATTGAAGGAGTGGCGAGAGAAAGAAAGCAAGTTCCGCCAGAGGGAAAGCAGGAACCGGCATAGAAATGCAGTGGCCAAGAGGAAAAGCACGGAGCGGCTGCTAAGCATCCTGGAGCGCCAAGCGGAGTCTATAGAGTCACTCGTTGCCATGCAAGCAGAGCACCACCGTGCTACTCCCCCACCCGCCCCGTCCTTTGTGCCTTGTGCCCCAATGCCAGCTCAAACCACCTTTCCCCAGCATCCAGGTTCTTACCACCACCAGCTGCCTCCAACACCTGTACGTTCCCCAACCAGCCCTGATACCTACCACCACCCTTACCCTCTGCACTCAACCCCCATCACCATGCAGTATATGCACCCTGAAGTGCAGGATTCATTAAACAGCACTCCAGACAGGGCATATACAAACTTGTGACTGTAGAGTTCACCAACCCACACCCCTGCCCTCTTGTGTTCATGAAATGTTGTGTGTCTGTCTGTCTGTCAAGGAAGTTTTTTTCTTTTCAATAAAACAATTCTTGGCTTTGAAAACAGTCTTTATTATAGCAGATAGTGAAAGATACCTTAGCCCAGTAAAGAAAGAGGCACTGCAAATCATATTATTATTATGGATAATAGAATAACAGTGTAAGCAGTGCAATTCACTCCCATGCAAGGCAGCAAACATTACTGTTGGCTTTCAGCCTCAAATTCTTCCCTCAAGGCATCCCTAATCCTTGTAGCCCTGTGCTGGGCCTCTCTATTAGCCCTGCTCTCTGGCTGTGCATATTCAGCCTCCAGGACTTGAACCTCGGTGGTCCATGCCTCACTGAATGTTTCACCCTTCCCTTCACAAATATTATGGAGGGTACAGCAAGCGCTTATAACCGCGGGGATGCTGCTTTCCCCCAAGTCTAGCTTCCCATACAAACATCTCCAGCGAGCTTTTAAACGCCCAAAAGCACACTCCACAGTCATTCTGCACCGGCTCAGCCTGTAGTTGAACCGGTCCTTGCTCCTGTCAAGCTTCCCTGTATAGGGTTTCATGAGCCAAGGCAGTAACGGGTACGCAGGGTCTCCAAGGATCACAGTGGGCATTTCAACATCCCCTACTGTGATCTTCCTGTCTGGGAAAAAAGTCCCTGCCTGCATCTTCCTGAACAGGCCACTGTTCCGAAAGATGCGTGCATCATGCACCTTTCCAGGCCAGCCTGTGTAAATGTCAATGAAACGCCCGCGGTGATCCACAAGCGCCTGGAGAACCATAGAGAAATACCCCTTACGATTAACGTACTCTGATGCCAGGTGGGGGGGGCCAGAATAGGAATATGCGTCCCATCTATCGCCCCTCCACAGTTAGGGAAACCCATTTGTGCAAAGCCATCCACAATGTCCTGCACGCTTCCCAGAGTCACGGTCTTTCTTAGCAGGATGCGATTAATTGCCTTGCAAACTTGCATCAAAACGATTCCCACGGTCGACTTTCCCACACCAAACTGGTTCCCGACCGACCGGTAGCTGTCTGGATTTGCCAGCTTCCAGATTGCAATAGCCACCCGCTTTTCCACCGTCCGGGCAGCTCTCAATCTTGTGTCCTTGCGCTGCAAAGTGGGGGCGAGCTCAGCACACAGTCCCATGAAAGTGGCTTTTCTCATACGAAAGTTCTGCAGCCACTGCTCGTCATCCCAGACTTCCATGACGATGTGATCCCACCACTCAGTGCTTGTTTCCCGAGCCCAAAAGCGGTGTTCAACGGTGCTGAGCATTTCTGTGAATGCCACAAGCACTTTGGTGTCACACGCGGCAGGAGAATCGATATCGATATCATCGTCAGACTCCTCACTGTCACTTTGGAGCTGAAGGAATAGCTCGACTGCCAAACGTGTTGTGCTGGCAACACTCATCAGCACAGTCCTCAGCAGCTCGGGCTCCATTTGCCACAGAAATCGCGATTCACACAGAGAGTAAAACAGAAAGACACTCACAATGGCGCCAAACGCTGCCGGAAAGAAAGAGTGAATGCTGGGATGTGAAGCGATGCACCACGGGGCGCTGGCAAACAGGAAGCGGAATGACCCGCACACTTCCTTCCCCTTCCCACAATACTCAGCGCCAAAATGGGACGAGGTGCTCTGTGGGATAGCTGCCCACAATGCACCTCTCAATACAGCGCTGGAAAGTGCTGCAAGTGTGGCCACACTGCAGCGCTGGTAGCTGTCAGTGTGGCCACACTCCAGCGCTGGCCCTACACAGCTGCATGACCAGCGCTGTAACTCCCAGCGCTGCAAATTGTAAGTGTAGCCAAGCCCTTTGAAAAGTGTCCATGCAGCTTGCAGGGATTTCACTCTAGTCACTGTACCTTTTAATTTCTGTTTAACTAACCTCCTCATTTTTGCATAGTTCCCCTTTCTGAAATGAAATGACATAGTGTTGGGCTGTTGAGGTGTTCTTCCCCCCACAGGAATGTTAAATGTTATTATATTATGGTCACTATTTCCAAGTGGTCCAGTTATAGTTACCTCTTGGACCAGATCCTGTGCTCCACTCAGGACTAAATTGAGAATTGCCTCTCCCCCTGTGGGTTCCTGTACCTGCTGCTCCAAGAAGCAGTCATTTAAAGTATCGAGAAATTTTCTCTCTGCATTTCGTCCTGAGGTGACATATACCCAGTCAATATGGGGATAATTGAAATCCTCCACTATTATTGAGTTCTTAATTTTGATAGCCTCTCTAATTTCCCTTAGCATTTCATCGTCACTATCACTGTCCTGGTCAGGTGATCGATAATAGATCCCTACTGTTATATTCTTATTAGAGCATGGAATTACTATCCATAGAGATTCTATGGAACATGTGGATTCATTTAAGATTTGTATTTAATTTGATTCTACATTTTCTTTCACATATAGTGCCACTCCCCCCGCACCCCCAAGACCTGTTCTGTCCTTCCGATATATTTTGTACCCTGGAATGACTGTGTCCCATTGATTGTCCTCACTCCACCAGGTTTCTGTGATGCCTATTATATCAATATCCTCCTTTAACACGAGGCACTCTAGTTCACCCATCTTATTATTTAGACTTCTAGCATTTGTGTACAAGCACTTTAAAAATGTCACTGTTTATTTGTCTGCCCTTTTCTGGTGTCAGATTCTTTTTTATGTGAATGTTTCTCGTCCGATCTGGCCCATACTTTATCCTCTTCCATCCTCTCCTCTAAATTCTAAAAATCATCCCATTTTCATGTGCAGAGGCATTCTAATAAATGTTTGGATAAAAAATACAATTGTATGAAATAGCCAGAAATAAACAGGTACTATGCATGCACAGAACTTAGGATTCCTAAGAAATCTGAAAATGCATATTAATTTCATAGTACAAGAGGTAGCTTATACAAAGAAGTACTTTTTAAAATAGAAAAACACTTCATCAGATAAAGGGACCACAATAGCTTGCTATCTCACTGTTTTGAAAGAATGTCGAAGGTCTGATTTAAACCCACAAAAGCAGGGAAATTCAAAGTTAAGACTTCCACTCTCTGAATGTGTGCAATACATCACATACTGATCTGTAAACTGCCACAATACCCAGACACAACTGGGTGAGTTAAAGTCAATGTGGAAGATTTAATTCTTTTTTTTTTCTGCCCTGTGTTTATGTCAGAATCTTAGGTCCAAATTTTCAAAAGCAGAATCAGCAGTTGCTGTTACAGAAACATGGGCAACAACCAAGCCTATTTTCCATTCAGAAATCAGGTATTTACCTATACAAATAGATAGTTAGGCATGCAATAGCTTTATTTGTACCTCATGGTTAGTTTGGACCAGCACAATAGGTAAATGTGCACTTTGTGTATGTACTATTTGTACATGCATTTGAAATTTTTCCCTTTAATGTTCCTTAATTTTTTAATGCTTTTGGTCCCCTTGCTCCTCCATTCTAACCACTTTGCCTATTTTATGAAATGTGTTCACTAAGGATGTGACTTTATAGCACAAAAAACTACAGCTCACTTTTCTTCATATTATTGCTCTTGTTCAATATTCCAGTATGATAGTGTTACATTTCAAAGTTTGATTTAATTACAGATTAGTTAAAAAAAAACATGCGAGTAAAGGCTTGATTCTACTCTTGTTTAAGTCCATTGCAATAATCCTAATGAAGCGGATTGATCATAAATCTTGAAATTAGATGATTTAATATTTGTTAATCATTTTACTTCTGGAACAGATCCAGTAGTTAATGATTCTGAACTTTGCATTAAAATATTAGCTGATTTAACAAGAATAAAATTAGAGCCATATACTTAGAATTTGGTAAGTTGGCCACTTCACAAATATTAAAAGAAAACTGTGTGTAAGTGACTGTCCAAATAGTACTACATTGACAATTCTCATGATTATAGCTGAGAAAAATTCAGAATTTCCATTCCACTGAATATTCCAATATTTTGACATTTGTTTTCACCCTGAAATGGAACAAAAGTTACAAAAACTATATCTTGGAAGTGTTGAAAACATTTTGTTTCAGCATTCCTAAGTCAAAGTGTTTCATTATGGTGTGCTGAACCATAGAGAAACATTTTGTTTTGAGTCATTAAACAACATCTCCCTTAGATGCCTGCAGTACCTCCCATGAAGAGTCACAGGGTTCAGACAGAGAGGAGATTGTGGTGCATCATTGGAGGTGTAGTCCATCCAAGGAGCTTGACACATAGAAAGGAATAGGGGCATAAAGCACCTGAACTACAACTCTCACTAGGCACTACAACACCTCAGGCAAACACAGTTCAATGGTGTACTGACACAAAACTAAATGTTTCAGTTCAGTTCAACAAACTGATGTTCAAACTGATGTCAAAGCAACCCCAAATTAAATATTTTGTTTCAATTTTCCCAATGCAATATCAAAAAGTGTCAGCAAAATAACAGTTTTCCTATGGAAAATTTCAATTTTGTGGAAACTGCATTTTTCATCTAAAGTCATTTCAACAGAAGATTCCTAACCAGCTCTATTCATGACATTATTGCAAGTCTTGTGATTTAAGGTAGGGTTTTAAAAACTCATTCTTGAGCTCTTGAAAAGGGATTTTCTCATGATTTTCGCACTAACTAAAAATGTCCACCCAATATTCTCCCATTGTTTCCAGTAAGATTGAAGCTAAGGATGGGAGTTGGATTGGAATGCAAAAGGTGAACAAAGATTAGAAAAAACCATACTGGAGACTGAACAGGTGCTACTCCCTTCCTCCTCCAAACGAAATCTCTGCATGCTATATAAGGTCAAATGTGACCCCACCCTTCCTAGGATTTGGCTTTTTCAGTAACTCAAGCTATATCAAAACGCACACCTTAACCTCCTTCCCCCTCTCTCCCCTAAGACTGGCTATTCCTAGGATTTCCGACAGGATCCTCATCAGTTAGACAATTGATTTTTCCTGTCCACATAGAAATATAGATTAAATAGTTACCTGGGTATAAGTATATACACGATAGATATATGGATGGATAGATAGAAGACATATGCTCGTGCACGCGCACCCACACAGATGCATATGTATATAGGGTGACATCCTGACGTCACTGAAGTCTATGGCAAAACTCCTATTGACTTTAGTGGAGACAGGTTTTATGTCTTTTTATGCAAGTATAAGTGAAACCTTTGTTAACAGTAGAGCTGCTCAGAAAATTTCTAATGGAATGTTTTTCCATTGGAAAATGCAAATTTGTGAAAAGCAAAATATTCTGGAGAAATAGGTCAATTTCTATGAAAAAAAAGAAGCATTTTGATAAGGTCAAAACATTCCATTTTGACATTTTCAGAATGGAATTGTAACAGGGTCTAGACACACCACCGCTGGCGCCTCCTGCTGGTTGCTCCGGGAATTAGCTCTTGTCAGCTGTGGAGTGCCCTCTCCATGTAGTGTCTTGCCGGTTGTCTGCTCTGCTGATTTGGGAACTGCCTTGCTCCCCGCTTGGCGGTGTATGCTTCAGGACACTACCCTCCAGCAGCACCCACTACTCCATTCTCACCCCCTTCTGGAGGGCAAAAGATCAGAACAAACACAATAATTTGATCAAAAAGAATTGTTTCCATTGACTGAAACACAATTTTTTTCTGGAATTATGTTTTGTGGGAAATTTTTGTTGTTCCATTTCAGAGCAGAAAAATGTCCAAAACTGCAGAATTTCTTGCAAAATGGAAAATCTGGTTCCTGCAGAGTGTTAGTTAACAGCCACCCCAGGAGCAGCAAAAACAAGTTATCTAGGTGATGGAGGTCTTGCAGGAAGTCTTAGGAACAGGCAAGATTGTAGATAGATGATGACTGACTTCAGTGGGACTACAGACATAAGCATCTTCGGACTGGAACTGTGTTTCATCTGTGTCTTATAAAATATTGAACATAACAAATAGTAATACACAGATATACATATAAGAGAAAAATTACTTGAAATGCTTTTTTAAAATTGGAAAAATAAATCTCTGCATTTCCTTTTTGATACACTAGCAAATGCGAGACTATCCAAAAAGTTTGCTGTATTTTAGAAAACTTTTGGATTTTTTTAAAAATGTCATTTACTGCTAAATGTACTGCATGACAGTTTGTAACAGGTTTGCATTTGTAGCCGACTGAAAGAACAGTATGCCGCGAACCCCTCATTTTCATTTTGATATCTACATTTTCCATTTAAAAGTATATGGAAGATATATAGTATTCATAACACAATGGTATTGTTTTATTTCATTTTCTAACATTTTCATGGTGAAAAAAAATCATTATTGTTAAGTCCTCGGTTTCCCATTTCAGACCAGACAATTTTATTGTCGAGCTGATAGTTATAGCATTATGTCTTTTGCAGAGATGTTGCAAAAATTGTCACATTGTAGATGAATTTCAGACTCACTAGCACCAGCATTGCAAGGCCGAGAATATACTGTAAGTGAGGCTATTATCTACCACAAAATCAATCCTTTTGTTGAGAAAGATTCAGATCTGAGACAACTAAAACCACGACTCATATGTGGAAATTAAATAGTCACTGAAGACTCCACAAAGAAGCAGCTCAAATTATACTCCCAATTCTCAGGTAGAAAATGGCAAATTATACTCCTGATTCACAAAGAGGAAAAAAATCAATCTGCAGGAAATGTGCAGATTTACATAGCAGAAATAGTGGAAATTCAGGGAGAACACTTTTCAACATAAAAAGGCAGGCAGAGGACAAGGATTTGCACCAGGCAGATAATGGAGGAAGGATTTTGCAGACTGAAAGCTGAGATAAAGGAAAATGGCATTTAGAAGGATGATGCAGGCCACCAGCACTTTGTCTACATGACAGGCTGAGAGCTATCTCTAAGAAAGCTGCAGTCAGAAGGGTGGTTTAAAAATTCTTTTATGTTTGATAATGGCATCCAAAGTGGACTGCCACCTTCAAAGCCACTTCTTTCTGTCCAGAATCATATTTGCCAGATGGCGTAAATGTTGGGCCATTTTCAGTTCTCATAGTAGTTGGTATGGGCAGATTCTGAAAGGTTCTCTTTATTAATATTAGTGCCTTTGAACTGTGATGTTCCGCTATAATATTTCAACCTGTTCATTCCATTTCTTTTCTGTTTACAGTGTCTAGGGAATAGATAAATGGACATGCAACTGAAACAAACACCACAAGCAGTCAGGCTGATACAGTCTCTTACTGTGCTTCAGGTAGGCAATAAGTCTTAAATATCTCATGCTTGTTCTTCTACAAAAGATGCTAACATGATCCCAATCCTGCAGGGTGAGAAGTGCCTCTCACAAGATGCTGAGTGTCCTCATCTCTCACCAACCTCCCACCTATCTCATCTACATGGCCCAAAACAGGAGATCAGAACATTCAAGTAGGCATGTCATTGAAGCTGCAAAAATAATAAATGAAAAAATCGCCTAAACATTTTGGGCCTAATCCCACCACCCTTATACACAGTGGGCCTGATCCAAAGCTCACCAGAGTCAAAGAAAGACTCCCATTGGTTAAGGTCTTTTGAGTATCACGGTAACGTAGACTCAATCCTGCAAGGGGGAGGGCACTGTGGCCTCATCCACAAAGTCTTTAGGCATGTGCTTAACTTTAAGCACATGCATAAGACTCACTGAAGACAATGGGAATAAGCACATATTACGTGCTTTGCTTAAGTGGGGCCAGAGGGATCAGCACCTCACAGAATTGGGCTTGACTGAGAAGTCCCATTGATCAGAATGGGACTACAATGTAATAAGTAGGACTGTTGATTAATTGCAGTTAACGCATGCGATTAACTAAAAAAAAGTAACTGCAATTAAAAAAAATAATCGTTATTAATCACACTGTTAAACAATAGAATACCAATTGAAATTTATTAAAAATTTTTGGATGTTTTTCTACATTTTCAAATATATTGATTTCTATTACAACACAGAATACAAAGTGTACAGTGCTCACTTTACATTATTTTTCATTATAAATATTTGCACTGTAAAAATGATAAACAAAAGAAACAGTATTTTTCAATTCACCTCATACAAGTACTGTAGTGCAATCTCTATTGTGAAAGTGTAACTTACAAATGTAGTTTTTTTGTTACATAACTGCACTCAAAAACAAAACAATGTAAAACTTTGGAGCCTACAAGTCCACTCAGTCCTATTTCTTGTTCAGCCAATGGCTAAGACAAACAAGTATGTTTACATTTACGGGAGATAATGCTGCCTGCTTCTTATTTACAGTGTCACCTGAAAGTGAGAACAGATGTTCACATGGCACTTTTGTAGCCGGCATTTCAAGGTATTTATGTGCCAGATATGCTAAACATTCGTATGCCCCTTCATGCTTCAGCCACCATTCCAGAGGACATGCTTCCATGCTGATGATGTTCACTAAAAAATAGTGCATTAATTAAATTTCTGACTGAACTCCTGACGGAGAATTGTATGTCCCCTGCTCAGTTTTACCCTCGTTCTACCAAATATTTCATGTTATAGCAGTCCCGGATGATGACCCAGCACATGTTTGATTTACAAACACTGCCACTGCAGATCTGACAAAATGCAAAGAAGTTACCAATGTGAGATTTCTAAAATTAGTTACAGCTCTCAACCCAAGGTTTAAGAATCTGAAGTGCCTTCCAAAATCTGAGAGGGACGAGGTGTGGAACATGCTTTCAGAAGTCTTAAAAGAGCAACACTCAGATGTGGACTTGTGGACTCTAAAGACTTAGTGGACTTGTAGGTGCTAAAGTTTTATATTTTTTTATTTTTGAACGCAGTTTTTTTTGTACATAATTTGACATTTGTAAGTTCAACTTTCATGATAAAGAGATTGCACTACAGTACTTATATTAGGTGAATTGAAAATACTATTTCTTTTGTTTTTACAGTGCAAATATTTGTAATAAAAATAAATATAAAGTGAGCACTGTACAATTTGTATTCCGTGTTTTAATTGAAATCAATATATTTGAAAATGTAGAAAACATCCAAAATATTTAAATAATTGGTTTTCTATTGCTTTTTAACAGTGTGATTTATTTTTTTAATTATGTGGCAGCCCTAGTAATAAGGTATACTAAACTTTAGGAAGGCTGATAGAATTGGCCATTTATCTTTTGTATAGATGGCTGAGTGTTAGTCCTCAAACATTCTTATAGGTTAGAATGTTCAGGGCTCGAAGCTAGTGTGTGAGTAAATACACCGTATATAAATTCAAAGAGCTTCCTCCATATAATCCAGATTGGAGATAACAGGGGAAATTGGAAGGGAATCACTCTTATTAACATACTTTCTCTTTTAAATTTTTTTTAAAAAACTAGACGATGTTCCCAATGATTGTACATAAAGTGGGGGGAAGGGGAGGGAGAGAGGAAGATGAAATGGAGCACACAGACAAACCTATGAAAAGTCTTTGATGGGGGCACATCAGGGTATGGGGAGGCAATTGCCCCTCTTGCCCCATAGCAAATGATGCCCCTGCATACTTCGGGGCTGTTGTAGAAAGCTATTCCTACTCCTATAGAGAAAACTCAGTGATGCAGGCCCAATACAGCACATTTTAAACTCAAAGATGCAGTATAGACATGGCCTGAGATACCAATAACAGTACCAAACCAAACCTATTGTCTTACCAAGTGAAACAGAACTGAGCCTTCATAAGGCTGATCACAGTTCTTCGGGATTCCAGACCTCAGCCACAAATTCAATATTCGCATCACTGTAAGGAAACTAAAAATACATTTCCAGGAAAATAATACATTCTTTCTAATCTGAGTCAAACCTAAAGTTAATCAGCTATAATTATCAAACATTATTTAATTAAAACTATCTGCTCACCATCTGGTTATTTGTATAAATTTGAGAATCTACTATTTCATATTAAATTCCTCCATTTAACAAATTATGTTAAACAATATATTTCTCCAGTATAATGATTATGTAATTAATCTTTGTTCAAATTATATTTCCTGCCATTTGACAGAAATATGATTTGTATAATAACAAGACAGTTGACCAACTAATTTTTTCTTCAGAATTGGCATCTTTAATCAAAGTCTATTTAGATTTAAAATTAATGTTAACAGCATCAATAAAAAAGTTACTTAGCAGAAGTAGCTTTAACAAGGAAGGATCTTTAACCACATTTAACAAGCTGACCATTAAAAGTATAATTTAAAAATCCATTTGAAATGTAAATATATATATATATATATATATATATATATATATATATATATATATATATATATATATATATATATATATATATATATATATATATATATATATATATTAATATATATATATATATATATATATTTATATATAATGACCAATGAAGAATAAAAATTAATGACTTGAAAAGAGAGCTAACTGTGTGCTTCTATGATTCAACTCATTCATCTCTCTCAACAGATATAGAGATCATCTATACAACAATGTAGAATTGATGCTAAAATAGTAAAAAAGGATACCATGAAAAGGGTATGAACAGGGACATCAATATTATGAATGAATAAATGAGAGTCATGACTTTTATAGTTGTTTCTCAAAAAAACACCTCTGGTTTTTGAGAGAATAGAGCTTTGTATTAAAACCACTGTACAAACTTGATTGTTTTTAGGAAAACAGTGTACACAGTAGGACTGCACAGCAGGTGATTAGAAGGAAGGGAATCAGGAGCAGTAGTTCTGGGACAGCAGAAGTGTTATGGTGTAGAAGATAAGACATCAGACTAGGGCTATGTCTACATTTGAGGTGCAAGATGTGATTTCCAGCTCGTGTAGACATACCCACACTAGCTCTGCTTGAGCTAGCATGCTAAAATAGCAGTATAGCCGGGACAGCATAGGCAGTTGGCTTGGGCTAGCCACCTCAGTATGTACGCAGAGGGCCCGGGTGGGTTAATACTCAGATAGCTAGTCTGAGCCGCCACCTGTGCTACCCCAGCTACACGGCTATTTTTAGCATGCTATCTCTGCTCTAGCTAGTGTGGGTACATCTACATCAGCTGGTAATCACACCTCTCAGCTCAGATATAGACATACCCAAAGAGTCAGGAGACCTTAGTTCTGTTCCCAGCTTGACTGCTGACCTGCTCTATGAACTTGGGTAAGTCACTTCAGCTCTTTTTGCCCTCCCATGCTTTGTCTATTGAGACTGTAAGCCCTTCCGGGCAGGGACTGTCTTCCAGTCTATGTTTGTACAGCACCTAGCACAATGTAGTGCTGATCTTAGTTATGGCCTCTCAGCACTATTGTAATGCTAACAAATAATAATAATGGAACATAAAGGACTAATCTCATTGTTCAAACTGGGTGCAAGAGAGTGGAAGGGCAGTACAGGACAAGAAGGCAAAGGGAAAGAAGTGGTGGATATGTGACATTCTAAAACTTCAAAAGGCATATTTTCAAAAACATATTCCATCCACAATTTTGTGTGCACAATTACTTGTGGATGCAAATAATAGAATTTAGCCATCTAAGGCCTGAATTTGCAGCTACAAAGGTCTTACCAGTGAATTATTACAGTGCACTAGCTCAGATTCCAGAGATAAACTGAAGACTGCATTAAACTTTCAAGAGACAAATCCATCATCAAGCAACAGCCTCCTTAAAGCAAAGTATTTATTTAGAACAAAAGCCTTTCAGAGAAAACAGGCATTAAAACAATAAAACAGACTATCATAGAATCATAGAAATGTAGGGTTAGAAGGGACCTTAAAGGGTCACCTAGGCCTCCCTCACACTGAAGCAGACTGCAGAATACCTAGACCATCCCTGACGGGTGTTGATCTAGCCTGTTCTTAAAAACCTACAATGATGGAGATTCCACAGCCTCCTTTGGAAGCCTATTCCAGAGCTTAACTATCATTGTAGTGAGAAAGTTCTTCCTAATATCTAATTGAAATCTCCCTTGTTGCAGATTAGGTCCATTACTTCTTGCTCTACCTTCAGTAGACATGGAGAACAATTGATCACCATCCTCTTTATAACAGCCCTTAACATATTGAAAGACAGTTATCAGGTCTCCCCTTAGTCATCTTTTCTCAAGACTAAACATGCTCAGTTCTTTTTAAACCTTTCCTCATAGGGCAAGTTTTCAAAACCTTTTATCATTCTTGTCACTCTCCTCTCAACTCACTCCAATTTGTCCACATCTTTTTTAAAGTTCAGCACCCAGAATGGGATAGTACTCCAGCTGAGGCCTCACCAGTCCTGTTAGAGCAGGACAATTATCTCCTATATCTTACATGCAATACTCCTGTTAATACACTCCCCCAATCTCCCTGATCACCTCCTCCAACTTCTGAAACAAGACATTTTCCAAATACATTTCAAGAACATATTGGAGATTTTGTGTTTTGCCACATTACTTTTCCAACAGTTGTCTGGGTAGTTAACATCCCCCATTACTAACAGGTCTTCTGTTTTGGATATTTCTCTTATTTTTTCTAGAAATGCCTCCTTCATCTCCTCCTCCTGATCTGGTGGTCCATAGTAAACCTGCCATCACCACTGTTTTTTCCCCTTTTACCTGTTCATAGAATCATAGATGATTAGGGTTTGAAGGGACCTCAGAAGGTCATCTAGTCCAACCCCCTGCTCAAAGCAGGATCAATCCCCAGGCAGATTTTTACCCCAGTTCCTTAAATGGCCCCCTCAAGGATTGAACTCACAACCCTCAGTTTAGCAGGCCAATGCTCAAACCACTGAGCTATCCCTCCCCCCCCTGAAAAATATACCAATCTCCTAGAACTGGAAGGGACCTTGAAAGGTCATTAAGCCCAGCCCCCTGCATTCACTAGCAGGACCAAGAACTGATTTTTGCCCCAGATTCCTAAGTGGCCCCCTCAAGGATTGAACTCAGAACTCTGGGCTTAGCAGGCCAATACTCAAACCACTGAGCTATCCCTCCCCCTTGTCTACCACTCACCTCTTCTGGACCTCAAAACAAGTGTATGTATTCTTGATGTACAATGCAATACTTCCTCCCTTTCTTCCCTGCCTGTCCTTCCTGAGCTAGCTATACCAATACCCCTCTCTACCAATATTCCAATAATAAGATTTGTCCCATCAAGTCACAGTTTAGCTTATGTACTAAGACTTCTAGTACTCCTTGCATTTGTGTATAGACATCTAAGAGTTTGAACAGATTCCCCCACTTTTTCTCCCCCTCTTGTTGTTCCTATGATCCTACTGTAATTTTCCATCCCCACCCCGCCGCACTGCCAACTTCTAGCCCTCTGTTAAAATCATAGATTAATACACAGCAGCTTCTCATCTGTCACAACTGGTGCTTTAGCTATTTGGCAATAAATTGGATCAGTGAAGGCACAAGATTCATTGCTAGAATCCTGTTAGACTATGTTATGCAGAGAACGTAAAAACCACTGAGGGACTGCATGTGTAATTGAAGGTGCAGAATAGTGGAATATGCCAAAGTGATAGATTTCCAGATTTATGCATATAATACACAATGGTAAATGGCTAGATTTAGTTAAATTAGGGATGATAATAATAGCAGTTTAATTTGGGGTCTGACTCAGATTTTGATTTCATAGCGGCAAGATGACAGCCTGCAGAAGGTGCTTGCAAATGCCTGATTCACAGGATGATGATCAATGGTGTGATGCCTGTGCTAGTCTCTGCCTAGCTAGTACTATGTGTTTATGATAGCATTATTATACGGTGTCTGCTGCTGGTCTAACTCCACCCCCTGAGATGTGAGCAAGAGGTGGTAGTTTCACTGGACAGAAGGAGTGAATAAGTGGATGGAGAAAGGAGCAGACTAATCTAATGGGTACAAAATGGCAACCTGCCATCTTTGTAAAATCCTCTTTTTCCTAAAACCACCCATTGCACAATTTTATATTGTCTATTTGGCTGCATAAATCCAGACACTGATTACTAAAGCTGAACCAGATGTGGAACATTTTTCTCCCCCACATATTAATTTGAATATGTAAACAATCTCTATTTGACCAGGCAGGCACCTACAGCTGGGCAGGGAGAGTAATCCCCTTTCACAGAAGAGTTCCAGATTTCAACATTGGGTTTCATTTCAATTTGGAATGAAAACCAAAAACTTTGCAATTCTCCATGAAATGGAATTACTGTTCTTCATAGCAGGGGCGGCTCTATGTTTTTTGCTGCCCCAAGCATGGCAGGCGGGCGGCTTTCAGAGGCGCGCCTGCAAGTGGTCCCTGGTCACACAGATTCGGCAGCGCACCTGCAGAAGGTCCGCCGGTGCCGCACCATCGGCGTCCCCACCACTGAATTGCCGCCGAAGCTGCGGGACCAGCAGTCCTCTCGCAGGCGCGCCACTGAAAGCCGCCTGCCTGCCGCCCTCACAGCGACCAGCAGGCCGCCCCCCGTGGCTTGCTGCCCCAGGTACGCGCTTGCTGCACTGGTGCCTGGAGCCGGCTCTGCTTCATAGAACTCTGTTAGGAGCCCTGGATCCAGAGCCATTCTCCTGGAGGGCTGTCCCAAAGCCAGGGAGCCTGGGAGCCCTGAGAACCCTGACTCTAAGGTAGCCTTGGGAGTCCAGGCTGCTCAGAAGTCACAAATCTGGGAGCCAGGACTTGCAGGACTTCCAGGCACCCACTGAGGAGCTGGGCAGATGGGCTGGAAGGAAACCAGGTAGTTTGAAACCCTGCCTGGTTTCTGGTAGAAATTTCGTCCAAATCAAACCATCTTGCAATATGTTTTGATTTTAATGAATCAGCAAATTCAGACAAAAAAAGTTACATCCCAATTTTTCTGACCAGCTTTACTTGCAGCCTTTTCATTCCTGCTCTCCCCACTCAAGTGTTCAAGCTTTCCCCCCTGCATATACTCTGAAAAGCAAATGCTGAAACAATTATTTGAATATTTGAGCTAAAACTGTCTTCAAGTGATATATCTGATTTTTTACAGGTTGTGCTGTACCGGTTAAGTACAACCAGGGATCAAAAATAATATTGTGTGAATTATGTAACTAACCCAAGTCCTGACCCTATAAGCACGTATGTGTGTTCTTAACTTTACTCGCAATAGACCTATTGGCTTAACTGCCTGCCCACCATAGTCAAGGTAACTTAGTACATACAGAGATGCTTGCAGGAGCGGGGATCAAAGTGTGAATGGCAACTTATAAAAATTCATTATGAACTGTTTATGAATGATCTATAGACCAGGAATTAAACACTGAGAAATCTGTAGGTAATTTTCAACAGCAAATACATTTGAAAGTTTTGCAAACAGAAAAAAAGGCAAAATTACTCAGATAAACTGATTCTGAATTATTAACTCAGTTCTAATAATTACTATCACTAAGAGAATAATTTATTCAAGGAATTAGTTTTTGTCCATGGAATATCCATGAGAACATTGTGATTTCCTTGGATCTATTATTCATGTGTATTCAACATATATCTTGTCTAATCTTTAATTCTCTGTATTGAAAGCAAATATTCAAAATTCAAGCTGCATTGCTTAGCGGTTATTGGTCAGATAAGTCATACAGTATTGTTCTTGATTCATGACAGGAACACTGCACTAGAACCTCTAGTATGAATGCTTGCATGTGCAAGTTTACATTTTGGTTTTCATGACTACACATGCATGTGACTTTGAAAACCACTGTCCTCAAACTTTTTTTCAACTGATCACTCAAACATTCATAGAAAATAAACATAAAAGGAATGTAAATATGCCTGAAGCAAATTCATTTATGAATGTAGGCCTTGATGCTGCAAAGATGACTTATGCATAGGCTTAACTTTAAACAATGTGGGCTACTTCCATTAAACACAGCGATTCATGCACTTAAAGTTAAGCCTGTGCATAAGTCTTTGTAAGATCCGCACCTTATATAACATTTGCTAACAACGTTTTGCATTATTTATCCAGCTGTAATAACTACTGCTTGGACTCTACTTCTGGAAGGACTGTGCCTATCCTGACTTTGGTTGTTTTATTTCCTTCAAAAGCCTTTAGCGATGTTGTGCAGAGAAATATTATCAGGCATGTTCCCCCTCTATAAATACAAACCAAAGAAAACAGTGACCATTCATAAGACATATATACTCTGCAGGGGAAAACATGTAAAGAAAGGAGACTCTAGATCAGTGGTTTTCAAACTTTTTTTCTGGTGACCCAGTTGAAGCAAATTGTAGAAGCATGTGACCCAACAGAGCTGGGGATGAGGGGTTTAGGGTGTGGGAGGGGCTCAGTGCTGGGGCAGAGGGTTAGAGTGCAGGGGTGAGGGCTGTGGGGTGGGGCTGGGAATGAAGAGTTCAGGATGTGGGAGGGGGCTCTGGGCTGGGGCAGGGGTTGGGGTGTGGGAGGGGGGCCAGGGCTCTGGGGTGGGGGTGCAGGCTCTGGGCTGGGGCAGGGAATTGGGGCACGGGATTGGGGTGAGGGCTTACCTCCAGTGGCTCCCAGTCAGTGGTGCAGCCGGGGTGCAGAGGCAGGCTTCCCGCCTGTCCTGGGTCTGTGGACCGCACTGTGCCCCGGAAGCAGCCAGCAGCAGGTCCGGCTCCTAGGCAGAGGCACGTAAGCAGCTCCACACAGCTCTTGCCTGCGGGCACATCCCCCACCACAGCTCCCATTGGCTGGGACCCCCCGCCTAGGAGCTGGACCTGCTGCTGGCCGCTTCCGGGGCACAGCGTGGTGTTGGAACAGATAGGGACTAGCCTGCCTTAGCCAGGCAGCCCTGCTGACAGGACTTTTAACGGCCCAGTCGGCGGTGCTGACCAGAGCTGCCACGACCCAGTGCCTTACATTCCACAACCCAGTACTAGGTTGCAATCCACAGTTTGAAAACCACTGCTCTAGATCAATTTTTAGGCAGGACAAGGGCAGACATTCATGAGTTTTGGTATTTGTCATATTAATATGGATTATATCACTGATAAAAGCTGAAGCTGAAGAAGAATTTATGTTTCAAAATAGTTTTAACACTTTTTCATAAATAGTTAAAATTTCTCAAGAGCTCCCAACAGGTCTTCACTAAATCTCGACCTTTTTAAATTATGATCCATAGATGGGAGAATATATTTAGGATTGTATAATTCCCCCAGTCCATGCAGAATTTATGTTTATGTCAATGGGAAGTTTGCCCAAAGATTAAGTGTATAATCTGGCCTTTATGTAGTAACTGAACTTTTAAGTATTACCATTATTTCAGTAGCTTATTGTCACATTCAGCATCATCCATTGGAAAATATTCTCACATTTAAGACCACTGTTGTTGCTGCCCTTAGTATCTCTTACTTCCCCATGCTCCTTTCTCTGTTTCTCTCCCTCTTCCCTGTCTCAAGATGACATTGCTGCATCAGTTTACACGCGGTTCAAAATTCAAAGGTTTTCTTCACAACCATGGGGGCTAGAAATCTACTTCTAGGCTTCTCAGCTTTGCCTCTTCAGAATCTGAATGTGTCATACGGGCCACATAAATCCCTCATGTGAACAGGGTCAAGTCCTTGGGCTGCACATTAAACACTCTGAGGTAAGATATGGGTTCTGAAGCTGAGGAGAAGACATTCTCAAATTTATGGCAAAAATCAGAATATAGCACATCTCTCAAATCAAATTCTAAGAACTAGTCTACACACTAGGAATATGTGAACCCATAATTTCCCACTGGTAGAACTTCACCTGTGATAACAAGCGAAGGAAGTTACAAGGTAGACAGGGCATAGATATGGAGAATTACATGTCTGAATTTTCTCCCGTGTACATATATCTTGAATTGATACTTTTCACCCACTGTGCTGAAGTTTTTATATTGCTATAACTAGTACTGTGTCTGTTAGTTTGACTTCTTATGACAGCTTCAAAAAAACCATCCCTTTTCCATACTTGTGAATAGCAGCGATGAGCCTAAGTCTGCTCTCTTACACCTGTGTAAACCAAGAGTCATTTCCAGTCTGTGTGCCAGATTATGGCTCTCCAGCAGCTTACAGGACCTGTAAAAAAGCTGGAACAGCTCCCTTGGGAATTCCCCCACTGCAGAGACATCACAGGGTTGGGATATGATGCTCTTTGGAGGATCTCCTCAAAGTCCCCAGTGTGAGATGGGGAGGGGGGAGTTTGGGTGAGAGGGATTGTATCAGGGGCAGGAAGGAGAATGGCTGAAGTGGTAAAACTGCCTCCAGCACTTCTCTGACTGATGCCAGGGGCAAAATTGGCCCAGGAAGCAGACCTAAATCTGGGAATTGTAAAGGTGCCTTAAAGCCACCTTTGTCCCCCTCTCCTGCATCTTCCTCTCCACCTGGTCTGTGCCTTCTGTGAGGGACCATGCAGAATCTGCTCCAGTGAAGTTAGGTGTAAAACCAGCATAAGCATGATCAGAATCAAGCCGTGTAGTTGTAAATGTTTATTTCTTGCCAAAAATTATAAAATGACCCTTCTATCTTAAAATCCCATCAAGATAACAACACATGGGCTGCAGAACTTTCTCTCATGAATGCAGGTTCCCAGGGTCATCATGAGTTCATACAGTTCCCTTTGCAGAAGCAGATGACTTTGAGATAAACCTGTCCCAAACACGTCAATGGCATTATATCATTTATGCACTGCAAAAAACAAAACAAAACAAAACAGAAAACCTTGCCAAATGAACCAGATGTCATCCTAACTAGATAATTATCTTCTGTGGCCTCGCTCTTGGGGTCCTGTAATGCCATCCAAAGAAGAGGAGCAAAAGAAAGTAGAACATTATGGTAAGCTACAGTATACAAATATTTCAGAGATCTTCTAGACATGGTGAATATTTTATTCCCATGCCAAAGGGGGTCGTAGGATCAAACACCAGGCTCTCTTTTTAAACATGGTAGTAGGTCTTTTGAACAATGAAAGGTGTATTAGTATAACTCTGGCCATAGCTCTGCAAGAATATGAACACAAAAGCTATCAGTCAGTGGCAATGGACTGTATAGACTTTTAGGATCAAAATTTTCCCTAGAGATACATGAATGCAGCACTACAGTTTTCAGTGGAAGCTGAGTTTACACGTATAAAGACAGTATTTGAGCCCTACGCTATGGAGAGGTTTTCCATCTCATAATTCACTAGACTAAAAATTAATTGCCTTATCCTTACTTTTAAGACACTATATAATCCAGCCCACAACTATATCTCTGATTCCATTTCTTCCTGCTCTTTATTCTTGATTTACTACTCCATTTTTTCCCTGCTCTCAAACTGTGCCCACGTGCCTTCATAGAACATAAGAACGGTCATACTGGGTCAGACCAAAGATCCATCTAGCCCAGCATACTGTCTTCCAACAGTGGCCAATGCCAGGTGCCCCAGAGGGAATGAACAGAACAGGTAATCATCAAGTGATCCATCCCCTGTTGCCCATTCCCAGCTTCTGACAAACAGAGGCTAGGGACACCATCCCTCCCCGTCCTGGCTAATAGCCATTGATGGACCTATACTCCATGAACTTATCTAGTTCTTTTTTTAACCCCGTTATATCTTGGCCTTCGCAACATCATGTTATATCATGCTACTCTTTTTTCTTGGAGCAGTCTTCCTCTCTCTCTCCTTCCTATTTCTCCTTCAATCTTTTCTTCTCCTCCTTTTGTTCCTGTCCTGATCTGTTGTCCTGGGTCTTTTCCATCTAAGATTATAAACTCTTGTAACAGGGAGTGTCCCTTACTATAGGTGCATAAAGCACTGTGTACATTTACAATGCTATATGATTATTACCTAAAATAATAAGAATAACTAAGGGCTGGACTGCAACTTTATAAGCTGCCCCAAGGAAGGAGACATGCATAGCTGCACCACCCCAGGTGCAGACCAGAGAACTAACTGTGACTTCAAGTCACAATCCCTCCTGTATTCCACCACTTTTCATGGAGTAACCTACTCACCTGGCCAGCTGCTCTTCATAGATTCATAGAGTTTAAGGCCAGAAGGGACAATTAGATCATCTACTCTGACCACCTGTAACTCACAGGCCATTAAATTCCACCCAGTTACCTGTGTATTGAGCTCAATAACTAGTGTTTGGCTAAAGCATACCTTACAGAAAAGCATCCAGTCTTGATATGAAGACATCAAGAGATAGAGCATCCACCACTTCTCTTGGTAATTTTTTCCAATGGTTAATCACCCTCATTATTTAAAAAAAATGATGCCTTATTTCTAATTTGGATTTGTCTGACTTCAGTTTCCAGCCATTAGTTCTTGTTCTGCCTTTCTCCTCTAGGTTAAGGAGCCTGTTAACATCCAGAATGTTCTCCCTGCCACTATGCTTATACACTCCAAGCAAGTCATCTCTCAATGGAAGAAGATTGAGCTGGTGAGCTACAGGGCAGAGCCAGGCTCCTCCCACTTCTCACCCACTTGTTCACTGGAAGGGGTGTCAAAATAGCCTGAGTTGCAGTCCAACAGAGGAGCAAGGGGGGGGTGACATGGGGGGGTTGCCATTCTGAGCAGCAGAGTGAGGGCTGTGACAATCGAGTCCTAAGCTCTTACTTTTCCAATAAATAAGAACAATTTTATAATGTTGGCCAAATAGGAGCACAGTCCGCCTACTCATGGCTTACATGAGCTTTAAGGCAGCTGACAGGTTCTCACTCATTCTTTGGGGAACAGCTGGCTGCATTACACCAGCCGTGCACCTTTTAACAGGTCCACAAAGCAGCATTTACAGCAGCATTCTGGTACATTTTCTGGCCAGCACAACGAATAACATCACAACCCTTCCTTCCAGCTACATCGTACCTTTTATCCAAAGGATCCTAACAAGTTTATAGAGCATTATATGTAGGATCACATCAACCATCACAGAAATGCTGTCAGCACTGGGGTGGAATTGCAGCAGCCATTCTGTGGCAGCGCTGCTACTCAACAGCTTTCCTGGGGGGAAGTAATAAATAATAACGCTTTGCATGTATCCTAAATTCTGAAAACTCTTTACAACAATCAATTAATTAATCCTGTCAAGGCCTCTGTGAGTTGGGAATTATTATAGATACACTGATGAGTAAACTGAGGGACCACAAGGTTAAATGATTTGCCCAAGCCACAGTCAGTGTCAGAACCAAGCCCTGTTTAATAGTTGGTTGCTGCAGCACCAGGCCACTGAAATGAAGAGGAAATGTAGACAGCAGCATTTAATTTATTTAAATGGATTTTTTCCAGAATACTGGGATTAGGACACCCCCTTCATGCAAACAGTGCGCAGGATATATTTATGCAATATCACTAGGAATCCTTGCCCCTCAGGAGGAACTCCAAAGAAGGGCAGGGATTCACAGTGGGTATGTCTATACTGCAATAAAACACCCGCCACTGGCCCATGCCAGCTGACTTGGGCTTGTGGTGCTTGGGCTAAGGGGATATTTAATTGTGGTGCAGACTTTAAGGCTTGGGCTGGAGCCTGAGCTCTGTGACACCTCTGTCCTGGGGTCCCAGAACATCTTGAAGGATGCTGATAAATTCAGAGAAGAGCTACAAGAATGATTTAAGGACTAGAAAACATGCCTCATAGTGATAAATAGAGCAAGCTCTTTGAGTCTATTTTAGCAAAGAGAATGCTAAGAGAGAATGATTACGGTCTATAAGTATCTACCTAGGGAACAAATATTTAATAATGGGCTCTTCAATCTAACAGAGAAAGCTATAACACGGTCCAGTGACTGGAAGTTGAAGCTAGACAAATTCAGACTGTAAATAAGGTATAAATTTTTAACTGTGAGAGCAATTAACCATTGGAACAATTTCCCCAGGCTCGTGGTGGATTCTCCATCACTGACACTTTTAAAATGAAGATTGGATGTTTTTCTAAAGCTCTGCTCCAGGAATTATTTGGGGGAATGTCTATGGCCTGTGTTATACAGGAGGTCAGGCTAGGTGATCACAATGGTACCTTCTGTCCTCAGAATCTATCAATCAGGAGATAACATCTGCTGAAAAATCTAGAAGAGAAACCAATTGCTGTAGGATGGCTACCTTAAAATCTGCTATTGTGTGGCCAGGAAGGTTGAAGTGTTCTCCTACAGGTTTTTGTATATTGCCATTCCTAATATCTGACTTGTGTCCATTTATCCTTTTATGCAGGGACTGTCCAGTTTGGCCAATGTACATAGTAGAGGGGCATTGCTGGCACATGATGGCGTATATTACATTGGTGGACGTGCAGGTGAATGAACTGGTGATGTAGCTGATCTGGTTAGGTCCTGTGATGGTGTTGCTGGTGTAGATATGTGGACAGAGTTGGCATCGAGGTTTGTTGCATGGATTGGTTCCTGAGTTAGAGTTGCTATGGTGCGGTGTGTGATTGCTGGTGAGAATATGCTTTAAGGTTGGCGGGTTGTCTGTGGGCAAGGACTGGCCTGCCTCCCAAGGTCTGTGAAAGCAAGGGATCATTGTCCAGGATGGGTTGTAGATCACTGATGATGCATTGAAGAGGTTTAAGCTGAGGACTGTAGGTGATGGCCAGTGGAGTTCTGTTGGTTTCTTTCTTGGGCTTGTCTTGCAGCAGGAGGCTTCTGGGTACACATCTGGCTCTGTTGATTTGATTCCTTATTTCCGCGTGCGGGTATTGCAGTTTTGGGAATGCTTGGTGAAGATCTTGTAGGTGTTGGTCTCTGTCTGAGGGGTTGGAGCAAATGTGGTTGTACCTCAGTGTTTGGCTGTAGATGAAACTGAGGGTCTTATGGAAAGCTGCACTTTGGCATTTGCTTTTCCTCTCATTTTTATGCTGCTTCAAGATGAGCCAGCTTCTGACACTCTGCCACATGACAATGGTAAAGAATCTAAGAAAGACCCAATTTCTTCTAATACTGAACAAGGAATTTGACTAAATAAAACAAGATTATTTCTAAAGCTACTGTGCCTCTCCATTTGTTTCACCCTAGAACCATATCCACCCCCTTCTGTCTGTTTCCTGTTACGGTTTTACAGAAATTTTACCTATATCCTTACAGCCTCAGCTGTACATCTCTAAAAAAAATGGAGTAAGAAAATCTGCAGAAACCCTGGATGGAGATGACAGTATTGCAGATGTTGTAGGCTCTTTCAGCTGCAGCAAACCTGCATGTGGCAGCTGCCATTTGCACACTCCTAGACAATAACATCTGGAAAGGCTTTGCAGCTAATGGCAAACTCATGCAGGAAAGAAACATACGAATACTATGAGTACAAACAGCATGTGTTAAATTCAAGATGTCAAATTGCCATATTTTAGCTTGCCTTTTGTTATTAAAAAAAAGCCAAGAAAGTAATCAAGATGAAGATAAAAAAAGACATTTTCTTCTGCATAATACCATACCAGATGTAGCTCTATGGGACCTTTCCTGAGTTATGCTTTTCCTTTTACAACTAACCCAATGGGACAGATGATAGTGTATTTACAAATGCCTGATCCATTCTGAATCAACTCCTAGAAATGGCATAAAGGTACAGTGTAAGATGGAAGTTGCCAAGTTTCTAAAATAAAAATTGTTTTAAAAAGTCACACACTATTGTAATATATCAGAAAAACTATAATCTTTCAGGCATATTTCATCATCCAAAGAATGAGAAAGAATTAAGGCAACTTGTAAGAAATAAAGAAAAGTAGACATTTATATCATCACTAAAGAAATACAGTTTCTATGTTCATTTTCTTTGGTTTTTGATATATACTTAGCTATATTACATTCTAGGAGCATCTAATTTCCATATAAAGTATAGCTACTTTCCATTTTACTATGTAGTGTTCAGGAGAGACTTTGATTTGTGTGCCCTAGGGTATATCAGAGAAATGCATAATTTTCTTTAAGTCCCTTCTGTCATGCACCATCAGTAAATTCTTGTACAGAATACAACATGGATGTTTAGTCAGCGAGCCTGCCATCCCACAAAAAGGCGTGGGTGGAAATAATAAATGTGTGGACCAAAAACAAAAAAAGAGAGAGAAATTCCATTAAGGAAGGTTATTGAATCAAAGATGTCCTAGTCTGTTATGGACTGTAATTTGAGGATAACAGCAGAATTGGGACCATGGTGGAGGTGGATGCTATCAGTGTTTTTAATCTCCAGCATTCTGCAACACTGATTGAGCATCAATTCAATTTATCATCAGCAATAATGTAAGTTGTTTTTTTTCCCACTTAGAAATGTGCTTTTTTGGGGTAGAACTTTCAGACCTGCTTTCTTTTTCCCCTGTGAAGACAAGCTTATGAAGTTCATTTATACAAAGAACATAAATCCTATCTCCCGGTGTTTTTCCTCTGTAAGCTAACATGAAATATGGTTTATAGCTAAGCTAATTCCCAGCATTTAATATGGGCTGATGAAAGTAGTTCATCACTCTCTCTCTTTCGCTCTCTCTCAATCTCTCTTTGTTTAGATCAGCAAAGTTACTTGTAGCACTGTCATTGCTGATGATATGACACATGATGTCTCACATATGCCATAACAATCGAGTGTCTTCACACTTTCCTTTGGGGATCCATAGTATTCGAAAACAAGAACTTTCCATTATAAAGGAAAATCTCTCACTTTCTTGTCATTATTTCTCTCCACAGATTTATTTCCTCCTGTTAATGACTCCCTTTTTTCAATTTGTGTCTCTCCCTGACAGATAATAGTCTTTTCCCTGTTCTCCTGTCTTAGCCAGACATTCAGCTTGTTTGCTGCTCGTTATTTGGACTCTGGCAGAATGTAGATACAAGAACTTTCTCGTAATCAGTTCAATAATTCCATTTCAAACTTAGTAGTACTGCTGCCACATATAATCCTGACAACTCATTATCCACCTACCAGGTCCTGCTTATTAGCAGTCCTGTGAACCGATCCTCCTTCCTTTTCCTTCTACTCTTTTATTGACGGTTTAACTCCCTGTGCTGAATCTTGCCCTCATTTGCACTTGTGCAACCGAATGAAATCAGCATAGTTGCAGAGTTGTAACTGCAGGTGGACTCTGCCCCCCACCCTCATGTCTGTATTTCAGTGGGGATGAGTAGCAGAGATGCCAAATCCTACATAATTCCCTGAGTGACATTTTTTCACAGCTTGAACGAATGAAGTGAGCAAGCTTGTTGTGATTCTGCTTGTGTAGTATAACACCTTCTATCTAAACCTTAAGATGCATCTGCCTACCTGTGAGGTTGGCAAGTGTTTTTACCTCTATGTTACAGATGGAAAAACTGACGCACGGAGTGGTGAAATGACTTGCCAAAGGTAACACAGTGAGTGAGGATGCCCAGAACTGTACATTAGTCAAAAGACCATCCTTCCGTTATTTGTACCTATAAAGCTAGATCCTCATCGGCAGCTGAACAGGGCTTGGCATATCTAAAGAGGGAGGTGTAAAGGTTCCCTTTGAGACTCTATGACTGGATGTTCACCCCATACAAGGCACAGTAGGTTAACTTAGGGCATTTAACCTTATAGACTTCACCTGAAGGAGAGCCAGGGATAATGGAAGTGTAATGGAAGATGATGGGAAGGAGCAGGCTGGGCTTGTATAAAGGGATGAAGCAGAGGACAGACGGGGGCTGCAGGAGAAATAGACTGCAGTCACTCCCTAAGAAAAGGAAGGTTTGTTTTGGGCGATCGCATCTGACAAGAAGTCAGAGAGGGAAAGTAGTTCTCAGTCACTCTCTGGGAGGAGGGAGTTTGGGCTGGTAAACCCAGAGGTGGGGGGGCAGATGATAGAGAAGGGAAATAGGAAGGAGTCCAGGGAAATAGTGACAGGGGCTGGATGCAAGCAAACCGTAGTTGCTAGATGTAGGGATTCTGGACTGGAATCCGGAGTTGTGGGCAAGCCTGGGTTCCCCTACCAGCTGCTGAGAAAGTGGCACAGGACCTGGTCTTGGACTGGAAGACTGTCTGGAATGGCATGTGGACAGCTGATCCAGTGGGACTCTGATAACTCAGAAGGGGAGGTCTATATAGTGACCTGGCTGGTGAGCTGAGTCACAAGAAGAGGAACACAGCAAGCCCTGGTAAACGAAGGGGGATTGTGAGCAATCATCAGAAGAGGGGTGTCGGGCCGGAATGGAGCTAGTCCCCAAATGTGGTCACAAGTACATGCCCCAATGACGAGTGAACCCCATTACAGGCTTCCTCTGTCCTGGGGCCAACCAGCTGTTTGGCTAGGCTGTGGTGTAAATTAAAGCAGACCTAGCGCTACTATATTTTACACTGGCTACCCACGGCCTCAAAGGGCTGTTCTGGTTGCCAGGAATCAGCAGGGCACAGGGACACCCTGGCCATGCCCCCTGAACCAGTGGCCAGGAGTGGGGAGGTTTAGACACCACTACAGCAATGCTACGGCATCTGCAGATTCTCCTATGCAGGAATAATTTCCAGGTGGCTTGTAGGGCAACTTTGTGCTGCTGGGACAGTGCAAAGGAGCCCCAGCACATGGGAGAATCTAGCCTTCACTGTTTTCTCTCTTCCCTTTCACTATCTTTCCCATCCTTTTTTTCCTCCTCTTTCTCACTATTCTCTCTCTTTGTCCACACAACCTCATCTTTTTCTTTGCCTCCCCACTCCCTATTTTCTTACAATGGTCCAGTCTCATTTCCTCATTTCTCTCCTTCATCCTTTCCCTCCACTGCATTTCTTTGATACCACTCTGCTCTTGTCTCTCTCCTCAAAATTAGTCCAGCCCAGACCTTGCATCTCCCAGCATTGCTCCCTCATCAGCTATTTTAAACTCTACCTGTCCTTCCCCAGATACAACCATGCCACTCACACCAAGGCAGCCCAATGCTTGGCTGAAATCAGCTCTCGGATGAAGAACAGCTGGCTGAGCTGAGCCCAAGCAAGACAAGGATTTTTAATAGAAAGGATTTTTAATGAATCTGTAAACTCAGGAGGTCATACTCTATGATTGGAGAATTGCTAATATAGATCCTATTTTTAAGAAAGGGAAAAAAGTGATCCAGGAAACTACAGGCCTGTTAGTTTGACCTCAATTGTATTCAAGGTCTTGGAACAAATTTTGAAAGAGAAAGTAGTTAAGGACATAGAGGTAAATGATAATCGGGATAAAATGCAACATGGTTTTACAAAAAGTAGATCACGCCAGAGCAACCTAATCTCCCTCTGCAATGTGAAAGATGTTAGATTATTACAATGGTCCCTTATGACCTTAAAGTCTACAAGTATGGTGATGGTGAAGGAAAGTATTTTGAAGTGTTTGCTGTCACGGTGTAGTCTTTGATGGCTGAAAGTTCAAATCTGCAATTGGTCAATTTAGTCCATAGTAGTAGTCTTGGTTTCCTTGAGGACACTGAGCTCTCACATTGCAAAAGCCGCAAGTAGTGCTTTTTACCATCTCTGGTTGGCTAGGAGACTCCATCCCATCCTGATAGAAGAAGACCTGGGCCTCAGGTATTCATGCCTCAGTCACCTCTTGGCTGAACTATAGCAATGAGATATTCTGGGGCCTGAAACCTTCAGCAATGGCAAAACTCCAATTAGTACAAAATGCTGCAGCGCATCTCCTCAGCCACACAGGCTATTGGGAGCACATCACACCTGTTCTCCACTCTCTACACTGGCTTCCCCTAGAATTTTGAACAAAGTTCAAGGTCTCAGACCTTTTCTTCAAAGCCCTCCATGGCTTGGGCCCAGGATACCAAAAAGACCATACAAAGGTCTGGGATGAAGACAGTGGTCAATAACTTGCCCCTCTGGCACAGTGGAATTCTCAACAAGAGTGAAGCTTGTCTGCAGCGGAGGCAGAACATTCTCATGAGGAGGCTGAAAGTGTGGCATGTTCTCCCCCAGGAACAAAGGGCCACCACAAACCTCACCACTCTCCAATCCAAGTGCAAGAAGCATTTCTTTAATATTGCTGCCTCTATCATGCACACAGCAACAGGTATTTTTATCAAGCACAAACACAACAAGACACCCAGACAAGACACTCCCCTGCACATGCTTCTCCCTCTGAGGAGAGGATAAGAGAACAAACACCACGTGACTGACGTGTATTACCGTTGGTTAATGCACTACTGGAAGGTTCTCAGATACTACAGTGAGCACTATAGAATAAAATAGGTTCTGTCCCTTTACTATATATGCATGCACACACATCCACTCGTGATCTTTATGAATGGTGACAGGAAGTGGAAGATTGGTAAATGGTCAAACACAGAACATAAGAACGGCCATACTGGGTCAGACCAAAGGATAATCTAGCCTAGTATCCTGTCTTCCGACAGTGGCCAATGCCAGGTGCTTCAGAGGGAATGAACAGAACAAGTAATCATCAAGAGATCCATTCCCTATCACCCATCCCCAGCTTCTGGCAAACAGAGGCTAGGGACACCATCCTTGTCCATCCTGGCTAATAGCTATGGATGGACCTATAGGCTTGGCCTTCACGACGTTCTTGGGCAAGGAGTTCCACAGGTTGACTATGTGTTGTGTGAAGAAATACTTCCTTTTGTTTGTTTTAAACCTGCTGCTCATTAATTTCATTTGGTGGCCCCTAGTTCTTGTGTTCTGAGAAGGAGTAAATAACACTTCCTTATTTAGTTTTTCCACACCAATCATGATTTTATAGACCTCTATCATATCCCCCCCTTAGTTGTCTCTCTTCCAAGATGAAAACCCCCAGTCTTATTAATCTCTCCTCATATGGCAGTCATTCCATACCCCTAATCATTTTTGTTGCCCTTTTCTGAACCTTTTTGTATTCCAATGTATCTTTACTGAGATGGGGTGACCACATTTGCATGCAGTATTCAATATGTGGGCATACCATGGATTTATATAGAGGCAATATGGTATTTTCTGTCTTATTATCTATCCATTTTTTAATGGTTCCCAACATTCTGTTTTTTGACTGCCACTGCACATTGAGTGGATGTTTTCAGAGAACTATCCACAATGACTCCAAGATCTTGAGCTGTAACAGCTAATTTAGACCCCATCATTTTATATGTACAGTTGAGATTATGTTTTCCAGTGTACATTACTTTGCATTTATTAACACTGAATTTCATCTGCCATTTTGTTGCCCAGTCACCCAGTCACCCAGTTTTGTGAGATCATTTTGTAGCTCTTTGCAATCTGCCTGGGATTTAACTATCTTGAGTAGTTTTGTATCATCTGCAAATTTTGCCACCTCACTCTTTCCAGATCATTTATGACTATGTTGAATAGGACTGTTCCCAGTACAAACCCCTGGGGAACACCAGTATTTACCTCTCCCCATTCTGGAAACTGACCATTTATTCCTACCCTTTGTTTCCTATTTTTTAACCAGTTACCAGTCCATGAGAGGAATTTCCCTCTTATCCCATGACAGCTTACTTTGCTTAAGAGCCTTTGGTGAGGAACCTTGTCAAAGGCTTTCTGAAAATCTAAGTGCACTATATCCACTGAATCCCCCTTGTCCACATTCTTGTTGACCCCGTCAAAGAATTCTAGTAGATTGGTGAGGCATGATTTCCCTTTACTAAAACCATGTTGACTCTTCCCCAACAAATTATGTTCATTTGTGTGTCTGACAAGTTTATTTTTACTATCGTTTCAATCAGTTTGCATGGTACTGAAGTCAGGCTTACCGGCCTGTAATTGCTGGGATCATCTCTGGAGCCCTTTTAAAAAATTGGCATCACATTAGCTATCCTCCAGTCATTTGGTACAGAGGCTGATTTAAATGATAGGTTACAAACTGCAGTTAGTAGTTCTGCAATTTCACATTTGAGTTCCTTCAGAACTCTTGGGTGAATACCATCTGGTCCTGCTGACTTATTACTGTTTAATTTATCAGTTTGTTCCAAAACCTCCTCTAATGACACCTCAATCTGCAACAGTTCCTCAGATTTGTCACCTAAAAAGAATGGCTCAGGTTTGGGAATCTCCCTCATCTCCTCAGCCATGAAGACCGATGCAAAGAATTCATTTTAGTTCTCTGCAATGGCCTTATCATCCTTGAGTGCTCCTTTAACATCTCAATCATTCAGTGGTCTCAACGGTTGGTTGGCAGGCTTCCTGCTTCTGATGTACTTAAAAAAATTGCTATTACTTTTTGAGTCTTTGGCTAGCTGTTCTTAAAATTCTTTTTTGGCCTTCCTAATTATTTTATACTTCATTTGCCAGAGTTTATGCTCCTTTCTATTTTCCTCAGTAGGATTTAATTTCCAATTTTTAAAGGATGCCTTTTTGTCTCTCACTGCTTCTTTTACTTTGTTGTTTAGCCATGGTGGCACTTTTTTGGTTCTCTTACTATGTTTTATAATTTGGCGTATACATTTAAATTGAGCTTGTATTGTGATGTCTTAAAAAAGTTTCCATGCAGCTTGCAGGGATTTCACTTTTGGAACTGTACCTTTTCATTTCTGTTTAACTAACTTTCTCATTTTTGTGCAATCCCCCTTTCTGAAATTAAATGCTGCAGTGTTGGGCTACTGTGGTGTTTTCCCCACCACAGAGAGGTTAAATTTAATTATACTATTGTCATTATTACCAAGTGGTCCAGCTATATTCACCTCTTGGACCAGATCCTGTGCTCCGCTTAGGACTAAATCAAGAATTGCCTCTCCTCTTGTGTGTTCCAGGAAGGGCCGGCTGCAGGGGTTTTGCCGCCCAAAGCAGCCAAAAAAAAAAAAAAAGCCACGATCGTGATTGCGATCTGCGGCAATTCGGCGGGAGATCCTTTGCTCCGACCGGGAATGAAGGACCCTCCGCCGAATTGCCGCCGAAAAGCTGGACCTGCCGCCCCTCTCCAGAGTGGCCACCCCAAGCACCTGCTTGCTAAGCTGGTGCCTGGAGTCGGCCCTGGTTCCAGAACTAGCTGCTCCAAGAAGCAGTCATTTATGGTGTCAAGAAACTTTATCTCTCTGCATCCCATCCTGAGGTGACATGTACCCAGTCAATATGGGGATAGCTGAAATCCCTCATTATTATTGAGTTTTTTATTTTTATAGCCTCTCTTGCATTTCACAGTCACTATCACCATTCTGGTCAGGTGGTCAATAATATATCCTTACTGCTATATTCTTATTATTAATATCCATAGAGATTCTATGGTACAGTTTGGTTCATTTAAGATTTTTACTTCATTTGATTCTTGCTTTCTTTCACATACAGTGTCACTCCCCCACCAGCACGACCTGTTCTGTCCTTCCCATATATTTTGTATATAATACCCTGGTATACTGTGTGCCATTGATTATCCTCATTCCACAAAGTTTCTGTGATGCCTATTATATCAATATCCTCATTTAATATGAGGCACTCTGGTTCACCCATCTAATTATTTAGTCTTCTATCATTTGTAAATAAGCATTTTAAAAACTTGTTACTTTTTAGCTGTCTGCCATTACATGATGTAATTGAATGGGACTCTTTTTCATTTGACTATTTCTCATCAGATCCTACCTGTATTTTATCATCGTCCATCCTCGCCTCCTTACTAGGACATAGAGAATCTCCATTAATAGATCCTCCCCTAAGGGATGTCTCTGTCCAAACCATATGATCCTCCACACCTATTGGCTTTCCCCCAGCCCTTAGTTTAAAAATTGCTCTATGACCTTTTTAATTTTAAGTGCCAGAAATCTGGTTCCATTTTGGTTTAGGTGGTGCCCATCCTTCCTGTATAGACTCACCCTTTCCTAAAATTTTCCCAGTTCCTAATCCATCTAAACCCCTCCTCCCTACACCATCGTCTCATCCACGCTTGAGACCCTGTTGTTCTGCCTGTCTAACTGGACCTGCACATGGAACTGGAAGAGAATGCTACCATGGAGGTCCTGGACTTCCATCGCTTACCTAGCAGCCTAAATTTGGCCTCCCAGACATCTCTCCTATCCTTCCCTATGTCATTGGTACCTACATGTACCACGACCACCAACTCCTCTCCAGCACTACACATACGTTTCTGTCTAGATGTTTCGAGAGATCCACAACCTTCGCACCAGGCAGGCAAGTCACCATGTGGTTCTCCTATGTTTCTAATGATTGAATTCCACATAACTATTATCTGTCCCTTCCTAGTACCTGGAGTTCCCTCCCCCACAGAGGTATCCTCAGTGAGAGAGGACACCACAATATCATCTGAAAGGAAGGTTGCAATTATGGGATCATTTCCCTCTGCTACAGTTGGATGCTCTCCTTCCCTGAGACTTTCATCCTCCTTAACAGCACAGAGGATGTCGGACCAGGGGTGGGACCACTCTACTGTGTCCCAGAAAATATCATCTGTATACCTCTCTGTCTCCCTTAGTTCCTCCAGTTCAGCCACTCTGGGCTCCTAAACCCATCCACGGTCTCTGAGGGCCATGAGTTGCTTGCACTGAATGAACACATATGCCACCTGCCCGTAGCTCAGGTAATCATACATGCTGCATTGGGTGCAATAAACTGGATAGCCCCCACTCTGTTTCTGGACTTCTGCCTGCATTGTCTTCTTATTCCTGCAGCTGGTTCCTTTGTTGATATTTTGTTTTTATCAGGGGATGTTTTGGGCTTTAAGTTTAAAGAATGTTAAGTATGTCTAGCCCCACCCCCCTCACACTCCCTCTGTTAACTCCCGTTAGCTGCTCCTGTTCACTAGCTCCTCTGGTTGCTTAGGAGTGGGCTTTTTAAAGCTCTTTTGTTCCTGAGTACCCCACCCCCTGGTTAAGGGTTGATGGGTGCTAAAGGGCTAAGGGATCAAAGCCTCGTTAAGAAGCTCTCAGCCTTGTCTAGCAGGCTGCTAGGCTCAGCACACGGTCCCCCAAACAAACAGACCACATGGTATATTTCAGTTAAGCAGCAAGCACACCACAACACAAACACACACACTACAGACAACAAACTTTTACCCCAAGGGTCACATAATTGCTCCTCCTTCACCTGGAAAACTCCCTCCCAAAACTACCCTGTTAGCCGCTCCTGTTTGCTAGCTCAAACAGCAGCTCCCCAAACCTCCCTGGCCAGAGCCCTGGTTCTGAGACAATTCAATTAAATGAGACATGAATGGACTCTTTGCAAATAACACGGTGCACATATACATAGTTAATGGTCATGGTGAATGGTGAGTGACAGCATGATATGAAATGCAGGTACGGGGGTTTAGTCTATGCACTTTACAGGTTCATGATATAGTATATTCTCTCAATGGGATAATGGAACATGTTCTTTGGTCAGAGTCCTGCCATTCAGGCCTTTAACTGAGCCAAACAAGCACCTGGACACAAACTTCACAACTAAGCAGAGACCAACACACACAGTTATTATGTGAATATGAAAAGAGAAAATTGAATGTGAAGTCTACTAGACAGGGAATCAGTCTGTGTCATATCTTTTTCTCTCAGTCAGGAAAGAACAAGGCTATTTCTAAATATGGAGACCATGTAAGTAGCCAGATATAATGTTCCTTGTCCAAAAGAGGACAAGAAAAGTTTCACAGACCTGATTTGCTCAGGTTGGCTCTGATGGGACTTAAACATGTACTTACAGTTAAGCATGTACTCGTGCATTTTGCTGAACCAGGGCTTTAGCTCAAGCTGTAATTTGGCATGCTTTTAACTCTGGAGGTCCCTAGTGATGATTGTTCTTACATAAGCTGTTTGAGACAGTAGTTGTCATTTAGTATATATTTGTCCAGAACTAAATAGCACAATAGGGCCCAACCTGGGCTATCACTTTCTTCAGCATCTCATGACCCCAAGGTGATGTGATCTGCCAGTTAGAAGCATGGCCAGATTCCCTGTTTTTCAGCATGGATGTCATGGTGTGACGTTATTGATATAAATGGGGACCATATAGAACATGGGTTGCAACCAAGGTCCTGTAGTGGCACCAAATCTTAGGTAAAGGGGGTCATATAAGGTGTCTAAGACCAGGTTATGGGTTGCTGGTTATGATTATGCTGTCTGTGTGCATGTATCACTTTTAGTTGAAGTTATGTATATTGGCTGTATACTGTCTGTATTTCAAGTTGGTGATGTGCTTCTGGGTGATATCCCAGACAAGCTGGTGTTAGCTCTGCTTAGCCTGCTTGATGGCCCATTAAGGACCATCAGCTACACAATTGACCCATGGAGAGAAGGCAGACACGCCTTGTGACTCAGCATGGTATGCAGAGACTTGTCCATGTGACTGCAGACTCCATTTTGCTGTGATTTTCCACAGTAGGAACAAAGAGGTTCTTACACCTGGAAAAGCCTATATAAGGCTGATGCATCATCTCCATCTTGTCTTCAATCCTACTTCTTACCTCTGGAGGGACTTTGCTACAAACTGAAGCTCTGAACAAAGGACTGAACGACCCATCCCAGTGGGGGATGTACTCCAGAGACTTGATTTGAACCTGCAGTTACTCCAGCACTGCTGCAAGCCTGAACTAAGAACTTTGCCATTACTGTATGTAATTGATTCCATTTAACCAATTCTACCTCTCATCTCTACCTTTTTCCCTTTGTAAATAAACTTTTAGATTTTAGATTCTAAAGGATTGGCAACAGCGTGATTTGTGGGTAAGATCTGATGTGTATATTGATCTGGGTCTGGGGCTTGGTCCTTTGGGATCGAGAGAACCTTTTTCTTTTATTGGGGTGTTGGTTTTCATAACCATTTATCCCCAGGACGAGTGCACTGGTGGTGATACTGGGAGACTGGAGTGTCTAAGGAAATTGCTTGTGTGACTTGTGGTTAGCCAGTGGGGTGAAACCAAAGTCCTTTTTGTCTGGCTGGTTTGGTTTGCCTTAGAGGTGGAAAAACCCCAGCCTAGGGCTGTGACTGCCCTGTTTGAGCAATTGGTCCTGAATTGGCACTCTCAGTTGGGTCCCGCCAGCACCGCATCGTCACACATGGTCTTCAGCACAAAGTAGACTAATCCTTTTTTGAATGCCAGTTGGGTAAAATCCACTAGGTTTCCCCAACTCCAGACACCCTGAGATATCCTACCCTGTTCAGAAAGTCAACACTGGGCCCCACCATTTGAACAACATTACTCTACTATGCCCCTCACTCCCAACCAGCATAACTCTAGAAAGTAAAGGCAAAATTTAACCCATCATTCCCAAGGTGCCACCGATATCTACAACTGAGCTCTGAATGATGCAAGGCATAAATACTTTCAGTGCAATTAGAATCAGTGCAGCACAAGAGTTAGCCTTACCTGAGGGTGTGGCACACAATATTTGTAGGTTTCAGTACAAGCAATAGGTGCCATATAGCTCTGCAAACAAATAGGCTTCAACTAATATGTTTTAATGAGAAAGAAATACTGCACAAAGAACTCTGACTCAGCAGAATTCACACAGTGAACCAGTGCCCTCAATTACTCTCACACTTCTCCAAAACAGGCTTTGCAGCAATTTGTCCATTTACAATGCAGCTACTTCTTATTGTGCATCAGTGCAACCAATAGTTAAACTGTTACAGTTTTTCACCATCCCCTTTATAGGGCACAGAATCTAATAGAGTATTGACAACCATTTTGCTCCAGAGGTGATATTTGCACTGCAACTCTTTGTTGAAGGTCCAGCCAATGAAGCGCGGCTTTAAATTACAGCTGAAGCAGAATAGGAACACCGCTGAATGAAGCTGTCCAGGATTCACACTGAATCATTAATGCATTCTCTGGCTGCCTGGGCTATGTTCCTACCTCAGGGAATGCCATCCACCTTTGGGATGCTAAATCATAATCACCTATATCAGCTCAATATGAGCTCTCATTTTATTTAAAGATTTGGATTTCTTTAAGGAAGGAAGAAAAGTCCAGCCATGCCCCTTCCAAGCTTTGCTTTGAAGTCAGGGATTGATGTATTTGTGGAAGGGCCAGGAGGAAGCTGGGGAAACCTCTCCCCCACATACACTGTGTTCTCTAGCTTTAAACATTCAATAATTTCCCAACCAAGGAATGCATTTGTCTCCTCCTGCCTATATTTTCTGAGCGTGGTTTTCATGATTACTGCTGAATATATTACAATGTATGCTATTTGCCCTGGTTCACAACTCCCAGACATTGTGTAGAGTAGTTTTCTTCTTAAGGATTTCATCAATAACTCTGAGGTTAGGAACCTGGCCCTCAATGTTCCCTGATAAATAGACTTGGACTGATCAGTAATCTGCAGGAAAGAGTGGGAGATTGATTAAAGACATAGATGACACAAAACCTGGGAGGGAGTAGATAATAATGTAGAGGCTATGGCAATGATCTGGATGAATCAGAAGAACTGTCAGAAGAGAAATGAAATGTAACAAATGCAGTGTAGTCTGCACCAGTCACAAAGGCACAGATATAAGTACAAAATGGGAAACCAGTGATTGGACAGCAGCAATACAAGAGGAGACCTTGGAATAATCACTGATGAAAAATTAAATGTAAGTGTTTAATGTAATGCCATAATTAAAAAGGCAAATGTAGTCCTGGGATGTATAAAAAGGAGAATCACATGGAAAATGCCATGACTATGATCAGCTGAAATGCTCAAGCCAGCAGTCTGAGATTAGTACATTGGAAAGACGAGGCCAGGGAGTTCCCTGTTGAAAAGCCTTGACTAAGCTCACTCCCCTCCTCGGTCCAAAAAAGCCTGAGTTTAACCTTCAAGGTATGCTGAAAAGTGAATGTTTATTCAGGCTGGGCAGAGAAGGGAGGGAGTTTGCTTTCTTTTCTGGTTCAGGTGAGAGTTTTGTCACTTTTTATTATGTTTGTATCATTTTTTAATCTATTTGCCTTGGGGAGAGTGCACTGAGGCTTTCATCTTGCAGGCTTCTGTGAGTAGTTACTGCATCAGCTGAGGAAGCTCTTAGAAGGAAGGCAATATGGAAGGTGAGCGTTCAGCTGTTGTAACCTGCACAGGTTGTGCCATGTTTGTCTTTCTTCCACAGGACAGAAGCGACTTTATCTGTACAAAGTGCAAGCTGGTCTCCATATTGGAAGAGAAGGTTCGAGGTCTGGAGAAACAAGTATTGACCCTGCGTTGCATAAGAGAAAATGAAGATTTCCTGGACAGACGTCAGGATATGCTTTTATGTTTTGAAGAATCGGAGCAGGCTGCGCAGAGGGGACAGAGGGACGGTGAAGAAATTTGGCAGCATGTTACCTCCAAAAGAAGAAAGAGGAGCGTCCATTTACCAGCAATGGAAATACAGGTGAGCAACCGTTTTCATGTTCTCTCCACAGGTGCTAATGCAGAGAGTGGACTAGATGATACATCTGAGGGAAGGGAGCAGAAGGAAAATCCACCGATTGGAAGGCATGAGATACACTGTCCTAGAGATGGGGGTTCCACGACCACCACCCCCAAGAGGAGGAGGTGGGTGGTGGTGGTTGGGGACTCCCTCCTCAGGGGGACTGAGTCATTGATCTGCCGCCCCAACCGAGAAAACTGAGTCTCTGCTGCTTGCTAGGAGCTAGGATTCATAATGTGACGGAGAGACTGCCAAGACTCATCAAGCCCTCGGATCGCTACCCCTTCCTGCTTCTCCACGTAGGCACCAATGATACTGCCAAGAATGACCTTGAGTGGATCACTGCAGACTACGTGTCTCTGGGAAGAAGGATAAAGGAGTTTGAGGCGCAAGTGGTGTTCTCGTCCATCCTCCCTGTGCAGGGAAAAGGCCTGGGTAGAGACCATTGAATTGTGGAAGTCAACGAATGGCTATGCAGGTGGTGTCAGAGAGAAGGCTTTGGATTCTTCGACCACGGGATGGTGTTCCAAGAAGGGCTCCACCTAACGAAGAGAGAGAAGAGCATCTTCGCAAGCAGGTTGGCTAACCTAGTGAGGAGAGCTTTAAACTAGGTTCACTGGGAGAAGAAGACCAAAGCCCTGAAGTAAGTGGGGAAATGGGATACCGGGAGGAAGCACGAGCAGGAGAGTGCAAGAGGGGAGGACTCCTGTCTCAGACTGAGAAAGCGGGATAATCAGCAAGTTATCTTAAGTGCCTATACACAAATGCAAGAAGCCTGGGAAACAAGCAGAGAGAACTGGAAGTCCTGTCACAGTCAAGGAACTATGATGTGACTGGAATAACAGAGACTTGGTGGGATAACTCACATGACTGGAGCACTGTCATGGGCAGATATAAACTGTTCAGGAAGGACAGGCAGGGCAGAAAAGGTGGGGGAGTTGCACTGTATGTAAGAGAGGAGTATGACCACTCAGAGCTCCAGTATGAAACTGCAGAAAAACCTGAGAGTCTCTGGATTAAGTTTAGAAGTGTGAGCAACAAGGGTGATGTCGTGGTAGGAGTCTGCTATAGACCACCAGATCAGGGGGATGAGGTGGACGAGGTTTTCTTCCAGCAACCAGCAGAAGTTACTAGATTGCAGACCCTGGTTCTCATGGGAGACTTTAATCACCCTGATATCTGCTGGGAGAGCAATACAGCAGTGCATAGACAATCCAGGAAGTTTTTGGAAAGTGTAGGGGACAATTTCCTGGTGAAAGTGCTGGAGGAACCAACTAGGGGCAGAGCTCTTCTTGACCTGCTGCTCACAAACCGGGAAGAATTAGTAGGGGAAGCAAAAGTGGATGGGAACCTGGGAGGCAGTGATCATATGATGGTCGAGTTCAGGATCCTGACACAAGGAAGAAAAGAGAGCAGCAGAATACACACCCTGGACTTCAGAAAAGCAGACCTTGACTCCCTCAGGGAACTGATGGGCAGGATCCCCTGGGAGAATAACATGAGGGGGAAAGGAGTCCAGGAGAGCTGGGTGTATTTTAAAGAATCTTTATTGAGGTTGCAGGAACAAACCATCCCGATGTGTAGAAAGAATAGTAAATATGGCAGGTGACCAGCTTGGCTTAACAGTGAAATCCTTGCTGATCTTAAACGCAAAAAAGAAGCTTACAAGAAGTGGAAGATTGGACAAATGACCAGGGAGGAGTATAAATATATTGCTCAGGCATGCAGGAGTGAAATCAGGAAGGCCAAATCACACTTGGAGTTGCAGCTAGCAAGAGATGTTAAGAGTAACAAGAAGGGTTTCTTCAGGTATGTTAGCAACAAGAAGAAAGTCAAGGGAAGTGTGGGCCCCTTACTGAACGAGGGAGGCAACCTAGTGACAGAGGATGTGGAAAAAGCTAATGTACTCAATGCTTTTTTTGCCTCTGTCTTCACGAAGAAGGTCAGCTTCCAGACTGCTGCACTGGGCAGCACAGTATGGGGAGGAGGTGACCAGCCTTCTGTGGAGAAAGAAGTGGTTTGGGACTATTTAGAAAAACTGGATGAGCACAAGTCCATGAGGCCGGATGCACTGCATCCGAGGGTGCTAAACGAGTTGGCGGATTTATTGCAGAGCCATTAGCTATTATCTTTGAAAACACATGGCGATTGGGGGAGGTCCCAGATGACTGGAAAAAGGCTAATGTAGTGCCCATCTTTAAAAAAGGGAAGGAGGAGGATCCGGGGAACTACAGGCCAGTCAGCCTCACCTCAGTTTCTGGAAAAATCACGGAGCAGGTCCTCAAGAAATCAATTCTGAAGCACTTAGAGGAGAGGAAAGTGATCAGGAACAGTCAGCATGGATTCACCAAGGGCAAGTCATGCCTTACTAACCTAATTGCCTTCTATGAGGAGATAACTGGATCTGTGGATGAGCACCTAGAGAGATTGGCATATAGATACATTGAAAAAGCTGTAACACAAATGGATGTAAGGAAAGGGTGGGGATATTTCCCCTTTACAAAGTCCCATAGCAGAAGAACTGCAGACATTTCTTGGCACTACTATGGTAAGTGTAACACTGGCAGTACACATTGTAGTCAATGGTTCATGGGTTGGTTTGAAGTCTAGGGTCAGACTCCATTGTGACTCCTCTGATTAAAATTACAGAAGTGGCATGCCAAGTACTTTTGAGTTTTCGATGTGGTGCACCAGGACTCAAAATCCAGGAACCACTACATTATAGAAAGCATAAAGAGAGGCTGGAGTGAGAACAGCTAAAATGATAAACCATCTGAGGCAAAGGACTTTGAAGAGAGATTCAAGGAATCAAAGCTGGGATTTCCAAAAGAGCCTAAGGGATTTTAAGCACCCAACTACCACAGTCATTTGGAGCTGGGTGCCACTGCCTAACTCCCTTAGGCTCCTTTGGAAAACCTAGCATAAATCTGTACAGCCTGCCACAACCAATGCTATGGGGGAAAAATATGATTCTGGCATATATGTGCACAAAAGATACTCCAAAGGGGGGTAGAAGTTGTTTTCTCTAGTTAGCAACAATAAAAATAACAGATTTAATATGAAACAAGAATGATTTGGTTCAAGCCAAATTAGAAGCAATATTTTTAATGGGAAATTTCATTGGGACAATTTAGAAAAGTATCGTTGGCATCAAAATCACTGGACATGTCCAAGTCATGGTTAGATAAAGAACTATGGAAATAGGTCTAGAAATATTGTAAATATCAGATTACTAGAAAACGCAGGGTGTATTCTGCTGTTACTAAAATCAATGGCAAAACTCTGTTAGCTTTCAATGTGTGGTGGATCAAGCCCTGCTGCTTGTCCCTTCCAGCTCTAACAATTGTAAGATACTCATGTACTCTCTTCCTGATGCTGTAAAAATGATTTAAGAATCTGAAGTCACACTCCTAACCCAAAGCCTAGATTACTGAGATTCTGGGAACAGTACTTTGACCATTGATCCTTCATCTGCAGAGTAGCGGTGGGTGAATTTATACACACCAGTAGAGAAAGGGCAGGAGTATCTTTAACTGTGCTCACCAATAGAGCCCTCTGGGATAATTCTGCCCATTCCATCCTCTCCTATTATGCTCATGTTGTCAGTGGACCATCCTCTGAAGAGGCTGACAGATGATATATGGGGAGGCAGACTGAAATGAATGGAAAAATAGTAGCTGGTTAGAAGATGATGAAATAGATAAGGGATGCAACATGACCATCTACCCAGCTTCCTAAATACCATATTGGCAGCAGTTACTTTAAAAGTCAATATCCTGCCTGTTTCCTCTTTCACCTGTCTTTGTCGTCTGCTTTTGCTTCAATTCTTTAAAGTCACTAAGTGAAGAAAACAGAATATGAGTTGTCTTACTTCAGGAAAAATATCCATGCTGTTAACTGCCTGGCTTAGCCTTTGATATAAGGAAATGTGATTATGTAACTACCACTACAGTAAAACTGGATACTGCTGGGCCCAGTGTCCATCTTAATGGCTCAGTAATTCATTTTGCCCCCAGCAATGGAGAGCGTGCTATAAAAAATCCTTATAACTAATAGATGGGAGGTCATAGGCTGCACTTACAGTTACTGGCAAACTGCAATGGCTGAAGCTGTCATCATAATAGTACTTATTGCTTCTAGCTGCATGACTCCCTACGTGCATCCTAATATTTCGGGGGAACAAGTCAAGCAAATGCTTTTGTCCATAAAGCAGATATGATTAATTATTAATATGGCACCAGAAGAGTGAGTAAATGGCACTTTGGACATTTACCAAATGACAGCTCCCTTGCCCAAAAGAGGTTCCTTTCTAAGTTTAGACATCACAGGACAGGTAGTCACAACAAACAATGGAGGAATTGGTGGAAAGGGAGGCAAAGGTTATGAAAATAAGTAATTAATTACTTTGGTTTGTCACAAATCTTATGCATCCTGCATTATATTGGGGCCAAGAGCTTCGGGGGATTTAAAAAAGGGTTAGACAAAATTGTTATGCTGGAAGATGGGCAGTTCCCAGGAAGTGTATCTTAGCACTATGGACAGTCAAACCTAATCGAAGTGAGTGGGCATAATAGTTGCCTTCTATTAGGGTTAAATGACGGAGCAGTTAAATGCTCCTTTGTTTCATGAATACAATGGATACAGCTGAAACAATGGAGACACCACCCAAATCATGACCAGCATAGCAAGGCTGGAGCAGGAGCTGAGTTATGTGGTCCAAGGATTTTCCCTTGGAGTCTGAATGCAAACCCAGAGACTGGGTATTATTTGGTGGAGCTGCATGAGAAGCAGTCAGAACAGAAAGCCAACAAGAAAGTAAACAGAAAGCCAGGAGACAACAAGTGAAGTGAATCATCACTTGGCCTTGAGAGAAAAACCAATGAGAGAGAGAGCGCTTTTGGGGCAGAGTTCTGGCTGGAAATAGGCTTGAAATTATAAGCAAGGAAACTGTTTCTTATTGTTTGATTCCTCTTGTGTTCAGGGAAATAGAACTTTTTGTACAGAATTGCATTCAAGAAATACCTGACTATCATCAGTTTCTCCTCCTGATGGAAACAATCCACAAGGCCCCAAATATAGGCTAACCTCTCAGGCTAACACTATAAATAATGAGAATATCCACATTTACATTAGATAGGATAAATTCATATTAGAAGGGACTTCTGGGGCATATGTTAACCACTAACTGATGGGGTTAAGGAACAAACTTCCCCAGTGAGTGGATTGTTCAATAATTGTTGACGGCAGGCTTTATTACATTTCTTATACTGTCCTCTGAAGCAGCTGGGACTGGCCACTACCAGAGATAGGATACCATACTAGATTATCTGGTCCACTAAGGCAGTTCCTATGTTGCTTGTATTTTCGTGGTTCCATATTTAGCAGTTTTTTAAACACAACTTTAGATTTTGTTTGTGGTTGATGATGAGCTAATGGTGAAGTGTTTTCCTTGCCTCTTTCTCAGTCCCCTTCTTTTTTTTGTAGGCTAGCTCGTAGGAGAAGTGGTAGATGAAGAAGGGTATATGTATGCTGATGGGAGAGAGAGAGCAGATGAGGTCGACTAGCTGTAACAAATCCAGGATTCACAGACAATAAACACAGACACAGTAATGAATTAAGTTTAAATACTTATATGCATGATTTATCCAGCTGGGAAGCTGAGGCTAGAACCCTGGTTCTGCAGCTACACAACAGAGTCCTCTGCCACTTGAACTAAAGAACAACACTTTTAAGTGATGCTAGTAGGAGACATTCTATCCTAGCGGTAGGCCAGCCACTAGAGGCCAGTATGACTGAGCATTCATCACTCTAGTTTGCAAGGGTAGGAAGGAGAAGCCTGGAGGAAAGGAATGAGAGAGGTTAAAAGAAAACCTGGAGGGAGTGGGGCAAACAATATGATCAGTAAAGTTATCGTCAAAAGGAGATGGGACAACAGTAAGCAATTAGTACAATAAGTTTATGGCAATCAATCAATATGCAGTATGGGAAATGGTGCTGCTCAGTACTGTAGGGATGATGGATACCGTATAAAAACCTAAACAGATATATAGGGAGAGTGTGACCCAGGGACCTCTTGGTGCCAACAGGCAGCGGGCACAGGGGATGCATAGGGTTTTACAAGGATCCCCTGGTCAGATATATACATAATAGCTCACCAAAGGGTGGCATGTAAGATCACTACTGGGAGCTAGGACCCCTCTGGCCATGATAATGTACGGATAGTATTTAAGAAGTTACATATCCACACTGAATATTATGTTATGGTCTTGGAGTTAAGGCAGGTGATGTACCTCAGAAATATTCCTTAGGCTAACGGTAGTAGACACCTATCTCCATGTCTAGTCATTTGTGTACTGTATGCCTCACAATGTACCCCTCTTCATATTGAGCCACAAGAATAAACAAACAGGAGGTGGGTGTCCTGTTTATGAATAAAGATAAAGGATTGTTCCAGTATTCCTGGGTGTGCAGAGTGACATACTGGGAAGGCAAGAGGACAGCCTGTTTGTCTCATGTAAAGCAGGTCACAGCCAGCCTGACTATAAAGCTCTGTCAGGGTTTTGGGTGAACAATATTTTGTTAGACATGAGAGTACCTTCTTACCACAGTCTAGGCTGTAGAACGCTTGTTTTGATTTTATTTGCTATGCAATCACCTGTTTCTGATGCTTCTAGTTGCTATTATTTGAATCTCTGTGCTTTGTTAAATAAACTTATACTTGATTTCACCATAAACAGATATCGAAATGCTGTGTGTTAAGTGGGGCAGTGCTCTGAGGTGGAACAGGTAAGCTGGGGTGTGCTGTTTCTTTGGAAGCAGCTACTCAGGGAATGATGCGAATGTCCAGCGGACCAGAGGCTGTACACTCCAGGGGGCTGCTTAGAGGGCTCAAGGGTGGGGGCGTGCCAGTTGCTAGCCTGTAGAGTAACAGTGGGACCTGTGAGGCCTAGAGAGGAGTGCTTGTGTTGCTCGTGGCTGGTGGAGTTGGGGAGCTTCCCCATGGCAGACACAAAGCTTCCCCATGCTAAAGGCAGGTGGTAGTGAGGTGCCTCACAACCCTAGGTGTCCCTTGGAAGCACCGCAGAGAGTCAGTCAAGGAAAGAATGAATGTGGCAGCCCTGGCAATGAGAAATATCACAGCATTAACTACCATGCACATATTTGTTGGGTCCAAGGCTGCTCCTCCACCCTGCTACTTCCCATTGCTGGCAAGCACATACCAACCCCCAAGGTGCAGCGCCCAAACCTTGCAAATGGAAGCTGAGGCCTCCATAAGACCTGAGGCAGGGGAGACCATGCAGCGGAGATATTGTGCCTCTTCTCAGGCAATTCCTGCCTTGTGTGCGCACATTTTTCCTCCCTCTCCCCTATGATTTCTGCTGATACATACAACGGTATATTCTGCTTTCATTAAGCACAAAGCAGTTTTATTTTTAAAAAGTGCTTCTTGTTTATGGTGAACTTGAATGAAATTGCATTAGATAAATGTTGATTTAATTGCCCTTTCAAGCAGTGAAAAGGTAAAATTGACTGGTTTTGCCTCACATATGCTGTATTAAAGAGCATCATTAAATCTGTACAATTTATGCAAGCAAATTTCACTGCTGGAACAGTGGGAGTTAGTTGACATAATGTAATGTCAAACTGTTTGATGAATTACAGTATCAAAAAAGGATACGTTTTTTGTGCCTTGCAAAAACTTCTCAACAAACATAACTGATCCAAGTGCATTGTTTGATCAAGCAATAACAGCACTTTAAGCTACATTTTATACTTTCTTCAAAACAAGCAGTCCGAAAAGAATTGCCTCTCTTGTTAAAAGGCATCTTTAAAAAAAATACTTTTTTTAGTTACAAAGTTGTCTGGTACCTGGATTTTTTCTTACTATGAACATTTAGCAACAAGATTTTAACTGATTAAAAGCCATCCCCTAAAGGTCAGAGATCATAGATTGCAGGATGTGTTGCTTTGATGTCCTGTGGACACATCCTGCACAATGGGCTCTGTGCCAGCTCTTCCTGTCCTCAACAAAAATAAAATGAGAGCATCTGTGGCTTGAACCAATACCTACTGAAGTCAACAGGAGGCTCTCCATTGACTTCAGTGGGCTTTGGATCAGGCCTCTAGCGGACAGAGGAGTGAGGGCCTAATCCTGCCAAGTAAATTGCAGCATGTACACCCACTGACTTCAATTAGTGCTGAGAGCACTCAGCACCTCATGCAGGCACCCAGCACCTTGCAGGAACAGCCTCTTTGCATATGAAGAGAGACTGAAAAGACTGAGACCATGCTCTTCAGAGAAGAGACACAAAAGAGGTGACATGATCAAAGCATACAGCATAGAAAACTGTAGACCTGGCAAGCCTATTTCCTCTCACAAAAGGAGTGAGAGTTGAAGGACAGTAAATTTTAAATTGATACCAGGAAATACCACTTCACATAACACCTAATTAGCCGATAAGATATTGAGGCCAAGCATTTAGCAGGCTTCAGAAAAGATTGGACATTTATAGAGGTAATAAATAATAATGATCCTATGTTTCTTCTTTTTAAAAACAAATATTAAACTAAGTGGCACAGACAATGGACTGAGTCATCTGCTTGACCTGCGTGCTACTAATGTAGATTGATGAAACCCCAAACCACGGAGTACATTTCTCCCATACTTTGGCTTTTCCTTTTCATAATAATAGGTACCTGGCAATTTTCCCTATTCATTTACAAAGCTTGAATACATCAGGATAATATAACACTCAATTGTAGCAATATTTTAACTGAACCTCATCGGCTTCAGGAAGTCAATGGGAATTTTGCTTAACTAAGCAAGGCAGAATTGGCATATTCTCTTATAAAATGTTTTTCTTATGTAAATTTCTTTCTCTTTCCTGTATTCCACCAACAGCTTCAGAAACAGTGGCCTAACGTTACATGAGTAAAAGCTGAGGCTAGAAATTCAGGAAAAGTTAACAGAATAACTAGACTGTGAAATGGAGCACTGGAGGAAGTAATAGACATCCCAAAACTGCAAATATTCATGACCAGGTTAGAGGAGACATTGGTGGGAATATCTAATAAGGAATTCTGCAAATGCTGAAGGTCAAAGTGGCTGACCACGGTGATCTTTTCTGTCTGATTCTACAACAATGCCTAATGATACACACCTTTTAAACAAGATGGGAAGAAAAGATCTTTTGAGTTTGCCTAGTAGGCAGACATTACTTCAGCTGAGGCAAACACTCTGTAAATGTAACCGACAAACACAGTTATCTCAGGTGCTGAGTTTTTTTGCCTTTTATATTTAATGAACATTTGTGGCATCCAAACTTTGTCCAACAGAAGGTCACTTGGGAACAGAAACCAGCAAGACCCAGCCTCCTTCATATTTAATAAGGATGAGAGTTCTGCAAAGACTACAATCCCAGCATGCGGTGCTCAGTTGATCCATGTGGTCTAGAACAGGCTCAATGGGCCATGTCTTTGTATTAATATTGCAGAACTCCATGATTGAGGCTGCACGTTGGCCTACATTGCTCCAAAAGTTGTTCTCCCGTGAACAGTTATTCTTAAAAACCTGTCTCTACAAAATTCTCGGTCTTCTTACATCTGAATGCTTTATAACCTCCATCCATGTGGCAAATGAAAGGTCATGTTATTTAAATTGTTTATAGTTACACATTTTTATCACAGTGCATTTCTTAAATGACTGTGGGTGTTAAACTCTGGAAAGGCTGGAATGTATTGCACTTAATTTGAGAATGTCAGAAGAAAATTAACAAATAGACGTTAAAAAAAAGGTTCATTCACAGGATAAGCTGAGAAACTCATTTGTTTTGCACATGACATACTACAGTTGTGAATGGCAAGCATTTAGGAATTTATAAGGCCTATCATGCCACTGAATTTTTTAACTGTTCAGAAATATTATGAATGCTTCATAAGTCAAGTGAATGCTAAAAGCTTGATGATGAAAAACAACTATTTTGGATCAGAGAGAAAGATACTCTTATGGGTTGGGTAAAACCTTATTTAAACTTGGTGCAGGAGGGAGGGCATAACCTCCATCCTTCATTTAAGACAGTTGTAAGAATCCATTAATCTCCTTTATGGAGCCAGGTAGCACAGACAATAGGAACTTCCATGCAAAACACAAACATCTATGTCACTGCTCACCACAAGCTGACGGAAAGATAGGAAGAATGGTAAGAGGCCAATGTGGCTCCATCAGGAGCAATGTAGTGACCAGAAAATCAAAAAGTAATCCTACAAAAACTGGAAACATGGATGAATTGGTAAGGATGAGTACAAAAGAACAGCACAAGCATGGAGGGACAAAATCTGAAAGGCTAAGGCACAAAAATGAGGCAATAAGAAGCAGTTCTTTAAATACATTAAGAGCGAGAGAAAGATGAAGGAAAGTGTAGGTCCTCTATGTAGCAGGGAAGGAGAGCTAATTGCTGATCAACAGGCTGAGGTGTGTAATGCCTATTTGTAGCAGGCTTCACACAAATAGGTTAATTCTGACCAGAGACTCAGTACAATTAGTGTTAACAACAAAAGGGAAGGAACACAAGCCAAAATAGGGAAATAATAGGTTAAAGAATATTTAGATAACTTGATGCATTCAAGTCAGCAGGGCCTGTTGAAGTTCAACCTAGGGTACTTAAGAAGTTAGCTGAAGCAATCTCAGAACTGTTAGCAATTATCTTCAAGAACTGATGGAGGATAGATGAGTCAAGAGGACTGGAGAAGGACAATCATAGTACCTCTCATTAAAAAGGGGAGGGGGAGGGAAAGGTCCTGGAAATAATAGACCAGTCAGCCTAACTTCAATACCTGGAAAGATACTGGAACAAATTATTAAACAAGCAGTCTGTAAGCACCTAGAGGATAATAGGATTATAAGGAATAGCCAGTATGGATCTGTCAAGAACAAATCATTCCAAACTAATCTAATTTCCTTCCTTGACAGGGTTACTTGCCTAGGGGGGAAGGGGGGAAGAAGTAGATGGGACATATCTTGATATCAGCAAGGCTTTTGACACAGTCTCACATGATGGTCTCATATGCAAACTATGGAAATGTGATGAAATTACTATGAGGTGGGTGCACAACTGGTTGAAAGACTCAAAGTGTAGTTATCAGTGGCACACAGTCAAGTTGGGAGGGTGTATCTAGTGCGGTCCTGCAAGACTCAGTCCTGGGTCTGGTACTATTCAATATTTTCAATAATGACTTGGATGGTGGAGTGGAGACTATTTTATAATATTTATGGAGGACATTCAGCAGCAAGCACTTTGAAGATTCAAAAGATAAAATTCAATAAGACAAATGCAAAGGTCATCACTTAGCAAGGAAAAAAATAAAATGCTCAACCCCAAAATGAGGAATAGCTGGCTAGGTGGTAGTACGGCTGAAAAGGATCTCATTGAATGCGATGCAGATGTGAAAGAGGCTAATATTCTGAGGTATATTATATTCTGAGGTATATTAACAGGAGTATCATATGTAAGATATGGAGGTAATTTTCCTGCTCTACTTGGCACTGGTGAGGTCTCAGGTGGAGTACCATAACCAATTCTGGGTGCCACACATTACGGAAGAGGTGGACAAATTGGAAACAGTCCAAAGAAGAGGAATACAAATTATAAAAAGTATAGAAAACTAGACCTATGAGGAAAGGTTAATAAAAAAAACCTGGGCATGGCTAGTCTTGAGAAAAGAAGACTGAGAGGGGACTTGATAAAACTTCTATTATGTTAAGGCTGTTATAAAGAGGAGGATGATCATTTGTTCTCCATGTTTACTCAAGGTAGGACAAGAAGTAACTTGTTTAATCTGCAGCTAAGGAGATTTAGGTTGGATATTAGGAAAAACTTTCTAACTATAAGGGTAGTTAAACTTTGGAATAGACTTCCAAGGGAAGATTGTGAAATCTCTAGGAGTACTTGTGGCACCCTTAGAGACTAACAGATTTATTGTAGCATAAGCTTTCGTGGGCTACAGCTCACTTCATTTTCCACTACATGCATCCGATGAAGTGAGCTGTAGCCCACAAAAGCGTATGCTACAATAAATTTGTTAGTCTCTAAGGTGCCACAAGTACTCCTGTTCTTTTTGCAGATACAGACTAACACAGCTACTACTCTGGTACCTGTGAAATCTCTATAATTGGAGAATTTTAAGAAGAGGTTGGACAAACACTTGTCACAGATGGTCTGGGTTTACTTGGTCCTGCCTCAGTGCAAGGGGCTGTACTTGATGACTTTCTTCCAGCCCTACATTTCTTTGATTCTATAGACACCACAGAAATGGAACCATGTGGGCAGAGGGATTTTGCTAGGTACTTTTTGACAGAGATATCTGTGTGTGAGAGAACAGCAGACAAAATACGAGAGAAGCATCAGGAAACCAAGGACAAACTCAGAATAAGCTCTGGGAACACAGCCTTTTGGGGGGGGGGGTTTGGACAAAAAAGTTGGAAATGAACTTTTTTGTTTGTTTTACTTGGATTTTAAATTGTTTTGCTTTGGTTTTTGGGCTAAATATTGTCTGGAAATGGGCTTGGAATCACAAGCAAGGAATCTGTCTCCTCTTGTTTATTCCTGCTCTGTTTAGAGAAATAGGACTTGAACGTTCTTTGCAAAAGAACGGGATTGCATCAAAGAAATACCTGACTCCAATATCAATTTCTCCTCCTAAGGGAAACAACCTACTTGACCCTGAATTTTAGTTAACCGCTTGGGTCAAAGAAGGGAAACAATACTACTAAATAGAACTTTGTCTGATTGTGATGAATGATCACTTCAGATTGGAATGACAAAACTGTGTGAGAAGTGTAAACTTTTGTATGACATCATGGGTAAAATTAAGTCCCTGTCAGAGAATTCCATGACACATGACTCTGTGAGGGAATCTGTTTCCACACATTTGTGCAGGGACTGAATTTTCAGGGCTGGAGAATCCACTACAACCGTTGGCTAGTGGTTCCAATTGTTAACTACCCTCACTGTTAAAAATGTGTACCGTACCTTATTTCCCATCTTAATTGTCTAGTTTCAACTTCGAGCCATTGGATCTTGTTATACCATTGTCTGCCAGACTGAAGAGCCTATTATCAAATTTTTGTTCCTCATAAAGGTACTTGTAGACTATGATCAAGTCACCTTTTAATTGTCTCTCTATTAAGCTAAATAGAATTACCTCCTTAAGCCTATCACTATAGGCCATGTTTACTGAGTAAACTTCTCTCCATTTTGACTAGTGACCACTGAGAATGAGTCTCATCTCATCTGTCAGCAGCCACTCCAGAACAGCAACTGACCTGCTTTGAATTTCAGTGCCAGAAAGACTGCAGTCTGGATAAACTTCTGTACTGCTTTGGGGTTTTATACTGAAACACTAGGTGGTAGTATTTTGATTTGTGTTTCAGTTATATTATTAATTTATATTTTAAGACCCACCTTTCTTTAGAGACCTCTTTGAGTCAGTCCTTTGAGTGAGTGCTACAGTTTCACTACTTTTTCATTCAAAATTTTCCCTATTTCATTGTCTCTCCGGAGTGGACTGGAAACCCAATCACCTTCAGTTTCAAGTCATACTTTCAAATCCATGATGTTCACATAGAGTCTTTAAAATTAGACAAAAGGCATTTGCCCACCTCTTGCAATTTGAAATGATAAGTAAGGGACTTTTCTGATCTTCACCTGCTATTCTGAGGCCTACTTATAGCCTCAATGGAATCCTTCTATTAAGAAATGTGGTTTATATTTCATAGTCATTCTCTGTTTGCCAATAGTTTGGAGCTATGAATATTTCTCTACTGTGTGGAACATGGTCTTTGCTGTATCAGCCACCAGTCACTGAAATTCACAAGAGTTCTAAATAACCCACGCTTGCTTTCATTCTTATTCCAGTAGGACGGGACATCAGATCATATATAAGGGTAAGTTCCTTTAAAATAATGCCAATCAAGATGAGATTGGAGTTTTAAAATTTCAGACCCCAGCTCTAATGATGCAACACATATATCCTTGGAGTGGGGAATGGAGGCAGCAGTAGAGAGCTTTTAAATTTCAGTGGCTGCAGTCTAAGAGCTGCAACAGTCATTTTCCTAATAGCAACAACAGCCCGCTCAGTCTTGGCCAGGACCTTGGGAGACCCAGTACGGTGAGAGTCAGCTGTGCTAGTTAGTTCCTTAGAGCCAGGGAGAATGACAGGGTCTATCTGTTTCTGGTAGCAGAACTGAGGCCATATGATTTAAATGCTCACCCTGATAGCCAGGGTGGGTTTTGGTGGGGCCAGGAACAGTGAAGACAAGGGGCAGTGGGGGAGAGAGATCTCAACAGAGAACAGCTGAAGCAGTGTGCCACCTGCCCCCTCTCTTTCTTCCCCCCACCCTTGCCTTCAACATTTGGAGGCTGTTTATTCTCTCTTCCCCCTTCCCACTTCCTCGTGCTACAGGGAGTGGAGAGGAGAGGGTCACATGCTGCTTCTAGGCCCTGGTTTGGGGGACCTGTTACCCCCTCTGCTGCTGTGGGGGTGGTGCTGGACTGTGAGATTGGCTCCTGTTTGGTGGTGGTGAAGCATGAGGGGAGTTGAGCCAACTTACTGTCTGGGTGAGGGAGCTGTTGCGGTGTCCCTCTTTCAGATCCACTCTTCCCTCTCAATCTAGCTGCTGGCTCTCTGGTGATGCTGGGATCTAGGCTGGCCACTAGTTCTGTGGCCTGGGGGGCGGGATTTTTCCCATATAGCAAAATGCCAAACCGCTCTGTGGGCTTTTTCACCTTCCATTCAGCATCCAGGAGGTTTGGATTTGGGGTTTGTTAAAATTGCTGCAACATGGGTAAGTCCCGGTGAAACTGGCGAGTTAGAAAGGGTCTGACTGAGGTTGTGTAAACCCATTGGGCTGCCTGGGTATTAGTCCTGGGCACTGCAATGCACAGTGAGATAGGTACACCTCTACCTGGCTCCCCTCAACTCATCTCTCCCCTATCTCCAGCATGAAGCAGGGGAGTGGGTTAGGACTGTAGCTTCCAGTCAGAGCCCCTTTGCAGGCTTGAGGTTGTAGAGGGAGCACGGCCTTCAGACCCACCTTCAGGTTTATATGGTGCCCACTATGAACTGCACTGGAATGACTCTGCCGGGTACATTGGAGTGGTTACCCCAGTTAGGTAATAATTTATAAATAAAGTTCCAACCTCCACATTTAGCCTTATTATAGAGACTGTGTCTCATTGTTTCCATGTCCATATCAAAATGCTGGCCAAACAATTATCCACAGTTTAATACCACTGAACTGTCAGTAAACTTCAGTAAAACAAAGTTGTGACTGGTAGAGTCATATTTTTAGGGTCCTCTGCAATTGCAGAGACCTTGTTATTATCCTTAGACTTCACGCATCACATTTGAATTCCTCCACAGAGGTTTAGTGTCTTTGCTCTCCCATTGCTTCATCATATTAGATTATAGAATTGGAACAATACATAACTGCTTGTTTATATATCCAGTAACATCTAGGCAATATATCATCCAGGAAAACTGTTTTTCCAGTGATGAATCACCATCTTCACACCATTATACTCTAACCCTCTACGACATTCATTATCACACCATTTTCAAATGCCAGGCTTGTGGATGTGGTAAATAAGAAGGATTAATATAATAGGAAATGTGGTAGTTAAGAGTCTAAGTACAGTTGTTTTTCATGTCTACATGCCAGTGCACATAAAACATATATCTGTGTGCATACATAAACACACAGGCTCCAATCTCTGGTCCAGCCAAGCTCTGTTCTCCCCCATCCAAGGGAGCATTATGTTGTCTACTGAAGTCAACCAGTGTGCTGGCCAGACCCTGCTCCGCAGAATGTCCCCTACATGGAAGAGGGCCAGGAGGAGGTGGAGAAGAACAGTCTGGGTCTACGCCAGCCAGTAATTCCCCCTCAACAGGTTAATGGTCCTTTTGCATTGCCATACGTGTGCAAAGGGAATTGAGCATGGGCCAAGATGTGGCCTAGTACACATAATGCATAAAAATATATTACGTGCAAAAGCCTCAGTCTGTGGTTAAGACAATACTAAGGAAGCAAGAAATTTTAACACATCAGGAAATGCAAATCATTTGATTCCAATAGCAATATTCACTCAGTGAATAGAGTAGGTTAGATAAATGTCTATCAGGGATGGTCTAGACAGTATTTGGTCCTGCCATGAAGGCAGGGGACTGGACTCAATGACTTCTCGAGGTCCCTTCCAGCCCTAGAATCTATGAATCTATGAATATCTATTTATCTGTTTTAGGGTTTTATACTGCCACTCATCACCATAGTGTCTGAAAATCAATAGTATGGAAAATCAGTGGCAATAGTAAAGTCCCTAGTGGACTGCCTGGAGACTCTGGCACTTCTCCCTTTCCTTTTGGGGTCAAAACACTGCTTGGGGAAGGGTTTTGTTTAAGTTTGTTAGTTTGTTTAGCGGGATATTGGTAGGGAGTTGGCAATAGTCGAGGGGGTTTGTATTGTGAGCATCATATATGGTGGGAAGTTTCTCTCAAAGTCCAAGGTTTTGCATTATTTTGTTAAGATGATCAGATTCTGGCTTTGCCTGACGTCCACCCTGGAAGATGTTCCTTAGCTAGACCCCCTTGACAGAGATACTTTGTCCCTAGCTCTAACTTGCTTTGTGATCTGCATTGTTTCAGAGGAGCCCAGCCATTATGGTGGTTCAGAGATCAAAATTCAGTCTTTGGTGTAGCTGGGGCTTGATCCATTAATTTATGTGCTCATAGTAGCCTAAGACATGAAGAAGGTGAGCCACTGCATTCTGTACCAGCTGGAGCCCATGCATCATCTTCACATTCAGATTCAGATCCAATGAGCTGCAGTTATCCACCCTGGAGCTGACAAATACATGGATTACTGTGGTCAGTTCATTGTCCAGGAGAAAAGGACAATTTTTCCTAACAAGCTGGAGGTGAAACAAGGCATTTTTGGAAACTGATGCTAGCTGATCATTCAAGCTTAGTAAGGCGTCAAACAGGAGTCCAAGGTTTGCACCACTTTGACAAATGGGGACTTCAGTGGTAGGTAGAGACAAACTGAGACAATGTTTTGTCCAGGTCTTTGAAGCATTTCCCTTTTCTGACCAGCATCACTTCTGTCTTGCCACAGTTCAGTTTAAACCAGCTGCTCTACTTCCAAGAGTTAATTTCTTGTAGGCATTCTGACATTTTAATAGTGTTGGTGGGTGCATTAGTTGGGAATGAGATATACAGCTGAGTACCATTGGCATACTGTTGGCAGGTAAGCCCATAATGTCTCACTACTTCTCCAAGTGGCCTCATGTAGATATTCATGAGAAGCAGAGAGACTATAGATCCTTGTGGGACCTCGTAGGTGAAGCCCCTTGGGGAGGATGAGCAGTTACCTATCACCACTCTCTGAGCATTGCTAGTTTCTTATTATGGTTTCAGAAAAATTCCCACTGACTTCACTGGGCATTTTGACTACCATAGAACTGCAGGATTAGACACAATGCATATTAAAGTAATATATTTTGTAGTAAAAAAAATGGGCCAAACCTGTAGCTGTCATGCATTGCTATCAGAACCTGAAATTTGTATTTTCTCATTCTTTTGTTTAAATTTGCAACTTGGCTGTATCAATTTTTTTCTCAAAACAGAAAAGAAAAATATGAATTTGCAGTGTTATAAATACGTTTTGCATAACTCCTTGGGCTAAAGCCATCCCTGCTGTGTCCTCATTGACTTAAATCGTATACATTTTGCCCCGTATATTTCAGCTGCAGCAGTCTATAGATATAATAACTCCAGGCAGCAGGATGATATGGCAAGAATGATGTGAGAAACTGATCCTTGATCTTTAATCCAGTTAAAATCCCTGTCTCATCCCCTACAAACTCAGAGCACGATCTGAGTACAGTACAGTAAAATGATGTACTTGGCATCTATCTTGGACCACGCAACAGAAGTAGAAGATGAATGAGTAAAACGGGAAATGGCTCATAGCTAATTTGCAAGGCATACAATGCTGCATGTTATGCCAGAATAACAAATGTGGCTGGCAGGTTGGCATGTGTCTTTGCAGTGACCTGAGTTATGTGAGAGCCGAGGGTTTTTTCCTCTGGGCTAATGGTGAGTGAGCAGCACACTGTGGCTGCGCTCCTTATGGAGCTGGAAGGCAGGTTCAGCAGGCCATTTCTACCATCCAGAGGCAGCCCGCACTGGGTGAAAGAAAGAACAGAGTGGATTTGAGACAGCAGACAAACTTTGCAAAGGCGCCCCAAAAGCAGCCAAGATGTTTTAAAAAATTTTATTCCTAATACCCACTATGATCCTCCATGACTCAAAACTTCATTACCTGGAACCACTGTTTGGAGGTAGCTTCATTCCCCAGCCTGGGCCACTTTTACCAAAGTGATGAAGACAAGATGCAAGCTTCTGAATGACTAAGGGCCCTGAACATTCTAAAGTGTCTGATTCTGCTTTCAGTCACATCAGCAAAAATCTGAAATAGCACACCGAAGTCAGGTGAGTTTGAAGCCAGTGTAAGTGAGATCAGAACTGGGCCCCAAGTTGTTAATAGTAAAACATCAGGGATATGAATGTGGATTGTTGGGTTGAATCCAAGATGCAAACAGGGATTGAGGAGAGCTGTGGTGTGCACATGACATCTCAATTCAGATCTGAGCAAGTTCCTTCCTGAGATTTTTCCCAACAGTCTTATTGGTTTAAAATAAGTCTAAAGGTTTGAGAATAGATAGTTTTAAAATGGCTTGATATTATTTGTACTCCTCTGGTGTCTAAAGGCCATAGCAGAAATCAGGGCCTCATTGTAATAGGTGCTGTAAAAACGTATAGTAAGAGACACTTGTTGGCCCAAAGAGTTGAGATAATCTAGACAGACAAAACAGCAAAGAGTCCTGTGGCACCTTATAGACTAACAGACGTTTTGCAGCATGAGCTTTCGTGGGTGAATACCCACTTCGTCGGATGCAAGTGGTGGAAATTTCCAGGGGCAGGTAAATATAAGCAAGCAAGAAGCAAGCTAGAGATAACAAGGTTAGATCAATCAGGGAGGATGAGGCCCTGTTCTAGCAGTTGAGGTGTGAAAACCAAGGGAGGAGAAACTGGTTCTGTAATTGGCAAGCCATTCACAGTCTTTGTTTAATCCTGAGCTGATGGTGTCAAATTTGCAAATCTGCTTTTACAGAACCAGACTAACACGGCTACCTCTCTGATACTAGACAGACAAAGTGTGTGAAGGGAAACAGAGGCACAGAATGGTGAAGTGATTTGCCCAAAAGTCACACAGCAGGTCAGTAGCCTCCTGAATCTCAATCCAGTGCTCTATCCTCTGGACCATACTTCCTGGCCATGTTAGAAATTAGTAAATCAGGGTAACAAATAAGATGCAACACAAATCAAGTTCTGACTCTGGCTGACAGTTCTAGTCATCTGCAGCAGCTCAGGGACTTGTTTTACATGGTTATAGGGAAAGGATGGATATGCCGAACAGCATCATGAGTTCTTTATTGTTCCCACTGAAACCAGCTGTCTGGGGTGGGCACACTTGCCATGCAGGGAAAAGAAACTGCTATTGCATAAAACTATTTTAATGGCACTAATATATTTTTTTTAATGTTTGAAAAAAGTCACTATTAAACCAGAATGATCAAATTAGTCTATTGTAACTTTAACCCACTATGAAACAGAATATAAAAAAGATAAAGGGACCAAAAGCCTTTCCTTGTGACACAAGGGAGTATGTATGAGAGAGACAAAGAGAGACAGCGTGAAAGAGAGAAGAGAAGAGGGGATAAAGATACTTGAAAAGCTTTTCCTCATGCCTTTTGTTTAAAAGGGAACTGCATGTTTGCATGTGGTTAATTTCTGTCTCTTTGGAGGGGCTTTAAAAGGATTTGTTATTTAAAGTCCCATTGTCAGTTTTTATTGGAAACGCTCTAATTTTGTTATGTGCCAGGATATCATTTGAAAACCCTTTCAACGCTCTTTTGCAAATGTCAATCAAGCTTTAGATTTCTTTCCAGCATCAAGGCCTTCTACAAATAGTCCCCTCCATGGAAGCACTCTGGGGCCAGGAATGAAAGTCTTTGATTCCTAGAAGCTGATACATGGACTGATGGGATAGAGACAGAAATGAGCCTGATGGCAACCTTGTTGCAAGAAGAGACTGTGAATTTTACCCTGGAAATTAGGTTGTACGAGGCAAACCCCTAACATCAAACCAGTTTTGCTTATGCCTTTTACTGCACTTGTTAATGAAGGTCTTATGAGGACAAATAGTTGCCAGCTCATCTTGAAAAAGCAAAGTCTGAGTCATTATAGGACTGGTGTGGACAGTTGCACAATCTTTACCAATATCAGGGTCACAGAACTGCAGCTGTTCTGCTATACAGGCAGAAAAATCTTCGGTGTCATTTTCTGGTGTTTAACCTCAAGTGTGAAATAGCTACTACACTCCAGGGACTGTCCCTTAGGGGTTATGCTGAATTCCTCTGTGATGCAGAGAAATTGAAGATTAATGTGTTGATAAAATTAGAGCAGTGCAGAGGGCAGAAATTCCATTTCATGAAGGATTTCAGGATTTCAGGATTTGTCTTTGTTCCAATTAGCAATTAAACCTGTACATTTTTAAATTCTCCACAACAAGGAAATCATTCTGGGTTGATGGAAACACTTTGTTTTGACAAAACTGTTTAGTTTCCATTTTGTTTTTTATTTTACATGACAATATAAAATACAAAATGAGCAAAAACAGATTTGAGACAGACATTTCAAAACACAAATTGAAATTCTTCATTTCGAAAATGCCAAAATGGGATGCTTTGACATTGTCAGAACTCTGTGTAACCCCCATGTGGAGGTTGCCAGCTCCTGGAACTCCACACTGAACTTGTAGGGGGCCCTACAACTATAATGGCCACCAGAGCCCTCCAATGTCATTTCCTAGGATGTTTAGGGATGGGAACAAAAGGAACTCGAACTCCCACCCCACCCCAGCAAGGGGACAGCCTAACTTTAAGCAGAGAAGGTTTACTTTCAGATTTTCATTTGGAAGCTGAGAAAGAAACAGCACGGTTCAGGGAGTCCCTGCCAAACTCCCACTCCCCCCTAAAGGAGTTTTGCACAGCTGAAAGATCGAGCTGCATAGATCAGGCAGTTCCAGCACTGCCGTGACCAGCATTCAGCCTAGAGACCCCCAATCTGGCAATGGCTACCAAGAGCCAGCCAAAACCCCAGGAGGATCTCAGACCAGGGACCCGTAAGCCTGGTTGGAGTCAGGAGAACACCCTCCCCCATAGAGGGTGAAGAGAAAGTAAAGGGACTTTTATTTAAGTCAGCCAATGCCAGAGTGCTATGACACTTCACTTGAAACCTCAACCTATCAAATATCTTGGGGAGTTGGGGGTTGGAGGGTTGTTGAGTGTTAAGAAGTGGAGAACTAGATTATTTATAAATGTATTAGTTAACCTTAACCCTTCACTTACCCAGAGCCTATTTTCCTGTTCCCTGAAAAGTCACCCCCTTTGTTACAGTATTATTTTAGTTGTGTCATGCCTTTGTTGGGAGTTATTTACTCTACTGTTCCTGTATACGGGGCTTTATGCCCCTTGTCAGCTAGTAATATTAATTTTCTCAAGGGACAGCACCCCTGTGTATATGGCACAGGAAGGATATGCCAGGGCTGGAGGCACCAGGCACCAGAAAAGAACCCAAGTCCCAACCCACATGAGAAGAAGGGAGAAGCCTTTCCAAATACTGGTGATAGCAAGCACCCCGGAGAGAGAAGGGAGGAGACTTAAGCCACAGCTCAGGGGAGGGGCCATATTCAAAATGAAATTTTGGAAAAATCAACATGATTTTGCAACGCATTTTGATATCAATGGCACTGCATTCTCCAATGGAAAATGGTTTCACTGAAGTTTTTCTGACCAGCTCTAGCTGATAGCTATTGATATGTAACTAATTAACATTAGTATTTTTCCTTGTTTTACAACCAAATTAATCAAATAATTACCCTTAATTATTTAATCTGAACAGGCTGCAATCTTCCAAGAAGGTCTTCAAGGCAATTGTTCCTGAGCTGCTGGATGCTGATGTCTGTGGTCTAGAGGCAAATACTCTAGAAGAGATAAAATTGATTACGGACAGATTCGCAGAGTCTGCAGAACAGTATGGGCTGACAATCAATCTGAAAAAGACAGAGGTCAGGGAAACCCTACATGAAAGCAAAACTCAACATCAGCAAGATACAGCTGAATGCTGTTCAGATGTCTGCTAGCTTGGTAATATGTCACTGAGTGATGTTACTATAGACAAGGAGCTGACAAGTCATATCAACAAAGCTAGTTCATCATTTGGCAGACTATCAGGCAGAGTCTGGCAGTGACATGGTATTAAGCTTCAAACCAAGTTAAAAGTCTATAAAGCAATTGTGAGTGTATGAGTGTGAGACCTGGACCTGCTACAGGCATCATGTTAAGCTTCTAGGTATGTTCCATTTACGACATCTGCATTCCATATTCTGTATCAAATGGCCTGATAAAGTTACCAATAATGCGATTCTGGAACGTAGGGGACTGAAGCCATACTTATTGCATCACAGTTATGCAGGGCTGGTCACATGTTGATGTTTGCCATACAGCAACTGCATTGGCATTCTCAAACTGAAAGTGGGCAACCACTCACAAGGCAGCCAGAAGAAACATTTCAAGGACACACTGAAGCATAATGTGAAACAGTGCAACATTGATGTTGACAGCTCAGAGGCATCAGCAACAGATAGATCCCGCTAGCAAGCAGTAGTCAATAATGGGGTCACCTTGTTTGAGATTAACTGTCCGATGGATCTTGAGGCACAGAGGATGAGTCATAAACAATGGCAGATGCAGCAGGCACAGACTGTAATCCCTTCCTCTGCACTGAGCCACCTATGCACTTCCTGCAGAAAGGACTGCCACTTCCACATCGGTCTTTTTAGCCACAACCGTATTCACAAGACATAAAACCATCATCACAAAGGACAACCACAACAATTTGATGTGTCTCAGAATCATCAGTGGGTAGCTGAATCAGGAACAGCTGCAGTCTGAAGCAGGGCTTGGCTAGCATGGAAACGGGGACAGGCTAGAGTAGGAGTAGGCCAAATCTGGAGAGGAAGCAGGAGCAAGGGTCAGCTGGAGCAGGAGTGGAGGCAGCCTGTCAGAACTACTAGGTAATATGAATTCCCCTCAGCCTGGTAGTGACATTGAGCAGACTGGAGACACTGCTTCCCATGTATGCCAGTGGTGTGTGATCTATGTATGCATTGCATGCCCAACTGGCTTTGTGTTGTCCAGTTGGGTCCAGTCTGGAAGACAAGTCCATCTGGCTAGAGATAACCCGTACCTGCTGATAGTGGGGGGGGGGGGGCAGAGTGAGGGAAGTGGCTTCAGCAAATGTTACTGAACGTGTTCAGTCTGTGTGAGCATGCTCAGTACAAGCCAAGCAGCAACTCGGGGTGGGGTGGGTGAACACATGACCCTGTGTGCCCTTCCATGTTGCCTGTACATCTGGCCCCTTAATGTGCATGAGGAACAAAATGATATCCTCCGCCCAGTGGGACCTTGCATGCGCCATACGTGTGAGGTCACACTGCATGGAGGACACCATTTTATAGAACAAAATGATGTCTCCTACACCACATCTCAGGATAAAAGAAAATCTAAACCAGAAATATGGACAGGGGAAGGGTTAGGCAACCAAACAAGAATATTCAGAGTTGGCTGCAGGCAGTGGTCTCAGTGTGAGGACCACTTTGATTTAATGTCTTCACTAATGACCTGCAAGAGGAAATAAGCAGCCCATGAATGACACGGATGATTCTAAATTGGGAGGAGGTGCAACCATAAATCAGGATACCGAAATAATACAAAATTACCTACTGAGATTAGTAACATTGACAGAAAAACAACAAAATGTGTTTCCACTTGGAAATATGCAAATATACCTAAGGAAAAATAATCCAAGTCCCATGTACTCAATGAGAAACTGCTAGTAGAAATTATTGAGAAAGACTTAATGGTAACAGTGGACTGCAAATTATATGGATGTGTAATACAATATAACTAAGAACGCTAATGCAATTTTAGGATATGGTCACTTTGACATGACTCAGAAGAGGCAAGTCTACCCACTATGTAGTTCCAGAACAAACATAGCTGGAATATTACATTCAGTTCTAGTCTGCTACAACAAACTGGAAAAAAGTTCTGAGAAGAGCAACAAAAATGATTAGGTATCTGGAGGGACTGATTTATAAGGGAAGCTTTAAAAAGCTCAATATATATATATAACAAAACTCATGGCAGTACATGCTACAGTGTGTTTATATACTTGAAAGGTGTAGACTCCAAGAAGGAAGAGGCATAATTTAGAGTGATACATGGAGGTATAACTACCAAGTAGGACAAATGGACCCATATTACAAATGTGAAAATGTAGGCTGAATATCAGGAAAAACTTTCAAGAGGTGTTTAGCTGTAGAACAGTCTCCCAAGGGAAATGGAGGGAGTCCAATCACTTATGATTTTTAAAACTTGACTGGGCAAAACACTAGAAAATGTACCAGAGGGAACAATACCACACTGGCAGAGAGATGGAATGGATGATCTAATAGGTCTTTTCCATCTCTAACCTCTATAATTCTGTGGTTTCTCAGTGTACAGCACTGTTACAAAAGGAGTTAAAAAAAATTGAAGGAAAAGTATTAGATGAGTAAAAGCCCACAGAAAACGGTGTTTTGACCTGTCTCTCTTTGTGTCGTAAAAAGGTTGCTTTCACTGCACTGTTTCCTATTAAGAGAGATTTTATCCCCACACCCTTAAAATTTGTCTAACTAGTTTACCTGTTTCCATTTATAAAAGCAGAAAATAGCCACTCAGGAGTAGTGGGGCTTCAGAGAAGGATGCAGCTCTCATGATTTTAAGCAGCACCAAACCGTGGGTCATTCAGAAGAAGAAAACCTTATTACTGGTTGTTGGAGTGGATTTCTTTTTAATAACAATAAAAAATCAGGAAAAGAAAAAGACAGGTGCATACGTATGTGCATATACTTATCGACTGTGCTCTCTTTTCGCATGCCCTGCTTCACTAATGACACAAGCCTCAACATCTGTTTGTCTACATATCCCATAAATATGTCTATGCTCCATATCGCTCCTTATAGGTGGAATACCTCCTCCTGAGCTGGGCTGCAAGTCCACACCCTTCTCTGCATTCAAGTACCTGTTGAAGACATACTTCTACTACGTTGTCTACAGAAGATTAACTAGTTGATACAAGGGCAGCTCTATCTTTACATAAAAATAAAAATATGGTAAAAGTAATACAATCATTCTGAATGATCAGATCGTGACCAATCATCCCCTGAGCACTTTACTTTTATGTTGTAACCATTTCCTCTGCTCTGTCTGTTTGCATTTTTAGTTTAAGTTCTTCAAGGCAGGGACTGTGCCTTCTTTTGTGTTTGTACAGTGCATAGCACATTATGAGGTCTCCTGGAAACAAATAATAATAACATGCATCTGATGAAGTGGGTATTCACCCACGAAAGCTTATGCTTCAATACATCTGTTAATCTTTAAGATGTCACGTGACTCTTTGTTGCCAATAACATAGTGTGTGTGTGTGTGTGTGTGTGAGAGGGCTGGCTCCAGCTTTTTTGCCACCCTAAGTGGTGAAGAAAACAAACAAACCAATTGAGCTGCCACCGAAGTGCCGCCAAAGATGAAGCGAGCGAGTGAAGGACCCGCCGCCGAAGACCGAACCAGAGCAATTGACCTGCCGCCGAAGTCTGAAGTGGAGCGACTGACCTGCCGCCGAAGTGCCGCCAAGACTGAAGTGGAGCAATTGAGTTGCCACCGCTGAAGTGCCGTCGCAGACCCAGACGTGCTGCCCCAACAATGGATGGACGTCCTGCCCCTTTGCTTCCTTCGCTGGTGCCTGGAGCCGGCCCTGGTGTGTGTGTGTGTGTGTACACACACATATGGTACGTCTGATTTTCAGAGAAGCAGAGCACTCACAGGTCCAACTGATTTCAGTGAGACTCGTAAGTGCTCAGCACTGCTGTAAATCGAGCACAGCCATTAAGATTTTCAACTCCCCTGCCCCCAGGGGATTTGGATGACTGATTCCAATTCATCTTTACTGCGAAATGGATGGCTAAACCCCTTAGAGGCTTTGACAGTCTCAGTCAACATATGCATACTGATGGCAGACAGACTGCTATGTTATCCAAGGGAACAGGAAAGCATCATTACTTTTAAAAGCTGTAATAGAAACAGATTTCACATGCAAACGTGTAATACAAGAAGCTAGCATTAACTTCCATCCCATCATGAACTGTCTGTCTTATGATTTTATATTGCTGCCAATCACCGTAGTATCTGAGTGTCCCTAGTGGTTTTCATGGAGTTTCTGGCATTTGTCCTTGTTTGGGAACAAAACTGTGGTTGGGGTAATAATAATTGGAGATATACCAACCTCCTAGAACTGGAAAGGACCTTGAAAGGTCATCAAGTCCAGCCCCCCCTGTCTTCACTAGCAGGACCAAATGCTGATTTTTGCCCCAGACCCCTAAGTGGCCCCCTCAAGGATTGAACTCACAACCCTGGGTTTAAGCAGGCCAATGCTCAAACCACTGAGCCATCTCTCCCCCCTTAGGACCTTCTATCTATTTTTAATTTTGATGTTTTGTATTATTTTATTTGTTGGCTGGAGGGAACAAGGAGTGGTTAGAAAGTTGGGAGTGGAGGGGTTTTTCATATTGTGAGCAACACTTAGGGTGGAAAGACTTCCTCAAAGAGGAAGGTTTTGCAACATTTCCTACCGAGGGTCAGGCTCACAACGCTATCATTCCAGGCTCCGATTTTAAACTACTGTATGTATTTATGACAGTGCCCAAGGGCTTATGTTGGGAGGGCCTTTCAATTAGACATAGATGAAAGTTCTTTACAAACTTTACTAACTGCATAGACTTCAGATATGCAAGAATAGCTTTGCCCATCATTGCAATTCAGCCAGCCCTGCCATGAGAGGCTGCAACTGTTTAACTGTGTACAGCTACACTTCACAGCAATGAATGCCATATCCAGTGGAAACTGATGGGGATAGATAGAATGTAGTTATTCAAGTTAGAACAATGGCCAGGATGCTTTGGCTAATGCCCTAAACCTATAGAAGTGCCTGGGAATATTTAACTCGTAGGAAACTGGCCAGTGCTTAAGGGGATGTCCTCTAAAGCATGGATAATTTCCAGGGCTGAATCAAAACTAACAAGGGATGCACTGTCAAAGAGCAGGAAACTTCTGTGGCTGCTGAGAGGAGGGTAAGGGCACCTGAGGTTGATTTGAGCCCTGATTTGCTCCACTTCTCCTTTGCCAGGGATCAATCCCTCTTGACCTGGCTAGCTCCTTTAGTGGACAGCTGCCTCCTGCAAATGCCAGCTCCTCACCCGAGTTCAGGAAACAGCAGGGGATGGTTGGCAAGCACCTGCAGCAGTATGCACAGGAAGGGATTTCCCAGAAGAGAGCAAGGTGGCCCTTGTGTTGCCTGTGGAAGAGCAGACAGCACATTGTGGGAAGAGTGACGCCCTTTAGATGTCAACAGTGGTGGTGAAGAAAGGACTAGAGAGGAAGGAAGGAAGGAGGAGGAAGGAACTGTACAATAGGGAATCGCTACTAGTGCTGGGGGACAAGGGTCCCAATTTACCTCAGAAATTTACTAAGAAAAAGTAAGATGTGTCTCATGGTCCATGTGGTGAATGACCATAAGGGGTCACCAGGACTTTGGTTGTATGTCTTATCTGAAATTTAGCACCCTCTAGCACCCAGTGCTCCTAAAAAACTGGGTCACTATTGACTCGGGGGGAAGAGAGACACCTACTGACTAAACAACACTACTTCCTGCAGCACCAAGGCTTTTCCCTCCAATGTGTCCCATCTAAATTCTGACTCAGCCCAACTCCGTTCAGCTTGTGAGATCGAACAGCTTCACAGTCTGAGGTAGCCAAAGTGTAGCTTTAAAAGTACGTAGACTGCTTTACATATCCATGTTGCTGATTTTGGTTTTTTTTAACTGTGCCACAACACACATTCAAAAATCAAAGCTTGAACATTTGGTGGGAATGTCATAATTCCTTAGCTCTTTTGATCCATGAAATGATGGTGATGCTCTACGTCAGTTTTGAGCGTGGCTTTGCTAATACAGTTTAAGAGTCTGCTCTTGGGCTCAGAGCTGTAGCCTCAGCTACAGTATAAATGGTGAAGTAAAGGACATGGTAGAAGAGAAAACAATGATAAAGCTGGAATTTTCAGCAACAAAAGAACTACAAAAGACCTTCACTATAGGTTAAGATATCATAGGGACATCTGATCTTTTTTTTTCTTTGTCTAGGAAAGCCAACACACACCCATATACCTATATAGATTAGTCAATGGGAAGTTAAAAATACATTCAAATTTCAATGGCCAGGAAGTTTTAAATATTTACATGCAACCACCTTTCCAATTCAACTGGAAAAGGAAATACACTGATGCCCACATGACCTTTAACATCCTCTTGTTTCCTCTAGTGAGTTGTTGGCCAGTGCACATAAGACTTCCATCCCATTAAGGGGCCATTTTGCAAACAAAACTATAAATCTGAATATACCCTAGTTCCAGGGCCACCCAGAGGATTCAGGGGGCCTGGGGCAAAGCAATTTTGGGGACTCCTTCCATAAAAAAAAAGTTGCAATATTATAGAATACTATATTCTCGTTGGGGCCCCTGTGGGGCCCAGGGCCTGGGGCAAATTGCCCCACTTGCTTCCCTCTCTGGGCGGCCCTGCCTAGTTCTGAATTCAAGAACGCTATGTTTGTGGTTAGTCTGGGTTGGAGTAAGACTCTAGTGTATAATTACCTAGCCCTGGAGTTTTTACTGCTCTTTCTTAACATACTCATTGTTCAACCCCCTTTTCATTTGCTGCTGATTGTTATTGTTCTGCAAAATATCCTGTAGTCAGATTTGTGCTGCTTGACTTTTGGATTCCTGAAATCCCTCCTGTAAAACACAAGAAAAAGAAATCTTGCAAGATCTGAAAGAACAAAAGTAACGAGCTGGTGATTCTGTATTCTGTATACAGTCCTATTGCTTTTATTGACTTCAAGGATATGTTCTCTTTCAGAGAGCAGGACTGTGGTCTTTAAATTAGGATTTCAAGGAACACTGCTCTTATAAATTAATAAAATGTATGAGTCATCGCAATGTTGTGTTTGAGCCAAGATGCAGCTATCAGCCTAGCATAACATTTCAGTATCCGTCCAAAATACAACATTAGCACACTAGTCCTGGGAGGTAAACCATCTGAAGGTTACAACAGGTGCTTCTGTTATAACAGGGGTGATTCTGGTGTTTTATTGATGCCCAGTATGTACAGTGTGTTAGCCTTAGAACAGAGAGAGAGAGAGAGAGCTATAGAACAAAGAGCTTTACAAAGAATATTGGAGTACAGCTGATCAAATACTGTTCAATTAATATAGTCAATGAAGTTCAGAATTTTTTCAAATCAATTATTTAATAACTAAAATCAAACTATTCATCCAGCTACAGAACTGGGCTTCTTGTCTACAAATATGTCTGCAGATAATTTATTCAATGATTTTTTCATGATATTGTTCAATCCCATTTTTTGACAAATATTTTATTTTTCATTCCAGGCCCAGCTTCCCTATGATTTCGTAGAGATTAGCACTATAGTCACTTGAGAGAGAGAGAGAGAGAGAACACTTTAACCTAGTCATTTGTATGCTCAGGAATAGGACTGACGTTTGAAACAATCTGGCGTTTTTGCAACACAATGAACCTGATTGGTAAGTCAAGAGTAAAGGAGGGAAATTAAGTGCGACTGCAGAACTTGATGAAAGATATACAAATATGGGTGCTGTTCACGAGTCGAGAATTACTGTGGGTGTCAATTAACCCCACAGATCACAGGGTTTATTAGGCTGAATTATTTATCCTGAAGATAAAACACTGGAAGAAAGAAAGAAAGATAATTAAACAGCACAGGCTTGCACAGATTTTAGGCAGCAAACCAAGTTTCCGAACAATTTAATTTATTAGGGGCCTAAATTGTACTAGATTATCAAATCAAGTGGAATAGTGGAAGGCAGTGCATTTTACGTTCAGTGCCTAGAATGTAATAAGTGTGTTATTTCATTCATGCCATGTCACAGCTTGAGTTATAAAGAGAAGGGTATGTTTCCTCTGAAGGATAATTTTCCATTTTTTATCCATTTTCAAAGGCTGTCAAACAGCTGTCATGAGCAAAATGTTGCCAGTTTATCACTGAAGCTTGAAACCTGTTAAATGTGAGCATAAAGTGGTGCACTACTTATAGACCCAATACAATGGGAGGAGGCTTAGCTGTTTGAAGTCTGTCTTTGTGGAGATTATAGCTGGGCAGAGAGGGACAACGAGAGAGTTTCTCTTGGGAGAAGACTGACAGATCTGTGTGTTTTCGTGAAATCAGGAGCACGTCTTACACGATGGGCATCAATTAAAAAACACAAGAATTTGGGGAAACTCCCCAAAGAGCATAAATCCTTCCCGAGAGGGGGGGGGGGGTTGGTGTTTTCAAGAGTTTCCATGAAAAATTCATGCAGTGGCTCCATTTGTACAAAAAAGTGTATAATAAATAAATAATCATATTAATCTCACTGCCTCATAAAACAATAGAATATCCATTTTGGCCACTTAGTTTGAAAAGCAGGTCCTGAGTCTGAACACGTGTGAAATTACATCATCCGGAATGAAAAGAAGACAAAAGGTTGCACTGTCTCACTAAAAGAAGCAGCTCACACAGTAGAATCGCTCACAATGTCTGGGAAGTAAGAGGCTGCCATACATATACAGCCAAGAAACTGTACAGAGATGAACACAAAGAGGCAGACGAAACACAGTATGAAAATGGGTGATAAGCAGAGGTTTGCAGCCATCAGGAAGGGGAGAAGAGGAGGCAGCTGCAAAGACAGGAGGCCGGAAAAAATAGACGAATTGGGCTGGAAATATATACAGTAATGATACCGACTGTGAAAGGATTACATGGAACTGCAATTAGCTAGCCATGCTCCACTGCTATTCACTTGTGCCTTTCCCCATTCCCCTCCCCCCTTTTCAAATATTTTCTGTGCAAGAAGAAAGCTAGCTTATTGGTGAAGAGTTATGTATATGGTGCTCAGGTTGAAACAATAGATGAGCTGGTATGGTCTGCTCTTCCCCTCTCCATCATGTGGTCAGACCCAGAGCCCCTTCCCCCAGGGCTGCAGACAGGCCATCCTCCACCATTCAGCTCCCCCCTTTTTTCAGTTGGGAAAACAAAATGGAGATACATGAATAAATGTAACATTTACTAACCTTCAGGGTCAGAATGTTTTTTCTTGTCTGTGGAATTTCTTTATTCCCTTTTTATCTCCTCCCCCTCTCTTTCCCTATATCCCCACACTTTACATGTCTTTTTTCTCCCCCATATTTATTTTCGCACCTCTTTGTTTCCTCTTCCCATCCCCTCTCTCAATTACCTTCCCGTCTCTGCCTGCCCCCCCAACGCCCCTCTCCGATCCCCTGCTAGCTGCTGCACAGCTCGCTTTCCTTACCTCATCTGCCTATCCCTGCCAACCAAGTCTCCTTCACTCTACTCTCTTGCCTCCTCTAGTGCTTTAGGGAAGGCTCCCTGTCATGGGCTTTGGAAGCCAGCCACCCTCCTCCTGAACTGCCCATATGCCAAGGTGGCATCCTGGGGACAGGCCCTTCCATCAGTCAGCCCCATTCCTTGCGGTCTGTGATCCAGCTCCCAGGCACATTGCATATAGGGCCTCTTTCTATCAGCCTGGTAGGTTGCTCTGTTACTGAAAGAGCTAGAACCTAATGGAAGAGCAGCAGTGCTCTCTAGGGAGGCAGATACAGACCATCAATGCCAGTATGTGGCTGCATGAGGGCACAGCTGGAAGTGCCAGTCTGACACACAACCTGTCCAGCGTGAGCTCTAAACTGCAGCCATATCAAAGCATGGTAGAAATATTCATTTTGAAAAAGCAATTAAAAATGAAGGGCTGATGGTTGTTGTTAGCAATATGACACATGTACACAGCGCTTTTCTGCGCCAGTCCTTTACAGGCTATCCCCGATGCACACTGGAATCACTTCACTGCTCCAATGCAGCTACATCTGGGGAGAAGATTGGCAGGCAGGAGCACAAGATGCTGCGTGACAGTGATGGGACTGTTTTACCCAAGGGCACTGGGGCAAGCAGTCACTTTTTATGTAAAATGCTTTGAGGTCTTCAAGTTCCATGTACAGGAGGCAGAACTGCAGTGCACAATTCAGCCCAGATTAGGAGAGTGAAACTCCCATGAATTTGGTCCCTCCTTGGTTTTGAAAGTCTTGTCCAAAAGACCCAAATACAGTAAACTTGATTTATCTATCTCAAAAGGATGAGTCACTCCTGCTAGGATGTGAACCCATCACTCCAGGGAGTCTAATTATCACAAATGTGTACTTAGACCACTAAGCCATTCCCTCCTGCTTTAAATCAACTCTAAAGGAGTCAGTTTTGATCCTAGATGGTTACACAGCACCTATGATAAAGGCAAAGTATTTAACAAAGTCTCTGTAAGTGCAGTGGCTCATTATTCATATTACAGAAGGTTTAAAAGAGTGGACAGTTAAGGAGGTGCACATTGTGTTGTAACAAAGATTACAGTAGCAGCACCGTGAATTGCTTCTCAGCTCCTGTCTCGATTTTCCTTCAGCTACACAAAAGAATAATGGAGCAAAAGGAGGTTAAACAAAATTGTACTTGTTCCAGGCATGTCTCATTCTCAACTGGATGTTTACTTGAAGGAGATTTCATTTCATATAGTTCTAACCCAGGTTAATGGATTACACAGCTGAAGGATCATGACTGTACTGAGATCATCCTGTTCTGTATCTACAGCACGCGTCCCTGAGCCGTGAGGCAGCCTCCCCCAATTTCAGTGTGCGTGTATGTGGTGCTGCCTATACGTGTGTGTGCGTGCACACAGAAAAGGGTGGGGATCCTTAGCTGTCCAGCTGCAGCATATAAGATGAAAGGTTTCTTTGAGAGAGATGGTGCCTGTGCAGCGCATTCTAATGACAGCAGAGAGGGTTTTTTCCACAGCATTTGGTAAACTTATGATGTGTCTGACATTTTTGCACAGTTCAGAAGACACTGTCTCTCATTTGGATTAGAGAAAGTGGAGGGGTAGCCCTAGCCTCATTATAACAAGGCTCCTGGTTGGGAGAAGGCATTTTTCACCCTGTAGAAAGGGTGAGCTGCAAAGAAATTGCATGCTGAATCTTTTCTCAGAGATACCATTGCAATTGATAGACAATACCCTGCCTTTATTTCTCTGGAAGAAAAGAGATTATTTCCCCCATTACCTGAAGGGGACGCAGGCCTCTTACTAACACACACCTCTTAAATGTTAATGGACTGGCCGTGTTTGCAATTTTCTGCTGGAAGGCTGGTTGGCAGGATACCGGCCTGCAGTCATTGAATCATTCCACTGAATCACAGCCATGTTGGCAGGAGCACATTCTGAGGAAGTTTGCAGTACTGTCAAACACCTGCTGTTGCCATTGAACGATATTATGCAAGATCCGAAATTCTATTTATTTAGACCCTCATTTGATTTTTTTTATCCTCTTAAGACACTGAAGCCTCAAGTGACAACAACAATAAAACCCGCTCCCAAGAGCATTATACAATACTTGGCCCAATGCCAATGAGCTTGTTCTTAGAGGATTGTAGCGAGGTGGTGGGATACCCCACGGCCCCGCCAAGGGACGGACCTCCCCTAACACCAACGTGGGCGGAGTCACTGGGTCCTGCGCCCGCCCCTCAGAGGTCACAGCGCAGACCCAGAAGTATAAAAGCTCACCGGCAGAGCTCAGTTGGGAACCAGCTGCCGGAGAGGCCAGATGTCTGCGACCGAGCTCCCTCTGGGGAGATAGAAGGCTGCGGCCGGCCTGAAGTCGCACCAGGCTGGCTGAGCCTACCCCTCGCTCATTACCCCGGGGAGGACTGGCCGAGCCTACCCCTTGCACGTTACCCCAGGGAGGACTGGCCGAGACTACCCCGCTCCAGCTACCCCGAGGAGGAGCCGAGCCTACCATCTGCTACTTACCCAGAGGAACCGATGGTGTTCGAGACCGCCGGCGACGCTACCACGACTCAGGTACCCTACGAGGGGGAGTGTGGAAGTAGCCCGGGGGCAGCCGACCCCAGTTGAGCTGCAACACTGCCAGAGCCTGCGTCCCCCCTACCACACACTCCTTGGGTGGCAGACTCCCCCTTTTCCCTGGCCGGGAGAGGCTAGGACCTCCTGATGTTGAACTGCTGACTCAGTCCCTGCGTAAAGGCCTGAGTCCTAGACTGGTTGTTTGCTGTCCCGCCCTGACCTAGGGCCTGGGCTATTGTTGAACTACTGACTCAGCCCCTGCCTGAGGGCCTGAGTTTCTGACTATTTGCTTGCTGCCCCGCCCTGACCTAGGGCCTGGGCTGCTAACTCACTGCTGACTCTGCCCCTGCCTAAGGGCCTGAGTCCTTGACTGTTTGGGTGCGGCCCGCCCTGACTTAGGGCCTGGGCTGCTCTAGAACTCTTGGCTCAGCCCCAGCTTAAAGGGCCTGAGCCCCTAACCGTGTGTTTGCAGTCCCCCACTAGTGCTGAGCCCCGACTGACAGTGAGCTAGAAGAGGCGGTGGGATACCCCACGGCCCCGCCGAGGGACGGATCTCAGCCGGACACTTCTACACGGATGAAATTCTGCTCTCCTTACTGTGCAAAGATGCCAAGGTGATAGGTGCCATAAAGTACCAAGACAGGCAAGTACTCATGCAAGCGGTGCTACTGAATTCTTAAGGTTACAGGTGCAAGTAAGGCAAGCAGCATTTGGCCAACAGACATTTCATTAATCCCTCTCACTTTTTCTTCTGAAAGTTTTTGTATGTACAAGCGTATGGGAAGATAGGAGAGGAAGCTACCAAATCCATAGAGAGAGGCTGTCACATATCCTGTGATGGACAGTTTTAATCCCTGGTCTGCTAGGACAGTGACTGTTTCACAATGAGCTATCTCATGGACTACCAAAATCAGAAGCCAACCCTATCTGCACCATAGCAGCAGAACATCCCAGCTTTCCAACAATGTATAGCAAGTTTATTCCATTCCTGACAGTTCATGAGATCCTATTAAAATTTATATTTAAATGTATATTTTTTTATGATTATGCTCAGTATGCTTATGTCTCCCATCCCCTAATACATTAAGTTCCACCCTGATTTTAGTGTTCATGATCTCAAAAACTGTTACAGCAAGAACAAATATTGTATACCTATTTAAGGTATTTATGTGGTCCCCCTTACCACAGTACCTGAGTGCCTCACAATCTTGAATGCATTCAACCACCCTTTTAAGGTAGGACAATGCTATTATCCCCATTTTACAAAAGGGGAACTGAGGCACTAAGTGATTTGCCCAAGGTCATAGTGGAAGTCTATGGGAGAGCAGGGAATCAAACCGGTGTCTCGCAAGCTAGCATACTAATCATTGGACTATCCATCACCTGCAAGCTTGCCGCCCCCTTTTTGTGGTGGTATAAAGCAAGGACTTTGAGAGAAATGGCTTTTAAAATTGAGTTGGAATTCAATGGGAAGCGAAGCAAGATGGTAAATCAGAATGAACTCGGAGTCACCCCAATTACTAAATTGTATTGTAAATGTTTTGTTATTGAAGATTAATTATGTAAAACTTTGCAGGAATTTCACACAACTGAAAGAAATGCTAATATTTGTACCTCAGCCATGATTCCTTATCTCAGCAACTTCTGAAAGACTTTTTGAGTCCCAAGCTGCTGGTTTCCTTGTTTCTATGACCACGAGTAGCTACAACTTTCCCAATTGGAGAAAATATTAGACTTAGAAAAATCAAAGATAATGACGCTTATTTAAAGCCATTGGGTCATTGACACTTTTCTTTGTTATGGAAAATGGAAGAAACCGAGAGGATTTGTGTGTGATGTCAGCATGGAATTCAAACGGCTGCTCAGTTTCTGCTGGGAGAGGGAACCAGCTGGAGAACAGGTATGAACTTTGCTGTAAGTTTTGAGAAGCTTTTGAAGTGTTATGTAATTATATTCAACACTTTCAAACCTATTGAAAAAAAGTACGTATTACACTAGGTGACACCTATGCTTTAAGGTTCATTCTTTCATGTCTTTCCAGGAGAGGGTTAGTAAAAATGCTTTCAGGAGAGTAAATGTTTCTATGCACTTGTCCCGGAATAATAATCAGTACAAAAATATTTGATCCCCTAAATCCCACCCGCATCATCACCCAAAAGTCCCAGCACCACCCACCAGGATTTCCTGCTGGCACTCAGGATCAGCACTTACCGTGAACGCATTTGGATGGTGGAGGAGTCATAGCTGTCTTTCTGCATGTCAGGTGGTTGTCTTTCTGTATACTGGAGGAGGGAAGGGAAACAGGCAGAAGTGGAAGCATTTTCATTGCAGGGAGAAGGAGAGCAGTTATGCACTAGAGAGGAGTTATGTCTGCCATGGCTTATTCCTGTAGCTTAGTATCCTGATCATGCCTCAGTAGTCTGCCCTTACAAAGTTATGATTAGTTGGCAACAGAAATAGTTGTATTGTATCCATGGACTATCAGAACTCCAGTGAGCTCAATGACCATAGTTCTCATGTTTACACCTGCCTCCCAGATGAAGCTTCACTGAGAGGAATGTCAATAAAAAGTGAAAAACTTTTAAAGGGTCTGGCTGGTTTGGGACCATTGGTAATGCTCCATGCTGCTGTGTTAGAAACCCAGGTTCAGTTCTTGTCATTAGTGTCTCACACTCTCTGAGCTGGCAGAGGCTTGGAAATATGGAATCCTCCCCAACAGATAATGTAGCTGCTATGGAAATCCTGCCACTTCAAATCATTGGTGAACAGATACAGGATAATACAGCATCTCAGTTTAAATCCTGGATTTAAAGCTGAGCTCCGCTCATTACCAATATTAGGAGCAATATGACATGCAAAGTTTGGATCTGGCACCAAATCAACTTTCCCCAAAGTCTGAGGGCAGTGGGTCAGGGAAATTGGCTCGGATTTAGGATTTCCCTTTTATACACATGTATTCCACAACCCCAGCATGCACTGGGAAATCCAATCCTTGCTGCAGAATTGTGCTCCAAAGCTAAGCTGTCAGTTAGAAATAATATTGTAGCCCTCCTGGTTCTGAAGATAGTCTTGAACACTTGAAATGAATGTAAACGGATGCAGCGTTCTCATCTTAAGACCAGCCCAAGTTGTGAGAGTTGGGAACAGCCTCGTACTCCTCATTGTGTTGTTCACTCTGAAACCAGAGAACCTATAAATGTCACTATTCACTAGAGATCAGTTTGGCAGAAAAATCCAGCTAATAGGTTGATTCCAGAATCCCAAACTGAGTCTCTCGGCTCCACAGGTGCCAAAAACACAGGTTGTATTCCCCCGCCCAACTCCTCCCAGGCAATCTGTATGATACAGTTATATGTTTTCAGTACTAAAATCTACACAAACTGAAAAATGAGAATATTTTTAAAAGTATTAAAATGTCAAATTTAACTTCCAAATAAACAACAGGGGTCACAGTACTGATTGTGTTTTCATTCTGTGTGTCATTCATTTAAAAACCCCAAATCTTCAATTGAAGCTGCCGAGGAATCTACATTCTGTCACAGAGCGCTGCTCAATCAAAGAACCCTGCTGCAATATTTCAGTCCAGCTTGCCAGTGAGTACACAAGGCTTGGTTCTAGAGATGGCCCTGACCTCTGACATTCAGATCCAGATCTCCCCTAAGTCAAAGCTTGTTCCAACCCAAGGCTGTGGTCTGGGTGCATCTCTAATCAGAACCTGCTTTAGTTTTCCCAGGGTCAGCTGCAATGCTTGGCATAGCCCTCCTGGATATTTAGATGACAACTAATGAAGATTTTTATTAGAGTTGAGTCTCGGCTGACTAGGAGGGGGAGAGCTGTTTAGCATCAGATGGGAGAGGCAGTTGCCTCTGGAATAATTTTCAGTGCAGAGCTAAGAGAAAGTTAGTGAGGACACTGTCAGTGTAGGTGCTAATAAGGCCTGCCTGGGGCACAGTGCACAGCTGCACTGGTGCATCCCTTTAAAGGTGACCTTGGCCATTAACATTAACATTTTAGCAGACATTTGACATATTCGATTGTTTTTGTATCGAAAGACACTGCTCTGGGAGATACTTATGCTCAAATCAATGTCTTCAATGCCACTGTCTTCTTGTCCTGCAGTCCCTTGATGTTTGATATTTAAGAAACACATACTACAGGAGCACAAGGTAATGCACTTTCTTATTTAAAGCATGTAATCAATCAGATCACTATGTGTATATACAAACTAATTCAAGGTACAGAGTGCTCACTGTGCAAATTAAAGTGTCTGCCAAAAAAAATAAAATAAAGGCCTTCAGAATAAATCTGAAAAGTACTTATTATTAAATGAATCAACCCGCCGACCATTACTATAATTCACTAGTGCCTTTTATGCTATTTATCATCTTCTGATGTGTAGAACTCACTACAGTTGCCCGCTGCATGGATATCAGCCAAGCTCCTGAGAAGTGCCTAGCACCTGCAATTGCTGTCAACTTCAGTACCTCTCAAGATCAGGACCACAGACAGAGAATATGAGATGGTGTGAGGTGCTATGAGGTTTCTATTGCCACTTGTTTGGGAATTCCTGTAGAACTGCTGCATGCTGCTATCTTATGGTGTATAATGGCTGATCAGGGCTGCAGTTCTCCCCAAATAAGTGGATATAAAATCTTTATAGCAACCCCTATGTGCAGATTTTGTTTATGCCAGACATTTGTCTTATTTTATTTGCTTTGGGACTTTTTAAAAAAAAAGTCTCGCTGTTTCCCCGCTTTGAAGTTCATCAGTTACCATGGAAATAGTGATGTCACTTGTATTGGTGTACAGTAATAATAGGAGAACACACTTACATTTATATAATGTTTTATTAAGCATAAGTGTTTACGTAATAGCTATGGCCACAGATTTGGTATAAATATTATCTTTACATATACATTGCATCTAGTAAACAATTCAACTACACATGGACAGAGGAAATGCAGTTGAGGAGTTTGTACTGTATGCTTCAGGTGCACATATTGTTACAAAGACATTTAACTTTTGCTGTCATGCTAAACATATTTTTATATACCTGCCATCACACTTTCTACCATACCAAGCTGGCTAGGAGACTAGATGACTTGGCCTCAGTAATCCACACTTTGTCACCACCCATCTGGACTGCAGAAACACAATACACCTGAGCATGAAGCCTTCGGTGGGTATGAAACTCTAACTAGTACAGAAGGCCACAGCAAGTCTCCTCAGCAACACAGACTATCAGGAGTATATCAGACCTGTCCTCTACTCTCTAAACTGGCTTCCCATAAAATATCTAGTGAAGTTCAAAGTCTCAGCCCTTATCTTCAACATGCTCCATGGTCTGAGACCAGGATACCTAAAACACTGCCTGAAGCTGAGATGAGGACTGTGATTGACAACTTTGTTCCTCTGGCACAATGGAACACTATGATAAGAGTAAAGCGCATCTGCGCAGGTGACAGAACCTTCTCATGGGCCAATCCAACACTGTGGAATGAACTGCACCAGGAACTCAGGACCAATCCAAACCTCACCGCCTTCTGCTCAAAGTGCAAGGTGCATTTCTTTGCCTTCTCTAATGTAAACACACACACACACAAATGTATAAACTACTAACTCAAAAACACTCCATCATATACACTTCTGTCCTCAGGGAGTGGATGATAAGATGACACATAGGTGCCGACTCTGTGGGTGCTCCGGGGCTGGAGCATCCATGGAAAAAAATGGTGGGTTCTGAGCACCCACCAGCAGCCCCACCAGAACTCTCTCTTCCCCCAGCGCCTCCTGCCTGCCAGCAACTCTGACGATCAGCACCTCCCCCTCCCTCCCAGCGCCTACTGCCTGCCACAGATCAGCTGTTTCACAGTGTCTGGAGGTTCTGGGGGGGGAGGAGCGAGGGCACAGCATGCAAGGGGGAGGGGCGGAGCAGGTGTGGGAAGAAGCAAGCAGGGGTGGAGCCTTAGAGGAAGGGGTGGAGTGGGGGCAGGCTGTGGGCAGAGCCGGGGAAAGCACCCCTGGAAGATTAGAAACTTGGCACCTATAACATGACAGATGTTAGTTATGGCACTTAATGCACTACTGGAAGGTGCTCAGATATTATGGTGATGAGCATGGCATAAGAACCTAGATATAAAATAGAATACCAAATTTCTTACCTGTGTTACTAATAATGCATTAACTTTGAAATAAATTTTAAAATCCCCATTTAGGTGATTTGTGTACTCTTTGCACCTCACTTAACTGAATGATGAAACTAGACTAGTCAGTTTCATTTTGTCTCTGGTACAGTTCACCCTACACCAGCACTGAAGTACTGAAATATTTGGGTTACAGTATTTCAGTATCTCCTCCAATCCCCAGTTCCACTCCACCAGCTATGCCAGCCATGACCTCCAATTTTTCAGCTTCTCACACAACCACTTTATGCTTTCTTCCGCACCACCCTCCTGAATGGCCACTAACCTCTCTTTCAAATCCGTCCTCAACACTTACGTCTGCCATGATGCCTACAAGAAATTATGGGAAAAATGGCTCAGGCAAATGGCAGTTGGGGATAGTTGACACATACACACACACACACACACCCCTATAATCTTGATTCAATATTGTATTCCTTGACACAACCCTTAGGGATGTGGTGTCTCTTTGCAAATTATAAGCTCCGAGGAGGAGGGTCAGTGCCTGCCTGTATGTATGGACAGTGCTCTGGGTGCTAGCATAATAAAACAATCAACCATAATACAAATAATCTAACACTAATAAACAAAAGTCCATTTTCACTGCATTTTTTTTAATGTTATCAAAAAGAATTTCTCTAAATATTAAGGACCAGTTTCTTGACCCCACTACAGCAAAGCAACCAGAAAGCCAACGAAGCCAGCTATCCAGAGAATACTACTTCTGGATGGCCTAGAGTTAGAATGCTATGCCTATTTCTCCCCTTTCCTCTTTCCCCTGATGAAGAGGGTATATCTGGGATTGAAGAGTTGTGGTTGGGAAGTGCCTACATCCACGATTGAGGCTTTAACCAGCACTGCAGAACCAGATTAGTGCTTGGCAATCCCAGGATCAGGGAGCCATGAAAGCAAGTGCACTAGTGTATGAAGGATGATCTAGAAAATAGAGCACTGGATTGAGATTCAGAGAACGCTGGTTAATTTCCTGTCTTAGCCACAGACTTCCTGTGTGACCTTGGGCACGTCACTTAATCTATCCTGTGCCTCAATTCCCCATTCCCCTCCCGATTTCACAGGGGTGTTGTAAGCAGAAAATTAATTTATGAGTGTGAGGTGCTCAGATGCAGTGATGGGGGCCGTATAAATACATAGACAGAACTACCCACCGCTGAAAGGTCATGCGTGTAGAAACAACCCAAAGATCTGATGTTAGGTTTCATAAAAGCTTTTTAGTGAAGGACCTACATTTTGGGTCTAAATAACTGTCGATAGGATTCATATTTTAGAAAAAAAAATCTTATGTTAAAAAATCCTACATGTAATGTTTGAAAAATGTGTCAATTTTCAAAATATTTGCATACATTATGACTGTTAAGTTTCTGGCTTATTCTTAAACACGGGATCTGTTAATTTGATTGCTTTTTGTCAATACACCTAGAGATGATGAATGGCAAGGTACTATTAGAGCGTGGTGAGGCCTGTGAAGTATTTTTCAACATAGTATGAATAAATACCTTTGATTTATTTGACAAGTACTTTCATTTGCATGGCACGCAACTCATATCTTAAAATAGCTTTTTTTATACACCTGAGCAATCAGGCTTCCTGCTGAGAACTAGGCAGAGAGTGAGGGGGCAGAATCCAACCCCACAGCCTGGTGCCAGGTCAGAGGATGGGACAGGTCTGGAACACTGCTATGGCCACTATTTTCCAGCCTGCAACACACTCTTATTGTTGATGCCAGACAAGACAATCTGTTAAAGTTTGCAGCTTGTGCCATAACTAGTATTCCCTGAAAGAGGCTATGGCTGGCCATGCCTCTGGTATTTCACCTTTGTCAACTAGTGCAGCCTCAATCTCTCAAAGTATCGGATCCACAGCCTGAGCTTCCCACTGTCAGGAACCAGACCAACTAGGAACAGCTGCTGGCCAGCTCTGACTAACTGTGCCGCTAGGCAACCAATGAGCCCAGCGGCACTTCCTTAGAACTCACCGAGTGTCCATAGTGGCTTCTGGTTTAGCAATCCTGCTTATAAGTCTGGCCCTCGCTGCAGATCAGTGGCTGCTCAAAGCATCCCATGCCCTCAGCCCCTTCCTGTTTCCTCAGACCATGTCAGCTATTTTTGGTGACCCGCACCACACCTGGATCATTGAAGCTATGCTACAAATGCTACAGCAAGGGCATCAGTTGGCACCCAATACAGAGCTGAATTCCCTTGCCTCTCCACGGACACTGAATGAATGAAATGAGGCCATGCAGCACCATCAGTTTCAGAGTAGGCTAAACAAGGATATAAAGCAGCATTTCTCAAACGGGGATCTGCGGACCCCTGGGGGTCTGCAAGGGCACTCCAGGGGGTTCGTGGGCCCTGCTGATCAACTCCTCCCCCTCCTTCCCTCTCCCCCTCCCAGCAGGGGCCCGGGGCTAAGGCAGGCTTCCTACCTGTCCTGGTTCCGCACGGCTCCCGGAAGCAGCTGCCAGCTCCCTGCAGCCCCTAGGCCCATGGGGGGTCAGGGAGGCTCTGCGCACTGCCCTGACCCGAGTGCCGTCTCCGCAGTTCCCATTGGCTGGGAACTGCAACCAATGGGAGCTGTGGGGGCGGTGCCTGAGATTGCAGGGGCAGTACGCGGAGCCTCACTGGCCACCTATGTGCCTAGGGGCTACAGGGACCTGGCAGACGCTTCCTGGGAGCCAAAGTAAGCGCCTCCGTGACTCCGCACCCCAACCCCCTACCCCAGCCCAGAGTCCCCTCCCACACCCAGACTCCCTCCCGGAGCCCACATCCTGCAATCCCCATCACACCCCAACCCCCTGCCCCAGCCCTAAGCCTGTTCCTGCACCTCAACCTCCTGCTCCAGCCTGGTGAATGTAAGTGAGGGTAAGGAAGAGCGAGCAACAGCGGGAAGGGCTTGGAGCAAGCGGAGGCAGGGCCTCTGAGATGGGGCATGGCCTCGTGAAGGTGCAGAGAAGGGGGTCCCTTAAAAATTAAGTCAAAATGGGGGTCCTCAGGGTGCTAAAGTTTGAGAACTGCTGATATAAAGGATGAACTGACATGTGTCGAGTCCCCGGCCCATCTCAATGACCTGATCACCCCATATATCAGAATTGACAACCACCTTGCTGAGCAGCGCCATGAACATGGTGCAGCCCCTTGAGCCCTGACAACACCCTCGCCTCCCACCCCTCAACAACATACCCTGCTCAAGGACCTGGAACCCATGAATGTCGACCAGGCCCACCCATGCCTGTCGGAGGCTGAGAACAACTGATGCTGAGCTTCGGGCCTGTGTTTGTAGTGTGGGGCAGTGGACAGTTCACCTTGAGATGCCCTGCAAAGATCAGACAAGCTTTGGGGTTCGGAAATGCTAAGCCCCAACCCCAGTAAGGGGGTCCAGGATGGGCCGATGTGTCTCTGTCAGGAACACAGAAACCACCCTTGATGCATCTCCACCTGCCATTGCAGCTCCTACTTCGAATGAGTCCAGTAGTTCACCTGGAGGCTCTGGTCAACCCGAGAGCCTTAGGTAACTTCATGGACCAGCATGTGGCTAACGCCCATAGGATCTCTGCCATGTGTAAGATTCCCTGGATCTGATGGAAACCTTGATGCATCGCTTCTGGCCTCAGGGCTGGTGACTCACCAGGCCACCCCCTTAGGGATCCGGTCCTTACCCTTCAGGGGCATGGGACACTCTTCAGTTCATGTTGATTCAGGCTTTCCACTCTCCAGTCATTCTGGGAACACCCTGGCTCAGTGCCCATGACCCCTGTATCCATTGACCAAAAAGGACACTTTTGCTTCCCGTGCTGCCAATGATTGTGGCTTCCCAAGAGAGAACTGCTATCTTCTGCCACATATGTCATCATTTGGGGAATCCCTGCTGTGAAGGAATGGGCGCATGGAAGTTGGGCACACCCCCAACTGTCTTGCCTGCCACTGCCAAAATACCTCACAAGTACCATAAATTTGCAGATGTATCTGACAAAGGAAATATGGACACCCTGTCCCCACACTGCAAATACACTTGCCCAATTGACCTTCAGCCAAGTATCAAAAGTTCCTTCAGCCACACATACACCCTTTCCAAACCAGAGCACCAGGTCTTTGTGGCTATGTGCAGGAATACCTGCAGAAAGAGTTTATCCAGTAGTCCACCTCTCCAGCAGCAGCCCCAATCTTTGTTAAAAGAAGGATGGCTCCCTGAGGCCCTGTTTTGACTACTGGACCCTCAATAAGGGGCTGGTTCAGAACTGTTACCCGCTTCCCCTCATTCACGAACTCCTAGACCGATTACACTCTACTCAAATTTTTACAAAGTTAGACCTCTGTGGGGCCTATAACCTCCAGATGCGAGAAGGAGATGAATAGAAAAACACCTTCACACCCAGTATGGACATTTTGATTATGTAGTTGTGCCATTCGGGCTATGGAATGCTCCCGTGACCTTCAAGCACTCTATCGATGATATTTCTAGGACATGCTGGATCAGTTCATTATTATTTATCTCTGTGACATTGGTATTTTTTCCGATGAGCAAGTAAAGCATGACCAGCACATACAGAGGGTCTTAGAAAGGTTTTGCCAATGCCACCTGTATGCCAAACCAGAGACATGCCTGTTTGACCAGGATACAGTAGCGGTTCTCAGCTACAGCATCTCTCCTGAAGGGCTGGCCATGGACCCACACAAGGGGACAACCATTATCAACTGGGTGGTATCCTGGGACACCCAGGGATTCCAATGCTTTTTGAGCTTTGCCAATTTGTGTAGATGGTTCATTAAGGGTTTCTCAGGGATGGTCACCCCAGCCACAGCCCTTCTGTGCAAGGAAGCCCATTTTTCTTGGTCCCCAAAGGCACAAGCAGCTTTTGAGTGCCTAACACAGAAATTCATCACAGGCCCCATTTTGGTTCACTCCAATCTGGGCTAGCCATTTATGGCAGAAGTGGATGCCTCAAACTTCATGCTGGGAGCAGTCCTCTCCCAAATGGCAGCCTCCGATGGTCAGCTTCACCCTTGCACTTTTTACCTATGCAAGTTCACCCCAGAGGAGCAAACCTATGACATCCTTGATAAAGAGTTACTGGCCATCCAAGCAGCCTCTCCGGGAGGGTACCAGATTCCTAATTCATGTCCTCACTGACCACAAAATTCTGGAATTCCTGAAGATGGCTTGGTACCTAAATCAGTGACAGGCCCATTGGTCCCACTTCTACACACGATTTGACTTTGTGGTGACCAACTGCCCTGCGACCAGGAATGGGAAGGAAGATGCCAAAAGGGGATTATTGCAAACTTAACCAAGAGACACCATTCAAGATCCTGAAATCACTGTCCATGACCTGCTTCCCAGTGATCCCTTTGCAGTTAAGATCCACCAAGCTCTAGACCAGGGGTGGCCAAACTACGGCCCGCGGGCCACATCCGGCCCGCGGGACTGTCCTGCCCGGCCCCCGAGCTCCTGACCCAGGAGGCTCACCCTTGGCCCCTCCCTTGCTATCCCCCATCCCCCGCAGCCTCAGCTCGCTCGCTCCGCCGCTGGCGCAATGCTCTGGGCAGCGGGGCTGCGAGCTCCTGGGGCAGCGAGCTGTGGAGCCCGGCCTGACCCAGTCTCTGTGCTGCACGGTGGCGGCGGCTGCGTGGCTGTAGCGCCGCCAGCCAGCGGTGCTCCAGGCAGTGTGGTAAGGGGGCAGGGGACAGGGGGGGTTGGATAGAGGGCAGAGGAGTTTGGGGTGGTGGTCAGAGGGTGGTCAGAGGGCGGGGGTGTGGATAGAGCAGAGGTGGGCAAATTACAGACCGCGAGCCACATCTGGCCTGCGGGGCCATCCTGCCCAGCCCCTGAGCTCCCACCTGGCCCCGGCCCCTCCCCGGCTGTCCTTCCTCCCCCGCAGCCTCAGCTTGCTGTGCTGGCAGCGCGGCATCCTGGCTGGCTCCGGGGCTGGGCGGCGCGGTGCAGGGGCAGATTTACAAGTGAACACAGGGTGCCCTGGCAAAGGCCCCCCAACAACAGGGGGACCCAGGGCCGGGCACTCGGGCAACTCAACACTGGCTGCACTGAAATCATATGCAGGCGGGCGGTGCAGATGGCGGGAGCGCAGGGAACGCAGGCGGAGGACTCAGGGGGAGCACTGGGAGGCCACGCAGCCGGCCAGAGAGAAGCGGCCCTTTGAAGGGGAAACCGCCGCTTCTCTCTGGCTGTGCGGCTGCCCCTGCTCCTGTTGAGTCCTCCGCCCATGTTTGCGGGGCCACATTCCGAAAGGGGCTGGGGGGGGAAGATGGATAAGGGGTAGGGTCCTGGAAGGGGGCGGTCTGGGGCAGGGGGTCCTGGAAGGGGTGGTCAGGGGGTGGATGGAGGGGGGTCGGTTGGGGACAAGGAGCAGAGGGGTTGGATGGATTTGGAGGTTCTTAGGGGGGCAGTCAGGGGGCAGGAAGTGGGAGGGGGTGGATAAGGGGTGGGGGGCAGGCTGTTTGGGAGGGGGCACAGTCTTCCCTACCTGGCCCTCCATACTGTTTTGCAACCCCAATGTGGCCCTTGGGCCAAAAAGTTTGCCCACCCCTGCTCTAGGCCATATCCCTCCCAGTCGGTGTTCGTGGGAACCTGAGGAACACATCCATGCCCTAGACCGCCTACATGTCTTCCACCAGGTCTACCCCGAGAAACCTGGCCCAAGGTCTTCTGGGAGGCCACTCTGAAAGCAGGGAGTGCTGTCAGGGACTTAACTGTACTGCTAGGCAACCAAAAACCTTGCTGTACAGCCTTAGAACTCACCGAGTGGCCACAGCCCCTGAGTGGCTGCTGGTTTAGCAGTCCTGTTTAAAAGTCTGGCCCCGACAGCAGATCAACGGCTGCTCAACGCATCCCATGCCCTCAGCTTGCTGACTCTAGTTCCTGTCCCTGCTCCTGCTTGCTCCAGTCCCCGCTCCCCTCTGGCTTCAGACTTCTGGCTTTGACCACCCAGCTCTGCCTCTCGCTTACAACTGTCTGGTTGACTCCCTGGTTCTGGCATTTCTTTCTCTCTCTCCAGTACTGATCCCTAGCTGCACCTCTGGCTCAGAACTCTGGTTCACCCCCTACCAGCTCTGTTATTTGGCTTCTGCCCCTCCGGTACTGCCCCTCTGCTCATTTCCTGGACTTCACCCACCCTGGACCCAGCTCTAACCAGTAGACCGAAATCTCGCTTTCGTCACTAAGGGTACGTCTACACTACGGGATTATTCCGAATTTACATAAACCGGTTTAGCAAAACAGATTATATAAAATCGATTGCGCGTGGCCACACTAAACACATTAAATCGGTGGTGTGCGTCCACGGTCCGAGGCTAGCGTCGATTTCTGGAGCGTTGCACTGTGGGTAGCTATCCCGTAGCTATCCCATAGTTCCCGCAGCCTCCCCCACCCGTTGGAATTTCCAGGTTGAGATCCCAGTGCCAGATGGGGCAAAAATCATTGTCGCGGGTGGTTCTGGGTACAGCCTCACCCCTCCCTCCCTGAAAGTAGCAGACAACCGTTTCGCGCCTTTTTTGCTTGGTGAACTGTGCAGACGCCATAGCACAGCAAGCATGGACCCTGCTCAGCTCAATACCGCAATCGTGGATGTTTTAAACACCTCACGCACTCTCGTGCAGTGTATGGTGAACCAGGACCTTCAAACCGAGGCGAGGAGTAGGCGGATACGGCAGCGCGGCGATGACACTGATGAGGATGTAGACACAGAATTCTCTCAAACCGCGGGCCCCTGCGCTTTGGAGATCCTGATGGTAATGGGGCAGATTCTATCCATTGAACGCCGATTTTGGGCCCGGGAAACAAGCACTGACTGGTGGGACCGCATTGTGTTGCAGGTGTGGGACGATTCCCAGTGGCTGCGAAACTTTCGCATGCGTAAGGGCACTTTCATGGAACTTTGTGACTTGCTTGCCCCTGCCCTGAAACGCCATAATACCAAGATGAGAGCAGCCCTCACAGTAGAGAAGCGAGTGGCGATAGCTTGCAACGCCAGACAGCTACCGGTCAGTCGGGAATCAATTTGGAGTTGGAAAATCTACTGTGGGGGCTGCTGTGATGCAAGTAGCCAAAGCAATCACTAAGCTGCTGCTACGAAAGGTTGTGACTCTGGGAAACGTGCAGGCCTTAGTGGATGGCTTTGCTGCACTGGGATTCCCTAACTGTGGGGGGGCGATAGATGGAACTCATATCCCTATCTTGGCACCAGAGTGCCAGGGCACCCAGTACATAAACCGGAAGGGGTATTTTTCAATGGTGCTGCAAGCACTGGTGGATCACAAGGGATGTTTCACAAACATCCACATGGGATGGCCAGGGAGGGTTCATGACACTCGCGTATTCAGAAGCACTACTCTGTTTAAACGGCTGCAGCAAGGGAATTACTTCCCAGACCAGAAAATAACAGTTGGGGATGTTGAAATGCCTGTCGTTATCCTGGGGGACCCAGCCTACCCCTTGATGCCATGGCTCATGAAGCCATACACAGGCAGCCTGGACAGTGGTCAGGATCTGTTCAATTACAGGCTGAGCAAGTGCAGAATGGTGGTGGAATGTGCATTTGGCCATTTAAAGGCGCGCTGGCGCACATTACTGACTCGCTCAGACCTCAGCCAAACCAATGTCCCCTATGTTATTGCTGCTTGCTGTATTCTCCACAATCTCTGTGAGAGTAAGGGGGAGACCTTTATGGTGGAGTGGGAGGCTGAGGCAAATCACCTGGCCGCTGATTACGCGCAGCCAGACACAGGGAGATTAGAAGAGCACAGCAGGAAGCGGTGCGCATCAGAGAAGCTTTGAAAACGAGCTTCATCAATGGCCAGGGTACAGTGTGACTGCTGTGTTTATTGATGAACACCCAACCCCCTTGATTGACTCATTCCCTGTAAGCAACTCACCCTCCCCCTTCGAGTACAGCTTACTTATGCAAATAAAGTCACTCATTTAAAAATCATGAATTCTTTATTAATTCATTTTAAAAAGAGGGAGAGAAGTAAGGGTGTGGTTTGGGAGGAGGATAGGAGGGATGGAGAAGGCCATTAAAAAAATTTCACAGTAACGACAGCCTTCTGGTTGGGCTGTCCACGGGGGTGGAGTGGGCGGGTGCACGGAGCCTCCCCCCACACGTTCTTACACGTCTGGGTGAGGAGGATGTGGAACATGGTGAGGGTTGAGGGTGGTTATACAGGGGCTGCAGCGGCACTCTGTGATCCTGCTACCGTTCCTGAAGCTCCACCAGACGCCGGAGCATGTCAGTTTGATCACGCAGCAGCCCCAGAGTTGCATCCCGCCACCGCTGATCTTCCTGCCGCCACCGCTGATTTTCCTGCCGGTCTTCCTGCCGCCACCTCTCATCTCGGGTGTCCCTCCTGTCCTCACGTTCACTGGCATCTTTCCTGTAATTTGATACCACATCCTTCCACTCATTCAGATGAGCTCTTTCATTGCGTGTAACTTCCATAATATCCGAGAACATTTCATCTCGCGTCTTCTTTTTCCTCTGCCTTATCTGTGCTAGCCTTTGGGATGGAGGAAGGAGGCTTGAAAAATTTGCAGCTGCATGAGGGAGAGAAATATTTAAAAAGATACATTTTACAGAACAATGGTTATACTCTTTCACAGAGAACAGCATTATTCACCTTACATAGCACATGTGATTTCCCTACAAGGTCGCATTTTTCATCTTAATACTGAGTGCCTGCAGCTCTGGAGTTACAGATCTCACAGACACAGGTCCGGGCATCAGAATTCAGCTTGCATGCGGCCATGGTAAGCCACTGTCTTTCGGCTTCTGTAGTGATTTATCCCTCCCCCCAATGCATGGCTAATACCATGCTAGCTCCCTGCTAATCAACACCCTTCCCACCCCCCCACCCACTGCGTGGCTGGTAGCTTGGGGAAGATCCCCGCTGACCAAACACAAAAAAGATCATCGGCATTTCACTCCTCCCCTCCCCCCTCTTGGCTACGTGCAGGAAAAGATATTTTTTAAGCTGCTGCAGTCCACGAACCCAGTAGGAAAATGGCCATCCTCCTTACTTAAATTCCTGGTTTTTAACCAGGTTATCCTGAACGATATCACTTTGCTGAGGATAACACAGCGAGATAAAGAACGGATGCTTCTTGAATGCCAGCAATCACCGGGACCATACGCTGCTATGCTTTGCCATGCAATGATACCTGATTACTTGCTACATGCATGGCGTGGTAATGTCCTACCATGGTGGGCGGAACAAGGCTGCCTTGCCCAGAAACCTTCTGCAAAGGCTTCTGGAGTACCTACAGGAGCGCTTCATCGAGATGTCCCTGGAGGATTTCCTCTCAATCCCCGGACATGTTAACAAACTTTTCGACGTAACTATACTGTCTGCGAATGCATCCCAAGTCCTCAGGGCAAATCAATCATTAAAAAACGCTTGCTTAAAAAACAATGTTTGCTATTTGCAAAGGTACACTCACCAGAGGTCCCTTCCATGGCGTCATTGTCTGGGATAGTTGCTTGGGAGGGCTGGGAGGAGGGTAATTCCGTCAGGGTGAGAAAAAGCTCCTGGCTGCTGGGGCTCACGGAGTGCTGTGTGCTCTCTGCTAGGTCGTCCTCCTCTTCTTCATCTTCATCTTCCCCGTCTGCATAATCCTCAGACATGGCAGAGATTACAACCCCCACCTCGGAATCCACGGTCAGGGGTGGGGTACTTGTGGCGCAGCCCCCTAAAATTGCATGCAGCTCAGCATAGAAGCGGCATGTTTTTCGACCTGCCCCGGACCTTCCGTTTGCTTCTTTGGTTTTCTGGTAGGCTTGTCTGAGCTCCCTAACTTTCACTCTGCACTGCACTGAGTCCCTGCTGTGGCCTTTATCCGTCATAGCCTTAGAAATTCTTTCAAAGACTTTTTCATTTTGTGTTTTGGAATGCAGTTCTGTTAGCACTGAATCCTCTCCCCATATAGCGATCAGATCCAGTACCTCCCATGCAGTCCATGCTGGGGCTCTTTTTCGATTCTCAGGAGACTGCATTGTTACCTGTGCAGATGAGCTGTGCGTGGTCACCTGTGCTGATGAGCTCTCCACGCTGGGGAAGCAGGAAATGAATTTCAAAAGTTCGCGGGGCTTTTCCTGTCTACCTGGCCAGTGCATCAGAGTTCAGAATGCTGTCCAGAGCGGTCACAGTGGTGCACTGTGGGATACCGCCCGGAGGCCAATACCGTCGATTTGTGGCCACACTAACCCTATTCCAATATGTTAATCCCGATATTAGCGCTACTCCTCTCGTTGGGGAGGAGTACAGAAACCGATTTAAAGAGCCATTAAAATCGATATAAGGTGCCTCCTAGTGTGGACGGGTGTGGCATTAAATCGGTTTTACGCTCCTAAAACCGGTTTAAACACCTAGTGTAGACCAGGCTTAAGCCTGACTGCCCACACCTTGGTCGGCAACACCCATAATGCTGCAGCCAACAGTCCAGCCTCAATTCTGACAGCTGCTCGTAAAAGCTCTCAGGCTTCAGGGCAGAAGTCCATTACTAACTGCCTTGTCTTAGGAAGAAACTTCCCAAAGGGACAGTTTATCCCAAGCTTTTCCATTACAGAGTTTCTTGCACCTTCCTCTGAATCATGGTCTGCTGTATGGCAATTCTGATGTTCCTATGAATGTATACAGCAGGTGGAGATGATATGACAGTTTCAGCTTCTGGTCCACGAGTTACAGAAGAAATCACATAATTCACAAGCAAAATTTAGGATTTTATCCTTAATTCAGTGTGAGAATAAAAGTAGTAGGTCACTACCACCCATTTCATATAGTGCTCATTCTGCAGTGTTTTTAAGGGCCAGATTATGGGCTAGGGTGTGCAGTCATACAGGGGCTTAAGAGGGAGTGGGAATCCTGTCTCTGCATCCCTATGCAGTCTCCCTGGACCTTGACTCTGTATGGTCAGCAGGCACTTGTGCACCCATTATTGTCCACACTCAAGCAGGTAGGCAAGGAGTGGGCAGAGCTCCCTTACCCAGAGTGGAGGTGGGGTTGTACGGGTGGAGGTGGGGTTATACTCTGCTGCTGGTAAAGGCCAGTAACAGATTTTTACACACAATGCAAGGAGGGAAAGGGAACGCATTGCCTTTCTGACCACAATTCTCACAATCCCCAATTCCCTTGTGCCTCTCCTGAACCACTCTTTACACAGGGCTGATTGGAAAACCACAATCTAGCCCTACGCGAATGTCCTTCTCATAATTTTTAACTAATTCCAACATGGAAATTCTGCAGCTAAAAAAGATATTCCTCTCACTGGGAGGGCAGCGAGTTACCAGGAAATCTTTCTAGGCTGGAATTTCATGGCCTGTGTTGTCAGATTGACTGCTAGAGGCATGGTTGAGTTTCAAGAGGCAGACATGCATGTGTGTGATGCCCTCAACAAAGAACACGTTTGACAATCAAAATGTTTTTGGTTTTGAGACAAAGAAAGAGCAGGCACTTCGGAAGGGTAATATTTTTGACAAGCATGCTGGGTCGTGAATGATGAGCTCGTGGGTTAGTGTACTGTAGTGCTCTGACTGCATAGAGAAGGGATTCATAGACTCTGTGGGTATGAATATATTTAGACCACAAATCTGGAAAATAACAGCACTTATCAAGTGAATTTATTTTCAACTACTATAGAACTGGAATATAAACAGATATATATGCATTTTTGCAGTATATTATCTATGGTGCTAGATGCTATGGTGATAGACAAAGACAGATAGCACGAGGACATTGTGTAGCGTGGTATAAAGTTTTACCAGCATGAATGCACCTGAATGAGTGCAGATGAAACCTATATATCACACCATTATGTACACTGTACAGGTACAATTCAGCAAAGCATTCAAGCAGGTGCCTAAGTCCATCCCTATTCAGCAAAGCACATAAGCACCTGCTTAACTTTAAGCATTGAAGTCAGTGGTACTTACGTGTATGCCTAAAGTAAAGGGGCAGGCTATTAACTCAGACTATATGCTACATATTTTACAAGAAAATTATTTTAGGAACATTTTAGAGAGTTTTAAAAAAATGTGTTGGGACCATTTTTTTAATTTCCCTCCACTTGTAAAACCAGATGCCTTCGTTACTAGAAGTCCATCTGTGCAGGGCTTAGAAGGGGAGAAAGATTAAACCCAGGTATCTAAAACCATTTGAAAGACGGCCAAAAATAGCTTTTCCACACATAAAAATGTCATGAATTTAAAGTCCAGTGTCTTGAGAGAATTAAGAGCTAGAAGCAAACCCTGGGTATCTCACTGGAAAGCTGTGAATCTCCCCTTTCCAATGGTATAAAGCTCTCATTTCTAACCTGAAGAATCATGAGTTATTGGATCCCAGAGATGATCCTGATGCACGACTGAACATCGCATACCCTGGGTCCTGCAGCAGGGTAATACTGGTATGTGGGGGGAACGGAGAGTCTACATTTGAACATAAACAAAAAATATTTTAATAGCACATAGGTTTTTCAAAATGGAAGCTCTTTTGAAGCTGTTCAGAGGATGTAATGTTGAAATAAGGCTTGGTCTACACTTGAAAATTATAGCCACATAGCTACATCAGTCAGGGGGTGAAAAAAACCACACCAGTGTAGCTATGCCGACATAACTCCCAGTGTAGACACAGCTATGTTGATGGAAGAGTGCTTCCAATGACATAGCTAATATCATGTGGGATAGGTTGATACACCAACAGAAACACCCCTTCTGTTGGTGTAGGCTGTGTCTAAATAACAGGGCTATGTTGGCATAGCTATGACAACATAGTCTTTGTAGTGTAGACGTATTCTAAGTCCCTTTGGGAGACAAATTTTGATGAAGAGGTCAAAAGAACATGGTCCTGCAATTGATCAGATGGGTATCACCATCATATATCTGAGTGTGTGCCTACATGCATACATACCTATGTATAAACATATGCCCAAATTTCCAATAATAAATGTCAGTGTACGTAATTTTTCTTGACATTTTTATATCCTTATTGTTAGCTCAGCTGAGCATTAAATAGCCCCATGAAAAGATATTGTTATACCACGAGCAGTAAAAGTTAGATATTACACTGTGAAGCTGCAGATGAGTCATTGCTGAAATCAGCAGCTATGCCAATAGCTTTGATTATAGATATATATGAATACATTTTGCTTTCTACTGACACCACTGGAAGGAAGAGTGTAGGACTTGCAGGGCCTTGAAAAAGGAGCTAGGAGAGGAGAGAAGGAAAAGACAGATCCCGGAAGAGGGATTTTAGAAAGGGATGAGGGAACGCAGAAGGGGAAATAAACAGTCTTCTCATTTCCTTCTTTATTTAGTGTGACTTTATAGTTGGATTCAGGATCAGTGTGTTCATTAGAAATGTCCTCACCAGCTTCTCCTTGAGGCCCCTTGGCAGGCTAACTGATTTGGACTTTGAAACTTGTCAGGGTAGTCTGACCCAGGGGGAAATTCCTTCCCAACTCCAACTATGGCAATTAGTTAGGCACCATCACAGTCAATTTAGTACCAGCAACCACTGCCTCTGGAGCTTACCAGCACCTCTACACAATGCCATGGCAACATTCACAGAAGTGCTGTCAGGATAGCAAAGAATGTCAGTGTGGTGACAATGGAAGAAATGAAGAGAGGGGTGATGACTAGGAGCCTGATCAGACTCCCAACTTACTCTAATGGGAACTGGAAACAGTCCTAAATTAAAGAAATTTTGCACCACTCTCAGCTTAGGACAAGAAGCTTCCTGCCTACAGTCCCACAAGAGCATCTGTATGAGCTTCAGCCACTGTAACGTCCATGATATTGGCACAGTAAGTCCAGCCACTGGATGAAATGAAGGGTTCTAATAGCCAGTTTCAGCTACTTCAATGTTGGCTTATCCATTCAGAGACACAACAGTCCAGAGAACTTGCAGGGCTAGAAACAAATGTTTGTGGACAAGAATTCCAAAAAACTCCATTTGTCTTCATTAACAAGGAAGGCGAGGCTAGAAATCTCAGCACTCTCTTGTGTACAGTGGTAATGCCCTTGTCTTAGTGTACCCCAGGCTTGCAATGAATGAGCACAGTATAAACACAGAGACAGATGGTGATTTGAGCCCCTTCCACATGCATTTTTGGAGCAGTACTGTTGTATTAATTTAGATGGACTATACGGACTCAAAGACTTAACAGTCTTAACATGACCACAGCACTGTCCAGTGACAACAGTACCTTCTGCCTTCTTAACGACCGGAGTTGCCATCTTGCCAGGTATAACAGGGTGGCTTGCCATGTGCCAGAGAACCTGGGGTTATGCCAGCGCTGATGACTAGATATAAACCCCGCGAGAGGATTCAGGTGATTGCAATATAAAAGTCAGCAGGAAGCTGCAGGGAAAGGTGTGGTTGAGAGAGTAGCTGAGACTGCCAGAGGCAGGAATCATAGAACCATAGGGTTAGAAGGGATCACAAGGGTCATCTAGAATAACCCTCTGCCAAGATGCAGGATTTGTTGGGTCTCAACCATCCAAGGCAGATGGCTATCCAGCCTCCTTTTGAAAACCTCCAGTAAAGGAGCTTCCACAACCTCCTTAGGCAGTCTGTTTCATTGTCCTACTGTTCTTACAGTTAGGAAGGACTCTCCCCCCTTAATCTCCTCTTTTCCAAACTAAACATACCCAATTCCTTCAGTTGTTCCTCATATGGCTTGCATCCCATCCCTTTGATCATCTTTGTAGCTTGTCTCTGGATCTTTTCCAGTTTCTCCACATCCTTTCTATACATTGGTGACCAAAATTGGACACAATACTCCAGCTGAGGAATGCCTGTTATCACTTTCAGGTGATGTAAATAAGAAGCGGGCAGCATAATCTCCCGTAAATATAAACAAACTTGTTTGTCTTAGTGATTGGCTGAACAAGAAGTAGGACTGAGTGAACTTGTAGGCTCTAAAGTTTTACATTGGTTTGTTTTTGAGTGCAGTTATGTAACAAAAAATATCTACATTTGTAAGTTGCACTTTCATGATAAAGAAATTGCATTATGGTATTTGTATGAGATGCATTGAAAAATACTATTTCTTTTGTTTATCACTTTTATAGGGCAAATATTTGGAATAAAAAATAATAATATGCATATGTGCTGGAACTATGGCTGTAGCATCCCCTGACTTGAAGTGATTTCCATTATTTATAGGCTTTACAATTTGGTTCAATGGCTCACAGCACCCCCACTATAAAAATTGTTCCAGCACGCCTTATAATACAAAGTGAGCACTATACACATTGTATTGTGTGTTGTAATTGAAATCAATAGATTTGAAAAATGTAGAAAAACATCAAAAATATTTAATAAATTTCAATTGGTATTCTATTGTTTAGCAGTGCGATTAAAACCATGATTAATCACAATTATTTTTTTAAATCGCAATTAATTTTTTTAGTTAATCGCATGAGTTAACTGCGATTAATCATCAGTCCTACTTCTTTTTTTGTAACGGCATCACATTGCTGATTCATGTTGAGATTGTGATCCACCACAACTCCCAGATCCCTATCAGCAGTGCTGCTGCCAAGCTAATTATCCCCCATTTTGTATTTGTGCATTTGGTTTTTCTTCCTTAAGTGTGGCACCTTACATTTGTCTTTGTTGAATTTCATTTTGTTGTCTATAACTCAGTTCTCCAATTTATCAAGATCCCTCAGAATTTTAGCTCTATCCTCTGAAGTGTTGGCAATCCCTCCCCCAGCTTTGCATCATCTGCAAACTTGATCAGTACGCTCTCTATTCCTACATCCAGATCATTAATAAAGGATCCAGAACACTGGATCCAGAACAGATCCCTGTGGAACCCCACTTGAGACCTCCCTCAAATCTGACATCATTCCATTAATAGTTACTCTTTGTTTGTGGTTAACTAATTATATATCCACCTAATAGCAGTCCTGCCAAGCTCGCATTTCTCCAGTTTACTTATCAGAATGTCATGTGGGACTGTGTCAAAAGCCTTGCTGAAGTCCAGGTATATTATATCCACTGTATTCTCCCTAGCCACCTAACCAGTTACCCTGTCAAAGAAGGAAATCAAACTGGTTTGGCATGATTTGTTCTTGGTAAATCCATGCTGGCAGCTAGTGATTATCCCTTCATTCTCCAGATATTTGCAAATTGTTTGTTTTATAATGGCTCTGTGCTTCCCAGATATTGAAGTTTAGGCTGACTGGTTTATAGTTCCCTGGCTCCCTCTTTTCCCCCCTTTTCAAGATGGGCACTACATTAGCCCTTTTCCAGTCTTCTGGGACCTCTCCTGTTGTCCATGTGTAGGGCCCTACCAAATTCACATTCCATTTTGGTCAATTTCACAGTCATAGGATTTTAAAAATCATAAATTTCATGATTTCAGTTATTTAAACCTGAAATTTCACAGTGTTGTAATTGTAGGGGTCCTGACTCCAAAAGTAGTTGTGTGTGGGGGGGGGTCACAAGGTTATTGTAGGGGGGGACGTGGTAGTGCTACCCATATTTCTGTGCTGCTGCTGGCAGAGGTGCTGCCTTAGAGCTAGGTGGCTAGAGAGCGGTGGCTGCTGGCCAGAAGTCCAGCTCTGAAGGCAGAACCACTGCCAACAGCAGTGCCGAAGTAAGGGTGGCATGGTATGGTATTGCCATCCTTAGTTCTGCGCTGCTGCTGGAGGGGTACTTCCTTCAGAGTTGGGTGCCCGGTCAACAGCCGCCCAGCTCTGAAGGCAGCACAGACGTAAGAATGGTAATACTGCAACTACCTAAAATAACCTTGAACCCCCCATAATCCCCTTTTGGGTCAGGACCCCCAGTTTGAGAAACGCTCATCTCCCCCATGAAATCTGGTCTTTTGTGTGATTTTACCCTATACCAGAGATGGGCAAACTACCACATCCGGCCCGCGAGACTCTCCTGCTCGGCCCCTGAGCTCCCGGCCAGGGAGTCTAATCCCTGGCCCCTTCCACGCTGTCCTCCCTCACCTGCAGCCATGCCGCCGCACAGGCAGTGCTCTGGCCCGCCACTCCCGCTGGGCAGCGTGGGGAGCACAACTGGCTCTGGCCAGGTGTTGTGGTTGAAAGCTCCTGCTGCTGGTAAGGGGGTGAGGAGCGGGGGCTCCTGGGAGGCAGTCAGGGAGGAGGGGACAGCTGGATGGGGCGGAGGTTCTGGGGGGTCAGTCAGAGGATGGGGAACAGGGAGGGTTGGGTGTGGGAATCCCAGAGGGGCTGTCAGGGGGCAGGGGTGTGGATAGGGGTCGGGGCAGTCAGGGGACAGGGAGCAAGGGGTGTTGGATGGGTTGGGAGTTCTGAGGGGGGCAGTCAGGGGGCGGGAAGTGGGAGGGGGCAGCTAGGGGGCGTGGATCAGGCTGTTTGGGGAGGCACAGCCTTCCCTACCCAGCCCTCCATACAGTTGCACAACCTCAATGTGGCCCTCGGGCCAAAAAGTTTGCCCATCCCTGCCCTATACTATACTGATTTCACGGGAGGGAGACCAGATTTCAAGGTCCGTGATGTGTTTTTCCTGGCTGTGAATTTGGTAGAACCCTATCCATGAGCTTGCAAATATTATTGCCAGTGGCTCCAAGATTTCTTCAGCTAATCCCTTCATTACCCTCAGGTGAAAGCATCCAGCACTGATGATTTGAATTCATTCAACCTGGTCAAAAAATCTCTGACATGTTCTTTACTGATATCGATCTGCATCCCTTCCCCTTTATTGTTTATGGTAACTTCTCTAGTCATCCAGTCACATGTTATTTTATGTGAGACAACTGAAGCAAAGTAGGCGTTGAGCAGCTCAGCTTTCCTATCACCTTTCTTTACCAGCTCACCTTCTCCAGTAGCAGCCTATTCACACCGTCCTTGATCTTTCTTTTTTGTCTGACATGTTTGAAGAACCTCTTCTTGTTGTCTCTAACATTCCTTGCCAGCTGTAACTCATTCTTTGCCTTGGCTTTCCTGATTTTGTCCCTACACACTCATGCTATCTCATGTATACTTCCCTGGTGACATGACTCTCCTTCCATTTCCTGTATGTATCCCTTTTGGGTTTTAGATAGCTAAAAAGCCTCTTGTGCAGCCACATTGGCCTCCTGTGGCTCTTCTTATCTTCCTTCTGCATCAGAAGGAAGATGTTGAGTCTCTAGTGTTACATCTTTTAGGAACTGCCAGCCCCTTCAACTCCTTTTTGTCCTAATTGGTAGGACCTTGCCTACTATTTCTCTGAGTCAGTTGAAATCCACCTTTCTGAAGTTCAGTGTCCTTGTTTTGCTGTTCTCATGCCTGGCAGTAAGCTGGGGAGTCTTAGGAAACTGCAGCTATGCCTGTAGACACTGCAGGGAGTAGTAATAAGACTCCTGCAGGACCCTGTGTCAGCGGAGGAAGGCACCAGCTGAGAAAGCCTACTGAGAAGGAAAACTCCAGGCAGCAGCTACTTGGAAGCAGATGGACAGACAGACCCTTAGGGCGGAGAGGCTGTGCCCAGCTGAAACTGGGATAAACACTTTGAAATTTGTGTTTGGTTTTGTTATTTCGGTCTACTGGCAGAGGGACACTGAATTGGGCTTGGAGGGCCAGTCTGTACCCAGAGGACTAAATAAATGGGACCCCTTGTGGGGATTGTTGAATTACCTGTGACTGAGAGATCTTCAAGAGCCCTGAAGAAGGGGAAACAAAGTAAGTGGTCACTGTCCTACAACAGGGTTTCCAGCATTACCGTGAGACATGGCTACTTCCTTTACAATTTGTACTCAAGAACCGTTCAGCCCCTGCTCTAGAGTCTCCTTTGACAAAAGCTAAGTGAATGGGCAGCAAGATGACAGATGACAAGAGCAAGGTAATGCCCGCTGAAAGAAATAATTTGAACTACTCATACAAGCTGCTGGATTCTAAATTACCTGTAAGTACACAGGAAAAGACCCAGACATCGCAGTGAAAATCTCTCCTGCATGTGCAGTTGCATCAAAAAAGCAATCCAAATGTTAGATTGTAAAGGCAGTGGGATAGAAAATCATACTGATAATATTACACGTTCTATTATATAAATGGATGGTGCACCCTTATCTGGAATGCTGTGTTCAGTTCAGGTCAACTCAGCTCTAAAAAGTTATAGCAAAAAAATAGACAGGGCCTGGGGAGAAACGACTAAAATAATGAAAAGAATGGAAAAACTATCATCTGAAGAGAGATTGAGAAGTAGGCTACGTCATGGTTACAGGACTAGCAGCACTTTTGACCCCTCTCTGCTCTCTGAGTGCACTCCCTTAAGGACCCTCTAGGTACTAGCCCCCTGAATCATCTTTACCTCTCTCAAGGTAGAACCCTGTAATTCTCTCATTTTCAGACAGGGACCTGGGCTCTGGTGCAACCTGTGGTTTAACCATGCTTACCCACAAGGCCCAACTGGGTTTGGTGTCTGCAAGTATTTCTTGCAGAAGTTTGTGACTAGTGGCTCATACTGGTGATTAGAGAGCCTTCTCGGAGCAGAGTGTCATTTAATCTTAAACATAGGCACAAAGCATAAGACAAAAAGAGAAAAAACTATAAAAGCGCTACGTGCGTGCCTGTCTTACCCTAAGCCCTGTGGTAATGGGCCAGGCAGGTTTTGCTTCTTCCACCCCTCCAGCAGTCTGTTTCTATGTTGGTCTTTCCCAGGAAACAGCCCTCTGACAACTGCCTGCTCCACCATCTCTCTAGAGAGTGATATTTTTTTTAACTGTGTGTAGTGTGCTTTAGATCTTTTGGTTCGTAACTGGCTGGAACCTGCAAGTAGCGTCATCCAAGTGAATAGCTCAGGCATTGTTGTCTCTTAGTGACTTCCACTGTGTATACCAGGAAGTTGCTTGCCTGGAGTCATGGTGTTGCCTTCCTACAAGTTTCCTAACAGCCAAGCTATTAAACTAAACCAACACATGCCTACAGCATACATTCCAATGAAGCCACACCGTAACTATTCCAACTGCTAGCTCACATGGGCCCTAGGATCTCTCCTGAGACCTGGGAGACCCAGCTTTGACTCCCTGCTCTCTCCAGGACTGCCTGGGTGACCCTGAGCAAGTCTCTTTGTGCCTCAATTCTTCATCAATGAAATGAGGATAACAATGCTTCCCTACATCACCGGGGTGCTGTGAGGACATTCATAACCGTGAGGAGCTCAGGTACTATGGTAATTGGGGCCATAGCGGTTGAAAAGATTTGTTGTTCAAGTGGGAGAAATGAAGGTGTATGACAAAGGTACATGAAACGATGAGTGGTATAGAGAAGGGAACCTGAGTACTCCACTTATTGCTGGTGGCAACTAGTGATTCCCATTTTGTAGGAAATTCTGACATTTTAAATTTGCTTTCAGTCCAATTTGGAACAAACAACTATTTTCTAAATTTCCCATGAAAGGGAATTTTTGAAATTTTTTGGTTTGGGATTTTTTTTTCAGAACTTTGAAACATTTTGGATTTTTGAAATATCTATTTTTTTTCACATTATTTCATGACACGTCAGTAGTAGTAGGGCATAATATGCTATAGAACTACTGACGTCATAATATGACAGTGTTTCAATTATTTTTATTTTATTTTAAAAATCATTAAGAACAGCTAGTATTTAATGCTGATTGAACAACTTACCTTCTTTTCTAGATCAAAGTGTCTCCTGTTTGTATTGTAATAAAACAAGATGACATGTTGATACATGTGATATGTATGATACATTAAAAAAATTCTACAGGAATTTTCATCAAAATTGGTATGATTTCACAAAAAAGTCAGATTAACCAAAACAGCATTTCGCAATGAAAAACAAGTTAGATGAAAATTTTCCAACCAGCTCTACTCTGAATTGCCTTCTTGCATTGAAAGGGAACAATTGTAAAATACATTAACACAACCCATAATTAGCCTATGGAACTCACTGCTATGAGCTGTCATTTAGGTCAAGAGTTCAGTAAAAGTAAAAAAATGTTCAGACATTTGTGTGGCTAATCAGAACAGACACATGCACCTCAGAGGATTTTTAAAGTTATCATTAATCATTTAGAAAGGGCATTAACCCTCATGATTAGGCTTGGCTGAATTCAATTTTTAATAATTCTGACAGATAAAATCAATGTTTATTTTTAAGCATTTTTTCTAATTTTATCCATTTAATCTTTCACAGTTTCAGGAAATTGGGGGTGGGGTCAGACAATAATTATTTCATGACAAAAGATGTTGAAATTCGAAGAGGTAAAGCTTTCTAACCATTAAAACACAAACTCTTAACATCATATGTCAACATTTCAGCCTTAAATCAAACTTTTATAAGCTCTCAAGCTTATTTTCTTATTTTGCCTACAAGTACATTATGATTATTAGCAATGGAAATATTTTTTTCATCGGTTTGTGTGAGTGCACAGTGAAATCAATCAGTGACTATAACAGCATTTAAAAGGGAACTTGATAAATTCATGGAGGTTAAGTCCATTAATAGCTATTAGCCGAGATGGGTAAGGAATGGTGTCCCTAGCCTTTGTTTGTCAGAGGGTGGTGATGGATGGCAGGAGAGAGATCACTTGATCATTACCTGTTAGGTTCACTCCCTCTGGGGTACCTGGCATTGGTCACTGTCGGAAGACAGGATACTGGGCTGGATGGACCTTTGGTCTGACCCAGTATGGCCATTCTTATGTTCTTATGTTCAATGTTTTTTGACACTTACCAGTAAAAATCGAATCCTTCCAAATCCTCTAATGATTCAGGACATCAACCAACTCCTAACTGATAGGAGTCAGGAGGAAGCTTCTCCTATAAGCAGGCTTTTCTATCATTGTTCACTAGGGGAGTTCTTGCACCTTGTGAAGAAGCCCTTGCTGGCCATTGTCATGGTCACTGCACTAGATGGACCGTCAATCTGAGCCAGCCAGGCAATTCCTATTAGCAGTTCAGAAGCACATGAGCTTTATAACAAATACACAGAAAGTATTTCTAACAGGAAATAATTGGGCCAGATGTTTGGCCTTGTTGAAGTCCCTTTGCACCCCCAGACCAAGCACAAAGGGAATTTAAACTTGTCTTATGTGGACAGTTGAGAATTCCTCCACTCTCGCAGAAGCCTCAGCTGGTGTAAAGCTAGCATAGCCCTCTCCATGCCAACCTCTCCGAACCACACCACCGTCAGGACTGTTCTGAAGGCCGGAGGGTAAAAAACCAGAGAGACTGTACTCCACCCATCCTAAGGGGTGTCATGGCTATGCGGGGGAGAGGGTGCAGAAGCACTGCAACTTGGAGCAACAGAAGGACCGGGAGCCAATTCAACCCTTAGCCAGTTCCAGGTTGGGAAGGTGGTGTATGGCCACCCTTTGCCACCCCACTGCTCGCATGTGCTGAGCATAATCTTGGTACAGCTGAGGATTGAGTCCATCTCTTCCTACAGAACCCAATGACCAAGTAATCAGTGCAGACCATAACATAGGGATGGCCAAACACGGGTGAATAGTTAACTGTGAAAGATCTAAGCCTGGGGTCGGCAACCTCTGGCACACGGCTCACCGTGTCAGCAGGTTCAGCTGATCGCAGCTCCCACTGCCCGCGGTTCGCCGTCCCAGGCCAATGGGGGCGGTGGGAAGTAGCGCAGGCTGAGGGATGTGCTGGCCGCGGCTTCCCGCCCCCCCCCCCCCATTGGCCTGGAGCGGCTAACTGCAGCCAGTGGGAGCCGCTATCGGCTGAACCTGCTGACATGGCAGATAAACAAACTGGCCCGGCCTGCCAGGGTGCTTACCCTGGCGAGCCGTGTGCCAGAGGTTGCCGATCCCTGATCTAAGCACAAAAATTAATAAGCAGTGTCTTAAAATCTCTCTGAATATGGAAATGTAAAACCCCCTAATCGCTCATTTTTTCTACACAGTCTGCTTTACAGAAATATCTTTTTGTTATACAAACACTTAGCGCAATACATACCCCTCCTTATCTTGCCATAATAAATTATCTTGTGGATGCGTCTCTAGAGTCATAGAGTTCAGGGCCAGAAGGGACCACCACTGGGCCCTGCCCCCTATCATCACAAACAAACCCATTATATAATTGCACTCACAAATTTGAACAACTCTCCCGTAAAACTAATTAAGTCGTTTCCCCCCACAACTCCTATTAGGAGACTGTTCCAGAACCTCATCCCTCTATTAGAAACCTTCTTCTAATTTCCAGCCTTAATTTGTTCATGGCCAGTTTATATCCATTTGTTCTTGTGAAGCCACTAACCGTACAGTTGCTATTAATGTTTACTCTCTTACTCTGTCCCTTTTATACACACACACACTGAAGCAGCTGATCCATCTTAGGCAAACTAAATTGTGCTTTGGACAGTGCTCTCCTCTCCCCCAGGGAACATTCCTCTTGTTAGTTGTGAAGTGTTTGCCACAATGCATCTGGTAATGACATTCTCCTTTGTTTTTTTCCCGGCTTGCAGCAAGACTTTTTACTCCATTCTCTGTAATAACTCAGATACAGGATTCTTGGTGCTACAGATTGTTAACCTCCTTACCAGACTCACCCTAGCTGGCAGAGGGACATACAAAATGTCCAGTGCACTCTGGGGACGGGGCCAGGGATTTACCTTCCAGGGTTGCAGGCTGTATTCCCCTTTAAGTTTCCACTGCAGACACCATAGAATCTCGGCTGCTGAAAAGATACTATGAATCACGGCTTCCCTCAGCTACCCTGCCATCTTTACCACCATAACCTCTTCCCCTAGTGGGCTTTCCAGTATCAAGCAAAAGTCAAAAGAAAATCTGTTCTCTACTCTGGATGTTCAGAAACACGGGAGAGCTCTCTAACTGAGTGACATCAGGTGGTAAAATAATTGGGGTAGCGGTACATAGGCTAACCATAAACATGCAGAATCAGGCAAACTGCTCATGCCTTTCACCTCCAAAGGATAAATCTCTACATGGGTTCAGCGAGTGGAAAGAACTGATAAACACCTGAGCTGGCCTCATGTATATTTCATCTAGTACACAAGAGTAATGAGCATACCCACAAGCCAGTACATTAACTTCTGTCACTGCATGACATTTCTGACATTTCTTTAAATATTACAGATTGTATTAGCATTTCCCTTCTCCCAGACTGGCCAGGGGCACAGTACAAGAGTTCAGAGCTATCTACTAAATCTACTCTACAAAGGGAACCTGCAGGATCCTCTCTTACTTTTACAGTTCAGTCTCCCTTTTGACAGGACAGCTTTGGAGTCCAGCATTCCACTGCTCAGCAAACTCTTGCATCATCACTCCTAAATCCCCATGAATTCTGGGGTTTTCCTTTCAGAGAACAAAGATACTTTCCGCAGGGAGGGGTGGGGTTCAACCACAGACACACTCTGGGAATAGAAATGAGATGTTTACCGGTATCAAAATTGGCGATATTCAGAGCAGTCCTCTCGAAACAGTAGGGCAGAAATACCTGTGTGGAACCTCTCTGGGGAATCATTCAGCTTTGGTGACTTCAAAGGCTGCAGCACTAGCACAAAAGGCTCCTGAATTCATCTACTTCAAACTATAACAGCGGTTCTCAAACTTCATAGCACCGTAACCCCCTTCTGACAACAAAAATTACTACATGAGCCCAGGAGCGGGGGACTGAAGCCTGAGCCTGCACGAGTCCCACTGCCCCAGGTGGGGAGGCCAAACCCCAAGGGCTTCAGCCCCAGGCAGGGGGGTCTGTAACCTGAGCCCTGCCATCCTGGGCTGAAGCTGAAGCCTGAACCCCGCCGACCAGAGCTGAAGCCCTTGGGCTTTGGATTCAGCCCTAGGCGGTGGGGCTTTGGCTTGAGCTTCAGCCTTGGGCCCCAGCAAATTTAACGCCAGCCCTGGTGACCCCATTAAAAGAGGGGCACGGCCCACTTTGGGGTCCCCACCCACAGTTTGAGAACCTCGGTGACTAATCTAATTTTTCTAACTAGATTTTTCTATCACAGTTCATCACCTAGTGCTGATAAGAATCCATATGGCAGGACTATCCTTTGCAGAGTAAGATTGATAAAATAGGTTAGACACACCAAAACCTGAGCATTATTAATTGTTATTATTTGTATTACATAGCACCTAGGAGTCCCAGGCATGGACCAGGACCCCATCGTGCTAGGCACTGTACAAACATAATAAAAAGTTGGTCCCTGCTCCAAAGAGCTTACAATCCAAGTATAAGAGAAGAGACAACAGACCGACACTGGCATACAAGACAATAATTAGACAATATTGATCAGCACAATAGGCTGTGGTCTCAGTAGGCTTTGATCGCTGAGCTTGGCTCTCAGTCCTTCAACCCTGTAATACTGGCAAGTCCTTAAGTTACCAACACCTGTATGGATGAAACTGCAGCTGGGCATGCATGTGGGATACGTGTGTGTGTGTGTGTGTGTGTGAATCATACACATGGGCTCACACAAGTGTGCACAACAGGCCACTGAGGGGAAACTGCATCTCTTTACACTAGAGGAGTTTGATTTCCCTGGGCAGCCACCTTTCTGTTGCTCACTCCATGTGGTTCAGCCAGACTCACACTTCACAGAGCTTGCCTGGATCCAAATCCCTGCTCCAGAGAAGAGATTTGAAGCTGGGTCTCCCACATCCTAGGTGAGTGCCCTAATCACTGAGCTATAGGAGTGGGAGGGTTCTTCTCCCTCAGTGTTGGGAATCTAGCCCTTTGTTTTCAAAATTTGTTTTTATTTAAAAAAAAGTTCAAAATGCCCCAAATTGAAATGAAATGTTTTGTTTCAAGTGAACAAAATGATTAGTGTAGACACCATGGCGCTGCGATTGGCCTCTAGGAGGTGTCCCAAAATACTTGTTCCGACCTTTCTGGTCATCAGTTTGAACTCTATCGCCCTGCCCTCAGGTGGCCAATGGAAATTCCTTTGGAAATTGGAACATCCCCTTCCTGTTTGCTCAGTGATGCATGCAGTGGTCTCAGCGCATCTCTCCAGGTGGCCATGCCTACTCCATGCATCAGGCGATCCCCCGCTTGGAGCAATGCCAAGCTGCTGGACCTCACTGGCATTTGGGAAGAGGAAGCTGTGCAGTCCCAGCTGTGCTCCAGCCATAGGAATTATGATACCTACAGACAGATTTCACGATGCATGACAGAAAGGGGCCATGACTGGGACACATTGCAGTGTAGGGGGGGAGGACACCATTGCTGCACACAGGTGAGCTGCATATGGGCCAGGGTGGAAGCCGCAGGTTTGGAGAAGACCCTCCCTTGAGTCCCTGCTCACCCTCAGCAGCGAGATACCTTCCATAATGATCCCCTCCTGTGGAAAGTGTGGGGACAGGAATGATTATCAGCCCCCCCCCTACAGTGCTGGCTCTCCCCAAGAGCCACGTGCCCAGTGTACAGCAGGGTCCAGGAAGAGTGATTTACCCTCCCCCTGTGGTCACTCACCATTTTGGGGGTCTTGTGGCTCATGTGTGCTTGCCTGGGGTCAGCCAGTTAGTGACAGATGTGTGAGTACTGGCTGTGTTGTAAAGCACTGAATCACTGTTGTCTGTGTTGCAAACAATACTGCTTCTGTAAAATGTTACATTTAAACTTCACAGAGAAGATCTTGGGAGCCCAGCCTCCCTCTTTGTTATCGGCAGCAGAACAGCTGCGCAGAATTAGAACGCAGCCAAGAAGAACTAAGGAGGACTTTCTGTGTGACGTTATTATGCATTCTGCCACCGAGAAACAGGAATTGAAGGAGTGGTGGGATAGTGAGAAGAAGGACCAAAAAGAGAACACGGCACGCCAGAATGAAGCCACGGAGCAACTCTTAAACATTATGGAGCATCAAGTGGATATGCTCCAGGTGATACTAGCTCTTCAAACCGAGCAGCTCCCCGCCCACGCTCCCCTACAGGCGCTGTCACAAAACTCTTTCCCATGTGCCCCCCAGATACCTCCAACACACTCTTATCAACCTTTTGGCTCCAGTCTCTACCCGCGGCATTCCACTCCTCCTTCCTCACAGTCCAGCACTGTGGACTCCCACTACCCACTGCACTCAACAACCATCCCTCTGCAGTTTAGCCCTGCTGAAGTGCAGGACCCACTGCATTATATTCCAAAGGAGAAGGTTGGATATGATCCCTGGACATATACAAACCTTTAGCCATCCCAGGACCCCTACTCCTCCTGGGACCTTCCTTTCCCCCATCCCTGCTGATGTATCTTTTCATTTGACTCTCTCCTCCGGTTGTTTGCTTTCAAACCAACACAATTCTTTTATTAAAAGACATTTTTAGTCTATTAATTGAAAGCAAAAAGAGCACTGCAAAGCAACATACAATTATGTTAACCCCCCTTATTGCATCAGTGGGGGGTTAACACACAACAGTGGTTTCCCTTTAGCGCTCTCTGAGTGGCGATGTAACTGCCGGTGCTGTAACTTTGCCAGTGTAGATGTGCCCTAAGTCAGTTTAACTACATCAGCCAGGGGTGTGAAAAATCCCTGGGCGATGATGTTAAGCCAGTCTATGTCCCCCGTATAGAAAGCTCTAGGTTGACAGAATTATTTTGCTGAGCTAGCTCAGGGAGGTAGATTACCTACGCAGACAGAGACCCCCTCCCATTGGCATAGGTAGCATCTACACTGAAGTGCTACATTGGCACAGCTGCAGTGGTGCAGCTGTGCCAGTGTAGCAGTTCAAGTGTAGACAAGACCTAAGTTACTTTTGAAAATGGGACTCGGGCTCCTAAATCATTTAGGCACTTTTGAAAATTGTATCCCTTGTCCTTTTGCTGGGATGAGTTGGGAGAGTTCTATTATTAATACCTGCCCAATATGACACGTGTATGGATTTAAAAAAAATGTTTGTACATGCACCTAGAGCATGGGAGTGGTGCACTTAATACAGGTTATTAATCATATGCAAACGTATTTAATATTACATCATATTATACAGACTAGGCAAGATTCCCACCTGGTATATGTGGGAGAAACTTCACCAGGTCAGAAAGTGGCTCATGGTTTCTGGAGGAAGTTCACACGCTCTGTGTTTTTTTTAATGTTTGCTTCAATGATCAATACTCTGCCCTGGAATTGGTCACAGAGACACTACATAAAGACTGATGAGGCTTAAGTGCTCAGCCCTTTGCCGCATGCTGTTGTTTCACCATCCATCCCTGCGTAATCACTGTCATTCTGCAGAGATTAGGTGTTGTAAAATGAGGACCATGTTTAAAGGCTTTTGTGCCTGCTTTTGTAACAATAAATGAGAATGACAAGGCTAGTGGTAGTAATGGTAGAGGCAGTAACAAAAATAGCATCCCCATTGTGGCTGCACTCTAATCTTTATAAATGCTGATCATCTTTTGTCTTCTTAAAGTCCAGAGGCTGCCATACTGTTTCAAACCTTTCTTCCCAGAAACTCCTTTAAAGTTGAGGCATGACTGAAAGCACACAACAGTGGCACTGAAATAGACCATGTAAGCCTGAGCGTGACAGACACCCCTGCCTGCTCTTGTGAAAACTGTTGTGCATCTATTTAATGAGGTAACTGATGACACATAGATATCACCTTTGCTCCTTCCCTACCTGGGGACTGAGAGGTAGAGCCTCAATTATGAGTCATCCTCAAAGAATTCCTGCCTCCGCTGTAGGAATTCATGCTCAGGTTTCCATATATTCACAGCCAATGGCCCTTGCTCTCTGAAAAGGGCAGGCTGAGTAACATGGCAGACATGGCTTAGTAAATCTTGGGAAGTGTTGCTTTTTAAAGTGAATCTAGGGGTTGTGAAAGGTGATGGGTTGGTAACTATGACGCCCACTATTTCTCCACCAAAGAGATACAGGCCAGACAGTGGCAGTAGTAGCTGCACTACCAGTCAGCCTTATGCCTGTTCTGGAAGCACCATGCCTATGGGAAGGCAGGCAGCTGAGTCTCCATGTCCAGTCTGTCCTTAAAGGCAAGGCATAAATTCTGCCAGCCTTAATAATTGCTTTGATTTTGTAGAACTGGACTGAGACCAAGAGAAAAGCTTAGTGAGATCAGCACACCCATCACATAGGAAAAGTGCTTGGGAACGGGAAACACGCTGCTATCAAAAAGGTACCTTTGATGGCATATTCACAAATGAACTGGAAGGTTCATTCCCTTTATAATCACAGCTGACTGAAAGAGCTCAGCTTCAACTTAAAAACAAAATATAAAGTTCCTCACCTATTCCTCAGACTATATACTCAAAACATTTGCTCCTAAAAGCTTCTGGGGACCTTGATGTAGCTGTGACACAGAGGCCCATTTGTGGTTCACTACTCTGTGTCCACAATTCATGTCAGCCCTGACATACTCACTACACCTCACACACTGGTGTCATGATATTTACTTAAAAGTTATCATGTAGAGTGTAACTGTAAAATTAATAACTCAGTGATCATTCTGGTGTGCCATATATACACGGTGTCTACTAAGGTTTCTGGATAGATGCTAGAATTATGACTTGAGTGTGTTTAAACCAGGCATGTCAGGGGGACCAGGTAAACAGGTCTGCCCTAGAGAAAGGAATGTGTTTGCTTCTCTAACCAGCCCAGTCATCAGGGAGAGACAATGAAGGTCCATTTACATATCAGGTAAATAAAGCCATCAAGCTAACAAGTGGAGGAGAAGACAGCATGGTGTCCATGCCCCAGTAGGAGAGAGACACTTGGACTTGGTTTTTCTTTTCAAATAATACATTGCAAAGGTTTACTGGTCTATAAAGAGGGGCTTGAACCTCAAGCAATAAGCAATTGAATCAACTGATTGTTTATCGTATTATAAAAGTGTATGGAGTAAAGTCTTTTCTGAAAGCTAATGACACACTCACTAGTGATTACTCATTATGAAATGCATGTATTAACACCATATAAGGAAATATGGCTATTTAATTATATTAAGCTTTAAAGTCTGTGGCCAAACATGGAAAAAACCCTTGCAGACAGGAGAGAAGGCAGCTATCAACCTGTCTCCAAGGAAATTAAGCAATAAGTGACTAAAAACAATGGAAGCCCTATTTACATAGAAATCAGCAAGGGGATGGAAAGCCAACAGGAAGGGAAGAACAGCACGATGCCATCTTGCCTCTTGAAATAAGGTCATTGAATTGTGGATGATATAAACAAAGAGAGAAGCCATCTTTGGCATCCATCACTAGACAGACCAGGAGCTGGAGCTCTTGCTAACTAAGAAAGATGGGTCCTTCAACCAAGAGGGGCGTTGAAGTCTCTGAGAACTGAATATAAGTGAGAAACCCACTTAGGCAAAGATCTTTCATCTGGGAATATCAGGGAAACTAACTTCTTGTACTTTAGTGGAAAGTCCTGACTGAGGGAATGTCAGCCATGGCTGGGAAGAAGGAAGATTGGTGAGAGAAACCATCTTGAACAAAGCCTGTACCTTGCTAGATTAAATTTTAGACTTTTAGATGCGTGTTTTTACTTTTATTAACTTGTAACCATCTCTACTTTTATTTCCTTATTTGCACCCCGAAGTGTGACAGCCAATGAAGCAACTCTGGGAGTTATATTTGGAGCATATTCAAAAAGAGAATTCTTGCATTTTCTTCTTCTCCTTGTTCATGTACCATCAGGATAAAAAGTATGCCTGAAATTCTAAATATAGTTGTATGCCGCATGCAGAGGGATGAACTCATCGATGATATATGTTACAGATTTATGATGCATAGCTCATTAGGGTTTTGCTATCTGATTCACCAAGGTTTCGATGGAGACAGATTGCTATATATGAAGAGAGGCAAAGAAAATCTGATCAACCTATTTAATGAAGTGACAGACCTTTGCATATACTATGGGACAAGGCAAGCTCATTTAAAATCAATGTGTGTGCAGCTGGTAACCATTGCCCTTATGCCACTGTTTGGCTTGATTGTATTTAGGGAGCTCTCATCATACAGTATCTATTTAATCAAAGAAAAGGAAACTCACACTTGTCCAGGAATTAGGGGCTTCATCACTAATCTAATGGGGGCTATTCTTGCGATTTCACTTTCATGCATGTTGGGGAAAAGAGAGCTCTTCGTTTTATCATCATTGACCATACAGATCACCCACTTTGCAGAATCCATGATGACTGCATTCTAGAGAGAGTATGTCCTCAGGGACTGTAATTATTCATCTTTCAGAGGACACAAGATCTATACTACACAATTGCTGCAGACAAGAATTAGTTTACAGGTTTATCTCATGAGTGAAAGTATAATCCATCTTCACTGGCATGATTTAGTAGGTGCAGCATAAGAAAGGAGATAAAGTGGGTCAAACCTGTTTCAGTTTACATTTATTTGTACACAAGTGTTCCTGTTACCCAAAAAGGTGCCACTCAATTCCTCACTGCAGTGAATACATTTTGGTGACCCACAGGAAATTGGTTTTCATAGACTGCAACATCCTATAGCAGATCTGAAAACATTTGGGAGGCACGTGTGCTGGGTTTGGTGTTACAGACTGTTCCTGAGAATGCATTGCCACTAATGATGATCTGGCCTAATTTCACACCTGTCATGTGATCCAGCAGCAGATCAAGGAACCCAAAGTCCCAATTACTACTGGAGACAACAGCCTATTGTGATGGGTTGGAGCCCTTGGGAAGCCACTTGATGTGCGGAGATACCACTGAGTCTACCTATTCTGCCAGCATGGGCCCCCTTCTTCAATGTGGAGAGAGGTGTGCACACTTCTTACTCCCCCTCCCCATTAGAAATTAAAGAAACTGGGATTAACAATAAACAAAACAAATTTTATTAACTATAAAAGGCAGATTTTAAGTGGTAAAAGGGGTATCAAACAGAATAAAGCAGATTACTAAGCAAATGAAATCAAACACACAAACTAAGCTAGTTTCACTAAAGAAATTGGTTACAAATAGTATTTCTCCCCCTAGATATTGTGGCAGGCAGTTTGCAAAGTTTCTGTGGTTCAGAGTTCCAGTTATATTCCTGTCTCAGTCTGGACTCCCCACTTGCCTTCCCTTTTGCAGTCTTTCTTCTTGGGCAGAAAGGCCATTTAGAGGAGGAGTCCTGTTTGCCTTCCTCCCCACCCTTAAATAGGATTTAAGGAGGAAATCCTTTGTTTCCCAAATTTGACACGCACCCCTTCCCTTACAGTGGAAAGTTACAAAAACGCCCCAGGGAATGTTTAGTATCAGGTGACAAGACCACCTGACTCTGTAGGATCACAGCGTCCATGAGTCAGTGGCAGTATGGAGCATCCACAGGAAGGCCAAGCTTTTCACAGTCCATTGTCCTCGCTGATGGGCCATCCGCCCTGCCTGGCTTTTCCACTGTTGTACCTGAAGTATTAGCACTGGGCATCACCCAAAGTAGCATAGCTGAAATACAGATACATAGTCAATATTCCTAACTTCAGATACAGAAACGATACAGGAATACAAATTGGATAATCACATTCAGTAAATCATAATCTTTCCAATGATATCTCACATGAGCCATCTTGCATAAAGTCTCTCTCAGTTATCTCAGATCATAAGCATATTTTCATAAAGAATATGGAATGACATGTCACACCTATTCTAAGAAGTTGGTGGCAATGCTAGCATGGGATTGGTTATGCTAATACCTGCACTAAGGAGCTGAACTAGGTCCAGTAAGAACTAGATCAGAGGTTCACTCATTTTTTCTTCAAGCAGACCATAACTTGAGAGAATCATGTTGATCATCTTCTCTCCTTACACTCATGCTCATATAGGCCACCTCCTCTTCTACCCAGGGGCGGCGAGTTATATGGGCCCGTGGGGCCCAGGCCCCACCAATAATCCAGGAGCTGGGCTCAGCCCCACCAATGTTTGGGCCCCAGGCCCTGTGCTGGGGGTCCCCCCGTTGCAACACCCGGTGCTCTCACTCACCGCAGCGGCAGCTCCCGGGAGGGGCCTCAGGAGCGACTGGACTCCCAGCCCATTGGCCGGGAGCCCCAGCCAATGGGAGCTGCCGGGGGCGGTGCCAGAGCTGCCTGGCCGCGCCTCCACAGCAGGGAGGGGGAGCGAGCCACAGGCAGCGGCTGAGCCCTGGGCAGCCATTGTGAGCAGCAGACAGACACAGATGGTGAGCTGTGGGCAGCCAGACACACACAGCCGGGGAGGGGGGTTGGTGGGGACAAACACACACAGCCAGGGGGTTGTGGGACAGACACACACCGGGGGGGGGGACAGACAGACAGACAGACAGCCTGTGAGCTGTAAGGGCAGCCAGACACACACACACACACAGCCGGGGGGGCGGGGGGGTTGGTGGGGACAAACAGACACAGCCAGGGGGTTGTGGGACAGACACACACCGGGGACAGACAGACAGAGCCTGTGAGCTGTGGGGCAGCCAGACACACACACACAGCCGGGGTTGGGGGGGACAAACAGACACAGCCAGGGGGTTGGGGGACAGACACACACAGCGGGGAGCAGACAGACAGACAGACACAGCCGGGGGGGGGGGTTGGTGGGGACAGACAGACACAGCCAGGGGGTTGGGGGTTGTGGGACAGACACACACAGTGGGGGGCAGACAGACAGACAGACACAGCCGGGGGTTGTGGGACAGACAGACACAAGGACACAGCCAGGGGGTTGTGGGACAGACAGACACAGCCAGGGGGTTGTGGGACAGACAGACAAAAGGACACAGCCGGGGGAGTTGTGGGGACAGACAGATGGAGCCGTGGGTGGGGAAAGGAGCAGCAATGGGCACCCCGGGGCTGGTATAAAATACACAGGATGGGGGGAGCTTCCTGAGGGGACTATAGCAACACCCCCCGCAGAGCAGACCCAGGTTGCAGCTGGCTCCGTCCATCACAGCCCTCTGCCCCACAGAGACCCACACAACCCTCTGCCCCCTCGAGAGACTCCCAATGACCCCTGTGCCCCTGTCACTCATCTCCAAAGAGCCCTCCCCTTTGTGCCAGCCCACTCCCCTCCCCCACTGCCTCCCCTCCTCCAAAGCTCCCTACAATCTCCCCCTTTGCCTTCCGCCCCCCAGCCCAGCCCATTCCATTGGCCGGGAGGCTCCCAGTCTAGTAGCTAGCAGGGCCCATGGGAGATGCACCTGAGGCAGGGTGCCTGCCTGCAGATGCAGACCTGCCTGGCTGTGCCTCCACAGCACAGGGAGGGGGAGCCACAGGTGAGCAAGCCCTGGTCATCATCATCATCACAGGCCCAGTAATTCTCTGGATATTTAATTTCACTGAGGCAAAATGTGTGCAATTTTATGGGTTGAATGATTGAATGACATAATACCCACCTGCCTGCATTGTCCGTCACTAAGTCCAGTAATTTTGTCAAGTGTTTGTTGCACAACATGGTGGTGCCTACCCCTACCTTGTGCTTCAGGGGGTGATGGGGTCAGGGCAGCCTGTTATAGAACTACCTGATTAGTAATTGGATATGTTGGCTGGCATCTTTTTTAGTAATTGGATATGTTTGCTCCCCCTGATGTTAGAACCTGGCTACACCACTGGGGAGGGGAGCTTCCTAGACCTGTGCAGCTGGGGCTTAGGTGAATTTTGTGATACTGTGCCCCTTCCCAGCTACCACCCTGCAGTCCCCACTCCTGCACCATGCTGGGCAAGGGGCAGCCCCATCCCCAGTGAGGCTATGGTGAGGGGTGGCAGCAGGGGAGGCCATACGTGATGGCAACCTCCCCCCTCGGTACCCACCATAGGGGAGCCAAGTGGGCTTTCTGGACCTGAGAGGGACCCCAGGAGCATGTGCAGTGAACTGTGGGGGAGAGGAGGGGTCCCTCCCCTGGAGCTTGCTGCTGCCAGGGAGGGTGGAGGGGAGTCCTCTTTGGCCCTAGCCCTGGGGCAGCTTGTCTGTACCCCAAGTTCCTTATCCCCAGCCCTGCCCCAGAGTCCTCACCTGACCGGAAAAACACGCAACTTAAATTTGGTGGTCAGTTTAGAGTATCATAGAATATCAGGGTTGGAAGGGGCCTCAGGAGGTCATAAGGTCCAACCTCATGCTCAAAGCAGGACCAATTCCCAACTAAATCATCCCAGCCAGAGCTTTGTCAAGCCGGGCCTTAAAAACCTCTAAGGAAGGAGAGTATCAGAGGGGTAGCCGTGTTAGTCTGGATCTGTAAAAGCAACAAAGAATCCTGTGGCACCTTATAGACTAACAGACGTTCTGCAGCATGAGCTTTCATGGGTGAATACCCACTTCTTCAGATGCAAGAAGTCTTGCATCTGAAGAAGTGGGTATTCACCCACGAAAGCTCATGCTGCAGAACGTCTGTTAGTCTATAAGGTGCCACAGGATTCTTTGTTGCTTTTAAGGAAGGAGATTCCACCACCTCCCTAGGTAACCCATTCCAGTGTTTCACCACCCTCCTAGTGAAAAAGTTTCTCTTAATATCCAACCTAAACCTCCCCCACTGCAACTTGAGATCATTACTCCTTGTTCTGTCCTCTGCTACCACTGAGAACAGTCTAGATCCATCCTCTTTGTAACCCCCTATCAGGTAGTTGAAAGCAGCTATCAAATCCTCCCTTATTCTTCTCTTCTGCAGACTAAACCATCCCAGTTCCCTCAGCCTCTCCTCAGAAGTGATGTGCTCCAGCCCCCTAATCATTTTTGTTGCCCTCCACTGGATTTTCCAATTTTTCCACATCCTTCTTGCAATGTGGGGCCCAAAACTGCACGTAGTACTCTAGATGAGGCCTCACCAATGTTGAATAGAGGAGAATGATCATGTCCCTCGATCTGCTGGCAATGCCCCTACTTATACAGCCCAAAATGATGTTAGCCTTCTTGACAAAGGCCAGAGGAGGGAGTGTTAGTGCCTGTGTGGACTTCTGAGAAGTGCATGGGGTGGAAGGAGATGCTGGGATGCTCTGGAACCACTCCTTCAAAGCCAGTCAGGACTCTGGGGGAGCCTCCTCTCTGAGCAGACTGTCTCCAGGGCAAGAAGCTTACACCTTCCTGGGTCTGACCTCAGAGCATTCAGCATGCCCTTCCACACCATGCACTTTCCGCAGTGAGTCCGCCCAGGCGGGGTCCTGGGGCAGCCAGAGGTCCCTGCACCCCAACTCGGCAGTCAGATGTGACTCTCAGCCAGACTGTAAAACAGAAGGTTTATTAGATGATGGGAACACAGTTTAAACAGAGCTTGTTGGTACAGAAAACAGAACCCCTCGGTCAGGTCCATCTTGCGGGGTGGGGAGCCCAGAACCAAGTTCTGAGTCTCTCCCCATTTCCCCAGGCAGCTCCAAACTGACACTCCCTCCTCTGGCCTCTGTGTCTCTTCCGGACAAGGAGGCCACCTGATCTCTTTGTCCCCAATACCTTCAGTTGGCATCTTGCAGGGGAAACTGAGGCACCCACACAGTATTCAGAGAAAATATTAAGAACATTCCCACTTCATCACAACAGGTACAACAAAATATAATACTGTATATTGAAGTAGGCAAGTGCTGCTTCTGACTTTCCACTTTTAATTGACCCTTGTAATCTTGTGGTGCTGACGCGTTGTAGCTTCATTTTATATTGGCTTACAGGGCGGGAGCGGGGGGGCACCACCATTTTGGGCCCCACCAAAAATTATACAAACCTGCCGCCTATGCTCCTACCCATAGTAATAGAACATGTATGTGGCAACTACAGCAATGGCTTACATAGAAAAATAATGTTAGGAAAGTTTAATGTAGTTGTGACATCTGTTGATGCAGTATAGCTGCTGACACCAAAGAGAAGAGCCAGCTCTGTGTCATCACAGCTCTCTGTGGAGGAGCAATGGTACAGGCATCACAGTTTGGGAACCTTCAAGCCAGGTGTTTCAGAAAATCAACCTGAGCTGAACACTTGTGTACTTAATAAAATACTGTGCCCTTTCTCCAACCTCCTTCCTTCATGAACACTTGTTTTAATAGTTTCATCCCAATATATTTCTAAATGTCATGTGTACTGCAAGTCCCTAAATTCCTTTGTGCACAGTGCATTTTTCTGCATTCTTCCCCCCTTCAGTAATCCCTGTTTTACCTCAAAGACAAACACAGCTTGTCATTTTCATCCTGAAGCACAACATTGTAGAATCATAGACTCAGAAATGTAAGGCTGGAACGGACCTTGAGAGATCAACTAGTCCAGCCCCTGTAATAAAGGTAATAATTGGAGATATACCAATCTCCTAGAACTGGAAGGGACCTTGAAAGGTCATTGAGTCCAGCCCCCTGCCTTCACTAGCAGGACCAATTTTTGCCCCAGATCCCTAAGTGGTCTCCTCAAGGATTGAACTCACAACCCTGTGTGACGGTGCGGTTCTGGCGGGACCCAACTGAGAGTGCCAAATCAGGACCAATTGCTCAAACAGGGCAGTCACAGCCCTAGGCTGGGGTTTTTCCACCTCTAAGGCAAACCAAACCAGCCAGACAAAGAGGACTTCGGTCTCACCCCACTGGCTAACCACAAGTCACACAAGCAATTTCCTTAGACACTCCAGTCTCCCAGTATCACCACCAGTGCACTCATCCTGGGGATGAATGGTAATGAAAACCAACACCCCAATAAAAGAAAAAGGTTCTCTCGATCCCAAAGGACCAAGCCCCAGACCCAGGTCAATATACACATCAGATCTTACCCACAAATCACGCTGTTGCCAATTCTTTAGAATCTAAAATCTAAAGGTTTATTTACAAAGGGAAAAAGGTAGAAATGAGAGGTAGAATTGGTTAAATGGAATCAATTACATACAGTAATGGCAAAGTTCTTAGTTCAGGCTTGCAGCAGTGCTGGAGTAAACTGCAGGTTCAAATTAAGTCTCTGGAACATCCCCCGCTGGGATGGGTCCTCAGTCCCTTGTGTAGAGCTTCAGTTTGTAGCAAAGTCCCTCCAGAGGTAAGAAGCAGGATTGAAGACAAGATGTAGATGATGCATCAGCCTTATATAGACTTTTCCAGGTGTAAGAATCTCTTTGTTCTCACTGTGGAAAATTACAGCAAAATGGAGTCTGCAGTCACATGGACAAGTCTCTGCATACTTTGCTGAGTCACAAGGCATGTCTGCCTTCTCTCCATGGGTCAATTGTGTAGCTGATGGTCCTTAATGGGCCATCAAGCCAGCTAGGCAGGGCTAACACCAGCTTGTCTGGGATATTTCCCAGAAGCAGAGCATAATACTAAATACAGACAGTACAGAGCCAATACTTATAACTTCAACTACAAAATGATACACAGACATACAGACAGCATAATCATAACCAGCAACCCAGAACCTGGTCTTAGACACCTTATATGACCCCCTTTACTTAAGATTTGGTGCCACTACAGGACCTTGGTTGCAACCCATGTTCTATATGGTCCCAATTTATATCAGTAACGTCACACCCCCAACGCAAAATTGATTCAGGAAGGGATGACAAAACATCGCTGACTGCATCCCAAGAGCCCCCTTTCCTTGGGTCTGTCTCACTACAGCTAGTGTTGGGCTAGAGGCCGTACCAGTGTATAACCGAAATGGTTTATCAAAGTCATGTTCAATAACATGAATGAATCTCTTTACAAACTCAAGGCATAACTTGATTAGCTTTTGCAGCATGGTTCCTGTATGTTTCATGTGATCTTGCCAAGAGCTAAAGAAAACAGCTACTTTATCCATACCAGCTTTGGCCAATGTTTTGAACCCAATTAACATTAAACCAATGTAGATATTGATGTTGTTCATAGTACAGGAATCTTGGCATTTAGCCATGAAAGCAATATGGTCGTGTGCCTCAGTTTCCCCTTTCATACAGCCCATCAGGTCTGGAATGTATTTTCCCCTGTGAAAAGTTCCAATGCTGTTTACAGGCATTAACTGTGAAACATCAGTATAGCAAGGCCCTTTAACATAAAGTGTGTTTTCATGTTTTCCTTTCAACATGTTCAAGGGATTTTCCAAAAGATTAGGTACATTGTACATTGTTACAGTTCTTGGCAATAGCAACACATTAGTTACAAAAATTAGCATTAGCAATAACAACAAATTCATTGCAAGTGTGCATTTACAATTATGTTTGTCATGCCACACCCTTGGCTCAATACCATTGGAGTTTGGGCATTTTAGGGTTAACCTGTGGCTTCCCTTTGCAAAATTCAGTTCTCTCTTTCCTCCTTGTCCTGCAGGATTAAACCCTGATTTCTCTTGCTTAACAGAATTCACTGGCTGATGGGGTGGGCCCTCTGTGCTAACAGCTATTAGAAAGTCTTTCTTCTCCCTGCCAGCCAAGTAATTCGCATTAACACAGACACTAGCTTTTAACTCTTTAGCTGCTATGGATTCCAAGGCTGGACTTCGTTTTACAGAGATACCACACAAATCCAAATAGTCCGAGGGTGAGAGCTGGCTTGCTCTACCCTGCCTCCTCAAGCATTCAGCCATAAAACTGTTCTGCTTTGAAACACCAGTAACTGAATCTGTCCTCAGACCCTGAAGCACAGACTGCTCACTCACAGAATCAGCATGGAGACAGTCCTGTCCCAACCCCATTGTCTTCCCAACAAGCTGGCCACACACAGCCTCGTGGTTATAGGGCTGTTCAACTTTGTTAACAGCTTCTACTCCACCTGAGACCTTTTCAAAGCTGCCCACACTGGATCTCTCAAAAGGAAAGTCAGTGGATCCATTCACAACAGAAAATTTCTGGCTGTTAGGAACAGAAACCTCCTTGATTAAATCACTTTTACACCCTTCAGTTGCAGTAAACTGCTTGCACAGGCTACCATGAGGATTCCTTTCCCCAGGAGCTTTTCTAAGCAGCAATTCACCCCTCTCAGAAATTCTGCCCTTCCCCTCTTCACCCAGGGCTTGCTCTAAAGGAACACTTCCCTGAGCCCCCAGAGACTTTTTCTGGGTCTTGCTTATACTGAGAATCACCTCTGGCCCATCAGGAAGATTCCTACACAATCCCCTTTCAGGCAAACCTATAGATTTTCTCAATAACAGGTTAGAAGCACTCTTCTTCCCTTGGCCATGAACAAGTTCAGGAATCTTTTCCTTCTTGCTACAAGTTGTCAAACTGTCAGTAGGTAACACAATTAAATCACCTTCATGCTCTCCTTGTGCCCTGGCTAGGGTATCACCCTGATCAGACAGAGTTGCTACACCCTTTTCCAACCACACGTTAGCAACAGGCAAACTACAAGCACCAGAATTGTCTGGTCTTTGGGATCTTGCTGAGACACTAACTGGATGCAACCTAGTCACAGTGCCATTCTCCCCAGCAGACACAAACTTAGGACCATTCCCTTCCTGGGCTTTAGCTGTATTTACAACCAACTCCGAGACAACTGAATCACCCTCAACCATCACAGGCTGAAAGGCACCTTCTGTCTGCTCCACAGACACAGAAGAGCCGGAGACACATTCTCCTTCACCAGACACACAGCTTGGGATTTCACGTCCCTTGTCCCAGCACACAGGGCTGTTCACAGACAACTGCTTGGAGACCGAGGTAGCTCCCTCCATAGGCACGTCAATACCCCTGACAGACACAGGCACATTCCCTTCACTGTCACATTTCTCCACACAGGACACAGGTAAGGGATAGGGACACTCCTCTTCCACTATCCCTGTCTTCCCAAACTGCTGACTAGACAAAGCCCTCAGCTCACAAGGCTGCCTAGGCCCCTCCAAACTTTCCCTACCAGGCACATTGCCACTCCCAACAGATAAGCTGCTGCTTTTTTCACTACACTGAGCTACTTTTAGCAAATCACAGTTACCCATTTTAGGTTCACTTCTACAAGTTGCACTAGCCACCAATCCATCACCTATCACAAATTTACCCTTTCCTTCCTCAGTTAGGGCTTTAACCTGACCATTTACTTTAATCTGCTCCTGAGAAACATTTTCCTCACCAATGAGATCTTTCTGCTCTTGATCTAACTCCAGATTCACTTCTGAGACATTAGACAGACATTCAGAAACTCCACTCACAGACACGCTGCTTTTTTTCATAGACAAACCTTTGGAGCAACCCACCTCAGGAAAATCATTGCTCACAATAGACACAGGTTTAAGATTATTCCTCTCCTGTGACTGGCTACCTGGACTGAACAAAGCTTTAACATTTTCCCCAATTAAAAGATCTTTAGGCAATAACTTCCTGACGCCAGCTATCACTTCATGCTGAGCCCCATTCCACTCAAGGTGGATTCTGGCTAAAGGCACACGGACAGTAAACTCACAGAGGATCACAACATTCACACCCTGATTTGGTAAATAATCTTCCTCTTTGACCAGATCTGCTTTAACAAGAGTGATGTTAGAAGCCATAGTTTGCCCTGAACAGCTTTTACCATTGACTTTTACACTCTATGAATTTTCCATTCCCACTCCCATACATAGCACTGGCACAATTTATGGGGCCACCCTCTACTGAACCCACAGTAACAGCATTGACATAAAAGGTGGCATTGTTGGAGTACATTTGGTTACCCCCAGACAACTGCTCAGAGTTATACAACAAACCAACATTGTTACAAACTGGACTTTCAAGAGGATACAGTCTCTGCTGTTCTTCCATTGCTTTTTTGACTTGGAGTTGGAGTCTAGCCGTCTCCTGTTGCATCTGTCGAGTTTTCTCCTCAGCAGCCAGCAACTCCAGACGCCTCTTACGAGCTTTTTCTTCTCTCTTAGCAACTTCTTTCTTTCTCTCATCAGCCTCTTTCTCCATTCGAATTTCTGCCAGTTCTTGCTCATAATCAAACTGCAGGCTGTCTCTCAAGGCTTGCAGTTTCCTTGCTTTTCCTGATGCTTTCTGTCTCATGGTCACTGACCTTTAACCAACCAAACTCTCAATCCCAAAGTTAAAATTTGGATAGCGTGGGGTTCTGACCCAAAGCTTAATTGACCTGGTTCTGTGGATCCAAGCACGACTACGCCACTGTGACGGAGCGATTCTGGCGGGACCCAACTGAGAGTGCCAAATCAGGACCCATTGCTTAAACTGGGCAGTCACAGCCCTAGGCTGGGGTTTTTCCACCTCTAAGGCAAACCAAACCAGCCAGACAAAAAGGACTTTGGTCTCACCCCACTGGCTAACCACAAGTCACACAAGCAATTTCCTTAGACACTCCAGTCTCCCAGCATCACCACCAGTGCACTCGTCCTGGGGATGAATGGTTATGAAAACCAACACCCCAATAAAAGAAAAAGGTTCTTGCGATCCCAAAAGACCAAGCCCAGACCCAGGTCAATATACACATCAGATCTTACCCACAAATCACGCTGTTGCCAATTCTTTAGAATCTAAAATCTAAAGGTTTATTTACAAAGGGAAAAAGGTAGAAATGAGAGGTAGAATTGGTTAAATGGAATCAATTACATACAGCAATGGCAAAGTTCTTAGTTCAGGCTTGCAGCAGTGCTGGAGTAAACTGCAGGTTCAAATTAAGTCTCTGGAACATCCCCCGCTGGGATGGGTCCTCAGTCCCTTGTGTAGAGCTTCAGTTTGTAGCAAAGTCCCTCCAGAGGTAAGAAGCAGGATTGAAGACAAGATGTAGATGATGCATCAGCCTTATATAGACTTTTCCAGGTGTAAGAATCTCTTTGTTCTCACTGTGGAAAATTACAGCAAAATGGAGTCTGCAGTCACATGGACAAGTCTCTGCATACTTTGCTGAGTCACAAGGCGTGTCTGCCTTCTCTCCATGGGTCAATTGTGTAGCTGATGGTCCTTAATGGGCCATCAAGCCAGCTAGGCAGGGCTAACACCAGCTTGTCTGGGATATTTCCCAGAAGCAGAGCATAATACAAAATACAGACAGTACAGAGCCAATACTTATAACTTCAACTACAAAATGATACACAGACATACAGACAGCATAATCATAACCAGCAACCCAGAACCTGGTCATAGACACCTTATATGACCCCCTTTACTTAAGATTTGGTGCCACTACAGGACCTTGGTTGCAACCCATGTTCTATATGGTCCCAATTTATATCAGTAACGTCACACCCTGGGTTTAGCAGGCCAATGCTTAAACCACTGAGCTATCCCTCCCCCCTGTGCTGAGGCAGGAGCAAGTAAACCATGACCAACCCTGACAGGTATTTTTCTAACCTGTTCTTAAAAACTTCCAGTGATGGGGATTCCACAACCTTCCTTGGAAGCTTATTCCAGTTTTTAATTATCCTTATAGTTAGAAAGTTTTTCTTAATATCTAACCTAATCTCCCTTGCTAAAGATTAAGCCCATTACTTCTTTCACCTTCAGTGGATGTGGAAAACAGCTGATCACAATAATCTTTACAACAGCCCTTAGCATAATTGAAAACTTATCAGGTCTCTTCTCAGTCTTCTTTTCTCAAAACTAAACATGCCCAGTTTTTTTTTAACCTTTCCTCATAGCTCAAGTTTTCTAAATTTTTTATCATTTTTGTCACTCTCCTCTGGACTCACTCCAATTTGGCCACATCTTTCCAAATGTGTGGCACCTAGAATTGGACACATCACTCCAGCTGAGGTCTCACCAATGCCGAGTAGAGTGGGACAATTAACTACCATGTTTTACATAGGACACTCCTGTTCATACACACTGGAATATTAGCCTTTTCTGCAACTGCATACCATTGTTGGCTTATGTTCAATTTGTTATCCAGTATAACCCCCAGATCCTTTTCAGCAGTACTGCCATCTAGACATTTTGTAGTTGTGCATTTGATTTTTCCTTCCTACCTGAAGTCCTTTGCTTGTCTTTATTTACAAGCATCTTCTTTCATCTTGTTGATTTCAGAACTATTTGTCAAGGTCATTTTGAACTCTAAAATCCTGTCCTCCAAAGTACTCACAATCCTTCCCAGGGTTGGTGTCAGCAAAGCATTAATAACTACTCTTTAAGTACAGTCTTTCAACCAGTTATTCATCCACCTTACAGTAATTTCAGCTAGACCACATTTCCCTAGTTTGCTTCTGAAAATGTCATGTCAGACTGTGTCAAAAGACTTATTAAAATCAAGATATATCACGTCTACTGCTCCCCCCACACACACTAGACCATCGACCCTGTCAAAGAAGGAAATTAGGTTGGTTTGCCATGATGTATTCTTAACGAATTCATACTCACTTACTTATAATCCCATTATCCTCTAGATGCTTACAAACGGATTAATAATTTGTCCCAGTATCTCTCCAGATATTGAAGTTAGGCTGACTGGTCTATAATTCCCTGGGTCCTCTTCGTTCCACTTTTCAAAGATAGGGAGTATGAGTATGTCTGCACTGGGGATTTAATGCAATGCTTTTTGATGCGTGTCTGGTAACTTGCGGTACACAAGTCACACCAATAGTGTGCCCATGGGACATCTGTTCTGTTTTCAATTCACATTGTGTGAACACAGTGGCAGTTTGCTGTAAACCGAGTGAGTAGCATTCTTGGGGGTTTCCCCTGTTTCTTTCTTCCTGGCTGAGCAGCGCACATCATGGGATTGTTTTTGTCGTCAACTGTGGGATGCAAAGTGGAAGCCAGGTGGGTTTCTATTAAAAAAAAAAACTAAACATGTTTCTGCCCCATGATTCCTTTCTAGGTGGGCTAATGCCAGTTTCAAATTGCTGTCTGCCAGTGTGGACCCAGAAATGCACCGTTTCACTATGGTAGCAAGCATGAATATGCAGCGGCTGCTCGGGCTGTATTACAGTATTGAAACCTGGATGCATTTGGCATTGGTCTTCACCCACTGTGCCACTGGGCAGATGATGTGGGTGTAGGAGAATATTTAATAGCAGCATCAGCAGATCTCCAGCAACAGGAGAACACTGCGAAATTGTTGCAGCATGACGAGGACACCGAGCTGTTGGAGCTAGAGGACTGGTTCCTGGATCAGCCATCCAGTGTGCAACATCATTTCTGCACCCAGCAAGCAAGCATGGAATGATGGGAGAGGATTATTCTGCAGATCTGGACAACCAGCAGTCCTGAGAGTATTTCAGGATGGGGAGAGCTACCTTTCTGGATATATGTGCAGAACTGATCCCAAAGCTTCAGTGACAGTGTACCAACATGCAGTGCCCAATGGCCATAGAGAAGCAGGTAGCCATTGCCATCTGGAAGCTGGCTCCCCAAAAATGTTACCGTCTGTAGTCAACCAGCTCAGCATTGGGAGATTAACTGTTGGGGCTACAGACATACAGGTCTGCAATGCCATGGATAAGATACTGTCTAGCTGAGTTATAAAGATGGATAATACTCAAGAGGGAGTGTCTTTGTCTGGCCTAGGGGATAGTGGAAAGTCCCGCCACTAACTGAGCTGGTCCATTGTCACGAGCATACATAAGTTAGTGTAGCTGTAACCATTGAGCCAGGGCATTAGCACCCTCCTTTGTCGGCAATAAACCTGACCAAGTGCCTTCGCTACGAGAAAAGTCTGTGGATTTATTGGGTGGTTCACTCAATGTCTGCTGTGGCAGCTGTCTGCGCAGAGCTCGGACAGCACATGGTAGAACACACGGGAGAACACACACAGAACCGAACAGCTGACGATAAGTACAAGTAATGAGGCATAAAAGTCAGAAATGGTTACAAGAAAAATAAAGATAAGACGTTTACGAATGCCTAACTTAACAAACTATATCAGATTCAAGCAAAGTTTCTCACCACATGCTTCCAGCAGTCTTACTAACCAAAGCCTGTAGGTCAGGACCCCTCCCCCAGAGTCCAGTGCTTGCTTCCTTTTTCTGTTCGGGTGCAGTGAATGCAATAAGAAGGGAGAGAGAAAGGGGTCCCTGGGGATGTTTGTCTCTCCTTTTTATAGTTTAAGTCCCTCTCTTGAAAGACATTTCCAGTCGGGCACTAGGAAACAAAGGGTCTATGTGAAAGGATGTTCCCTGCTGGCTTTTTCTCATTTGTTTGGGCTCTCTTTGTTTCCTTTCCTGCTTAATAGCTCTGTTTACTGCTTAAATGCAAATTAAGCAGAGCACACATTCCTTCCTTTAGGGCAGACCTGTTTGCCAACCTGTTTGGACAAGGCTGTGGGGTTTGGAACATGCATTATCATCATCATACAAGGAAATCTTATAACTTTATATACAATGTTGCAAACATATTTTATCAGACTGATACAGACCAGCAAATTGTGAGCTTTCAATTTATATCTTACAAGACATGCCTTGTACAAAAATTATTACAATAATGTGTAGGGTGTGAAGACGTGGGTATATTCTGTCACACTATGTGTCTATCATTTCTCCCCTGCCAGGGTACAGAATTTATAAATAGCAAGAGGTATTTCTCCGTGACACTCGAAGAAATGGTTGACCACCACGGGTTACCCTCGCAGGGTGGTCTGGAAGGGACTTCACTGACAGGATCTTTCAGAACTCAGTTCAACTTAAACTAACAAAGAAAGGACATTAACAGTATGGAGATTGGAGACCCTGACTATTCTGTGATGTCTTGGTTAATGAAGCCATACACAGGCTGCTTGGACAAAAGGAAGCAGGGGTCAGCAACATGTCCATTATAAAAATTTTGAGGTCAGTGGTAATTTTTCAAAAAATTGAAAGACTGAATGACATAACCACCCCCAATGTCTGTCACTAAGTACAGTAATTTTGTCAAGTGTCCGCCGTGCAATATGGTGGTGCTGACCCCTGGAAGGAATATTTGAACTATCACCTCAGTAGCTGCGGAATGATGGTCAAGTGTGCATTTGGCCACCTGACAGACAGATGGCGCTGCATATGGAATCACTTGAAAGCAGCAGAAAAAAGTCCCAACCATTATAGCTGTCTGCTGTGCACTGCACAATAATTGTGAGAATAAGGGGAAAGCCTTAATGATGGATGGGAGGCTGAGGTGCAGAGACTTGCTCAGTGGTTCAAGCAGTCAGCAAGTCATCCCACAGAGAATGCTAACACCCAGGGGAATATTGTCAGCAATCCTATTGTTCATATTTTGAATCTCATGCTTGAACATATGTAGCTGTCTGTTTAGCTCCTGATTCATGCAGCGGGAGGTTGAGGTAGACTGAGAGCAGTGCAGTATTGCTTAGGGGTAGTGGAAGTTGGACGTGGTCTATCTACTTTTGTAAAACCGTATGAATTATTTTAGCTTTCTTTAAAGGATTGTATGTGCTATATGCAGTGATGAGTCATAATGGCCAAAATAGATTTTAAATTGTTTTTATTGTGAACCAACACTAAGAAAGTTTTAATGGAACCCATGGATAAATAACAATATATTTTTTTATTTGAAAATATATTTACCAAAACAATCTACTAACTAAGCAACAACAAACAAAGTTTTACATATTCTGTGAAGTTATTTTCCAGGATGGTCCCTCCCACCCCTGACCAGAGAAGGGGCTTGCAAACTATACTGGAGGATGGGGTGGGCTATTCCCTATAATGTGTAAACCAAAATTGAGCGAAATTCCTCAGTTTTAAGTTCTGCTTTATCTCCCCTGTGGATATGGAGAATGTGAAAAGAAAAACAGACAGAGTCCTGCAATGTGTCTTACAGGGCATTTAAACCACAGCGGGGAACAGGACTGTTTGAGTGCTTGGTACAGTGCTCAGGTATATCTCATGTAAACTATGAACACGTCAGACTTCTTTTCCTGTAGTCACTGTCTCAATAAATGGTTACATTTTGCACAAATGATTAACTGTGCCACGGGGGGGGGAAGGGGGGGAGAATAGGATAGAGGCTGTGGCTGCACCATCCTGCCACCCACCAATTTGGGCTGATGATCAGGATTGTAGGGGGCAGCGTTTGTCAAGGAGGACAGATGAGGGAAGAGGAAAGGAACATAAGCAGATGTGCAAGTGCCCTCTGTGCCACAGTCCTGGAAACTGTTGATAGTTATGGCTTTACCATGAGACAGAATTGCCCAGATGGAGCAGCCACCATTTTGGAAACACGTATGGGGTGGGGTGGAGGAAACCACAAGAAACATGGATTGAGAGAGAAGAGGAGGAAGGGGCTGCATACTAAGAAGGGTTTCTAGCTCACATCAGTCTAAAATGGCTGTGGCTGTGAGGCACTTGGAATAGAAGCCAGAACAACAGTATAGCATAATAATAATAAACAATAAATGGGAAAGATTGTTACTTACATGCTGAAGTTGCCTTCAGGGGAGCTATCTCTTTGGTCCCAGCCTGGGTTTCTGGTTTGGGACCCAGGGTTGGATGATGAAGGGCAGGAATTGCGGTACTTTGCAGCAGGCCATGACTGTGGCTGGCTTTCTAGCTGACTGACATCAGGATCCTGGGTCCCAAAAATATCCTGGCTCTCAGGGGGGCGGCTCCTCTCTTGTTCATTCTCCAATGGGTCTAGCCAGTCATCCTTGGTGTAGGGGAGAGGAAGGCTAGCAGGCTCCACATGGTGTTCGGGACAGGTTTTATTATAATTGTGTAGGATTCTGTCCATTTCATCATAACATGGACAGGTCACATGTCCCCTGCCAGACTGTCTCCTTTTGTCCCTCTTTTCAATGTACTTACTCCTGAGCTACTTGCTCTTTACCCAGCACTGGTCAGCATCCTCTCGGACACCTGCTTGACAATGTCCACAAAAAGGTCCCTATTCCTGTGTCTGACCACAAGAACTTCCTGCACCAAAGCTTCTCCCCACAAGTCAATGAGATGCAGGATCTCAACATGGCTCCTGGCAGCTGCATGAGGCAGGCTGTGGGGCTTTCGGAGTGCTATCTCGCTTGTACTGCAAGAATGCTCACACACTCAGATCCAGGAGCAAATGGGCAAATTCTGGCTCCACACCAGCTTTTAAAGTGGGGAGAGGAAGTTCTGGAAACTTGACACCGGAGCAGAGTGGGCACACACACAAATGGACAGGTCTGCAAAGCACTGTGGTATAGCTGTTGGGAGCATGGGGAAAAGTGGTGTGCAGCAATTGTGTCCACATGAACAACAGACCACATTAATTCAATTTGCAGCAAACATAGTCCACTTGGCAAGAGGACTCCAGAGTTCACAGCAAATGCAGTGTTAGTGAGCAGTGATGGACTGTGCCATATGTACACAACCATTTTCAAACTCGATTAACTTGGTTTGATCCACTTTAAAAACCCCATGTAGACCAGACCTATGTTTGCCCTTCTCCAGTCCTTGGAGATCTCACCCATCCTCCATGAATCCTCGAAGATAATTGCTGACAGTTCCAAGATTGCTTCAGCTAGTTCCTTAATTACTGTAGGATGAATTTCATCAGGCTGTGCTGACTTGAATACATCTAACTTATCTAAATATCCAGTGTTTCTCAAACTGGGGGTCCTGACAAAAAAAAGGGAGCCACAAGACTATTGTAGGGGGGGTTGCAAGAGTGGTGGGTGCTGGCTGGGCATCCTGCTCCAAAGGCAGTGCCACCACCAGCAACAGTGTAGAAATAAGGGTGGCATGGTATTGTGGGGGGGGGGTCATCAAGCCTGACATATTTTCAAAGGGGGTCCCAGCAAAAAAAAGTTGGCGAACCCCTACCTGTTCTTTCCCTGTGTTACTCAACATCCTGAAAAACGCATATTTCTGGAATAAATCTTGCTAAACTCAACTGTCTGTGGTCATACAGTTCAGCTTTACCTGCTTAAAGGTGAATTCATATGCTTTCAAAAAAGCTACTGAAAGCCCTAGATTATTAACATGATTCCACACACAGAACTAAATGTTTTAATTAGATACATTAGAAATGCAAATAATAGAAAATCAGTTCCAGATGCACAAATACTACAGCACTTGGTGCATTATAAATTATCAGAATTAGACATGCTAGAGATACAGAAACTAACCTCTATAGATCTATACTCAGAGATCTGGGTTTCCCTTGTTGCACAGACTGACATCCTTGACTCTGAATGAAGCATAAGGAGTAAAGCTCTATACCCTGGTTTTGGTCTTTGACATCAAATCAACTCTAGCAAGTCTTTACAAATTAAAAACAACCAAAAATATCAAAATATCAATTTGAAATTACAAATAAGTACACTAAGTAGAGATGGGCATAAACCAAAATCCTAGATCCACCCATCATAAAGTTCTGGATGTCACATGTCTGGACTGAAATGTTGTAAATGGTTCCTAAATATAATGGGATAAATCAAAACACTGTATCTGAACACTGCTAAACTTTGTGGGATAAGGTCCAGATCCAAATTTTGTAGCTTGAGACTATCTTAAATTTGAAGCATATACACAATGACTTTATTAAAGAGAGACCAGAGTTTATTTCATTATGTATATGTGTGTATATATATATATATATATATATATATATATACACATACATACACACACACACACATATATATCAGGGCTGTCAATTAATTGCAGCTAACATGCGATTAACTCAAAAAAATCACGATTAATTAATCACACTTATAACAATAGAATACCAATTGAAATTCATTAAATATTTTTGGATGTTTTTCTACATTTTAAATATTGATTTCAATTACAACACAGAATACAAAGTGCACAGTGCTCACTTTATATTATTATTTTTTATTATAAATATATGCATTGTAAAAATGATAAACAAAAGAAATTGTATTTTTCAATTCACCTCACACAAGTACTGAAGTGCAATCTCTTTATCGTGAGAGCGTAAGTTACAAATGCAGATTTTTTTTGGTTACATAATTGCCCTCAAAAATAAAACAGTGTAAAACTTCAGAGGATACAAGTCCACTCAGTCCTACTTCTTATTCTGCCAATAGCTTAGACAAATAAGTTTGTTTACATTGATAGGAGATACTGCTGCCTGCTTCTTATTTACAGTGTCACCTGAAAGTGAGAACAGGTGTTCACATGGCACTTTTGTAGCTGGTGTTGCAAGGTATTTATGTGCCAGATGTGCTAAACATTTATATGCCCCTTCCATGGTTTGGCCACCATTCCAGAGGACATGCTTCCATGCTGATGATGCTCATTAAAACAATAATGCGTCAATTAAATTTGTGACTGTACTCCTTGCGGGGAGAATTGTATGTCTCCTGCTCTGTTTTACCCGTATTTTGCATATATTTCATGTTATAGCAGTCTCGGATGATAACCCAGCACATGTTCATTTTAAGAACACTTTCACAGCAGATTTGACAAAATGCAAAGACGGTACCGATGTGAGGTTTGTAAAAATAGCTCCAACACTCGACCCAAGGAGTGTGGAACATGCTTTTAGAAGTCTTAAAAGAGCAACAAGCTGATGTGGAAACTACAGAACCCAAACCATCAACATGGAAAATCAACCTTCTGCTGGTGGTATCTGCCTCAGATCATGAAAATGAACATGTATCAGTCTGCAGTGCTTTGGATCATTATCAAGCAGAACCCATCATCAGCATGTACTCATGTTCTCAGGAATGGTGGTTGAAGCATGAAGGGACATATGAATCTTTTGTGCATCTGGCACGTAAATATCTTGCGATGCCGGCTACAACAGTGCCATGCAAATGCCTGTTCTCACTTTCAGGTGACACTATAAACAAGCAAGAAGCAGGTAGCATTATCTCCTGCAAATTGTAACCAACCTTGTTTGTCTGAGTGATTGGCTGACCAAAAAGTAGGACTGAGTGGACTTGTAGGCTCCAAAGTTTTACAATCAATTTATACAGTTAAAAGTGAATTAAGTTTAGAATCTAACTTACTTTTCACCATTTAGGTTTTTTGTCCAATGTCTGTATTGCAGTCAGTGACACTGATTTCTTTATAGTCACTTTCACTTTCCCATTTACTAGCACAATGCTACAGAGCTTCAGCTGCAAAACACTGCAAAGAAATATTTACACATACAAAAAAAAATTAGAGCATTTTCAGTGAGTACCAGGCTTTGCAAGACTGAAAAAAAAAAATAAAAAAACCTAACTAATTTTTGGACCTCAACTACATGCACAATATCCTTTCAATGAGACAGGCCCCAAAAGAGTATTATTCATTTATTTTAAAAGCTTTTCAGTTCACCTTCATTTTCATGCAGTTATAGGATGGCAAATTGCAGCACAAATTGATTTGTCTAGACTCATACACTGCTATTTCCCTATATCTGCGGCCACATTACTGTAGTTTCCCACTGACATTCTTTGGCATTTTTCTGGTAACCTGCCCACTGTGCTTCATTCTCTTCCCTTTATTATTCCCTCCCTCCCATAAACACATCAATGGCTTCCTGGCAACAGAAGCATTTTACATACCATGGGGGCCTTCAAGAAAAGCTTATGAAGTGAGACCACAATTTACTTCTAGCCCTGGAGTCAGGAGTGGGAGAACGGTTATGCTCTTTATTTTTGGACCTTTCCAAGACCTACAGATATACCACCATGCCTTCTGGTACCTAGATGATGTTAGCTGTCAAAACCCCTAGAAGTCTGACACAGTCAAAACTCCCACTGAAGTTTGTGAAAGTTTTGCCCGAGTAATGACCTTGGGGTTTGGGCCACTGTGAATAATACACAATTTCACAAAATGACCGACACTACATGTAATACCCTGTCTATACCGCTGTCAGTGGGAATTATGAATCTATGGCCTGCATCTTAGGCCTGTGACTCTTACCTAGTTTTACATATTATGCTTTGCTTACATAGAGTAAACCAGTAACCGTACACAGTCAGTGCCTCTTAAGAAAAATACTGAACAGGGAGTGAGTGGTTTAGGAGGTGGCTAAAGGGCTAGAGAGCCTTTCACCACTGTGTTGCTGGCTCTAGTCCAGCCATGAGCAGATTTTGATAGCTATATGTATATAGACACAGTGTGTCTGAAGCATATTTCATGTTTCCAGTGAAGGAGTGTCCACATAACAAAAATTGGCACTAACTGGCTAGAGGCAGCAGCTAGAACAAGGAATTAACCAGCAGGAAGGAAACCGAACTATTCCCTAGAATGATCCCTCCAGTTCAGGACTAAGACAATGGTGGGACACTGAGAGAGCTTGTACTGTCACAGTCCATTTCTTTGGATTGAGGACTTTGGGGTGCAAGGCTGACAATCCATCAGCTTTCAGGAGTCCTGAATTCACACAAACATTTACCTTTAAAAAGGAAAGAATAAGATTGAACATCACCAGATAACAGATAAATGTATCTGTGACACACATCCATAAAGCCTTCTGACAACATACATTGTACCTGTGCCACAAGACGTATTGTGGTGCATGTGACCACTAGATAGGAATAATGTATCACATCCTGAGGGGCTCTCTCAGTCGACACTGGAGCAAAATTCCTGCTGATTTCAACAGGAACTTTGCCTGAGTATGAAATTCAGGATCTGGCTCATGCAGAAAAGCACTTATGGACCCTCATGACCATTCGCAATGCACAAAACCATCACAGCTCTCTTAGCTTTTCCATTATCATCAGTATTTATGTTGCAGTAGTACCCAGAAGCACCAATCAAAATCAGGACCCCATGGTGCTAGGCACTGCACAAATATAGGTTTCTTGCCCTCAGTAGTTTACAGTCTAATTTTAAAAAGGGACACTAAGTGAGTGTGATGAACTATAGGTGGGGACAAGGAGGGAGAACAAGGATAACTGCAATACAGAGGCACAGCTAAATAGAGCACCTATGTCCAGTGCATAATGGCATAGATTCAAACTCTTTGGGACAAGGATTATTTTTTTGTTCTGTGATTCTAAAGTGCTTAGCACAATGGGGTCCTGGTCCATGAGTGGGAATCCTAGGCACTGTGAAAAAACAAATAATAAATACAATAATAATAATAATGCCATTTAAAATGAGTATTAGCAATCCCTCTGCCTGTCCATTATCAGTTTATAATTACCAGTATAGCCATCACAAACTGAGAGCGCAAATAGGTCACTCTTACTAGGAGTGAGTAGACTGTATCTGGAGACCTCAAAATTCCAGAAGAGCCATACCTGTAGAATCATAATCTATCCCCCAAGCCACTCCGGCCACCATCTCCTCTGGGAATGGGCCACTGGAACATGAGCTTCCTTGGCCAGCTGCAGAGAAGTGACTGGCCTCAACCTTCCCCCTAGAACCCTGGGAATGGGCTCCTGGGCCTCTGCTGAACAAAAACTTTGCAGCATTCCGCAGCTTTGAATATGGCTGGTTCTCTCAAGATCCTATTGTTGTTATTTATTTATATTACCATAGCACTTAGGAGCCCAAGTCATAACCAGGTCCCCATTGTGCTAGGTGCAATGCAAACAAAGGACAAAAACGATGATTCCTGCCCCAAATCCTTCCTCAGCCATTGTCCCCAGCCCCAAGTCATCAGAACCAGAAACATAAATTGCAAAATAAGAAAACAAAACTAAATCACAATGACTTTGCTAGGCTGTGAGTTAAAGAAAGACAAAGCAACTGATGTGTAACCACTCTTGTGTAGCCTGACACCATTATCTATCAAGCTAATGCACTAGATCTATAAATACTTTCTGCTTCACAGGGTATTGAACTTGCTTTACCTGGCAGGCTGCTGGAGGAAATTATGAAGGGATGGGATCTCCCCTCTACATATCCTTGGAATGGCCCTGGGTATAGTGCTAGTCACAATCAGAATAAAACCACAGCCCCTAGAAATTAACTCCAAGGCTCTGTTGTACGTTAGCCTAAAGAAGAAAGGTTCTTCAAACAGATTAGGGGCTTGATCTCCCAGAGGAGCCATCCATTCAGGAAGCCATCACCATTTGTGTTAAAGCTCAGAGACATCCAGCATTGGAAAAAACAGCATGGAAAAAGAGGAGCGTACAGACAGCAGTGATCACCATCCTGCCACTACCCCAGGAGCCAAGGTTTCCCATTAGGAACATCTTGGTACTTAAAGAGAAAAATGCATTTACACTTCAAGGCTTCTGCTGGGTAACCATAGAGACATGTTAATGGAATAATCACACCAGCTATGTAGGGGCTTGTGCTAGTTTGTGCAAAGGGGCTTTGTGTGTTCCAGCCTCTCTGCCAATGTTAAAATAATTATTTGAAACATTGTTTAAGACTTGGGTGGGGGGGAAGCATTTCTGGGCACTTTTCATATCTAAAAATAGATTTCTTATTTCAAGTTAAACTTCTTCAAAGATGGCTTCCAGCAACAATCAATTTCTTTGACTCTTTACAAATCAGAAAATATTCTGGGCCAGATTTGCAACTAGTGCAAATCAGCATAGCTCTGTTGAAGTTAATAAAGGTAACAATTGGAGATATACCAATCTCCTAGAACAGGAAGTGACCTTGAAAGGTCATCAAAGTCCAGCCCCCTGCCTTCACTAGCAGGACCAATTTTTGCCCCAGATCCCTAAGTGGCCTCCTCAAGGATTGAACTCACAACACAGGGTTTAGCAGGCCAATGCTCAAACCACTGAGCTATCCCTCCCCCCATAATACAGGTGGGTTGATTTATAGCAGCTAAGGATGTGGCCTATTAATGCCAATGTATTATGGAACATGCAGCAATTTTGGAACACCACCGTGATCACAGCTTTTTCTCTCTGTGATTAGGGTGACCATATTTTCCCAAAGGAAAAACAGGACACTTCCGAGCTGGCCCGAGGCCGCCCCCCTCCCCCACGCAGGGTGGCCCAAGCCTTTCCTGCCTCCCACCAGCACAGGGTCAGCCTGAGGTTCTCCCCCTCCACACGTTCCTCTGCACCCTGCTAGGGGTCCCACCCCACTTTTTTGACAAAGCTGGGCATTTGCCCAGTTTGCTCTTGACAACTGATGATCAGTTGTCAAGAGCAAACAGGACAAATGCCCAGTTTTGTCAAATAAGGTTGGGACAGCCAGGATAGGGCCTAAAAAGGGACTGTCCTGGCCAAAACGGGACATATGGTCACCCTCCTATGTGATCCTAATGCATAAAGTAAGTAAACTAAGTCTCCCTCCCAACTAGGTTTAGTTCTCAGTTGGATGCAAAGTACATTGTAGTATGTACACGTGAGCTTGGAACAGGAGCAAACGTGAGCTTGGTGCAGGAGCAAAATCCTGATATAATTTTATTTACCAGAAGCCACAGCAACCTTTGCTGCATATTCATCAGCCAGTACAGGCTGAACAAAGTTTATTATAGTTTCTATATTTACAGGAACCAAACATCCATTATACTTTTCCTGATTGGCTCCTTTTATAATTCTGTCACACACATATCTCAGAATATTCTTAGTCCCTGCTGTTCTGTTAGCACAGGACACTTTAGCTGTCAATTTCTTTGCTTTTGTGTGTGTGTGTGTTGTCATGATATATGGAACTACAAGCCTTAAACAACAGGCATTTATTAGGGAGAATAGCTACAAACAAAACAAGTGGGCTTCCATGTTTGTGACAAGTGACCACACCTTTTCAGGAACTCCAAGCCAGAACAGAGACATCTAGAGGCCAAACAGCATAACTACAAGTACCTACTATTACAAGGGGTCTACCGCTGTAACGTGATTTCCTTTGTATGGATAGCATAAGAGGCAGTTCATGAGTTGTGCCGTGGACTCAGGCAAGGAGCACACATAAGCCCAAACGGCTTCAGCAAAGGTAAGTGCTATATAGATAATAGCAAGAGCTGGTCAAAATTTTTAATTGAAAATTATTTCCAATGGAAAATAGTTCTTTTTCTAAAATGAAAACTGTTGTGAAAAAATTTAATTTCTTTCAGAAAATTCCAGATTTTTCATCAAAAAACCAGAACATTTCCATAACAAAGTAAAAGTTTTGCTCTTTTGAAAATTTCCAACAAAAATACTTAACATTTTTTGATCAGTTCCAACTCTAGGCGCTAAGGGAATGTGCACACTGCTATTTTTAGCATGCTAGTTTCAGTCTCGCTAGCACTTATGTGTCTACCTGAGCTAAGATGCTCACTACCAGGTGCAGTGTAGACATATCCTTAGTGCCTAGTAGCACATCTTCCCTCCTTGAACATCAGAAATGTTATTAGCATTGAAAAGCCCCAACAAGAGCTAGTATATCAGAAGATGTTAAACAGCAGCTATTAAAGTTAGACATTTTTAAATCAGCAAGTCCAGATAACTTGCATCCAAGAGTTTTAAAAGAACTGGCTAAGGATTGCACTGGACCATTAAGGTGGATTTTCTATAAGTCTTGGAACACTGCAGAAGTTTCACAAGACTGGAAGAAAGCAAACATTGTGCCAATATTTAAAAAGGAGAAAGTGGATGACCCAGGTAATTATAGGCCTGTCAGTTTGCCCTTGATCCAGACAAGATAATGGAGTGGCTGACATAGGACTCAATAAAGGATTAAAGGAGGGCAATACAATTAATTAATAATAGTGGGGTCAGGCAGGGATTGGTTTTTGGCCCTGCACTATTTAACATATTGAAAGAAGAAAGAAAACATAAAATCCTCACTGATAAAGTTTGCAGATGACACAAAAATTGGAGGAGCAGTAAATAATGAAGAGGGCATGTCACACTGAAACAGAGTGATCTGGATCACTTGGTAAACAGGGCGCAAGCAAACAGTATACATTTTAATACAGCTCAATGTAAATGTATACATGCAGGAACTAAGAATGTAGGCCTTCTATCCTACAGGACAGGGCAATCTATCCTGGAAAGCAGTGACTGAAAAAGATTTGGGGATATGGGGTGGATAAACTGCTGATCACGAGGTCCCAATGAGAGACTGTAGCCAAACGGGCTAATGTTATTCTTGGACACAAGCTTGTAAGGACAAAATGAATTACACCCGGCAAAGGATATAAAAGCCAATAAGAAGAGGTTCTATAAATACATTAGGATCAAGAGAATGATGAAGGAAAGCATAAATCTGCTACTGAGCAGGACAAGAGAGCTAATGATGGATTAGATAAAAAAGGCTGAGGTGTTTAATACCTATTTTGTTTCAATTTTCACTAAAAAGTAGGGCTGTTGATTAATCACAGTTGACTAACGTGATTAACAAAAATATTAATTGTGATTAAAAAAATAATCATGATTAATCACAGTTTTAATCGCAGTGTTAAGCAATAGAATACCAATTGAAATTATTAAGTATTTGTGGATGTTTTTCTACTTTTTCAAATATGTTGATTTTAATTACAGCACAGAATACAAAGTGTATAATGCTCAGTTTATATTATAATTTTTATTACAAATATTTGCACATAAAATGATAAATAAAAGAAATGGTATTTTTCAACTCACCTCATACACGTACTGTAGTGCAATCTCTTTGTCGTGTAAGTGAAACTTACAAATGCAGAAATTTTTTGTTACATAACTACACTCAAAAACAAAACAATGTAAAACTTTAGAGCCTACAAGTCCACTCAGTCCTACTTCTTGTTCAGACAATCGCTAAGACAAACAAGTTTGTTTTCATTTATGGGAGATAATGCTGCCTGCTTCTTATTTACAATGTCACCTGACAGTGAGAACAAGTGGTCGCATGGCACTTTTGTACCCGGCATTGCAAGGTATACTGGATATGCTAAACATTCATATGCCCCTTCATGCTTTGGCCACCTTTCAAGAAGACATGCTTCTATGCTGACGATCCTCATTAAAAAAATAATGAATTAATTAAATTTGTGATTGAACTCCTCAGGGGGAGAACTGTGTATCTCCTGCCGTTTTACCCATATTCTGCCATATACTTCATTACAGCAGTCTCGGATGATGACCCAGCACATGTTGTTCATTTTAGGAACACTTTCGCGGCAGATTTGACAAAACGCAAAGAAGGTACCAATGTGAGATAAGATAGCTACAGCACTTGGCCCAAGATTTAAAAATTTGAAGTGCCTTCCAAAATCCGAGAGGGATGAGGTGTGGGGCATGCTTTCAGATGTCATAAAAGAGCAACACTCTGATGCGGAAACTACAGAACCCAAACCACCCAAAAGGAAAATCAACCTTCTGCTGGTGGCATCTGCCTCAGATGATGAAAATGAACATGTGTTGGTCTGCACTGCTCTGGATTGTTATCAAGCAGAACCCATCATCGGCATGGATGCATGTCCCCTGGAATGGTGGTCGAATCATGAAGGGACATATAACTCTTTACCACATCTGGCATGTAAATATCTTGAGATACCGGCTACAACAGTGCCATGTCAATGCCTGTTCTCAATTTCAGGTGACGTAAACAAGAATCTGGCAACACTATCTCCTGCAAATGCAAACAAATTTGTTTGTCTGAGCGATTGGCTGAACAAGAAGTAGGATTGAGTGGACTTATAGGCTCTAAAGTTTTGCATTGCTTAATTTTTGAATGCATGGGGTTTTTTGTACATAATTTTACGTTTGTAAGTTCAAGTTTCATGATAAAAAGATTATACTACAGTACTTGTATTAGGTGAATGGAAAAATACTATTTCTTTTGGTGTTTACAGTGCAAATATTTGTAATAAAAATAAATATAAAGTTTGCACGGTATGCTTTGTATTCTGTGTTGTAACTGAAATCAATATATTTGAAAATGTACAAAACATCTAAAAATATTAAAATAAATGGCATTCTATTATTAACAGCACAATTAATTGCAACCACTCACACACCTCCTCCCCTCCAGAGGCCAGCTGAGGCGCCCGCCGGCCCAGACACTCACACACACACACCAGAGCCCTGCTGTGGGTCCCCACCCCAGCCCAGGCACTCTCAGCCCAGGGATCCAGAGGGAGAAACAGCCTTATGCTGGGTCCCAGGCTTGCACAGAGTTTCCTGTGCACTGCTGCTTTCTTCCTTTAGCGTGCTGGGAACTGCAGTTGCTGGGAACCCTCCAGTTCTCTCCACCTCCCCCCAGCCATGTCTTCTATTTGCAAGCTGGGCTGTGTCGGGTCCAGCGGCCCCTAATGGTGACCGAAATCTCTGCAGCCCATTTCTTGGGGAAAAAGGGAAATTCTGCGTGCCTAACATTAATTTCTGCAAAATTCTGCATTGCGCGGTGGGCGCAGAATTCCCTCAGGAGTAATGTTTAGAATACCAAGGCCCAGGCACGTAAGCTTTCTCATCAACATGTCTCAGTCCCTCTAAAGCTTTCACCAGCACTGCCAACTGATGCCAAATGGCTCTTGAGTTGTCTCCTTCACACTGTTTGAGACACAGTGATAGGAGTGGAACTTTGTCCAGAGAGGTCTGAGGTATGGCATAGCCGAGCATGCTAGAGCTCTTGCAAAGAAAATTCACTGTATCCCCAGGTTGTCTCTTCCTAAGCAGGAAACATTTTTCACAAAACATAAAAGGTGACATAAAAGCCAAAGCAGTCAAAGGTCTTCTGGGTCTGACTCAGCACCATCACCAACACATGCTATGAGATCCATAAGGAAAATCTTAACAAGAACTTTTATTAAAGCAAGTCATAAACTTTATCTAAACTTGCATTCCAAAATTTGAAAAGATATGTCTTCTTGCTGGTGACTCCTGAAAGACACTACAAAAGGAGAACATGCACAGTGTGCACTGAACTCCCATGCTGGCAAACCTAGTGCAGTCTACAAATCACCATGGGAAGGACTGATGTTTGAGAAATGAGAGTATACTGAGTGCTAAATAAATGGAGTTTGTTAACATGACCTCGCAGTCTGAAAAAAAAAATCAGAACTGGTCACTTGTGTGTCCTTTACTACTAACAGCCAATGTCGATTCTCCTCTAGTTCAAGTGACAGGAACATGTGCTTTGGAGCAGGCAAATCTGAGCGCCATCTCTGCTGCTGTTGTGAAGTTCTGAATAACTACAGTGTGAAGCCTAGTGTCAACTGTGAAGCTGTAGCTGGCCAAGGATTTGTTACAACATCAAGATCTTTGCAAAGTGTGTTAAGGATAGAGTGAGGAGAGGATTAATTGGTTCAGAGGATTGGGAAAGAGATAATGTAAAGAGCTTGTTACCTCTTGACCAGTGGTTATAAGCCAGGCTAAACCAGCTGTGACTGGAAGTTGCCATTGCCTGATGGCTGTCTAGTCACTTATTTGTAATGAGCTGGTGATCACCACCCTTCTCCCGGAGGACAGTTGTCTGTATCAGAAACACCAGCACAAGTGACATTAATTCATTACTTGGCAGCCCTAATTGATAGGGATTGAAGGGTTGAATGATCTTGGAGGGAAAAATAACTTCTCACTGTTAGAGATGTTGTCTCTAGGTGTGACCAGTCATTGTGGGGAAGTGTACTGCACTGCCCATACCGTACCTATTCCATGGATATTAATTATAGCGAACTTCAATGGCTTCAGAGTGGTAAGTCTGATACTCTTCATAAATATTCACTGATATGAAAATGTAAGTGGAAAAACTTCCTTTTGTTGGTTTAAGTCATTCAAGTTACAGACACACATGTATCTTAGATCTGTAAGTACTTTGCTCTGGCTACTAGGAAAATAGAAATGAGTTGATAAGTTTTTCTATTGTGGAATAACAGGTAACGACATAAAAGATGAGTGATTTACAGGAAACTGTTTTTTCCCCTCTCTTTGTTGAGTTCTGCTCCTGTAATTCAACAGAGACCACCATTTCCTTTATAATCCCTCCCTCCAAGTGCTGGCATGTAGAGATGGGTAACTCATTTTGCTTAATTTTGAAACCTTTTGAACTTGGACGATTCCTGTCAGGGTTAACTGGCATGTTACTGGGTTTGCATTCTGTTTAGGAAAGAATGTGAAAAAAGAGGGAGTGAGAGAAATTGTCAATGGGTCAATGGTATGATATAACCTTTTCCAGAGGGTTTGGCTGGAGAGTCTTGCCCGCATGCTCGGGGTTCAGCTGACCGCCATATTTGGGGGGGGGGAAAATTTCCTCCCCCAGGAAGATTGGCAATGGCCCTGGGTTTTTTTCCTCTCCTCCATGGGGCAGGGGGGGGGGGGGGTGGCTGGAGTGGGTGGAGTGGATATGTGGCCTGCATCTTGCAGGAGGTCAGACTAGATGATCATAATGGTCCCTTCTGATCTTGAATTCTATGATTCTATGATTCTATGAAATTCAAAGGAAAAATAGGGTGAAAATGCAGCAACAGAGCAAGGATAGAGGGGAAAAGAAATATGGAGAAACTGAAAAGGGAAGAGAAAGAAGGAGAAAAAACTCTATAAAAAAACAAATAAGGAGCAGTACTATACCCTGCATAATGAGCACACTCTTGTGTCATCCTAGTTTCTGGGTGTTCTTCCATCCCTTAACAAAAGCACAGGCTGCCCCTTAGCTGGATTAAAAAAATACATATACTTATTTATTTATGTATTTATTTCAGTTTTCAAGAAATAAAATAAATTCAAACTAACTTAAAAGCACATGCACCACTCTTTTAAAACCATAGCTGCCTATATAAGACAAAGCCCCTAATATCAGTATGTCTGGTCACCCTACTCCAGCTACACAATACTTCCTCCAATATACCCAACCCTAGACCTCAGCTCCCCACCCCTTCCCCAAACATCCCGCAAAAGAGAGAGGCTCTCAGTTTCTAAGAGACTGAGCCAAAACCCAAAAGAATGGGCTTTGGATCACTAAGCTATTCACTTTTGTTTTCTAATGAAGCCAGAGGAAAGCACATGAAGATTAGAGAGAGCTGCACCTCTTTATGTGTAAAATGACTTCAAAGTTATGACTTAAACCAACAAAAGGGAGGGAAAACTCACAGTCCTCCCACTCCATCTATATCTATATATTAATTATACCACTTCTGAGAAAAACATAGGTCAATATTAGAGGGGGAACAGTTTGTGAAGTTTGAAAAGCCTGAAAAAACAGTTTGCAGGTTTCACCTGTTTCTACTGACTTCCTTTTAACAGAGTGACAGCATCTGGCATTACCTTATTCTAATTTTCTCGAGTTAAAATATAACAGTATTAACAATAAGTTTATCAGAGGAGCCAAATATATCTGTATCCCCAGTTTATCTATACCTTTCTATCTTGAACAATTTTCTACCTTAGCTGAGCACCATCTGGAAGATAAATTCTTGCAATGGAGCCTTTTCTGCTTAATCCCTTAATCTTCTCAACATCCTCAAACACCAGGACTTCTCTTTCAAACCCAGCTGGAAAGTAACATCTGTTTGAAAGCACTGCTGAAAGAGAGGAGCACCAGAGGGAAATCCCCCAAGGTCTGAGCTCACACTCTCAGTAATTTTCCCTCAGTGATTCTAGCTAAAGACAATGGCACTGGTAGGCCACAGGGTTGGAAGATTTCCTGATTCCACTTATATCACCCCTCCCTCCCTGTTATAAAACTAAACTGCTGCAAGTAGAAATGTTAAATGTCAACAAGCCCACAGGGCTGTATTAACTCCATGAGCCTGTCCAAACACCACACCCATAACCCTTTATTCCTGTATTGTAACAGTTTATTTTCACAGTTTAGCAGCTTTTTTCCAACCTCTCATACCAGCTCCCAATGCCACGGCTCTATCATGCATAGCTGGCACAAAGCTGCAGTGCCTCCTCTAGGCTGTCATAGATACAAACTGCATGTCAGCTGAGCAGCAACTTCTCAGGGTCCCCCGACTACCTGCCTGGCTGCCTCCAAATCCCCCAGCCCAAGATTCCTGGGTCCCTTGGTTAATATGGCCTGACAGATGATGTGAGGAAAAGTACATAGAGCTGATTAATGTTCAAAAAGAAAGAAGAATCAGGCTACATCTGTGCAGTCTAACAGAAAAACATTATTTCCCCTTGTTAATTAGAATTAGATGTGCTCTGTTTATTAATTAAATAACACAAAACTTTGTTAATGCAGCATTAAGGTTGCCCAGTGATAGCTTGTGCACTTCCAGAACATTGAGTTCAGCAAAACCCAGACGTCTGAAAACCAGGAAATACAGAGTTGACATAAATGCCCACACAATCTTAACTCTTTTCCTTTGGAGCTGGCAATAGCCACTGGGAATTATCTGCATGCACTCCAGCTGCATTCATTGTGTTAGGTGTAGCTGTATTGAATGGAGGAGGAATAAACTGGAAGAGTTGTGATTATGATATATGAAGATCTGGGGCTTAGTTTGCTTATGAGGCCTGAGATGCACTGAGCTGGACTCCTCACTCCCACTACCTACCCTCAGCTGGGACTCCAGCTCCTGATCCAGCCAGGCTTTTCCAGCCATGTCTCAGGGCCACCCAGTCTGCCCTTCCTCCAAACCAGGCCCTACTCCCACACACTCTGGCCAGTCCCCCCACCCCTTACTGGGGAGATGTGTATCTAAATTATTCATTTTCTAGATTTCAGAAATTTAAATTTGTTACCTTCATTTCCGCGCCCCCTCCCCCCGCTGATCCCAGATTATGTGTAGGGGCAGGGAGAGCTGCTCAGACACCCCAAGAGGAGCAGGGGCTCCCAGATCCTGGAATTTATATAAGGGGAGAATTCAGGCTGGCAGCCCTGACACCCAAGCCCCCAGCTTTCTCTGCTCCCCTTCATGTTCTCCAACCCCTCACATTTTCTCCCCTCCCACTAACTCCTCCCCCGTACCTGACTCTGCCAACTCCTCTTCCCTTCCCTACCACTCATTCCCATTTATCCCACTCCCCAGAATACTGCCCTCCCTCACTAAAGATCCAAACCACTCTTCACCTATTACCACCTACTCTTGCACCCTCCAAGCACCCTTCAGCTCCCAGTGAGCATTCACATCCATAATTTATTTTCTTTTCAAAAATAGTTTCAGCACCTCCTGAATATTCTGCTGGACTCAGAATTTCTCTTAAAAGAAGGAAAAAAACCCAACCCAAAAACTGTGACAGAGGCAGATGTCTCCCAAAAAATTACTATTCATGTTCAGATTTCTGCCCAGCGTGGGTTTATAACTTCAAAGCTGCAGGCTCAGAGAGGTGTTGAGTGGCTGATTCATCCCAAGTAGATGTTCTCAGCTGAAAAAGAATACACTATGGGGATGAATATAGCCTGAAACAATAGCTCTGAGAGGTAAAAACTGCTCCGTTCATGTCAATGGATGGCTCACTGAGGTGGGGGGGAGTGGGGGGTAGAGCTCAATCCCCCCAGTAAGGCAAACCCCTCCACCCAGAACATGGCTCCCATTGGGGAGGCAGGGAAGGGGTAAAAGCAACCCTAGATTGGCTGCCCCCTCCCAACCTGGTACACACACAAGGGGACAGGAAGTGGGGGTCAGACTCTCCCAGAGGGCAGGGACCCCCAGATCCCAGCTCAGATGGGGTGTAAAGAGGCTCAGACCCTCGGCTGCAGATCCTGGCACACGCACAGAAGGGAAGAATTAGGGGCTGACATGTCAGTATAGTGCACTGGGGTTTTGTCAGTGGTGAGGTGGGATATGAGTGCAGTCTGAAGACTGAGAGGGGACATGACAGTTTTCAAGTACATAAAAGGTCGTTACAAGGAGGAGGAAGAAAAATTGTTTTTCTTAACTGCTGAGGATAGGTCAAGAAGCAATGGACTTAAATTGAAGCAAGGGAGGTTTAGGTTGGACATCAGGAAAAAAATCCTGTCAGGGTGGTTAAGCGCTGGAATAAATTGACTAGGGAGGTTGTGGAATCTCCATCATTGGAGATTTTTAAGAGCGGGTTAGACAAACACCTGTCAGGAATGGTCTAGATAATCATAGAATATCAGGTTTTGAAGGGACCTCAGGAGGTCATCTAGTCCAACCCCCTGCTCAAAGCAGGACCAACCCCCAACTAAATCATCCCAGCCAGGGCTTTGTCGAGCCTGATCTTAAAAACCTCTAATGAAGGACATTCCATCATCTCCCTAGGTAACCCATTCCAGTGCTTCACCACCCACTTAGTGAAAAAGTTTTTCCTAATATCCAACCTAAACCTCTCCAACTGCAACTTGAGACCATTACTCCTTGTTCTGTCATCTGCTACCACTGAGAAGTAGAATACTTAGTTCTTCCATGAGGGCAGGGGATTGGACTAGATGACCTATTGAGGTCCCTTCCAGTCCTATGATTCTATGATTCATATATCTAATTTCGGGAGGAGTAGAGGGGGTTGCAAAAATACTTATATTACATTCCCCCAAAATAAAAACCACAGACAGAGTCAGGTTTTAGCAATATGCCATATAACTTTTTCTGCCCAAAGTGCAACTCAGACTGATTCTGGCTGGGTTAGGGTCAAAAGACCACTGCTCATCTCCTTGAGCTATCCAGCTGCTAGAACCATAGCATATTAGGGTTGGAAGGGACCTCAGGAGGTCATCTAGTCCAACTCCCTGCTCAAAGCAGGACCAATCCCCAAACAGATTTTTACCCCACTTCCCTAAATGGCCCCTTCAAGGATTGCACTCACAACTCTGGGCTTAGCAGACCAATGCTCAAACCACTGAGCTATGAAGAATAACATTTCTGCTAACGCCTTGCTCAGTATAATCAGTTAGGCATGCAAAGAGGTGCACAAGACTTGAGCTCACCTAATTGGAATAGCAAATGCTTTTTAAAATGTTTTCATTTGATTTCCCTCAAAGGGCTGGTGAGTGGCATGCACTCTGCTGGGGTAACTTTTGAGCACTGGACACTCTAGTGCAATAATCTGAGCCCTCATATGATCTCTCTCTCTGAGCAAAAAAAGGTTGCAAAACCTTTCAATTTTAAGAAAAACTTCATTTTTCCAGGCACTGTATCTCAGGAACCATTCAGTCAAACAGTCCCAAATTTGGTTCACTAACAGAACCCAATGCCACCATGAGGCATACTAAATTTCAAGGCGATCTGAGAAACATGTAGCTTTTAGAGCATTTAGAAGTGTCAAGCTTTCAACAGAAAGCTGGTATTCACCTTAACTGTAGCAGGGGTGTCGCCCTATTACAATATATATAATTAATATGCATATGAGTGTGTCCTAATCCCAAATCTCCCTTGTCTTGGATGACTGAAAGGGAAGTAAGCTTGACACGAGGAATCACAAATGTCACACATTCTGTTCTTGTCTATCTTTGAGCCCTGTCACTTGCTCTCTTGTTTAACCATTGTGGGACTCAAGGAATGCCACTATCTGCTCCTTGAGGGAGAAGCCACCAAAATCAATTTTGCATTGCTAGGCCAAGCTGTTTCTGAAATGATATCAGTAGTAAGGAAAACATTTTATCAAAAACAGAGACCCACGGGCAGAGGGGGTTAGAGCAGCCTAGCTCTACTGCTGGTGAGTGTGTGTAGAGTGGAATGGGAAGATGTGGGTGCTGGTGGCCACAACCAAGGTGTGTTTTTGGTAAACCGATTGCTAGTAGTGTTGCTCTTGCTGCTGTTTCTGGAGCTCTGGAGTTAGCTGCACCAGCGTAGCTTGCAGCATGCTGATTCAGCAGACATCCATGTTGCTCATAAAGAAAGACCAGAGGCCCAGTTTGGTGGCGAAGGCGCTCTGCCAGGTTTATTGTCAGCAAAGCACAGTACTAGCACTCTGTCCAATGGGTCACTAACACATGTATGCCCATGACAAGGTAGTGACTCACTCAACATAGTGTTGTCCCCTAGGTTCAAACAAAGCTGCCCTTCCTATGACTTCTCCTTTTATTAATTGATACAAAGTGATGTATTACACTCCATATGGTGTTACCACCCTTGTACCTTGTAGTCTGAACAAAACATCCTCATCCATTATCCCACCATCCCATCCTTATCTTTACAAGGGGTCTGTGTGTTCCTGTAGCATCTTCCTAGGAATTCGTTTACATAGTTACTTGAGAACTCTGTGTTCCTGTACCATCCTCTCAGGTGCAGAAGGTGCTCACTTGGTTAGCTGATACCTAGTGTTACTATTCTAACAAGGCCTACTTTGGTACACAGCCTGACTTCAGTTCATACTTTTAGTTCTGCCTAGGGCTCCAGCAAGGCCTACACTGGAACATTTGCCTGAAAAAGCTGGGAAACACTAAGGTATCCCAGTAGAGACAGGAAATGTAGCGGAGACCTGCATGTAAAGCATTGCTTTTCATCTACTTACAGCTCTACTTTGTTAGGAACTTCAGTAAAACAGCAGCTGAGCTGTAAGTACACATTTCTCTGGTTCTTGGTTCCCTTGATCAAGTTGTTTTCATTCCAAAATTCAAATCTTTGAGACTGTCAAACAACAACTGAAAACAACAAATCTTGGCAAATCTCTTCTCCCTGCCCCTAATGAAAATCCCCCACCAAGAAAGCTCAGTGTGGGGATTCTACAACAACATTATTATCAAGACCACTACTGATGCTTTCTCGTTAGCTAGTCAAATGCGTAGTGATGCTGCTGAGCAGGAAGCAGGGCATATCAGCAGCACTGTGGATGATTGACAGCAGCAAACAATGCATTCTTCTTTTGAACTTCTTAGGTACTGGGGCTCTGGCAATATTAGTATAACAAGACTGTGATTCTCCTATTGATCTGGAGGACAAAGACATGGTTAGGTTATCACCATGCATTTTTCTGTCAAGATTTCTAGCACACGGAAAAACAGGAGATTATTGAATCCAACGTCCAGCTGCATGCACATTTGTTTGGCTTGAATGCAGCTGGAGAGAGAAGCAAGTTTGTTTACCTTTGTTCATGCATAGCTAGAAAAGTGCTGATGATGCACTCCCACTCAAGGGCCTTGCAGACTTGAGGTGGGGAGAAACAGCACTTAGATGTAGTTTGCTCCCAGAGCTTTTAAAACAAACGCTCACCATGTTCCTGCAGTGGGACAAGCTGCTCATTCATTACTCGCCAGTAATTATTCAACAGGATGAACCCAGCAAGGGGCAGAGAGTTATAGGATGCAGGAATCTGAAGAAAACAAGTCACCCTTGACTCATCTGGGTTTAGATTTCTGTGGCCATAATGAGCAGATCAGAACACAACGGTGATTTTAAAGACTGCAGCTTTGCTGAGAAAGTATGATCATGTCCTTGTGTTTAACAAGTATTTACCACTCAATGCTACACAGGCAGCACATCTTGGCATAGCTATTAGGGGGAATCATTCACTCCTCAGGACAGTGCCTTACTGAAGCAGCTACAAGTCAGGTCAGATATGTCAAAGTTTTAGCTGCAGTCTCTGTAAGAAGGTCATTTTAGTTCTGTTTTGCCCTATTTTTTCTTGTCATTTTATGCTTTCTGGCTCTCTGGGATTACTCTGAAACGTTGTGGTTTCAAATGCATCATTGTAAGAAGGTCATTGTACTTCCGTTTCCTGCCTGACATTTCTCACTTCCCTGGTTTCTGGAATGCTGGCCTCCCCTCATGGCCTTTGTTTTGATCTCTGCAACACATGACACTACTTTGAAGAACTCACATCAGGAGCAAATGAATGTTCCTGTCACCTATGTCTGTGCAGAGAGACCAGCAGGAAGGAGTCAGTGATGTCTCTAAATACCTGACCTAGATGCGAAGGGTTTATGGTAGAGCCCCTGGGTCAGACCTTGAACTAATCTGACAATGAGCCTCCTGTGACCAGGCAGGCAAATTATGGGGTTAGTTTCAGTAGCGTCCATCTCCACAGAGTTCCAGAGAGTGCTGCAGTCACTTTCCCAAATAGATGATCTAGTAGACATGCTTGTCCATTGCTGTGCTCATTGTCTATGAGCTTGGTGTTCTCATGGACTGTCATCAATATATTTGCAAAAGGTGTGAGATTTGGCGGGAACCAGATCTTTATTCAAGCTATTCATTCTTTTCAAAATCAGAAACAGACAGAGAGCAAATGCAGTAAATCAGTTTAAATAAATTTTACAGAGTCGTAGGTTAGAACATTGCTATGTAGAAAGCCCAGGAGAGGACACTATGGGCTTGCCTATGCTTGAAATGCTACAGCAGCATAGCTGCACCGCTGTTGCACTCAGGGCTGCCCAGAGGGGGGGGGCAAGTGGGGCAATTTGCCCCAGGCCCCAGGTCCCGCAGGGGCCCTGCGAGCCGCTCCGGGTTTTCAGCGGCACTTTGGCGGCGGGGCCTTCACTCGCTCCGGGTCTTTGGCGGCGGGTCCTTCAGTGCAGCTGAAGACTCGGAGCGAGTGAAGGACCCGCCACTGAAGTGCTGCCGAAGCCTCGGAGTGCTGCCCAGTAAGTACAAGCGCCGCAAGCGGTGGGGGGAAAAAAAAGCCGCGATTGGCAGCACTTAGGTTGCTCTACCACCGCCGCTTCATTCTTTGGCGGCAAAGAATGAAAGAAAGAAGCAAAGGAAGCTTTTCTGTCCAAGCAGGAAGGAGCTGTCCTGAGATACACAGACACAAATGTTCAAGGTGAGCCTTCCGGCCCCAGTGAGGATGTGAGTGGTGAGGAGATGCTTGATCTTCCAGTTAGTCAGAGTGCAGGTGACTTGGCAGCTACTGCAGTATCCATATCTCCATCTCAAATGGATGTAACCAAGCACATTCCTGAAGAAAAGTGTAGATCAGAGAAGAGTGTGGTGGAGGCACAAGAAATAGCTGCTGCTGAGTTTTGTTCCTTAAGTCTACATGATCCAGGACTGTGGACCCACTTGAGCAGTAGCCTGAGGGACTTCCTTGTACTGCATGGGCCACAGCAAGTGAAAAACATCATGTTCCCCAAAGAAAATGAAAATAGAAGTTTCCATCCAACACATTACTGGCGTGAAATCCCCAGTGGTGACAAAGCGGCGAGGCCATGGCTTATGTACTCAAAAACCCAGAATGCTGCATACTGTTTTTGTTGCAAACTCTTCCAGTCTGATGCTCCAGCCACATTGGGTTCTACAGGAACAGAGGACTGGAAAAATCTGGTTAGAAATCTGGCATGCCATGAGAAGGCAGAAAATCACCAGAAAGCATTCCAGAGGTGGAAAGAGCTTGAGATGAGACTAAGGTTAAAGGCCACCATAGATGATCAGCATCAAGAGAAGATTGCATCAGAGTCAATTTACTGGCAAAATGTTCTGAAAAGGCTAATTGCTATTGTGAGAATGCTTGCTACCCAAAACATAGCACTGCGTGGCACTTCAGATCTGCTGTATGTGCCAAACAATGGAAACTTCCTTAAAATTGTGGAGCTGATGGCTGAGTTTGATGCTGTATTCCAGGAGCATCTACGAAGAGTCACCACCCAAGAAATGTACACACACCATTACCTTGGAAAAACAATTCAAAATGAGATCATACAGTTACTGGCAACAGAAGTCAAACAGAAGATTGTGGCAGATATGAAGTCAGCAAGATATTACTCTGTTATTCTGGACTGCACACCTGACATCAGCCATACGGAATAAATGACTTTAATGGTGCATTTTGTAACAACAACAGAACCTAGAGAAAATGTCCCTGCAATGATGACTGTCAGACGGCATTTTCTAGAATTTATTGACACTGATGATACTACAGGAGCTGATATGACAAATGTGTTTCTTAAAAAGGTGGAAGATATGGGAATTGTGATAGCTGACATGAGAGGTCAGGGCTACGATAATGGTGCCAACATGAGAGGAAAGAACAGAGGCGTGCAGACACAGATCCGTGCAGACACAGATCCGAGAGTTAAACCCTCGAGCTTTTTTTGTCCCATGCAGTTCTCATTCACTGAACTTGGTGGTCAGTGATGCAGCATCAGCTTCTAGTGAGGCTGCTGAATTTTTTAATGCAATTCAAAGCATCTATGTATTTTTCTCTGCATCAACTCATCAATGGCAAATTTTGAAGCAACATCTGAGAACATCCTCTCTGACACTGAAACCACTGAGTGCCACACAATGGGAAAGTCGAGTGGAGGCAATAAAGCCTATCAAACACCAAATTGGGTAGATGATGGAGGATAATGCTATGACAGGAACTGTTTGTGGGAGAACAGCAGCAGAGGGACATGGAATCACCAGAAACTTACATAACTTCAAATTTCTGTGTGGCTTAGTGTGGTGGCATGACATACTGTTTGAAATAAATGTTGTAAGCAAGAGACTCCAAGGTATTGACCTTGATATATCTGAAGCAATGGAACAACTGGACAAAGCAAAGTCATACCTACAGTATTACTGGTCAAATGATGGATTTCAAAACGTTCTGAAGAGTGCACAGAAGTTGGCAGAGGAACTTCACACTGAAGCCATTTTCCCACCCATTCAAGAATACAAGAGTCGCCGAAGAAAAAGACATTTTGATTATGAGACACGGGATAATCTCATAAGCGACCCCAAACAACAATTCAAAGTTGAATTCTTTAACCAGGTGCTAAATTGTGCAATACAGTCAGTTGAAGAATGTTTCATGCAGCTCAAGGAACACAGCAGTATATTTGGGATGTTGTCTGATATTCCAAAACTCCTCACTACACCTGAAGAAGACGTACACCAGCAATGCAGTGCACTAGAGACAGTGTTCACACATGATGACGTGCGTGATATCGATGAGAGTGATTTAGGTGATGAACTGAAAGTCCTTTCAAGATACATTTCAGCAGGATCAACTCCAAAGGCTGTTCTGGAATACATGTGCACAAATAAGATGACCACCCTCTTTCCAAATGCTTTTGTTGCTCTGCACATACTTCTAACACTTCCTGTAACAATTGCCAGTGGAGAACACAGCTTCTCCAAACTGAAGTTAATAAAAACACATCTACGCTCCACAATGACACAGGAGAGGCTGGTTGGCCTTGCAACCATCTCAATAGAGCATGAGTTGGCCCAGACTGTGGACCTTCAGGAAGCAGTTCAAATCTTTGCAACCAAAAAGGCACGGAAAGCACCACTTTGATTATTCAAACAGATAAAAATGCCAGCGTTTACTATGCAGACAAGAAAAGTTACATTTGCTGTTCAGGCGTTTGAAAGTTGTGTTACTTAACATTTTTGAACAAGGCATTTTAAGTTGTTAATTCTCCTTTATTGGGGGTAGGTAGCAGAGCAGTACCATGAGAGGAGTAGAACAGGAAGAAGGCAGAATTTAGACCTTTCAAAGATGTGGCCCAAGCGAGGGGGCATGGGGGCATCATTTGAGCTCCCCGCCTCAGGTGCCAAAATGTTGTGGGCTAGCCCTGGTCTTCATGCAGTAAAAGTTTTAAGATAACACACTCCAGCCAAGTGAGAAACACCACAAAGCCTGGGGATATTGCACCTACCCTGCCTCTGGAAGACCCCAATCCATGGAGGTCTAGGTGGGTGTCCCAAATGTCCCTTCAGGCCAGTGGTCTCCCTGACAGTCAGTAGAATTACAATTCCCAACAAATGCTACATGGCATTAAGGCAAACACACTGGCTCCGCTGAAGTTAATGGCAAACTCCTATTGACTTCAATAGGGCCAAGATCTAGCTCTAAATGATAAAGGCCGACATACATCCTTTAATAAAGGCCCCAAATGTTCAGAATACATCAAATGTCTACAGGACCCATGAGTACCAGGTCCAAGGATGCACAACGACTAAGCAATGTTAAAAAATAACAGATTCCAAGGCCAGAAGAGACCATTGTGAGCATCTAGTCTGACCTCCTGAATAGCACAGGCCACAGAAGTTCCTCAAAATAATTCCTGGGGCCTATTTTCTAGAAACACATCTAATCTTGATTTAAATGGCAAATAATAGAGAATCCACCACAAACGTTGGTATCTTGACAGAGATGTGCAGAACCAATGGGATAACTAAGGGCCATGGTATATTCTTCCTTTCTAAGCATCACACTGGGAAACATACTCATGTGTCAGCATTTCACTTCACTCAAACAAGGAGCAGCTAGGAACGGTCCCTTCCCTGCCTCCCCTCTCCCCCCATTAAGTGCAGATTCATCAACATCCAGCACTGGGAAAAACAGGGTCAAGGGTTAAAGCTCACCTTTATTCATCAGCTCACAGTGTGGCCTTGGTGGGGTTTTAGCAAAGGGCAGTTGACATTGTAATGAGCAACTATTCCCAGGGGATTCTAACATGATGAAATACCATAACATATACTTAGCCCAGAGCACGTTATTGTAAATACACATGCAAAACTGCAGGTTTATTCTTTTATCAATCTCTCACTAAAAATACACGGGGAACTTACTTCAGTGGGAGAGTCAACCCCTCTGGGTTAGCTGGTTTTTAAGGAGGCAATCATATTAATTTATTTGGAACCTCTTTTCTTCTTATGCAAAGGAAATAGACTAATTCTGGAGAGAAAAATATCAAAACACTCTCAAGAATAAAATTCACAAGTTTTGGTCTTTCACATGGACAATTACATTTTGATATTTGTGTGAAAATATTTTTAACACAACTAAGATATGAATATTTTAAAATAGTGAATGTACAGGTATAATGACCACTTTTCAGAACATCATATTTTCTAAAAGACCCAATTCTGGGGAAATTAAATTATTCTGATAAAACAATAGAGATCTACCTTTGTTACAACTTGTGCTCAGTTGTCATTGAGTCACCTGATTTTAATTCATTGCTATATACCAGGGGTGGCCAAGCTGTGGCTCTGGAGCCACATGCGGCTCTTCAGAAGTTACTATGCAGCTCCTTGTATAGGCACCAACTCCGGGGTTGGAGCTACAGGCACCAACTTTCCAATGTGTTGGGGGAGGGGGCTCACTGCTCAACCCCTGTCTCTGCCACAGGCCCTGCCCCCACTCCACCCCTTCCCACCCCCTCCCCTGAGCCTGCCATGCCCTCACTCCTCCCTCTCCCCCCTCCCCCCCAGAGCCTCCTGAACGTCACAAAACAGGTGATCTGGCGGTGTGGGGAGGGAGCGGGAGACGCTGATTGTTGGGGCTGCCAGTGGGCGGAAGGCGCTGGGAGCTAAGGGGGAGCTGATGGGGGGGCTGCTGACATATTACTGTGCATCTTTGGCAATGTACATTGGTAAATTCTGGCTCCTTCTCAGGCTCAGGTTGGCCACCCCTGCTATACAGTCACATCATATGGGGCAGAATCTAATTATATATATTATTCTAAGCTACTAAATGTATTTTTTTTAAATCAGCAGCACTGAGCAGCACAACTACTAAAGTCAGACTGAGCCTGTTTAAACTTGAGATGGGCCTAAACCTAAAACCTTATAATCAAACACCACACACATATAGAGCTTGGGAAAGTTTGCATCTGGAGCCCATATTCAATGTAATTCATAAAACAAAGCATGGAAATTCAGTCTCCACTCCATTGGTTCTGAGTGAGTAGAGAAGGCTTTGTGTAAAGCTCTACGAAACAGAGTTTCACAAGCAGGGCTGAGGACAGGAAATTACATCCACCCTGGACAAGGGGAGGGAAGTCATTTGCCATTTTAGGGTGAAATGCTGTGTTCAACAGAAGAAAATGGTAGCATTTCACTCTGGATAAAGGCACAAATGTTTAGGCAAAACCATGAGTTTTCACGCATGATTATTGGTGGAACTTAAACTGACTGGTTCACACTGGTCTAGTGTGAGAACAATGGCTGACATCTGCTTCCACCAGATACGGCATCTGATGAAGTGAGTTACAGATCAGGACTAAGAGCCCAGGGTCTCAGAAATGACTAGTGATTTTGAGTGCTCAACTTGAGACACTTTAAAGGGCCTGATTTTTCAGGAAGTTCTGAGCAGCAACCACCTGAAAATCAGGCTGTTTAAGGGTGTCTCAGATTGGGTACTCAAAATCAATGGACCCAAAGTCACTAGAAAATCCTGGCCTCCATTTACAGGACTTAAACCAAACTGTAATGTTACATTCAGAGGCTAGGTCCTGTAAACACAAGACAGACATGGAACAGCATGGGAGCATACACTCCAATACTCATGGCCCAATCCCCCTTTTGCCCACTTCCAGCATCGGCAGTGAACGTGGAGACATGCAATGGCCAGTGCACCACACTCGCTGCCCCTGCCCTGAGCAACAGCTACCAGGAGATGGGTGGCACCATTAAGTACAATCAAGTCAAGCCTCTGCTGAGATCCCTGGGCTGATGGCGATTCCAACATATCCTCAGCAACTCACAGCCTTCCTGCTATGTTGGGCCCCAGCTAACTGCAAGACTGGACTATATATTAAGGTGTAATTGTCCTGTTTCATTATAGAACACACAGTAAGCTTAGGGCAGAAAATGACTGATTTTGTAACTTGCCTAGACCAAGCAAGCACCAAGCTGCACTTGGTAAGCAAAATATTTAATAGATGCAATACAGTCTATATATGGTTAGTCCCATCATAGCCTCAGGCCTTTTACCTCTTTTGTCATTCTTCCTCTTGCTGAATCCTTTATGCACCCACAGGGACTTACAGGCCAATTCCCCATGGTGGAGCCACAGCAGCAGGGGCGGCTCTAGAGCCCAGCGGGGCAAGCAGCCGCCTGGGGCGGCCCTTTCCCAGGGGGGCGGCAGGCTGGGCCGGTGGACCTGCCGCAGTCATGCCTGCGAGGGGAGGTCACGACGGGACGGGAGGCAGGGACCTGCGCATGACGCCGACGGCCGGCTGTCCGGCTGCTGGGCTCGCTCCGCGCTCGGCTGGACGCGCGCAGGCATGGCCGCGCCGCGCAGCGGGCGGCCGCAGCAGGCCGGCCGCGCGCAGCGAGCGGCAGCGAGCTGCGCAGCGCGCCCCAGCGGCCGCCCTCCGCCCCGCGCTGCATGCAGGCTCCGCTGCCTCGGGCATCGCGCTTGCACAGCAGTCCCAGCGCTGCACTGTTGGAGTGTGCTGCTAACAACACATTGGGGTGAATGGCCACAGTGAGCTTTATGCTGTAGGGCTCATCGAGGCCTACTCCTCGGCATCAGCCTTAGTCTCTAATGAAGCGTATGTCATCTGTAAAATTCTCTGATTTCTTTAGGTTTGTCACAGGGTACTGTGAGTAGAGCTGGGCCCAGCTCCCCTGTCTCAGAGCAGGTAAACTCAATCCACCCAGTTAAAGGGGCGTGCGCTACACCTGGGTCTATAAAGGGCAGGAAATGAGGTGGAGAGAAAGAGAGAGATTGAAACAGGCTGTGCCTGGGGAAAGGAAGCCATAGTGGAGTAGAGCTAACTCCAGTGGTGGGTCCATGGAGCAAGGGACCAGCTGCCCAAGGAAACAGTCCCGGGAAGGGAAGGGAAGGGAGCAGAGTTAACTAAAACTGGGAAACTACCAGGATCAGAAGCACCAGAGATCCCGAAATCTGAGACAAAGGAGTGAATTAAAAGACTCACTTTGTTTGTTTACTTCCCTGTTTTAAGAAAATAAACCTCTTAAAGGAGACTGAGCATGGGTGATTGGAAGCTGAGGAGAAGCCCCAACTTCTGACAAGGTTCCTCTTACATTGTTTGGGCAAAGAACATCCCTCGCATATGAATACACTAATCTTTCTCCCTTTCGCTTTATAACAGCACTTATCTAGAACGTTGCCCCCTTCCCCCTCTTCTTTCCTCCTTTTCTTCCCTGCCATCCCCAAATCATTATAAAAACACATTAGCAACCAACCTTTTCCTCCTTTCACTCTTTTATCTGCTTAAATATCCTTGACTGCAAGTCACCTACAGAACATTCATCAATTTTTAATTCATTTAATCTCTTGGTAACAGTGTTCTTGTGAACTGAAGGGCCCTCGACAATGCTTCACAGAAGCCTTACTAGTCTCTTCTGTTGAATTCAGCGATAAGACTTCGTGAATATAATGGACTCTGCTCAAATTAATATTTGTTAACAGGACAAATCTATTCAAACAGGAATACATTTTTTCCTGCTGCAAACCAAAACATACATTGTGAGATGGAGCTTCTGACCACAAATCCAGCTACCGAACAAAATAAATCACTCATTATGCAGCATGCTCAAATGAACGAATTCCCCACCTCAGAGTTGTTCATAAAACAGACATGGAAAGGAGTCTTCAGAGTAAACATCTTGAATTTCTCTTCTGATCTTGCTTGCTTCTGGTTTCCAAAGGTTCAAAGTACATCCTCTGCATGAAATCTAAAGTAGATAATTAAGTTCTGCCTGCCTATCCACCCTTGCATTCCCAACTGGGTATGGTATTTCTCTTCACTTCCTATCCCTACTGAGAGGTAGTGTTACTATGCACAGTGTTTCATTCTCCAAGTGGCTGCCTTTCAATGGTGGGCAAAGTGATTCCTACATAGAGTTTGTGCGTTAATTGCATCTATTATTAATTGTTTATATTATGGTAGCACACAAAGGCCCCAAGATAATCAGGACACTGTTTGTGCTGGTTATTACACAAACAGTCCCTGTCTCCAACCATTTACAATCTAATTACATTAAATAAGATAAAATAGAAATAAAGGAGTTGTAATACCAACTCAGCTCTAACTAGAAACTGCCCATCTTAACTGAATCCAAACCTTCACAGTACTGGGAGCTGGGGGTTCTGGACTGCTGAGTTAGGCCTGAGCCATAACACTAAGATCCAGATCATAATTTCCCCAGATTTCAGGGTTTGGGTCTGAGAAGTTGACTCATGCCCATCTTTACTTAAAAGGATCCTGTGTTTAGTTCATCACTCCACTGAATTACACTATATAACTTCCTCCTTTTTACATGCAGGTTAGTGTAACGTGCAGACTCCTCTTCTGTCTTCCAAGCAGCACAAGGTGAAGGATACTATGCTACTAAGCAACCTGGAAAATGAGTACATTTTTCTCAGGTTCCCTGAGATCGTGCACTGAATATGTTTCTTCAATTATATAGCTAAAAAACATTGACTGGAAAATTGCGATTCAAAGCATTACTTGGAAGACCTGATCCCAAAGCCCTTAACATTGCCCCTTCTGTCATGCTGCAGCTCAGCCAGGCACATCACAAGAAACATTAGCTGATGGATAACACAATGGAAATTGCCATTAAGGCAGATACTTCCTAAACTGGATGAGCCCTTTTTACCTGAGATACCTTTTTACCTGTCCAAAACTGCTTCAGCATGGTTTGCCAGTGAACCTCCAGCTTTAATGCTTGCTATTAAAAATGTTATTTTCCATTCTTCTGGCAGTACAGAGTAGTGCTGATTAGTGCTGTGATATCTAGTCCCCTTTATTGTAACTGGTAATCCTTCCTTTTCATAGGTCGCTTTAGCCAGTAGTGTTAATACGTGGCTAATAGAATCAGGGTGCCTTTTTTCCCCCTGGGTCTTTTATCTGTTTTTGTCAGAATTTATGATAATCTTTCCTTTGATTCTTTTTTCTGAGGGGTTTCTTCCTGTTTTCGATTTTTTTCATGATTACTCTTAGTCTTCTCTTTTAGCACCTTGAATTCTCAGTGTACCTAATTGCTGTGCATTGAGAGTAAGTCCCTTGCTGCTTTCCACTCTGTTTTTTAAAGTGTACTTAGAAGTGTGTCTTTTAAAGAAGGAATTACCTATACCCACCTTTAGAATTCAGCAGCAAACAGTTTTCGAATCCTGTGACACTTTTAGAGATTTCAAAAGTGTTCCCATTCCACATCAGAATAAAACAGACCCTTTGAAGCAAGAAAGAGACCCCTGAATAGACAGGGTAAAGTCCAAGATCCAATAAATATTTATAGTGGCAAAGTGGAACAGTTCCAACAGGAAAGATTGAGAAAGATCCACCTCAGAACAGGCAATAGCGTGGTGGTGAAGGCCATCATTGACCCAGGTTCAGGTCCCTAGCCTTCCTAGGCAGGAAGGTGAAGGTGGGTCTTCTACATCCCATCTCAGTGCTTTTGCTCCCAGGCTATTGCCTATTCTGGAGCATCACTCTTCCTCTCTGACCAGAAATTCCATCCTGGAACTGAGAAACCTTTCCCAACAGAAGCTTTGTCAAAATTGGTACATTCCTACCAATATTTTGTTTTTTACAAATTGGCATTTTCTGACCAAAACAAAAAAACACCACCACATCCTGGAAAAAATATTCCCAACCCGCTCTACCCATCATCACACGCAATGACAAGCACTGATGGGTGTGCTTCTTATCCAATGGCGGTTTGGGGGCTGCACAGTTCTTTCAGCCTGAAGGTGGTGGCACATGAACATTCAGATGGTAAAAGGCATCCAAGGTGTCCTCCACAACCCATAAGATGTTATTCCTGGAGTGAAGGCCTTTTGTGGACTAGCCGCCTATTGCTATGTAAGGATGTGGGGTGTAAGCACAGACCAAAGCTCATCCTCCATTTTGTAGGGCAAGGTTCTAGACTTCAGTGACCACTCAGAACAAGCTGCAGGCTAGAGAGAACAGCAGGCTTGGTTTTATGCTACAAATTGCATAACCTTTAAATACAAATAATGTAGTCATTCAGTAAAAGCTCTTGTTGCTTGAATGCAAAAAATAACACACATCTAGCTCCCCCACTTTTCTGTTGTTGTTAGTGGTTTTTTTAAAAAAAGGGAAAAGAATCACCTTGGAACAATGCAGTCACCTAAAGGATGAGAACTGGTGAGGCATCTCCTGAGAAAACTAAAGCTAATATCTCTTCATCGTAGTCCTACCCTTTTCTCACACAGAGAAACTCCCATGGCAGTAGTGAGTGAAAGTGTTGACTATTCAGTATCTACATGAAGTGAATTTGGTGTTCTCAGTCTAGTTCCTGTGGGACAGGTGTCTGCATCATACAAAACACTCAGTGTTGGCACTTTCAGCAGACATACCAGTTATTGAAGGGGGCTATTGAAACTGAACTACCTTCACTACCCTAGAGATGATCCACACAGCTCAGGGTTAAGGCAATGTGAGGAAAGCTTGTGCTGCCATTGTCTGTTCTGAACCTGTTCTGTGAATAAATACAGGTCCTCAGACTCCACAGGTGTTAAGTTTGGCTCATTCCTTCTAAATGCACATTAACTTTAAAATGTGTGTACACTGTACATAAAAGCCGGGCCATACCTACAGGTCAGTCTACTACCCATAGATGGTATTTGATCCATCCAGATGTGTATCCCAATACTTGACTGACGTACAAATACAATGAACTCCAAGAAGCCCTCATTCAGAAGGCACTACTTAGACGCACGAAGGTAACATCACAACAGCAGACAATGAATATGGGCTGGGGCTGCCTTTGATGGTACTGCCCCTGAAAAGTCACTCTCTAAGAGTGACTTAATTAGATATTAAAAATTCCCCATATCCGTGGGGTTTGTTCAAGGTTTGAGTGACACTCATCTCTAATTATGTTAATTGTGCTGCTTTCTTTCAAATCCGTAGGCTTTTGTTTGCAAGGAACAAATAGAAAAAGGGATTAGTTACGTTTATTTGTTTTCCTAAGTCTTTACAGAGTAACTGTTATGTGTAATTAAGTAATTTGACTGTCCTTGACCAAACTGGCGGTAAATTACCAGTGTAGTGTAACACACCACTTGGACTGTCCAATTACACTATACAGAAAGATTATACAGATCCTGTATCTTTTTTGACAGGAGCAGTTGGAAACAATAGTCTTATGAAACTAAAGTACAATCTGCTTTGATTTATAGTGTATTTCTCTAGCAATACTGCTCAGCAGCCAATCTGTCTTTCCCACTGCAGCTGTACCTTGGGCTAGAGGCATTATGGATATTTTTATAACAACTTTAAATAACTGTGACCAATGTGATGTGTGAGACAATGGGCTATAACTTGTTATCCCTCTGCTAGTGTTTTGTTCCAACATCATGCTATATTTACCTGTACTGTGCTGGGCTTGCCATCTTTGATCCAGGTATTTGTTATTTAAATCATTCAAGTCCTTTTGGATCTAGTTCTGTTGGTTCCTCTCTAATTGCTGCCTCTCAGATAACTGATCCATATATATATTTAAATCTGCTTTCAATAGCATCACTGAAGGGAGAGTATGAGGAGTCTCTTATAACTGGTACTAAAAAAATTCCCTTCAGGAGCCAAGGAGGTGTCTGTGTTCCACCATTCATGCTCATGTAGAATGTGAGACTTCTAATACCATCCTGTCTCGGATAGATCCTCCATTCTGAGCTACACTTGTTTGTTTGTTTTACTTATCTTGAAGTTGCTTAATTGTGCTTAGGTGACCCTTAAGTATCCCCCCAGGGAATAAATGACCTTCCTAACAAATCGGCTATTTCCAAATGTGTACATCAATATGCCAACATTTACTAATCTTTGCTACTTATTCTGATAACTGTCCTTTACAGGAGGTCCTTTCTCCTCTTTATAGGTATGACTTTTTTTTTAAATAGCCATTCTAAATATGTCACATAAAATAGTCCCATAAATCATCCCATAGAGGGTCTGCAATTCTGTCCACAATTAATAGCTTATGACAGAAGAAAAATAAACTGCTGTCGGGGTTTACCAACAGGCCTGACAAACTGCCAATAGCCAGCCAAGGCGGTGTGTGAAAGGTGGTATCTGAGCTAGGTCATTAGGGTATCAAAGAGTTTTCCTTCCTCAAAGGGCCAGCTCTAAGAAGACAGAGAATTAAACCAATCCCACTGGGCCTTTGTCTTAAAAAAAACCATTGTGGAAAACTGGGGAGGGGAGGCGATGACACTAGAGGAATCCGCAGTGGCAGGAGGAGCAGGAACAGACCCCGGAGCAGACCACTTCATAGGCGGCAGGTTTGTATAATTTTTGGTGGGGCCCAAAATGGTGGTGCCCCCCCGCTCCCGCCCTGTAAGCCAATATAAAATGAAGCTACAACGCGTCAGCACCACAAGATTACAAGGGTCAATTAAAAGTGGAAAGTCAGAAGCAGCACTTACCTACTTCAATATACAGTATTATATTTTGTTGTACCTGTTGTGATGAAGTGGGAATGTTCTTAATATTTTCTCTGAATACTGTGTGGGTGCCTCAGTTTCCCCTGCAAGATGCCAACTGAAGGTGTTGGGGACAAAGAGATCAGGTGGCCTCCTTGTCCGGAAGAGACACAGAGGCCAGAGGAGGGAGTGTCAGTTTGGAGCTGCCTGGGGAAATGGGGAGAGACTCAGAACTTGGTTCTGGGCTCCCCACCCCTCAAGATGGACCTGACCGAGGGGTTCTGTTTTCTGTACCAACAAGCTCTGTTTAAACTGTGTTCCCATCATCTAATAAACCTTCTGTTTTACAGTCTGGCTGAGAGTCACATCTGACTGCCGAGTTGGGGTGCAGGGACCTCTGGCTGCCCCAGGACCCCGCCTGGGCGGACTCACTGCGGAAAGTGCATGGTGTGGAAGGGCATGCTGAATGCTCCGAGGTCAGACCCAGGAAGGTGTAAGCTTCTTGCCCTGGAGACAGTCTGCTCAGAGAGGAGGCTCCCCCAGAGTCCTGACTGGCTTTGAAGGAGTGGTTCCAGAGCATCCCAGCATCTCCTTCCACCCCATGCACTTCTCAGAAGTCCACACAGGCACTAACACTCCCTCCTCTGGCCTTTGTCAAGAAGGCTAACATCATTTTGGGCTGTATAAGTAGGGGCATTGCCAGCAGATCGAGGGACATGATCATTCTCCTCTATTCAACATTGGTGAGGCCTCATCTAGAGTACTACATGCAGTTTTGGGCCCCACATTGCAAGAAGGATGTGGAAAAATTGGAAAATCCAGTGGAGGGCAACAAAAATGATTAGGGGGCTGGAGCACATGACTTCTGAGGAGAGGCTGAGGGAACTGGGATGGTTTAGACTGCGGAAGAGAAGAATAAGGGAGGATTTGATAGCTGCTTTCAACTACCTGATAGGGGGTTACAAAGAGGATGGATCTAGACTGTTCTCAGTGGTAGCAGAGGACAGAACAAGGAGTAATGATCTCAAGTTGCAGTGGGGGAGGTTTAGGTTGGATATTAAGAGAAACTTTTTCACTCAGAGGGTGGTGAAACACTGGAATGGGTTACCTAGGGAGGTGGTGGAATCTCCTTCCTTAGAGGTTTTTAAGGCCCGGCTTGACAAAGCTCTGGCTGGGATGATTTAGTTGGGAATTGGTCCTGCTTTGAGCATGAGGTTGGACCTTATGACCTCCTGAGGCCCCTTCCAACCCTGAGATTCTATGATACTCTAAACTGACCACCAAATTTAAGTTGCGTGTTTTTCCGGTCAGGTGAGGACTCTGGGGCAGGGCTGGGGATAAGGAACTTGGGGTACAGACAAGCTGCCCCAGGGCTAGGGCCAAAGAGGACTCCCCTCCACCCTCCCTGGCAGCAACAAGCTCCAGGGGAGGGACCCCTCCTCTCCCCCGCAGTTCACTGAACATGCTCCTAGGGTCCCTCTCAGGTCCAGAAAGCCCACTTGGCTCCCCTATGGTGGGTACCGAGGAGGGAGGTTGCCATCACGTATGGCCTCCCCTGCTGCCACCCCTCACCATAGCCTCACTGGGGATGGGGCTGCCCCTTGCCCAGCATGGTGCAGGAGTGGGGACTGCCTGGTGGTAGCTGGGAAGGGGCACAGTATCACAAAATTCACCTAAGCCCCAGCTGCACAGGTCTAGGAAGCTCCCCTCCCCAGTGGTGTAGCCAGGTTCTAACATCAGGGGGAGCAAACATATCCAATTACTAAAAAAGATGCCAGCCAACATATCCAATTACTAATCAGGTAGTTCTATAACAGGCTGCCCTGACCCCATGACCCCCTGAAGCACAAGGTAGGGGTAGGCACCACCATGTTGTGCAACAAACACTTGACAAAATTACTGGACTTAGTGACGGACAATGCAGGCAGGTGGGTATTATGTCATTCAATCATTCAATCCATAAAATTGCACACATTTTGCCTCAGTGAAATTAAATATCCAGAGAATTACTGGGCCTGTGATGATGATGATGACCAGGGCTTGCTCACCTGTGGCTCCCCCTCCCTGTGCTGTGGAGGCACAGCCAGGCAGGTCTGCATCTGCAAGCAGGCACCCTGCCTCAGGTGCATCTCCCATGGGCCCTGCTAGCTACTAGACTGGGAGCCTCCCGGCCAATGGAATGGGCTGGGCTGGGGGGCAGAAGGCAAAGGGGGAGATTGTAGGGAGCTTTGGAGGAGGGGAGGCAGTGGGGGAGGGGAGTGGGCTGGCACAAAGGGGAGGGCTCTTTGGGGAGATGAGTGACAGGGGCACAGGGGTCATTGGGAGTCTCTTGAGGGGGCAGAGGGTTGTGTGGGTCTCTGTGGGGCAGGGGGCTGTGATGGGCGGAGCCAGCTGCAACCTGGGTCTGCTCTGCGGGGGGTGTTGCTATAGTCCCCTCAGGAAGCTCCCCCCATCCTGTGTATTTTATACCAGCCCCGGGGTGCCCATTGCTGCTCCTTTCCCCACCCACGGCTCCATCTGTCTGTCCCCACAACTCCCCCAGCTGTGTCCGTCTGTCTGTCCCCACAACCCCCCTGGCTGTGTCCTTGTGTCTGTCTGTCCCACAACCCCCTGGCTGTGTCCTTGTGTCTGTCTGTCCCACAACCCCCGGCTGTGTCTGGCTGGCTGGCTGCCCCCCACTGTGTGTGTCTGTCCCACAACCCCCAACCCCCTGGCTGTGTCTGTCTGTCCCCACCAACCCCCCCCCCCGGCTGTGTCTGTCTGTCTGTCTGCTCCCCGCTGTGTGTGTCTGTCCCCAACCCCAACCCCTGGCTGTGTCTGTTTGTCCCCACCAACCCCCCCCCCCGCGGCTGTGTGTGTGTGTCTGGCTGCCCCCACAGCTCACAGGCTCTGTCTGTCTGTCCCCCCCCCCCGGTGTGTGTCTGTCCCACAACCCCCTGGCTGTGTCTGTTTGTCCCCACCAACCCCCCCTCCCCGGCTGTGTGTGTCTGGCTGCCCCCACAGCTCACCGTCTGTGTCTGGCTGCTGCTCACAATGGCTGCCCAGGGCTCAGCCGCTGCCTGTGGCTCGCTCCCCCTCCCTGCTGTGGAGGCGCGGCCAGGCAGCTCCGGCACCGCCCCCGGCAGCTCCCATTGGCTGGGGCTCCCGGCCAATGGGCTGGGAGTCCAGTCGCTCCTGAGGCCCCTCCCGGGAGCTGCCGCGGCCGCTGTGGTGAGTGAGAGCGCCGGGTGTTGCAACGCGGGGACCCCCAGCACAGGGCCTGGGGCCCAAACATTGGTGGGGCTGAGCCCAGCTCCTGGATTATTGGTGGGGCCTGGGCCCCACGGGCCCATATAACTCGCCGCCCCTGGACCACTTGGCCAGATGGGCTGGGGTATGTCGTAGGGCCATATTCTGATAATTGGTTTGGGTGCATGCTCAGGGAATGGCCCAGAGAGGAAGTGGCTGCAGAGTCAAAATCAGAGCTACAGCCAAGTAAGAAGCCACCTTCACCTTTATTATTATGGGGGAAAATTCAGCATAAGTGGGTTCTGACAAATGCAGTTTTTGTTTTGGGGGATATTATGTGCTTTGGCAGTGGCTCTCAACCTATCCAGACAATTGTACCCCTTTCAGGAGTCTGATTTGTCTTGCGTATTCCAAGTCTCACTTAAAAACTACTTGCTTACAAAATCAGACATAAAAACACAAAAGTATCACAGTACACTATTACTGAAAAATTGCTGTTTCTCATTTGTACCATATAATTATAAATCAATTGCAATATAAATATTAGCAACAAAGAATCCTGTGGCACCTTATAGACTAACAGACGTTTTGCAGCATGAGCTTTCGTGGGTGAATACCCACTTCTTCAGATGCAAGGCTTGCATCTGAAGAAGTGGGTATTCACCCACGAAAGCTCATGCTGCAAAACGTCTGTTAGTCTATAAGGTGCCACAGGATTCTTTGTTGCTTTTACAGATCCAGACTAACACGGCTACCCCTCTGATACTTGAATATAAATATTGTACTTACATTTCAGTGTATAGTATATAGAGCAGTATAAACAAGTCATTGTCTGTATGAAGTTTTAGTTTGTACTGACTTCGCTACTGCTTTTTATGTAGCCTGTTGTAAAACTAAGCAAATATCTAGATGAGTTGATGTACCCCCTGGAAAATCTCTACATACCCCTAGTTGAGAACCACTGTGCTCTGGGATAGCCTTACCTTCAGCTGAGGGCAGAAACCATACCATTTCCCTGCACCTCCCCCCACGCTATGTATGATTCAACGTGGATTACAAGTGAAGGAGAAAAATGTTTAAACCTGCAAGTAATGATTTAGTCTGACTGTGTCTGAAGTGATTACTGAGGACAGTGGTGCATTGTCTTCTGGTGCTCTCCATTCACTGCGCACTGTCTGGATACAAAGGGAGAAGGCAGGTCTGTTTGCAAGCTTGTCTCCTAGTTCAGCATTGTTAATGTTCACCTGAATTTTTCTCCACTACCAGCTGGTGGTGCTTGAAAATGTTTTGTTCAGGAAAAAATCAAGACAGTCGGTGAAATTCCTGGGCAGGGCAAACTTCCCAGGGCTGCCCTTGAAGCTCATCATAGACCCATAGAAGATTAGGGTTAGAAGACACCTCAGGAAGTCATCTAGTCCAACCCCCTGCTCAAAGCAGGACCAACATCAACTAAATCATCCCAGCCAGGGCTTTGTCAAGCCAGGCCTTAAAAACCTCTAAGCATGGAGATTCCACCACCTCCCTAGGTAACCCATTCCAGTGCTTCACCACCCTCCTAGTGAAACAGTTTTTTCTAATATCCAACCTAAACCTCCCCCAATGCAACTTGAGATCATTGCTCTTTTTCTGTCATCTGGCACCACTGAGAACACTCGAGCTCCATCCTCTTTGGAACCCCCCTTCAGGTAGTTGAAGGCTGCTACCAAATCCCCCTGCACTCTACTCTTCTGCAGACTAAATAAGCTCGGTTCCCTCAGCCTCTCCTCATATGTCATGTGTTCCAGCCCCCTAATCATTTTCATTGCCCTCCGCTGGACTCTCTCCAATTTGTCCATACCCTTTCTGTAGGGGCGGGCCCAAAACTGGACCAGTACTGAATAGAGGATAATAGTCACTTCCCTCGATCTGCTGGCAACGCTCCTACTAATGCAGCCCAATATACCATCAGCCTTCTTGGCAACAAGGGCATACTATTGACTCATATCCAGCTTCTTGTCCACTGTAATCCCTAGGTGCTTTTCTGCAGAACTGCCACTTAACCAATCAGTCCCCAGCCTGTAGCAATGCATGGGATTCTTCCATCCCATGCATGTTAAACCTCATCAGATTTCGTTTGGCCCAATCCTCCAATTTTTTTAGGTCACTCTGGACCCTATCCCTACCCTCCAGTGCATCTACCTCCCCCACCCCCGACCCGCTTAGTGTCATCCACAAACTTGCTGAGGATGCAATCCATCCCATCATCCAGATCATTAGTGAAGACGTTGAACAAAACTGGTCCCAGGACTGACCCCTGGGGCACTCTGCTTGATACCAGCTGCGAACTAGACATTGAGCTGTTGATCACTACCCATTGAGCCCGATGATCGAGCCAGCTTTCTATCCACCTTATAGTCCATTCATCCAATCCACACTTTTTTAACTTGCTGGCAAGAATACTGTGGGAGACCGGATCAAAAGCTTTGCTAAAGTCAAGGTATATCATGTCCACCATTTACGCCATATCCTCAGAGCCAGTTATCTCATCATAGAAGGCAATCAGGTTGGTCAGGCATGACTTGCCCTTGGTGAATCCATGTTGACTGTTCCTGATCAACTTCTTCTCCTCCAAGTGCTTCAAAATGGATTCCTTGAGGATCCAGGATTTTTCCAGGGATTGAGGTAAAGCTGACCTGGATTCTCCTTCTTCCCTTTTTTAAAAATGGACACTATATTTGCCTTTTTCCAATCATCTGGGACCTCCCCCAATTGCCATGAGTTTTCAAATATAATCAGCCTTCTCCATCCATTAATAGGCTGCTCAATCAGCAGGTGACAAATTATCACCTTAGATAGATGGACTTCTACCCAGGTGTGGAAAAGTTGCTCCCTCCTCTAATCATGGAACACAAGCAGATTAATATTTTCCAAGGCTTCCCCAGACTGAAATAGCATTAACCAATACTGTAAGAGGCCCCTGCTCTGACGGCCATAACTCACACCCCAAGCAGGCCCAAAACATATTTTAAATGAGTTAAATCTGAAATATTTACTACAGTTTCTTTGAGGGCTGCCTAGCAGCAGCTTCTGAACAAATTAATGTATGGGGATGAAATAAAGGCATACCCAAGCAGATAAAAATATCAACCTGTGGCCTTGCCATCACGCATAATGTACAAGGAGAGATTATTTCTTTCTGTGGACAAAAAACAACATGTTCTTTCATTGCCTTAGCAACACCTTCTATCTCTGCTAGACTGAGGCAGCCACCTGGGCCCCTCGGGGAGAGGGCCCTGAACAAGTGTGGAAAAAGGAAAAGGTTCAGAGACGACCTGCTGCATGAAATGCACAGACTTTAGACATAGGTTGGACTAGCACCTCCAATATCAGGAAGAGGAGTGGGACAGTGTCACATTCTGGGGTGCAATCTGGACCAGTGAGGGGTTGTGGCACTGCCTGCCCTGTACCTGGGTGCCTTTAAATGCTCTGCTGCTGTAACTTCCTTGTCTGGATGCTCCCAGCCAGCACACAAGCACGCACTGAGTGTCTGTGTGATAAGCAGCTCTGGACCAGCAACTCCAGCAGCTTGGTTGTTACACCCGAGCCATGCACTGGTATCACCAGCTTTTTGGTTACACCTAATTTAAGAACATCGGAATGGCTGTACTGGGTCAGATCAAAGGTCCAGCCAGCCCAGTATCCTGTATACCAACAGTGGCCAATGCCAGGTGCCCCAGAGGGAATGAACCTAACAGGTAATGATCAAGTGATCTCTCTCCTGCCATTCATCTCCATCCTCTGACAAACAGAGGCTAGGGACACCATTCCTTACCCATCCTGCCTAATAGCCATTAATGGACTTTACCGCCATGAATTTATCTAGTTCTCTTTTAAACGCTGTTATAGTCCTAGCCTTCACAACCTCCTCAGGCAAGGAGTTCCACAGGTTGACTGTGCAGTGTGTGAAAAAGAACGTCCTTTTATTTGTTTTAAACCTGCTGCCCATTAATTTCATTTGGTGGCCCCTAGTTCTTGTATTATGGGAATAAGTAAATAACTTTTCTTTATTCACTTTCTCCACGTCACTCATGATTTTATATACCTCTATCATATCCCCACCCTTAGTCTCCTCTTTGCCAAACTGAAAAGTCCCAGCCTCTTTAATCTCTCCTCATATGGGACCCGTTCCAAACCCCTAATCATTTTAGTTGCCCTTCGCAGAACCTTTTCTAATGCCAGTATATCTTTTTTGAGATGAGGAGACCACATCTGTACACAGTATTCAACATGTGGGCGTACCATGAATTTATATAAGGGCAATAAATATTCTCCATCGTATTCTCTATCCCTTTTTTAATGATTCCTAACATCCTGTTTGCTTTTTTAACTGCCTCTGCACACTGCGTGGACATCTTCAGAGAACTATCCATGATGACTCCAAGATCTCTTTCCTGATCAGTTGTAGTTAAATTCACCCCCATCATATTGTATGGATAGTTGGGGTTATTTTTTCCAATGTGCATTACTTTACATTTATGCCATTTTGTTGCCCAATCACTTAGTTTTGTGAGATCTTTTTGAAGCTCTTCACAGTCTGCTTTGGTCTTAACTATCTTGAGCAGTTTAGTATCGTCTGCAAACTTTGCCACCTCACTGTTTACCCCTTTCTCCGGATCATTTATGAATACGTTGAATAGGATTGGTCCTAGGACTGACCCTTGGGGAACACCACTAGCTACCCCTCTCCATTCTGAAAATTTACCAGTTATTCCTACCCTTTGTTCCCTGTTTTTTAACCATTTTAACCTGGCAAGATGACTCCAACATCCCAGTGTCCTGAATACTCTCAAAACCGTGTGCTCTGTCCAGCCCTTTCCTGGACCATTCAGAGGAATAAGAAGGTTCATTAGCTCCTCAAAAGAGACAAAATGCACACCTTATCATTTTACCTGGAGTCACCTATCGGTTTAATTCAAATAGGGCACTGGGTCAGTTTAGATTAGGGCTATCAAACAATTTTAAAAATCGCAATTAATTGTGAGATTAAAAAAACAGTCATGATTAATCAGTTTTAATAGCATTGCAGCTATGTAAAAAAAAATTCTACATTTGTAAGCTGCACTTTCACGATAAATAGATTGCACTACAGTACTTGTATGCAGGGCCGGCTCCAGACCCCAGCGCGCCAAGCGCGCGCGTTGGGCGGCATGTTAAGGGGAGGGCGGCAGGCAGCTCCGGCGGACCTTCCGCAGTCATGCCTGCGGGAGGTCCAACGGAGCCGCGGGACGACCGGACCTCTCGCAGGCATGACTGCGGTCGGTTCGCTGGTCCCGCGGCTCGGGTGGACCTCCCGCAGGCACGCCGTAGGCAGGAAGCTCCACCGTAGGCGCGGGACCAGCAGCCCCTCTGCACACACGTCTGCGGGAGGTCCCGCGGAGGCGCGGGACTGGCGCCCGGCAGCGCGAGCGGTGCGGCGCGCCGCCCTGCTTGGGGTGGCGGAATTCGTAGAGCTGCCCCTGCTTGTATGAGGTGAATTGAAAAATACTATTTCTTTTGTTTTTCTTGTTTACACTGCAAATATTTGTAATAAAAATAATATAAAGCGAGCACTGTACACTTTGTATTCTGTGTTGTAATTGAAATCAATATATTTGAAAATGTAGAAAAACATCCTTTTCTCCCCCCACTCCACACACACAGGGAGAAGCAAAGCTGTTTCTCAGATTCCCCAGTAATTTTCCTTTTGCTCCTTTTGCACAGTGAAATAGTAAAAATTATTTAGACATGTATTTTACCACATTAAAATATGCATGTATTTTCATAACAAAAATCAAGTGTGTCAATTCCCCTTTACATTTTCCTTTGGAAGCTCTCTCTTTAGATGAGCGCTTATTAAATTGAACAACCAATCCCCCCCTAGTTTGCTCCCTCCTCTAAAATGAAACTTGAAAAAAATCCACTAAAGCAATGAAAGTTTATTATTTTTCTAAATGGTTCTTTAGTTTTTTACAACCTAATGGTCTCAGCATTCTGGATCTGGTGCTGTCCTCCTGGGTCCTTGGTTCCTGGCTGGTTCATTGGAAACACATGCTCTGATCTCTCATAACAGCTTTTATAACTGGATGCTTCCTGCTATCTCATGGCCACTGCCCTTTGCTTCACCGGATAGCTCTGACATCCCCTGGGATTGCTTGTCTGCTCCTCAGTCTGGCTCCAACTTTTCCTTTTATAACACTGGCACAGCTCTCTAAGCTCTGTAAAGACAGTGTGGTCAGCTGTGCCCTCTTGGCAGCCGTAGATCAACCCCATTTACGTGCTGGTCTCATGTGGGTTCATCTGTCCCTGACATCATTTAGTGATGCACCGCTCCAGAGTTCCTGACTGTACAATCTGATCTGCAGGTCTTGGCAATGACTCAGTCTTCTTAGGAAGTGGTTCCTGGAGGTTTCTATTTTCAATGCTTCCTCTGGATATTTTTGATTACTCCGCCTATCCAGGGATCTCTCTTGCACAGAAGAGTTTCACATGAGGTCATCACTGACTCAGGCTTTACTCCTTGCTGTTTTGCAGTTTCTAGCTACCCAAGATACTGCAAAGATGTTGGGGCACTATGTGTGTTCTCCCTCATTTAGTGAAGAGATGTGTCCAATGTGCTAGGCCTAGTGATCTGGCTAGGATCTGGCAGAGCTCCACCTGGAGCTGGATTATGGCTACATGTGGCCTGGAGTGATCAAAGTCAAAGCTGTTTGTGTATTTCTTTGGAGAAAGGATTACCTCATTCCCATCGTCATGGCAGCTTCCAGTTCTCTGACATGTGTGGGGCCTGCTGGAGCACAGACCTAGAATTCTATCTTCATCAGTCACTGCTTCTGATCACTTCCACTGCAAAGCGTCCAGGCTGGCAGAATGCTGTAAAGCCGCTTCTTCTCTCCTCCCAGATCTCTCCTCTTCAGCATCAACTGAGGACACATAAAATATCTTCTTCTGCCTGATTTGTTCTGGAAAATACCTGCCCGCTTGGTCAGCTCAGGTGCTGCAGGGATGAGGGCCATAAATACCTAGCTAGACAGACAGGCATGTTGAGTTATGTGCCTACTGACTGGGCCTCTCTCTCTTTCGTAATCAGTTCAGTCCTTGTGGCACTTTATCAGATATTATTCTCAGTTAGATTTTTTTAGTCTAATACTATTCTAATCTTCATTCATTACAGAAGCTGTATGCTTAGCACATCATGCACACTGGGGGTGCTGCAGTAGTTTAATCTGAGGAAAAGGAGCCCATTTTACTGATCGCTCACTACAGGGCAGGAATTAAATAGATTATAAATATCTCTTCATACAGAAAATGGATATGGGTCTTAGTCCCCAGCTACCCACACTTTTTTAAAACACATTGCAGCACCCAGAGGTGCTGGAACTAGGGCTGCTGCCGCCGCCCCTGACTTGAAGTGGTTTCCATCATACACAGGGTTTACAGTTTTGTTCAATGGCTCTCAGCACCCTCACTATACAGATTTTTCCAGCACACCATTTTGCATGGCACCAACAAAATACTCTAGACCTCTCTGGCTAAAATACCCTGTGCAGCCACCTCTTCTACAGTGGCAGTTAGGCAAGAACTGGCTTCCCTGAAATCTCCCTGACCTACTGACTTTGTCAAGTGTTTCCCTTAACAAATCCCTCTATAGCTTTCAGCCTTTTTCCCATAAGTGATACCAAATTAACTGGCTTGTAGTTTCCTGTGGGTCCATAGGCCTTTTGTTGTATTATTAGGCACACTCTGGGGTCCGCAAGGATGAGCGTGCTGCATTTATAAAGATGCCGGCTGAAGTTCATTTCAAGTCCCCGTTTTCTTTAGCATTCTTGACATGTGCTGTCAGTTGCATGTCAAAATGTTACTATTGACAAAGACACGACAAGAGGATCCAAGTCTCTCGGTATAGCCACATCTCACTTCATAATTACTCCAGCATCCTACAAAATCTACAAATGCTATGCTCATTTTTTTTTATTTTGCAGATTTAGGCCAAGATCTTTAAAGAATTTATTTTTGAAGTATGCAGCCAAAGAACTTTTAGGTGCTTAATTGTATATGCAAATAAAATTTTGATACGAGTAATTTAAATGCCCACTGCAGTTGCCAATCTGACTTTGTGTCCCAATCCACGACTGAGCAATCCAGTACAGACCTGTACATAAAAATATTAAATTACAAAAAACACTGACAATATTTTGAGCTCACCATTGCTTTCAGATGTTCCCTCTGTCATAATATTGGATCCACTGCACTTCTTTATAGAGCATGTATTTCCTAGAGAAAGCAGCAACAAACTGCAAACAAAACTAACAGGTTTTCTGCAGCAGTTTCAGCTCCACTCTTGTCTCTGTTTGTTACCAGAAACCACTCCCTTTCTGGAACTTTCAATATATCCCAGAGACCTCTAATGACTGAATACCATGGTTGCAACTTAAGGCTTGTCTACACTGCTTTGCAGTTTGGAGTACAGGGATGAGACCAGCAGAGCAGACCAAAGTGCTGTGCGGTAACAAATCTGTTAGTTCACATCCATAGCATCCACATGGGGGAGATACAGTGCAGCCCTCTGGTGCACATTGCTGTTTTCAGTCCCACAGTCTGAACTGCGGGGCAGTGTAGATGCAGCATTAAAGTCCTCACACTCTCCAATTCACAGGCACTCCCTTTCCCATTTGTACCCTCATTTGCACTTTGTTATACACAGCTCCCTTTCCCCTTCCTTCAGATAAAGGCCTCAGCAACCAAAAACTAGCAACTAGGAAACTAGCAACAAGCAAAGCCTATTTCACTGAATTTGAGCTCAAACTGCTAACTAATGTATTATTATTTATACACAGTAGAGTAGCACCAAGGAGCCCTAGTGATGGAGAAGGACCCCATTGTACCAGACTATAAAGTGGATAGAAAGCTGGCTAGATTGTCGGGCTCAACAGGTAGTGATCAATGGCTCATTGTCTAGTTGGCAGTCGATATCAAGCGGAGTGACCCATGGGATTAATTGCACCCTCAGCAAGTTCACAGATGACACTAAGCCAGGGGGAGAGGTAGATACGCTGGAGGGTAGAGATAGGGTCCAGAGTGACCTAAACAAATTGGAGGATTGGGCCAAAAGAAATCTGATGAGGTTCAACAAGGACAAGTGCAGAGTCCTGCACTTAGGAAGGAAGAATCCCAGGCACCGCTACAGGCTTGGGACCAACTGGCTAAGCAGCAGTTCTGCAAAAAAGAATCTTGGGATTACAGTGGATGAGAAGCTGGATATGAGTCAGCAGTGTGCCCCTGTTGCCAAGAAGGCCAACGGCATATTGGGCTGTATTATAGGAGCATTGCCAGCAGATCAAGGGAAGTGATTATTCCCCTCTATTCGGTACTGGTGAATCCACATCTGGAGTACTGCATCCAGTTTTGGTCCCCCACTACAGAAGGGATGTGGACAAATTGGAGAGAGTCCAGAGGAGGGTAACGAAAATGATCAGGGGGCTGGGGCACATGACTTATGAGGAGAGGCTGAGGGAACCGGGCTTATTTAGTCGGCAGAAGAGAAGAGTGAGGGGGGGATTTGATAGCAGCCTTCAACTACCTGAAGGGGGGTTCCAAAGAGGATGGAGCTAGGCTGTTCTCAGTGGTAGCAGATGACAGAACAGGGAGCAATGGTCTCAAGTTGTAGTGGGGGAGGTCTAGGTTGGATATTAGGAAACACTGTAACTAGGAGGGTGGTGAAGCCCTGGAATGGGTTACCTAGGGAGGTGGTGGAATCTCCTTCCTTAGAGGTGTTTAAGGCCTGGCTTGACAAAGCCCTGGCTAGGATGATTTAGTTGGGATTGGTCCTGCTTTGAGCAGGGGATTGGACTAGATGCCCTACTGAGGTCTCTTCCAACCCTAATCTTTTAGGATGCTGTAGGAACATAGAACAATACGGCGGTACCTGCTCCCAAAAGCTTATAAATAGGACCCTACCACATTCACAGTCTGGGAATTTTTGAAATTCCACTTCCTGTTTGCTTGGTATGGACAGCTTACAGCGCATCTTCCCAGCTGACCCTGGTGGCTCTATGCAGCAAACATTCTCCCGCTTGGAGCACACCTGAGTTGTTGGATCTGCTGGCACCATGGGGAGAGGAGGCTGTGCAGTCCCAGCTCTGCTTCAGCCATAGGAACTTTGATACCTACGGTCAGAATTCTCATGGCATGTTGGATAAGGGCTACGAACAGGACACGCAGTAGTGCTGTGTGAAGATAAAGGAGCTGAGGCAGCATACCAGAAGGTAAGGGAGTCAAACTGTCATTCTGGTGCTGCTCTGAAGACCTGTTGCTTTATAAGGAGCTGGACACCATCATCAGCGGTGACCCCACCTCCACCACCAAGAGTCCCATGGATACTTCGGTGGGGCTGGAGACAGTGGGCAACAGACTCAACCCTGAGGATGAAGTTGTGGACAAGAGGGTCAAATTGGAAGACAAGATGGGACAGGCAACAGGGTCGTCTGGTACCATGGTGAGCCAGGACCTCTTCTAGACACAAAAGGGTTCGGGATAGTCCAGCAGTCTGTCTTTGGCGCACATGTTGCAGGAGAGCAGAGCTCTGGTAAGTGATCTTTTTGAGTTTATGCTGCTCAGTTAATATGAGGTAGAACTTTCCTTTGCTTTGTTATATGCTAGAAGTGGGTGAAGGGATAGAAATGTACAAGACTAGCTGTGTTTGTGTCTGCTTCACATTCCCCTGGGCAGCTACACAGTGAGGCAGAATAATATGTTAATACACACCAAGATTTCATGGGAATCCTTCAGAGAGATCTCTAAGAAACCTTCCTGGAGGTACTCACCAATCCTCTGCCAAAGGTGCCTTGGCAGAGATGCTTTGTTTCTTCCCTCATTGTAGGAAACTTTCGTCAATTGGCAATCACTTGTACAGTGACCAAAGTGGCACACAGGAGAGCAGCATAGGGATCTGGTCTGAAGCCACACGCATGCAGGAGACGCACCCTTGCATCCTTACTTACCATCAGGAGTGAGATATCTGCTTCAATGACCCCCACCTGTGGAAAATGGCGGCAGAATTTACAATTTTGTCCATAGTCTCCTGCAGTGATCCCCTTAAAAAACTACCTAGACAGTTTGCCCCATCTTGAGCATCACTCCTGGGCCAAACTCACCATATTTAGGGTGTTCACTGAGCTGTGTCTTGCCAAGAGACAGTGAGAAACTGATTTGTATTTTAAAAAGAGGTGTATTTTACTATAATGATTCAATGCCGTGAGTGCACTAACAATCATGCTGTTTATTGTTTCTTGTGCTTCTGCAGATTATGACCTTCAGGGGAACCCCCTACACATCAGTGGAGCACCGCTACCAGATAAGAAACGTGAAGGAGCAAGGAGGACATGTTTCAAGAGGTGCTCCAATCCTCAGATGCTGCAAAACAAGAACACAGAGAGTATGAAGAAAGACTGTAAATGAAAATTATAAAATAGACAGGTAGAACAGGAAAGAGACCCAAGAACAAATTTTAATGGTCCAGAAGCGGATGATAAAAGCAATGGAGGAGCAAATGGAGATGCTGAAGTCCCTAATCAAGCTGCAGGCAAAATATATAAGTGTTCACCCTCTGCCCCCTGCAGCCGATATAGAACTGCTTGCCATGCCCTCCCAAACACCTTGCACACATTCCTTGCATCTTCCTGGCCCATCTCAGTACCCAGTTCACTCCACCCCTTCAGACAGCTTCCAAAATGACAGCTTGAGTTATACACAGCTTTGAGAGCCTACATCAGGACACTGCCCTTCACTGTTATCACCCTTCCTACCAGGGGCGGCTCTAGGCATTTTGCCACCCCAAGCATGGCAGGCAGGCTGCCTTCGGCGGCTTGCCTGCGGCGAGTCCGCTGGTCCAGCGGCTTCGGCGGACCTCCCTCAGACGTGCCTGTGGGAGGTTCTCCGAAGCCGCGGGACCAGCGGATCCTCCGCAGGCAAGCCGCCGAAGGCAGCCTGCCTGCCACCCTCGCGGCGACCAGCAGAGCGCCCCCAGTGGCTTGCTGCCCCAAGCACGTGCTTGGCGTGCTGGGGCCTGGAGCCGCCCCTGCTTCCTACCAAGCATTTTCGGTGTGTTGTTAATTCTTATTTAATAAAAACATACTCTCTGAAAGATAATCAATCTTTGTGTGTCTCCTACACATGGTGGTTACTGCTGGAATTAATACACAATGGCAATTAGAACATTTGCAGACTACAAATCATGGTCAGGAATCATCAAAATTTTCATGCAAGGCAGCAAGTTAAAGCAGGGCAGAGTGCTGTATAGAAAGACATATTACTGGTGCTCATTGTCAAAATGTTGCCTAAAGCCTCTCTGATTCGAATAGCTCTGGTATCTGGCTGCTTAAAATCAGCTGCCAGGTGATCCACCTCCACACTCCACCCCAGAGGAAACTTTTTGCCCTCAGCCTCACAAATATTATGCAGCACACAACAGGCTGCTATGACCATGGGAATATTTTCCTCGTGTAGGTCTAACCTGCCATAAAAGCAGTGCCAGTGAGCTTTTAATTTGCCAAATGCATATTCAACTGCCATTCTGAACCTGCTCAGCCTATTGTTGAAGCACTCCTGGATGTTGTCCAGGTTTCCTGTGTAAGGCTTCATGAGCCATGGGAGTAAGGGGTACACTGGGTCTCTCAGGATCACTATTGCCTTTCAACATCCCTCACTTGAATCTTCTGGTCTGGAAAGAAAGTCCCTGCTTGCAGCTTTCTGTATAGGCCAGTGTTCCTGAAAATGCGTCCGTCATGCACTTTCCCTGACCACCCTGCATTGATGTCAGTGAAATGCCCATGATGATCTACAAGCACCTCCAATACCATAGAGAAGTACCCCTTTCTGTTAATGTACTCCATCGCAAGATGGTCCGGGGCCAAATTTGGGATCTGCGTTTCATCTATTGTCCTGCTGCAGTTAGGGAATCCCATTGCCACAAAGTCATCCACTATTTCATGCACATTTCCAAGAGTCACAGTCCTCCATACCAGAATGTGATTAATGACCCTGCACACTTGTGTTAATGCAGCCCCAACGATGGACTTTCTCATTCCAAACTGATTAGTGACTGACCAGTAGCAGTCTGGAGTTGCCAGCTTCCACACAGCGATCACCATACGTTCCTTCACCGAGAGGGCAGCTCTCATTCTGGTGTTCCTGCGCTGCAGAGCTGGGGCAAGCTCAGCACACAGTTCCAGGAAGGTCAGATCCAAAAGTTTTGCAGCCACTGCTCTCCATCCCAGACCTGCATAATGATGTGATCCCACCACTCAGTGCTTGTTTCCCAAAAACAATAGCAACAGTCCACCATGTGCAGCTGCTCCGTGAATGCCAAAAGTAATCTGGTATTGTTTTTTTCCATGGAACACAGCAGGTCAGGCACCTCTGATTCCTGTTCAGATTGGGAGCTCATGATATACTGCATGAGTATCCGTGAGGTGCTCATAACACTAACCACAACAGTAGAGAGCAGTGCAGGATCCATTCTTTCAAACAAAGATGGTGGGCGCACAGTAAACAGGGGCCATTGAAAAATGGTGCAAAACGCTGTCGGAAAACCACGGAATGATGAGATGGAAAAAACTGCATCATGGGATGTTGAGCCCACACCCATGATGCACTGTGATTCATTCTTCCTTCCCACAGTGCCTAGCTGCAGAAGGTGGTGAGTACCACAGTGGGATAGCTACCCACAGTGCAATGCTCTCATTGTCAATGCTAAAGCACCAACCGTGCACATGCTCTGCTGACAGAAGGAGCATTGTGTGAACAGGACCGGCTCCAGGCACCAGTGCAGCAAGCAGGTGCTTGGGGCGGCAAAGGGGAAGGGGCAGCAAGTCGGGCTCTTCGGCGGCGGGTCTCTTGGTCCCTCTCGGAGAGAAGGACCTGCTGCCGAAGTGCTGCAGAAGAAGAAAGCGGCGCGATGGAGCTGCCGCCGATCACGATCGCAGCTTTTTTTTTTTCCCCTCGCCGCTTGGGGTGGCAAAAACTCTGGAGCCGGCCCTCTGTGTGAACATGCACAAATGATGTAATTATACCGGTTTCTGATCATCAGTGTAACTTGCGTCAACACAACTCTGGAGTGTAGACAAGGCCTTAATCATGTTGATCTTGAGCTGATAGCTAGACCATAAGGAGATGTTAGCAAGACAGGTCAAGATTTTATTTTGGACAGAAAGAGACAGATCTGGGGTAGAGAAGTAGATCTGTGATTGTCAGCATACAGAAGCTAGTTAGGGTGACCAGATAGCAAGTGAAAAATTGGGATGGGGGTGGGGGTAATAGGTGTCTATATAAGAAAAAGGCCCAAATATCAGGATTGTCCCTATGAAATCATAGGATCATAGAATCATAGGACTGGAAAGGATCTCGAGAGGTCATCTAGTCCAGTCCCCTGCACATCTGGTTACCCTAAAGCCAGTTGAGTTCATGTTTGCAGATGAAACTACCCAGAGATAAGGTATAAGTTTCTTACACTGCTGAGTCTCTCTTGTGAAGGCGAGTCACCTCCAGGAAAATACAATTACTTCTTTTAATAGGTTATTATGATTTTTTAAAAGAAATTTCCAGTTGGAAAAAATCTTTAAACCATATAATAGAAAAATGAAATTAGTTCATTTGTCACATGCTTTTAATGATTGTAGTTTAATTGCCCCTTTTACTAATAATCAGGGATATTTATGTTTCAGGGTTTTCAAACTAGCTAGCGACATAAAGGGTAACAAGAAAACATTCTACAAATACATTAGAAGGACAGGGTAGGTTCGTTACTCAATGATGGTGGAAAAACAATAACAGAAAATGTGGAAATGGCAGAGGTGCTTAATGACATCTTTGTTTCGGTTTTCACCACAAAGATTGGTAGTGATTGGACATCTAATATAGTGAATGTCAGTGAAAATGAGGTACAATCGGAGGCAAAAACAGGAAAAAGATAAGTTATAAATTACTTAGACAAGTTAGATGTCTTCAAGTCACCAGGGCCTGATGAAATGCATCTTAGAATACCCAAGGAGCTGACTGAGGAGATATCTGAGCCATTAGCGATTATCTTTGAAAAGTCATGGGAAACAGGAGAGATTTCAGAAGACTGAAAAAGGGCAAATATAGTGCCCATCTATAAAAAGGGAAATAAGGACAACCTGGGGAATTACAGACCAGTCAGCTTAACTTCTGTACCCAGAAAGATAATGGAGCAAATAATTAAGAACAAATCTTGTCAAACCAACCTGATAGCTTTTTTTGACAGGGTAACAAGCGTTGTGGATAAAGGGGAAGCGGTAGATGTGGTATAAAGCTTTTGATACCGTCTCACATGACGTTCTCATAAACTAGGGAAATGTAAAGTACTAGATGGAACTACTATAAGGTAGGTGCATAACTGGTTGGAAAATCATTCCCAGAGAGTAGTTATCAGTGGTTCACAGTCATGCTGGAATGGCATAACAAGTGAGGTTCCGCAGGGATCAGTTCTGGGTTCTGTTCTGTTCAGTATCTTCATCAATGGTTTAGATAATGGCATAGAGAGTGCACTTATAAAGTTTGTGGATGATACCAAGCTGGGAGGTTGCAAGTGCTTTGGAGGATAGGATTATAATTCAAAATGATCTGGACAAACTGGAGAAATGGTCTGAAGTAAATAGGACAAAATTCAATAAGGACAAACGCAAAGTACTCCACTTAAGAAGGAACAATCAGTTGAACACATAATGGGAAATGACTTTCTAGGAAGCAGTACTGCAGAAAGGGATCTGAGGGTCATAGTGGGCCACAAGCTAAATATGAGTCAACTGTGTAACACTGTTGAAAGAAAAGCAAACATCATTCTGGGATGTATTAGCAGGAGTGTTGTAAGCAAGACACAAGAAATAATTTTTCTGCTCTTCTCCGCACTGATTAGGCCTCAACTGGAGTAATGTCTAGTTCTTGGCGCCACATTTCAGGAAAATGTGAACAAACTGGAGAAAGTCCGAGAAGAGTAACAAAAATGATTAAAGGTCTAGAAAACATGATCTGTGAGGGAAAACTGAAAAAATTGGGTTTGTTTACTCTGGAAAAGAGAAGACTGAGTGGGGACATGATAACAGATTTCAAATACATAAAAGATTGTTACAAAGAGGAGGAAGAAAAATTGCTTTTCTTAACCTCTAAGGATAGGACAAGAAGCAATGGGCTTAAATTGCAGCAAGGGAGGTTTAGGTTGGACATTAGGGAAAACCTCCAAACTGTCAGGGTGGTTAAGCACTGGAATAGATTGCCTAGGGAGATTGTGGAATCTCCATCAGTGGAGATTTTTAAGAGCAGGTTAGACAAACACCTGTCAGGGATGATCTAGATAATATTTAGTCCTGCCATGAGTTCAGGGGACTGGACTAGATGACCTCTCGAGGCCCCTTCCAGTCTTATGATTCTCCCTCAAAAACCAACTCCTCCTCCTAGATCCTCCTGTGAGGTAATAAACAAGAATTGTGACATCACAGTTACTTCCATGGCAAGACCCCTACACCACAAATGTCAAACAGAAGCGTTGCATTATCTAAAAGAAGAAGCTGGATTTTGTAAGTGAATAACCCTGTTCTGATGCATTAATATTCAATAATAGCAAAATGAATATTGAAAATTACTACAACTAAATAGCTGCTTATCAATACTCGTTTCAAAGGAACACCCTATTTTGAAAGCATTTTGTTAAAAACATTTAGTGCACATACAAGTTGATGGATGGGCTTCACTGGTGACAGTTGTCCTTGATGGAGCCACAGAACAAGAACCTCATGGCTCTCAGCAGTGTAAGCTTTCCCACCCTTATGCATCAGCCATGTCCTGTAAAGATTACCTCTAGCCATCCAGTCGGTCTTGGTCATTTTGGCTACAGAAGTCATGTCAAGTTGCCAACTTGTAACTGTTGTGATGTTTGAATATCCTGAACAACCCTTATGGAATTAAGATAAACCTTAATTAATTAATTTACACCTTTATCAAATTAGGGTTAATACCTTTGGGGTGTATTGTATTAAAACTACAAGTGAGTGAGTGAGTGTGTGTGTCTATGTGTGTGTTATTGTGGCAACATATGTACTTTCTTTAGTAGGCAGGGAGGATATTAATGTACTTTCTCCATTACCAACCCTTTGAAGCCACCCCCTTTGGAGAGATATGCATACACTAGTTCAAATAGGATTTTTCAGAGACCAACAAAGAAAGGGTTTTCAAACTGGCTTACGGCCTTCTGCCTGATCCAGCAAATGAACAGGAACCCTGGTCCATGGTGGGCTCCAATCCTTATGGTAGGCTTGGAAGGACTGGCCCTACTGAGGTTCCATAAGACTGAATACTTGTTCTGAGCTGAAGCTGTGATGAACTGGTAATCAAAAGGAATCGCCTTAAGTGGGGGTTGAAAGACTGCTCCTGCCAGAACCCATGTTAGGGTTGGGGTTAATTCCTGTTGACTTACTAGCATGTGTGTAGGTTCTTCGATTGTTTTTAATGTTTTGTCTGTAATGCTTTTTACCTTCATAATAAAGTAGGTTTGCACAGGAAGTACTGTGTGGTAACTTGTATCTGTAGCAATTACACCTATTAACTCTCTCTAAAGAGAAAGCAAGCAGGTGTGCTTGAGCAACATGTCTGTGCTGAGAAATACACAGTGAAGGCAGGGAACTGTGCAGAAATGGAAATACCCTTGTCAGAAGGGCGAGAGATGCATGTCTCCATCCAAAAGAGGCAACATCTGGGAAGCAGGAAGCCTGAGAGTGGTTGACCTTGCTAGACCACTGAGGGGAAATCCAGGTGCAGTTGCCCTGAACTGTGACAGTTGAAATGTGGCCCTCTATTCAGTAGGAAATGGATTAAAGCTGACTTGCTGTTTTGAAGTGCTAACTTTACATTGCTCTCTCTGTCGAAAAATAGTATTAATAATTGTTCATGCCTCTTTCTCCTTGGAATAGCCTAGCATCAACCCTTCTCTCCATGATATGGTAATGGGTCGCAAACCTCATGAGACTCTCTTTAATTAAGGCAAGAGAGTTCACGGTTATAAATAAAACTGAAATGGGGGTGCAGGCTACAATGGGGAAAACTGCCCACAATTCCTGTTTGCAACGTAGCCAGTAGAAAGAGGGCCAAATTCAGAGAGAGCACTTTTTTTCACTGAAGAAAAAGTCACTGCAGCTACTTACTCCAAAATCTGAGTGGCTCATCAATTTAGTATACACACAAGCACAGTCCAACCACAGAGCATGTTCTGAGGACACTAGCATTGCTATGAAATAAAATAGAGCAAGACCATTCTGGGTACTATTATACAAATAAACATACCCAGCATCCCACTTGGCTTCAGGCTTCCCACCAGGTATAATCACCGTTTCTTAATAACCAAAACATTTTAGGGTGTTTGAGAACTTAAATGAACTGGGGGTGGGACAAAAGCAAAAAGTGCCCATTCTTCAAAAAGATTATATATCCTGCATGAGGATTGGAAGAACACCATGCTACTAAAAGATGCCTTGTCTGTGTGCCTTCACTGGCTTATGCAGTAAAACAAATTCATTCCAGTGATTGAGGCATACAATACATATTGAACATACAACCCGAGCCTTAGCCAAATGATGTGTCACTGAAGGTAAATGTCTGTGTGCGGATAGTAAACAGGCACCAAATGCTACCCAGAGCTTTCAGGGTTATGGTGGATAATATAGAGCTATTTTCCTCCTTTTGCACTAAAATGGTCGAATGGAATATTTGTTTTCTTTCTGAAAATGTTAAAAATCATTATCAAAAATTGGCTATTACATTTCCAGTGCCTAAAAGCCCCTATTTTCTTCTTAACGAGAAAAGAACTTTGAATGTATCCCATTTGCTGCTGTGCAAATGCATTTGACAGTTTGTCTAAATGCCAGCACAATTGCTTTAGCAGAGTTAATAAAGGTAATCTGAACAGCCTTATTTTTGTCCCTAATGTTCACCCCCAAAAGGAAATGTGTTTCTTACTAATAATAGTGTGTGTGACAGAAAATACTGAGTACATGTATCTGTTCCCATTCACTTGCCAAAAATGGATAATTCACATCAGAGCTTTTAAAAAAACAACAAAAATAACAAACAAATTAACTTCTTCCCTGCCAGAAGCAACGCCTACAAACGTGTAGTTTGAATCTAAATTCTGATAGCCACCAGGGAGTAAGTTAAACAGAGGGAATATAGCGCTCCTGTTTGTATTCCTGGGATTAGGATTACATAAAAAACTATTTTGTCTGTCACATTCTCTGTCAAGCCAACCATTAAGAGTACCTTGCCAGCATACACCATACCTATGGAAGAAACAGTTTATGGGCTCAGGACTGAATTTCTATCTATACAGACATCTATCCTTTTAAGCACTTTCTATAGAGCCCACCACAATACTGAGAACCTCAACCATTCAAAAATCATGTCGGACCCCAAAATCATGAGATTTTAAGCCAATCATGACATTTTAAAAAAATAATAGATGCTGGGTTCTTCTTTTTGGCTTTCTGATTTCTGAGCCTTTAGAATACACTCAGGTCACATTTTCAAGCTTCTCTGCAACTGTGAGGACTAGAAACTCACTTTGAAAAACAGTTCTCATGCAACTCTCTTGTTTCCAGTAGCTGGAACTTTAAGAAAAGACATCAAACATTTAGAGCTTTGATAAAATTGTGAGATTTGGCAAAACTGCCATTACACTAGCATCTAAGCATTAGGTCAGGGACCAGTTTAGCAAGTTACTGGAAATGAGTGCCATGGCTAATTCAAGGGAGTGAAAGAGCCACAGTGAGGTGGCTCAGGACACACAAACATGACCCTCAGTAATAATTAAGTTCTTCGAGTGCTTGCTCATATCGATTCCAATTAGGTGTGTGCGCACCACGTGCACGTTCGTCGAAAGATTTTTACCCTAGCAACACTCGGTGGGTCGGCTGGGTCGCCCCCTGGAGTGGCGCAGCTATAGCACCGAATACATACCCCTGCCGACCCAACGGCCCTTCAGTTCCTTCTTACTGCCCGTGTCGGTCGTTGTAACAGTGGGGCGCGGCTTAGCTAACCTCCACTTCCCTAGCTACTCGTAGTTCTCTCGTTAATTCTTGTGTATATAGTTCAGATTTATATAGTTGTAGTTAACTTTATTCGTTTGTAGTATAGTTAGTGTATATAGTTCAGAGGGATTCGGGGATTATCCCCTTCCTCGCACTCGGTGCCAGGGCCCATGCCCGGTTCACTGGGTTTCAAACTGTGCTCGGCCTGCTACAAGCCGATGCCAACAGGAGATCCCCACGACTCCTGTCTTAAGTGCCTCGGGGAATCTCACCTAACAGATAAGTGCCGCATTTGTAAGGCCTTTAAGCCGAGAACAAAAAAGGAGCAGGACTTTCGTCTCAAGCAGCTCCTGATGGAGAAAGCTCTTACTCCTCCGCCCTCGGCACCAACCGCTGGACAGTCTTCAAGAAGTGCTCCCTTGGCACTGGATTGCGCCAGTACTGCCAAGGCCTCTTGGCACCGGCCGTCGCCAGCACCGACGCCGATCCAGGTCCCGACGCCGCTCGCAGTCCTGGCACCGTTCTCCATTTCGGTACCGGTCGTACTCGCGGCACCGGTCAGCGTCCCGTTCGCCAGCCCGGTACACTCGGCACCGATCCAGCTCCCGGCGCCGCTCCAGGCACCGTGACTCTCGTAGCCACTCCCGATGTTGTGCCTCGAGATCTCGGTTGACCTCTCAGCACCGCTCCGGTCGCAGGTCCCGTTGTCGCTCCCGGTACCGGTATGCCTCCCGGTACCGATCCCCGGTGCCGCGTCGAGCGACGTCAGCTAGAGAGGGAGACTCTGCCCAGGGCTTTTCAGCTCCTCCATGGCCATCCAGACATGCATCAGTGTCGTCCCACACGGGCAGTTCATGCGCGCAGGACCGTGATTTGGATGTGCCCACCAGAGTCTTCCAGGAGCCCCAGGCCCAGGACCCTGGTCCCCATCAGTGGTCATTCTGGACACCTTGGGCGTACCACCAAGCCCAAGGCATACCTGTGATCCCATCTCACTCTGGCACCCAGTGCTCTGACGGAACAGAGGCGACAGTTAGCCATCCCCCTCCGACCGGTTCGGAGGAAGCCCTGGTTCAGCCACCGGACTCCCAGATCCCACCGGAACAGGAGGTCGTCCAGGAGCACAAGCCCACACAGGACCCGCTTGTCCCCAGCCTTTCTTCTTCCTCCTCCCCAGATGAGGCAATGGCAGGAACATCCTCCTCGGGCCCTCCTCCAATCGACTTAAGGGCCCATCAGGACCTCCTGAGATGGGTGGCACTCAATATGAACCTCCAAGTGGAGGAAGTCTCGGAGATAGAGGATCCGATCGTAGACATTCTGTCGGCTGACGCCCCCACTAGAGTGGCCCTATCATTCATTCGGACGATCCAGGCCAATGCGGATACCATCTGGCAGTCTCCAGCCACTATCCCGCCCGCGGGCAGGGGAGTCGAACGCCAGTACATGGTACCCTCCAGGGGGTACGAGTACCTATATGTACATCCTCCCCCCTGCTCCCTTGTCGTCCAGTCCGTCAATGAGAGGGAACGCCATGGCCAGCAGGCACCAGCCCCTAAATGGAAGGAGGCTAGGCGAATGGACTTACCGGGCCGTAAGGTGTACTCGGCAGGGGCCCTGCAACTCTGCGTAGCAAACCAGCAAGCCCTGCTTAGCCGCTACAATTACAACACCTGTGCGGTGGTGGGCAAATTTACGGAGTTGGTTCCTCAGGACTCCCGTCAAGAGTTTGCTGCCCTCCTAGAAGAAGGGAAGAAAGTGGCGAGAACTTCCCTCCAGGCCTCGTTGGATGCAGCTGACTCTGCTGCCGGAACTCTGGCCTCGGGTGTTGCCATGAGGCGCATTTCATGGCTCCAGGTGTCGGGCCTTCCCCCGGAGCTGCAGCATACTATACAGGACTTGCCCTTCAATGGCAAAGGCCTGTTCTCCGAAAAAACTGACCCTAGGCTGCAAAGCCTAAAGGACAGCAGGGTCACTATGCGCTCTCTCGGCATGCACACGCTGGTGACTCAGTGCCGGCCTTTCCGTTCCCAGCCTCACCGCCCTTACCCTGCGCCTAGACAAAGACAGGGCTTTGGCAGAAGGCGTGGCCAAGGCGGTCGTAGGAGTCAGTCAGGACCCCAAGGGGGCCAAAATCAGGGTCCCTCTAAACCACCAGCGGGGCCAAAGCCAAACTTTTGAAGGCACGCCCGAGGACAGCGTACCAGTTATTACCCAGGATCTGTTCCCTCCCTTTTACAACCGCCTCTCCTTTTTCCTCCCTGCATGGTCCCATCTAACCTCAGATCGTTGGGTCCTACCCACGGTGGAACTTGGGTACCGCCTCCATCCTCGTCCCTCTTTAGGGACCCCTCTCACGAGCAATTCCTCTTGCAAAAGGTGCAGACGCTCCTCGCCATCGGAGCTATAGAGGAGGTACCAAAGGACGAAAGGGGCAAGGGGTTCTACTCCCGCTACTTCCTAATCCCCAAGGTGAAGGGAGGTCTCAGACCCATCCTAGACCTGCGGGAACTCAACAAGTTCATGATAAAGCTGAAGTTCCGCATGGTATCCATGGGGACCATCATCCCATCCTTGGATCCCGGAGACTGGTATGCCGCCCTCGATATGAAGGGCGCGTATTTTCACGTCACCATTTATCCTCCACACAGAAGGTACCTCCAGTTTGTGGCCAACCGTCATCATTTCCAGTTTATGGTCCTTTTGTTTGGCCTCTCTACAGCCCCAAGAGTATTTGAAGTGCATGGCTGTAGTCGCCGCCTCCCTCTGCCGCCGCCGGATACACTTTTTTTCCGTATCTAGACGATTGGTTCATTCGGGGGACCTCCGAGGCCCAAGTTACCCGTCATGTGGGCATCGTCAAGGACCTATTCCTGCGTCTAGGCCTGATGATCAATATGGAGAAATCCACTCTGGTTCCCACACAGAGAATAGAATTCACTGGTGCCATCCTGGACTCCAGTCTCGCCACAGCCTGCTTACCTCAGCCTCTGTTTCAGGCGATGGTAACAATTTTATACAAGGTCTACGGAACTTCCCGACAACTTCGGCTCGCACTTGCATTGGTCTCCTGGGTCACATGGCTGCCTGCACGTTCGTGACCAAACGTGCCAGGCTACGCCTCCGTCCCCTCCAATCGTGGCTCACCTCGGTGTACCACCCGGGCAGACATAGCATAGACATGATCATCACGATCCCCCCGAGCATCCTAGGCTCACTCGACTGGTGGTTGATGCCCTCCCTGGTGTGTACAGGAATGCCGTTCCATCCGCCCCAGCCCTCGGTGTCCCTGACAATGGATGCGTCATCTCTCGGCTGGGGTGCTCACCTTGGTCAGCTTCGCACCCAAGGCCTTTGGTCAGCTCAAGAGCTGGCCTTGCACATCAATGTCCGAGAGCTGAGAGCAGTCCGCCTTGCGTGTCAGGTGTTTCAGCAGCACCTACAAGGCTGTTGTGTCTCAGGGTTCACAGACAACACAATGGCCATGTTTTACATAAACAAGCAGGGAGGAGCACGGTCTTCCCCTCTTTGTCAGGAAGCCATCCACCTCTGGGACTTCTGCATAGCCCAATCGATAGACCTGGTAGCATCCTTTCTCCCAGGTGTTCGGAACACCCTGGCGGATCGCCTCAACAGATCCTTCCTGTCTCACGAGTGGTCGATTCGTCCGGACGTTATCCATTCTGTTTTCCAGAAGTGGGGCTTTCCCCACATAGATCTCTTCGCTTCTCGCGAGAACAGGAAGTGCCAGACGTTCTGCTCATTCCAAGGCCTCTCCCCAGGCTCGATCTCGGACGCATTTCTGATGCCGTGGACGAGTCAACTGCTGTACACCTTTCCACCCTTCCCGCTGGTTCACAGGGTCCTGCTAAAACTCCTCAGGGACAGAGCGCACCTGATCATGATCGCTCCAGCATGGCCCAGGCAGCACTGGTACACCATGTTGCTAGACCTGTCAATAGCCAACCCGATTCCCCTGCCTCTTCAACCAGACCTTATAACGCAGGATCATGGCAGACTTCACCGCCCAGACCTGCATTCCCTGCACCTCACAGCATGGCTGCTGCGTGGTTAAACCGATCCGAGTTACGTTGCTCTGCCTCGGTACAACAGGTACTCCTGGGTAGTAGGAAACCTTCCACTTGGTTAACATATCTGGCCAAGTGGAAGCGTTTCTCCTGCTGGTGCGAAACGCACAATGTTACTGCCACCGAGGTCCCGATCCATTCCATCTTGGACTACCTCTGGTCTCTCAAACAGCAGGGCCTGGCGGTATCATCATTGAGGGTGCACTTGGCAGCCATCTCTACCTTCCACCCAGGGGAGAGTGGCCGCTCTGTATTCTCGCACCCTATGGTTTCTAGGTTCCTCAAGGGCTTGGAGCGCTTATACCCCCAAGTTCGCCGCCCCACCCAAACCTGGAATCTCAACCTGGTTCTAACCAGACTTATGACTGCCCCATTCGAGCCGTTGGCAACCTGCTTGCTGCTATACCTGTCCTGGAAGACAGCTTTCCTCGTAGCCATTACATCGGCCAGACGAGTCTCCGAGCTTCGGGCTCTCACAGTGGACCCACCGTATACTGTGTTTCACAAGGACAAGGTACAGTTGTGGCCACATCCGGCCTTCCTCCCTAAGGTGGTTTCAGCCTTTCATATCAACAAGGATATCTTCCTTCCGGTTTCTTTCCGAAGCCACACTCATCGCGAAGGGAGCAACAATTGCACTCCCTAGACGTCCGTAGGTCGCTCGCATTTTATATCAAGCGGACAAAGCCCTTTCGTAAAACGCCCCAACTCTTCGTTGCAGTGGCAGACCGAATGAAGGGCCCACCTGTCTCCTCCCAGAGGATTTCATCTTGGGTGACGTCGTGCGTCCGTACCTCCTATGACTTGGCCCATGTTCCATCGAGCCACCTCACTGCACATTCCACCAGGGCTCAGGCTTCTTCTGCTGCCTTCCTGGCCCACGTGCCCGTCCAGGAGATCTGTCGTGCAGCTACCTGGTCCTCGGTCCACTCCTTTGCCTCACATTATGCACTGGTCCAACAGACCAGAGATGATGTAGCCGTTGGCTCAGCAGTTTTGCATTCTGCAACATCTCACTCTGACCCCACCGCCTACGTAAGGCTTGGGAATCACCTAATTGGAATCGATATGAGCAAGCACTCAAAGAAGAAAAGACAGTTACTCACCTTTGTAACTGTTGTTCTTCGAGATGTGTTGCTCATATCCATTCCAAACCCGCCCTCCTTCCCCTCTGTCGGAGTAGCCGGCAAGAAGGAACTGAAGGGCCATTGGGTCGGCAGGGGTATATATTCGGTGCTATAGCGGCGCCACTCCAGGGGGCGACCCAGCTGACCCACCGAGTGTTGCTAGGGTAAAAATCTTCTGATGAATGTGCACGCGGCGCGCACACACCTAACTGGAATGGATATGAGCAACACATCTCGAAGAACAACAGTTACAAAGCTGAGTAACTGTCTTTTTTTTAATCACATTAGCATACAATTCTTATGGGAACATCCTACACTGAGAATTTAACAGAGAATGAGCAACCTGTTTAGAGAGATTTAAACCATCTATAGAATTCCATAGCAGAAAGAATTCTCAATTAATTCTATAGGTTGGTTTTAAAACACACCTTTAGGAGACAGCGCTTCCTAGCAATGTGTTTCTATAAGGAATACTCAAAAAGAATATAGAGTTTAATAGAGAACGATATCCCTGCTGTAAGATTTAAAAAACAACCTATGGAATTAATTGAGAATTCTTTCTTCTATAGAATTCTATAGCCATACTCTCAGGACAGACACCACAATGTTATGATTGGATCCAAATGATGCTAGATCCTATGTGCTTCTAAGCCCCTTGGGTCTGGGTAATGGCTGATCATTGTTCCTAATTCTGGGTCATTCAGGCACACTCCCAGATGCATAATTTGTGACTAACGCTCTTCTTAGGCAGTGGGACCCTGCATTCCTGCTGCCTGGACCCCAGAACCAATGCCACAGCTCTTACAAGAACATAGTTGCTTAGATGCTCCCCCAGAATCCACCTGGCTGTGGGAGTTCTGGTTTCCTAATTAAACCCTTGAGGGGCAATGTGACAGTAAAGCAAGGAATCCAGATTTTGCAGAAGAATCTAAAAACCTCAATTTTACTCTTAAAAAGCATAACATCTGTGGTGTAAGAACCTGCAGGGCTAGCACCTGGGCCCAGGAGGGCTCTGTGCTGCTGACTCTGCCACATTGCCTCTGGAGGCATAGGCTTGGCTCCTGTGGGAGGATCCTGTGTATCTGTGCTTGGCAGGAAGTACTGCCTAGCAGGACCTGAATGGCAGCCCTTTGCAGCCCACTGATTGGCTGGTCCCAGTACTTAAACCAGGAAGATGTCTGAGCAACAAGGCAGACCGCCTACCTGTCTCTGCTCCAGACCTTACTCACGAGTCACGATAGATCCTAGACTCCAGCTTCTGATCCTGGTTTGTTCTTCAATTGCTGTCTGCAACCTGGCAGTTGATCCTGATCCCCTGGTAACTTCCTTCCTGCCTGCCCCCTGCCTCTCTGTTTGACCTCTGGCCTGTCTCAGATTCTGACCTCCTGGTAACCTGACCCTGTATCCTGATACCTGAACCTAAGTCTGTCTTCTGGCCTATGTTGGACTCTGAGCCATAAATTACAGGTTTCTATTAGCAGGGAGCTGAACCAAAATCCCAGTTATTTGGGAGATTTCAGATCTAGAGTTGACCCTTTGTGGCTCAGCTCCATCTCTGGCTCCTGTGTTGATGCTGCTAAGTAGTCTAATGATTTTCAGCTCTCTGTGTAAGGACACAGAGTTCAGAGATACCTTCTTTCAGACTCAACCTTTGAAATAGATTCCCCCGCCCCCCACACACTAGAAACGAAATTAAAGCTCTGACTTTTTCAAATGCTGGGTTTTTTAGCCACTGTTTTTAATTTATCACCTTTTCAAAGACACACTGGCTATTTTTAGTTTCTTTTGAAGACACATGTGCTGTAACAAGTGAATGGCAAAGATCAATGGACAGAGTGCTGGTTTAAACCCAAATAGCTCCCACACAAACTAGGCCCCAGCATGACAACTTGCTATGTGTCATGTGTCTCCGTTTCAGTGAGCAACATTTTTCCTAAATCAGCATCACATAGTTGTGACATTGCACTCCATATGATTTTATGAAAATATGCTAATGAGTGTGAATATAATGTAACTGGAATATGCTTCATGCAAAATGTCTCTTGTAAGGTATCATTACAAAGCTTATAATCTACTGATTGTGGTCATCCTATCTGTATAAATGTATCACTCTTGTATCTGAAACTAGAAATATGAAATATAACTCTGAGGTCCTATTGTAATTATGCAAAATGTGGGCCATTAATGGTGGTTTGGAATCTTGATGGCTCCCATCAACTAGGACAATTGGTTGTAAATGGCTCTGTTTACTTGCAAGCCTTCCTGTGAGTCAGGTCAGGAAGAATGAAGGCTTGGGGGTCCCACAGGACATGTGACCACGTCACCTGATACTGGAATCCATCTTAAACCTGGGGCTTTTCCATTTAGGAGGAGGGGAGGGAACCCAGAGAGACAAAAGATTCCGGCCTTGTGCCAAAGCTATATAAGGGGGTGGAACAGAACAAAGGCGGTTCCAGTCATGAGAAATCCCCTAGTTACCACCTGAGCTGGAACTAACAAGCACTGTACCAGGGGAGAGGATTGGGCCCAGACTAGGAAGGAGTCCGGTCTGTGAAAGAAGTTTATTGGAGCATCTCTGAGGGTGAGATATTACCTGTAATCAGTTTCTTAATGTATTAGGCTTAGACTTGCGTGTTTTGTTTTATTTTGCTTGGTAACTTACTTTGTTCTGTCTGTTATTACTTGGAACCACTTACATCCTATTTTTTATACTTAATAAAATCACTTTTGCTTATTAATTAACCCAGAATAAGTAATACCTTGGGGAGCAAACAGCTGTGCGTATCTCTCTATCAATGTTATAGAGGGCGGACAATTTATGAGTTTACCCTGTATAAGCTTTATACAGAGTAAAATAGAGTCATTTGGGGTTTGGATCCCATTGGGAGTTGGGTGTCTGGGTGCTGGAGACAGGAGCACTTCTTAAGCTGTTTTCAGTTAAGTCTGAAGCTTTGGGGATCGTGGTTCAGACCTGGGTCTGTGCTGGAGCAGACTGGCATATGTGGCTCAAAAAGGCAGGGTTCTGGAGGCCCAAACTGGCAGAGAAAACGGGCTCAGAGGTAGTCTCAGCACATCAGGTGACAGTCCTAAGTGGGTGTCTGTGATCAAACCCATCACAATAGTCTCCTACTTCTTCCTTCCATGTTGGTAAGTGAGCCCTTTTCACACAGTGCCTATTTCTGACTCTCATATAAATCAGCTCCAAAGCTTGGGATATGCCAAAAATGGGTTATTCATATTCTGCTACACTCTTTTATGCAGTTCTGCTCTCATAAAATGGAACATGTGTCTGATGAGCTTATTTACATTCCAAATACATGGCTGGTAGAAATAGAGAGTAGGCAACATATAAAGTCAATAGCACCTGTCACAAATGTTGGTGTGGGTGGTCAGGCCTAGTTGTTGGAGGAGGAGTCAGCAGCCAGGAATAGAATTAGGAATCAGAGCCAGAGCCAGAAACCTGGAGTCACAGCCAAGTGTCAGGAAGTAAGCAGGGGGGTGGACTGGATCAGGGTAGGAGCAAGGCTAGTAACAAGGCAGGCACAGGAGTGACTGCAGCTGGAGGCGTAATAACTAGGGGCTCATCCATTTTGGATCTGGTTTAATCAACAGTGATGAATTAGTTGCGAATGTGAGGGTGGTCGGGAACCTGGGAGGAAGTGATCATGAACTGATAGAATTCAAGATCCTATGGAAAGGAAGACGTGAGAACAGCAAAACAAGGACACTGGACTTCAGAAAAGCAGATTTCAACAGCTCAGAGAAATAGTAGGCAAGGTCCCTTGGAAAGAAAAGGAGTCAAAGGGGGCTGGCAGTTCCTAAAAGATGCAATACTAGAGACTCAACATGGAGGTATTCTAACACAGAGGAAAGATAAGAAGAGCCACAGGAGGCTAATATGGCTGCACAAGGCATTTTTTAGTCATCTAAAACCCAAAAGGGATACATACAGGAAATGGAAGGATGGGCATGTCACCAGGGAAGTATACATGGGATAGCATGAGTGTGTAGGGACAAAATCAGGAAAGCCAAGGCAAAGAATGAGTTACAGCTGGCAAGGAATGTTAGAGACAACAAGAAGGAGTTCTTGAAACATGTCAGACAAAAAAGAAAGATCAAGGATGGTGTAAGTTGGCTGCTCAGTGGAGATGAGCTGGTAGTAGAAGATGATAGGAAAGCAGAGCTGCTCAATGCCTACTTGGCTTCAGTCCTCTCACAAAAAATAACATGTGACCGGATGACTAGAGAAGTGGGGAAGGGATGCAGATCAACATAAGTAAAGAACATGTCAGAGATCTTTTGACTAATCTGAATGAATTCAAATCAGTGGTGCTAGATGCTATTCACTCAAGGGTACTGAAGGAATTAGCTGAGGAAATCTCGAAGCCACTGGTAAGAATATTTACAAACTCATAGATGACAGGAGAGGTCCTGGGAGACTGGAGAAGGGCTAATGTAGTGCCCATCTTTAAAAAGGCAAAAAAGAAGGAGCTAGGGAACTATAAATCAGTCAGTCTGACTTTGATACCTGGGAAGCTACTAAAGCAATGCGTAAAACATTCAATTTGCAAATACCTGAAGGATGAATGGGTAACCAATAGTAGCCAGCATGGATTTACCCATAACAAATCATGCCAAACCAGCTTGGTTTCCTTCTTTGACAAGGTAACTGGTTAGGTGGATAGGCGGAATGCATTGGATATAATATACCTGGACTCAGCAAGGCTTGTGACGCAGTTGCCCATGACATTCTGATAAGCAAGCTGGAGAAATGTGGTCTTATGGAACTACCATTAAGTGGATAAATAATTGGTTAAACAACTGCAAACAAAGACTATTACTGGAATAATGTTGGATTGGAGGGAGGTCTCAAGTGGGGTTCCACAGGGATCTATCTGTTCTGGGTCCTGTGTTGTTTAACATCTTTATTAATTACCTGAATGTAGGAATAGAGCTCGCACTGATCAAGTTTGCAGATGACACAAAGCCGGGGGGGGGGGGGGGGAGGGAGTTGCCAATACTTTGGAGGATAGAGCTAAAATGCCAAGGGATCTTGATAAATTGGGGTCTGGAATCCAGCGTAGGCTAGCTGCAGGGCAAGCAGGGTACAGTCAGGCGAGACAGTCCATTTCCTGCTGTTGCTGGCAGGCAGGTTGTAGGAGGAAAGGATTGTCCCCTCCTGAGGCTTTTAAACAGGATGAGGGGAAAGACAGGCTGGTTCCTGAGCCTGGAAGTGATGCAGTCAGGCCAGGTGCAGGGCCAAGTGCTGTATTGGCCAGCTGTAGGCAGACCTTCTCTCTCCTCCACTCCCCAGCTGGTCTCTGCCACGCGGAGAAGAAGCAGGACTAATTATAGCCTTCCCAGGCATCCAGGGCTCTTCACATGGTCAGACCATTTCCTGTGCTGTCTGGCTGTCTCCTGCCATCTCATTAGCTGCTGGTGACTGCTGTCGTGTCCCCTCTTCCCACTGGTTGAGGGAAAAGGCTTACCAGGATGACGGGCTTGTGACCTCCCGCTTCCGTTCAGCTACTTGGGGAAGTCAACAGTGCAGGACTCTGCGTTTCGACCCCACTGGGGGCCCAAAACATGTGTCTCTTCTCTTGGGGCACTGCCCCCTTGCAAAGGGGGTGGAGGCTACACTGAAATTTTGTTAGTTTTTTTTTTAAGCAAAATTATGATTTTACCCCTTTTTTGCAATGACAAATGCCTAATTCATAATTGATTTTTCTCACCCTAAAATCAGTTAGCTACTTTGTCAGAAGCCTTTAGTGCTTGCAGATAATCCAGAATGATTTTTGTTAATATTTTATGTTGCTTTCTTCTATCCATGGCTAGCTAGGCGAGGGTGTCACATCCCAACTGGCCTGGGCTGAGCCTGAGCAGACACAGGGATAGCCTCAGCTCTCTGCATGACCAGGACTTGCTACAACAATAGAATGGTCATCAGCAAAAATGGAGACTAGAGCTAACTGGGAATTTTTCTGTTGGAAAATGCCATTTCTGCATAATTGAAACTTTCCATTTTTCCAATCAAATTCCATTTTCCATTGGGAAAATTACAATGACATATTTTGTTTCAGGTCAGCTGGACCTAAATCAGAATATTTTATTTCATTGAACTGACCCAAAATATTTCATTCTGAATCAGTTCAGTAAAACCTTAAACTGCATTTTCCTGTCTGCACGTTGCCTAACAGGAGTTGTAGTTCAGACCCCCTCTGAACGCTGCATTCATTCTGTGACATGTCATGTCGATTTCCCTTTGACCAAGCTCTGCATGGTGCACTATAGGAGATGCAGTCCAGTCAGGGAACCTGGCCTATAGGGGAGAGCAGGGGCATCAGGCTCCTGACCTACAGCTCCCATGAGGCAATGTGCCATCGTGGGAAAATGCAGTTTAATGGTCGAAATGAAGCATTTTGAATCAGTTCAACAAATTGAAACGAAACATTTTGATTTCAGGAATGGTAAAATGTTTCTTTTTAATTGAAAATGTCAAAATGACAAATTGCTCACCTCTATCTCATAGAAGCAGAAGTCAAAACAGCCTGGTTTCTGCTTAGCTTGCACTGGCTTTTATGCAAAAGGAAACTAACCCCCCAAAACATACATACACGCACGCACACACACACGCACGCACAGACACAGCACAGCCTGTTGAAAACTAGCCAGGTGGCAACCTTATGATGATGATCACAACATGCTACGAACAATCCCAGCAGGGTAGCTATTTCACAGAAGCCTGGAGTGCAGCATCAGCAGCTAGCTCAGTCTACTACAATTACTCTTACACAAAGGAGACTTAGGGTATTGTACAGTAACTTCCCAAACATCACAGTATTGCTATTGTAAAATAGTTGTATGGACCATCACTGTAAAAATACTGTCACACGTTTTTGCAAGGGTCATTACTTACCCCGTTTCCCTGATGTTTCACTTTTTTTAAATGACAGCCCTCAAGATTATTTCCTGTGTGTCTAATGCAAGAGAAGTCAGTGAGAATTTATCAAAACTGTAATTTCTAGTATTATGTTAATTAAATGTTAATCTTTCTGTGAATTATTAAATATGCTACAGCCAAAATATCAATAGATGACGCTTAACATGATATAACATTTCCAATATTCAGATCTAAGATAATTAAAGTTCAGAGCCTTGATTTATAGAGAAAGCTGTTAAGGTTTGCCAGAAAACTCCCCTTAGAATAACGTGACAGAATCTTAAGGATGCTGCTATTTTCAGCAGATACCAACGTTCGTCCCCTGTGTTCCACAGCAAGTGATATGCTGCCAGCGTTTTAACAAGGGCCACCCAAAAATTCCCCCTCCCTTAAACCTGTGATAATGCCAACGACTCAAGCCACATGTATTTGCAGAGAAGAGGGTGGGAGGGACTAAGGAATCTATTAATTTGTTTTCCTTTCCTATTTAGACAAAAATATTCGTTCGTAATCATGACAAATGAAAGAGGCAACAACTTATGTTGACAATGTTTAAATTTTGCTCCTGAAAAATACACCAAATGGATTGATACTATAGTACAGTGCTCTGTTTATAGCACTAAAAATGAGTGAGGGTTTAAAGAGCTTGAGGCAGTGCTAAGGAATAATTTCCCCTAGGGATATCTTTTGAAAATTCCCACTACCTCTCTCAGTCCATTTGAAAGGCAAAAGAAAATAATAAAGCTACTCAGAAGTATTTTTATGAGCCCCAGGGATGAGTCATGTCTGGCAGGGATGATTTAACAGGATGCAGAGAGGGGCTGACTCCAACAGAGGCAGGAAAATCGCCCCCAACCCTCCTTTCAGTTTGGTGGCTGAATCTGAACAAGTGCCCTCCCCCTCTAGCGTCTCTTCCAACATATGACTGAGAGATAGCATCCTCCTTTCTTCCATGTGGCGCAGTGAGACACATGGCCAAGCTTACTGGTATAAGGCACTCCGTGTATAAAAATAACATTGTCAAGAATTTCCAGCCACCTTGACAAGAGTCTGGTGGGCCATTTCTTTTACTTACAGAAAAAAGCAGCTCGTCAGATAACTGCCCTAACTTTTCCTTAGCGAGACAAGGTGGGCGAGGTAGCATCTTTTATTGGACCAACTTCTGTTGGTGAGAGAGACAAGCTTTCGAGCTACGCAGAAAGGTCAGTGGCCTTTCCTTGTCAGGAGTGAGAGCTTGGTAACAAATAAAGATAGCATCATCTCTAATCTCGCAAGTACCTTTCAATTCACTTACAGGTGGGAAAGTAAGTTTCCCCTCTATCTCGGTGGCAGATGATATAAACTCAGAATTACGCTTTCAGAGGTGTAGGTCATTTCCCTGATCTCTTTGGGCTAAAATCTGTAATTACTTGAGTATTGGTAGTCGAGAGATCTGACAACAAACTGTATTTCTTACATTCATTTATTCATTTCCTAACTGTTTTAATGGATGCCTTCAGCTGTTCTAAAGCTAAAAGGGGGAGAGAGGGTGCCTATAGATTAGAAGAGCTTTTACATTTCTAAGCCAATTTGCAACTTGCTTAGCATTAAAAAGAGGACGACGAGTCCAGTCCTACAAAGAGTCTGATGGCAGCAGACGAACTCTAAGTAGAACTGACAGGACTGGGAATACAGTGTGATGTCTTCACTGGCACACACAGAATTTTCAAATGATGCTATTAAATCTTTGCCTATAAATATTACATAATTATTAACGGCTGGTAATATAATTTTGAATATAGATTTCTGACAGATCCCCGAGAACATATCCATGCTAATTTTTCAATCAACAGGTAAGAGGAAAAATTACATAGTCCCCAGTTCTAGTTCTGTGTTAACGGATCCCAATTGACTAAATCCCATTTGACTGAAAATTTAGATCTACATGCATCAGACACATAGCCAGTGGGAATAGAGTGATGATGCTCCACTGCCACACCAGCATAAGAAAACACTGGTAAAAAAATTCATTTAGGAACTAACACAATGTTTAATATGTGAACAGGGAACCTCAGGGCCTTACACTATATAATTTTCAGACCAATTGTCACCCACTTGCCTGAGGGTTCTCCCCAGGGGCGGCTCTAGGCACCAGCAAACCAAGCTGTTGCCTAGGGCGGCCAAACCTAGGGGGCGGCAGGCTGGGCCGGTGGACCTGCCGCAGTCATGCCTGCGGGAGGTCCACCGGCGCGCGCGGACACGACCACCTGCCACAGGCCATGACTCGGAGGGCTCGGGCTCGCGCTGCGCGGCGACTGGGCGCCGACTGCGCATGCGGCAGCTCAGCCCGCGCCGCGGGACGCGCCCGCCGTCGCCGTGCCGGCCGCGGAGAGGTTTCTGTTCCCTCTGGTCCACGGTGGCCGCATGCTCCAGAACAACAGGGGGGGGAGCGGGGCGGGACCGCGGACCAAGGACCGCGCGCGCAGGGGCAGCTGCAGCCCTAGCCTAGCCAGCCTTGGTTCTCCCTCCATCACAGGAAGTGTTATTTCACCCAGGCCCTGACCTGTAAAGACTTACCCATCTCCTTAACTTTGTGCTTGTGAAAAGTCCTATGAAATATTGGTGTAAATCTTTTCAGAATTGGGGCCTTAGATTGCCAGGCTCCTCAGGGTAGAAACTGTGCCTTTGCTGATCTGTAAAGCACCATGCATAACTATAAATGCCACATGAATAAATAATAAAGCAAAGTGAGACATTAATAAAATATAATAATGGTCTTAAGCCTTAAGTATGGAATACTTACAACTCTCTCAGGTCCTGGCAGGGTCAGCATAGCTCTTGATCCTGGAAGCTAGCTAAATTAAGTTCCATGCAGTTTACCACATGTTGATGTTTCAGATTATAACTTTAAAAAACAAGGTTTGTTCTACTGTTCATGGACATTATAGCTCTCATGGCATATTTGATCAAAGTAGGGGTTTGCCTTGATGCCCTTGGCCAATTTTTTTCCTCCCTCTACTGCTGTGCCATGAGCACTAATTTCTTTCTATGCTCTTTCTATGCTCCACCATTTCAGTGGTGTATGTTTGAAGTTTGTCTATTGTTTGTGAACTACTTTGGGATCACTCAGAATGGAGGCACTATATAAATGTAAAATCTCGTTACTGTACCATAATGAGTCAGGAGAACTCAAATCTCTAGCATTTTTACTGTGTGCATGAAATATTTCCCTGGATGTTAAAAATAGCTTCTTCTGAATGCAGAATCCTCACCCTTATCCAGTGAGATATGAAGAAAATGGAAGCAAGCTCTGATTTCTAACTAATATTTGCAACTTTGCAGCAGCTCTGAAAAGTTACTTTTGCACTCATCTGAAAAATGACTGACTGGTTCATAGTAAACAGCATTCAATAATAAAAAGAAATGCTTAAATTAAAAAAATGATACCACCTCATCTCTTGACAGGAAGCTTATTAGAGGTTTTATTCACTCATAGCAGACAAATGTGAGAACTGGAGGGAACAGAGGCTGAGGACCAAGAATATTTTATTCATATTAACCAGACATCTCCCAGTGTGATGGATATAATACCCTGTCTGTGAAAAACTCCACAGGGACAACATGTAAGAGCTATCAAAAGTGAAGCAGAATTGACCCTGCTCTGTGGCACACTTAGGACTTAATAGGAACAGCTGGTCAGTGAAGTGTTTGCTAGAAATTTAACAAGCCTCAAACAGTGAGAGGTATTTGCCAGTAAATCAAAGGGGAGCACCTAGCTAAATGAGGTTTAATTTAAATTCATATATATAGGGCTGACAGATGAGAGCTTCATTGCTCTTTCACATTGCATTAGCACAAGCAAGCCTATGCCCAGATCAGTGTCAGCTCCAGGAAGATCTTTCTGACAGCACAGGCTTCTAGGGTTAAGCACACATATACTGTATGCACACACCCATCACATGGAGATGTGGGGTGAGGGAGGTGAGACAGAGCTCGGAGGCAATCTCTTCCTAACCGTACATTTCCAATCTGTATGAAAATGATGGAACTCATCATGGGCATGAACATTTTCAAATCTGCTATGTCCCATTACTGCAAATAACTTGGCCATATTTTCTACTGAAAGTGTAAACAACTATGACAGGAAATGCTATTTGGTACATGTCAATATCACTGATTGGTGCTGCAGTGGCTACCAAGGACACTGAGGAGCATGTCCAATGTTGTTATTTTTTTGCCCAAAGAACTAGAAAAAATATTTTATAAAACTCAGGATGAGACTTCTAAAAAAAATTGTGATTAAAAAAATTCAGCTTTGCTCATACAGCTATCCTCACAGTACCCTTGGACTATGCAAGCACTGTAAGGAGCAGAATATTATAAATAGAAATATCAGGACTATAGGGGAAAAGGAACATCCACGAAGTTTCATAACTATAGGTTTCAGGGAGGTGGAGAATACAGCATTTGACAAAGTTGCTGGATATTGCACCAGCCATTAATCTATTGTTGCTGCTTAGCAGAGTAGTTTCAGCAAGACAGCATTGGTATGACGTAGTTTCAAGATGTTCTCAGGCAAATCAGGTATATGATAGCCCAGAGGAACAGGAAACTCTCAAATCATCAGAGGCACTGAACAGCAAGTAAAGGTATAGCATGCACTTTCATCTCAGGATGTGAATGTATGATAATTGCACCCGTGAGTCATTCTGCTGTACCATGAATGATGCCAATTTATTTGTAGACACAGTCAGCTATAGTACCCATTTGGTTTCATAGAGAAATCTTTTGGTCAGATGTTTGTAGAAATCTGTGCTTGTAAATAGGCATTTATTAAGGAAGCTAGTTCTCCACAGACTTTGTGCTCCTCCAGAGGTCAGTTCAAGTCTTGCTACTGATAGATTTATATTTCATATTTGACAGTAGGTGATGTTTGCCTACAGACTGCACTGGCACTTTCTTCTATAATGTATAGCAGGGGAAAAAATTAAATTTGCTGCTCATGTGAACAAAGTTGCTACCCCTCTGCAAAAGGCCTCAGAGTACAACCAATGGAAATAATCTCTTTTCAGGCCATCAGGATAAAACCATCAGGCAGCCAAAATTGCAGAAACAAGAATAATAAGCATCATGTTGTAGCAAGAAATTGACAAAGTGATGGGGGTAGGGAGTGAAGGTCAGATCTTATAGTGATAGAGGCCTTATCAGTATCTAAATAACTGTGGGGCAGTCCCTGGTTAAAGAAGGCTGGGGCCCTGTGCACTATAGAAATTGAGAGGGCACTCACTTTCCATAAACTAGACAGCACATGTGATATACAAGACTACCACTGCCTTAGGCAAAACCTCAGTGTGCCCCCCACCCCCCACAGAAAAGAGGTTCTCAACTTGGGGTGGGGTAGCGAGTCTTCTGATGGTTCTATGGTTATAGTAGAAGGGCAGGGTGGGGAGGGGGGGAGGAGAGAGGGGCAAGTGCCAGATCACTGTCATTCACTCACGTGTAGGCATATGGGACACAATTTGAGCTTTCAGTTGCTATTTGCTGGTGGTGGAATATATTGAATTACAGTGCTGCACATCAATTACGTTTGTGTATTACTTCTGTTATATATTTCAGGTTACGTTAAGGGCATGCAGAGTGAATGACTAAGCACTTCTTTTTGGTGTGTAAACAAAACTAAATAAATGATAAATTAATACGTTTAAAGAAGAAGTTGGGTCACTGACAATTTGTCCCTCAAGCCCCAAGCCTCAGTTTCCCCATCTGTAAAATGGGGATAACAATACTTACTTACCTCTCAAAGGTGTTGTGATGCTTAATGTTTGTAAAGCATGAGAATTTCAAATGGAAGGCACACCAGGAGTGGAAAGTATTGTAGTACAGTGCAGAAAGGCAGGGAAGGAGGAAGATGAAATTGGGAATAGGTGAACTATTACAAACATATTGGTATATTGACATTTCTGGTCGTTTAAAAAAAGATGTGGTAGCTTAGTTCTGATGACTTTGACAACAGCAGTCCCACTTTGTGTAAGTCACAACCAGCCCTATTCCTTTCAGAAATCATCTGGTAGGAAAGTATCAGAATCAGAATATGTAAAAATGTGTAGGAGCATAACTAGCTTATTCGTGTTTTAATCCAAATTGGATCATATGTCTTATGTCAAAGCCATGCAAAGCAAGTAAAGTAAAAGTGGTAATTCTTGCACTCTGAATGTCTTTTTCCCCCATCTTATATTAAAAAGATTTCCTTCCCTGTACTAAGAATAAAAAAGGGAATGTATATTCAGAATAAGCCAGTTTCACCACATTTCTGCTATCAGTGGGGTTTTTTTAAAACCCAAAGGAGTACATACTCATCTGGTGTAAATTTTTATCACCCCATTGACGCTAATGGAACTATGACAATGTACACCAGTGGAGAACTGCCCCATATTGTTACCGTATTAAAGAAAAAAAGTCTTATGATTTCAGCTGGAAACTATTTTGAAAGGAGTTTCTTTTGAGGCCATAACCTGTTAGAACAGTTTTATTATCTAAGAAAACCAATCAGCTGGTTTTTCTTTGAGACTAAAACATGAGCAGAATAAAACACACCAATGTGTTTTTCAAAATAGGTACAGTGGTCAGCTTTACATATTTGCCAATAGCCTTAGATAATAATGAAACGTTACCCCAGCATCTGCAGTATTCTAAGTAGTCCCTGTAGGGAATAGGGAGGTTGAGGTAACTCTGTAAGTCCTGAGGCATTCCTAATGGGCTCAGGCAAACCTGGAAAACTGTAAAGAGAGGGCACTGTGCTGTGGGTTTAACTATAGCGATGCCATTGTGTCTAAAGAGGGGAATAGCACCTTGCTTTTCGCACAATCACCCTGTCACTCCCTGTGGAATCCTCCAGAGCAGCGGTTCTCAAACTTTAGTAACCCAAGGACCCCCATTTTGAGTCAAAATTTTGCCGCGGACCCGCAAGCTCCCTGTTCAGCCCCAGGCCCTGCCCCCACCCCACCCCCCAAGACCCCACCCCACCTCTTCCCCGCCTCCTCCCCTGAGTGTCCCCGTCCCCACTCCTTCCCCTCCCTCCCAGCTGCTCCCCGGTGTGCAGGAGGTGCTGGGAGAGAGGGGGAGGAGTTGGTCAGCGGGGCCCAGAGACCCCCTGGAGTACCCTCATGGACCCCAGTTTGAGAAACACTGCTCCAAAGTATTTGTAGTTACTCAGTTTAGCATAATGTCCAGTGCTTAGCGCTCTAGCCTAGGACTCGGGAGACCTAAAGTCAATTCCTGGCTCCGCCACAGACTTTCTGTGTGACCTTGGACAAGTCACTTTGACCTAGTCCACACTTAAAAATTAGATCAACATCTCTCAAGGCTGTGAAAAGTTTCTCGGCCCTGAGAGCCATGGTTAGGGCTACCTAACTCCCAGTGTAGATGCAGTTTGGTCAATGGTAGAATTCTTCCATCAATCTAGCTACCACCTCTCAGAGAGGCAGATTAACTACAGGGATGGCAAAAACCCTTCTGTTGATGTAGGAAGGGTCCATGCTATCCTGATGCTGTGCCACAATAGCAGCTGTAGTGTAAACCAGCCTGTAGTCTCTCTGTGCCTCAGGTCCCCTTATATAAAATGGGAATCACAGCACTTCCCTACCTCACCAGGATATTGCAAGGATAAATACATTTAAAAGATTGTGAAGCATTTTTAAATCTACTGATGAAAAAACGCTATATAAGAGCAGATATTATTATTATTCCTAGGGAGAAAAGGTAAAACTCAAACCCTTTGGTTTGTACAGTAAGGCACTTAGCACACTTTTGGGTTCTGTAGTAAATTAATAATAAAAATACTGAAGGGACAGAAAAATACTGGTGAAAATTCTATGTTCACTTTGGAAAAATCTTTCTAGACCTGTCTGAAGTAGTCAATTTGACAGAAGCAAGAATATGCACCCTTCATTTCGAGGCATGGAAGACCTGTTGGATTGAAACAAATCAATATTGCACAGCGCAGCTATCCAAATCATGTGCTCATTCTAGGGACAAAATATAAAACACGAAATCTGTCAAATACTAATACAAGATATAGTGTCACCCATAGTATCACTCATCTTCTGTTGGGAGACTGTCCTTTGCTTTTGCCAGGGCTGGGACTCAGTGATCTAATAGGATCCTTTTCATCTCTAATGACAATGGATCCTATAGTTACCAAAATGGCCTTTATTAGAAAGATGTCACCAGTTTTGAGACTGAACACAGGACCATAGAACAAAAAAGGAGACTTTATAAAATTGCTACTGTTGAAAGGAAGACATTTCTGAGCTGCCTTCCTATGTATTTATTTTTGTATACAGAATCAGTCATTTCATATGCTTGATAAAATCAAGGACAATTAAACTAAATGGAGCTTTAATTTCAGACTCAATTCATGCTTCTGCAACGGAGCATTCCCTCTTGCCATGTCTGAAATTTCAACTAGCTGCACAAGCCAAACTCAGACATCAAACAATATAAGAGTGAGTTTATTGCTTGTCAAAATGAACACCAGGGTAAAGTGCTGAATTATTCTGGGCTATCATTAGAGGAGAGGAGGCTAAATGAGATATGGATAAAATACCTGGATAAGTTTATGGTGACAAGTAGGAAAATAAATGTTTCAGTGGGCATGGGGGTTTGTACAGAAGATCAAATTGCAGTTACACTAATTGATGAAGACCTTGAATCCTGTACTAAATGCTAAGTGACTCCGAGGAGGTGCTGCACATTCTCAGCTGCCATTAAGTTCAATAGTTGTGCCCCCTCATCCCCAGGCTGTCTAACAGCACAGCTGTTAGCTGCATTAATCTCTCATTTGCAAACACACAACTTCATATATTTGTATCTGAATCTCTAACACAGCCACACTGAATGTGCCGTAAGTGGCAAATCCTTTTCTCTCCCCATTTCTGATAAGGTATGTGGTTTCTGCCCAGTTCAGGATACATTTCTTTTCCAGGATGAGTGGTGTTTTCCAGTGGAGCCACTAGACAATAGAGTGGTGGACTTTTTTTTTTTTTTTTTTTGCGTTCCATATTAACTCTCAGTTTGGCTTCTCTTCAGAAAGGTCCCCAGCTCGGATACCTTTGACGCAAGGCCTCGTCCAATTGTTAGTACTCCACAAAGTACTGGGTTTAGGTGGTTTTGATCTTGTGCTTACTCCAAAATCCCCAAAAGGCTGGTTGGAAGAACAAAGCCTTTCTGAATGAAGAGCCACGAGGATCCTTTGCAAGGGCAGGTTTTATTAATGACTTTCCCAAAGTTCCAGTATCTAGTTTCCAAAAATATCATTTTTAAGAACCATATCCTGGCAAAAGACAGTAAAGGAAAGCAAGTTTTAACCATGAAGTGTTTAGCACTGGGGTTTGGTGACACACTTAAAGCATAAAGCCATTAGAGTGAACAAACACAATTCACACTGCTTCTTCTAGAGGTTCTGGACAGATTAAACACTGAGGAAAAAGCCTTAACATTTCTGGAAAAGCTAAGAGGCAGTTGAGTCCAGTGAGCCTCAGTGAATCATTTAATTAGAGACCACACAGAGTCAGAAAAAGGATTTCAATTCTGTCAAAACCTTCTCTTATCACAGAAAGCCACATCAGATATTACATGGCTTAGAAAAATTAATAAATCAAACTCTTTATTAAGTCTTTCTACTTCTCATTTATGAGAAATATCTCCAGCTTACTCTCGTATGGCACAATAGTTGGCCTCTCAGTAGGTCATTATTCAAATCATCTTTATCCAATGAAGGTTATTTTACAGCAGGAGACGAGTTAAATGTTGTACTAGGGTTTTGTAGAGCAGCCTACACAGGAGCCCGGGTCCTAGCATTTGTCCTTAATGAAGGCATGTGCAAAGAACAAGGAAGTCTCCCTTTACCAGTGAATTCTTTGGAAGAAAAATATACTGAAGTGATTGTGATGCAGTTCAGACTGTTAGATCTGGCTGGAGCAAGCCCACCAACACTGCATTCAAAATGTCTGTTATCAGCAACCTTTTGAGCTATGAAACACAAGCCTGCGAAAGAGCAACCAAATGTCCTAGCTTGAACTTCTGGTTATCTAATGAAAAGAGGAATAGTGAAACTCAATAGATCAAAGGCTTTTAAGGAAGGTTTTTGGACTCAAAGCTGCCTCCTCGTGCAATACTGTGTGTGTGTGTGTGTGTGAGAGAGAGTGTGTGTGAGAGAGAGAGAGAGAGAGAGAACGAACAAAGATTGGTTTGGAGCTTCATTTTTATAATAGTTTAGGACTCACTTCTATCAGTATCTGATATTACAAAATTTGATCCACTCTGTAGGCATGACTGTTATTGCCTTGTTTACACAGAGTAGTCTCTTGACAGCAAATCTGAACCTTGAGAATCTTTTAATCTATTTATTTGGGTTTGAATTATTTGAATATTTGAATTATTGGCTTTTCAAGCGTGTCAAAGGACTGAATATGAATAAGGATTCAGTCAAGAAAACAGACTTGAAAAACAGAGGTAAAACCAGTGCTTGAACTATGGTGGAAAAGGTTTTTATTATGCTTTGTTTTATTTCTTTAAGAGTGGCAAAATTATTGAAGTGAAATTTATAACCTGGACATCATTGAGATTTTCAACCCAGTGAAGTTGTCAAAAATTTTAAATTATACAGTATGTGCAGACAAGGTTGAGAAATTACTTTCTGTCCAAAGATTTGTTTAAGAAACATCAAAGCAACTAAATTCAGTCACATTTATCTTAGTCCAGTATTCTCTTTAATTTTCAGCAAGTTCAAAGAATTAATATTATTGGGAAACATTCAAATAAAGCACACAGTAATCCTCCTAATTCTAGCACAAAATCTTCCTGCATCCCAGTTTGTTCAATATTTTATCTACACACTGGCCTTTTGGAATGAAGATGTGTGTACCTGGGAAGGTTAAGAGATTGGTAGCAAGAAAGATTTAGGTCTTGCAGAGTGGTTATAGAACTTGCGGTCCTCCACAGTTACCAGAGAGGACCAGGATGGGTTCCAGATGGGATCTTAATAAACATAGGAACTTCCTGGAGAAGGAGTTTTCTAGTTGCTGCTTAAAGCATAGTTCTTTGTGTTTGTCCTCACACCTTGTGGTGTCAGAAGAGAGTGAATCCCTCGCTAAAGGAGCAGGAAAGGGAAGTGGCCCCCACACTGGTGGAGTGGTGAGTGAGTGGGGAAAGTGGAAAATCAGGGAGGAGACCTGTGAAATCAGCAGCAGGAAGGAGGCAGATCCCTGTCTCAGTGCAGCAATACAGTCCATAGTGCAAATGGCTCTGCTAGACAAGTTTGATTTTGGTAACTCAAGTACCTGGCCTTGCTGGATCCAGAGATTTGAGTGATTCTGAATGGCTTCTGGTTTTACAGGGAAAGCAGAAGAATACTTGGTAAATGCCTTGATATTTGCCATGGGAGATGCTGCTGCCAACATCCTGAAAGCCCTACCCCTCACTGATGAGGAAAGAATACAACAAATTGAAGGAGGCTTTTAATGCTCATTTCACAGACAGAAAAAATATATATGAAATGACCAAATTTAATAGGAGGTGCCAGAAAGAAGGAGGAGAAACTCAAGTCAATATTTGCAGGGGATATGGAATTCCTCATATCTGATAATGGGGTCAGTTTACCTCTGAAACATTCCTAGCATTTGCACAGATCTCTGATTTTGAACTTCATACTAGCAAGTCCACATTACCCGAGAGCCACAGAGGGGCATGCCTTCTAAGGTATCAGGGGAAAGGTGATGATTTGCTGAAAGTCATTTCTCTATCCACTGTGATAGACCCAGGCCAGTTGGGTACAGCAGAATAGTAGAAGGCAGATATACTGGCCACTGGATTAACAGTTTTCTGTTCCCTGACTGACCAGAGCAGGGGCTGCTCCAGGCTAATGAGAACACCTGACTCTAATTAACCTGTAACGAGTCAGGTGAGGCCATTCAGTTAATGTGACCACCTGACTCTAATTAAGGCCCTGCTGATACTATAAAAAGGGCTCACTCGAGTCAGGCAGAGGAGAGCCAGGGGAGAGGAAGTGTGGCTGAAGGGCTGGTTACTGAAGACACCCTCAAACCATCGTTAAAGGAGCCCTAAGGTAAGGGTGAAGAAGGGAGAAGCAGGAGAGCTGTGGGGAAGTGGCCCAGGGAAATGTAGCAACTCTGGCAGTGAAAGGTTGGCTGCCAACAACTGCTACCATTAGGGTCCCTGGGCTGGAACCCGGAGTAGAGGGCGGGCCCGGGTTCCCCCCAACCCACCACTACAGGAACAGCTCCTGGAAGGGGAAGTCAGGTCCCTGTCAGGACAGGAGGCTGAACAGAGACTGTGGGAGTTCTCTCACCAACCTCCTTGCAGCCTATGCTGAAAAGGGCTCAGTAGACTGTAACCCTGGCCCTAGAGAGAGAAGGGCTACGTGGAGGGTCACAGTGAGCCACTGAGGCTAAGCATAAACCGCCTAGAAGCGCAGGACCCAAGGGAGCAAGGTCAGAGCTCTGCCACACCACATATGTATATCATTAATGCATACAAAGTTACGAGAATTGTGTTGTATGGTTGTCACTAAAACATGCTATAAAGTTGGGGAATCAGGCAGATATTAGCTCCACAGAGGCAACAGCAAGGAAAGTAACCAACACCCAGGTGGGGTGTCAAACAACCCATCAACAGCCATTGTCCAGCAAGGGAGCTACAATTCAGTGACTCACCTGCATGAGGCTGCACCAGGGGAATTGCTCAACCTTGCCTGGAGACTTAGCAATGTCCCCCAGACATGTCTGGACTTGTGCTTCCCAAGCACATGGGACTGAGGGTGTAAAACAGAATCCAGTGGCCACATGCTTGGCCTTTCTCCTTCAACTACCTATGCTCCAAGCAAAAAGGCCACTCTGAAGACTCCAACTGAGGGGACTGGCCCAGATTTCAAGGGTGAAATCTGTGTACTATGAACTGCAATATCCAGTGGGGTGAGAAAAACAGCTTAGTCTAGTTGTTGCCCAGTCTAATAGGGTTGAAAGTTTAGACTGCGTGCTTATATTTTATTTCTGTTAGTAACTAACTCTGACTTTTTGCCTATCACTTATAGTCACTTAGCATCTATCTTTTGTAGTCAAATTTGTTTTACTGTTTACCTTTACCAGAGAGATTGCCTGAAGCGTGTGGTAAATCTGCTCAGTTTTTGCAAAGGCTGGTGTATATCCACTTTCCATTGATGAAGTGGTGAACCAATTAATAAATCTGCATTGCTCGCCTTGAGCAGTGCAAGACGGTATATTCCTGAGGTGCAAGGCTGGGAGCAGGGTGGGGAGAGGGATTTGGCTGGTCCCTTTCTGTGTGTGACTCATGAATGGCTCTGGGAGCACTCATGCAATCTAGCTGGGTGTGGGGTCTCCACAGGCAGTTGTGCTGAGTGATAACAGCACCTGGAAGGGTTTGCTGCTGGTCACTAGCAAGGTATAGTGAGACACAGCCCAGGCTGGAAAGAGTTCAGCGGGCACAGCGGCCCCACAGTCCCGGGCTGTACCCCGGGGATCCCATCACACCGTATAAAATGCTCCTGACATACCAGACAACACCACTTGCGTCTGGAACATCTCCAGCAGAACTTCTGATGGGAAGATGGCTAAGGATGCTTTTAAGTGGCCTGAAAGAATTTCAAAAATGGAATGATCAAATAAAAATTTAGCAGCAACAAAACTTCAATGTTTGGCACAGAACACAAGTGCTACCTGAACTGAGACCAGGGAACAAAGTGTGGACCAAGTGCTCCCAGACATTTGGAACTTCACAGAAACTCCCATATCTCACATGGAAACTCCACCCCAACCCAACCCCCATTGCCCACCCTTCTCTCTCTTATTTCAGAACCAGCACCTCAGAATTTCTGTGTTGTGATCCCATGCCAGCCCAAACACATGCTTCTTGCAGTAGAAGCTCTGTAATAAAGTTATTTGAACAGCAGCAGGTGCCAGTGATTAGCCACTCCAATGTAACATTCCATTGTTTTACTGGAATGTAGCAGTGGAGAGTTTGGAGTGTATTTTAGTCAGAAGTGAATCTTTCAGCCAGTAAAATGGAGAAATTTTTAACCTGCCTTTTCGCAAGTAGCAGTAGGGTGACCAGATGTCCAATTTTATAGGGACAGTCCCGATATTTGGAGTTTTGTCTTATTTATTTATTTAGCGACTGCATAGTCATCTATGGTGATGGCATCTTCAGTGGCGTGATGCAGTTCTTCTAGGCCACCGCTGAACCTAGTCAGCAGGTGTATTACCGATGGTTTGTACCAAACTACAGCCAAATTGCCACCCCACTGACAGACCTGACCAGGAAAAAACCAAATGCAGTTCAGTGGACTGAGAAGTGTCAGAAAGCCTTTAACCAGCTTAAGGCAGCCTTTACATCTGACCCTGTACTGAGGGCCCCGGACTTCAACCAACCATTCGTTGTAACCATGGGTCTGAGTGTGGTGTGGGAGCACTTTTAATGCAGGAAGGACCAGATCAACAATTCCATCCTGTTGTGTTTCTCAGCAAAAAAATTTCTGAGAGGGAAAGCCACTGGTCAGTCTCAGAAAAAGAATGTTACACCACTGCGTATGCTCTGGAGAAGCTACGCTCATACATTTGGGGATGGCAGTTCCACCTGCAGACTGACCATGCTGCACTGAAGTGGCTTCACACAGTCAAAGAGACTAACAAAAAACTTCTTTGCTCTCCAATACTTTGATTTTAAAATACAACACATTTCAGGAGCCCCTAACAAAGTGGTTGATGCACTCTCCCGGGAAGATTTCCCAGAATCAGCCAGGTAAAAATGTCTCTGCATTCTAAGTCACTGTAGTCCTTGAAATGTAAAAAGTACTGTTTAGTTCGTCATGTAATTATTAGTAAAATTAGAGGTGCATGTATCTTATTAACTCTGGCCTGGTCTACACTAGGACTTTAATTCGAATTTAGCAGCGTTAATTCGAAATAACCGCTCAACCGTCCACACCAGGAAGCCATTTAATTCGAACTAGAGGGCTCTTTAGTTCGAATTTGGTACTCCACCCCGACAGGTGGAGTAACGCTAAATTCGACATGGCTAGCTCGAATTAGGCTAGGTGTGGATGCTAATCGAACTTAGTAGCTCCGGGAGCTATCCCACACTGCACCAGTCTGTTGACGCTCTGGACAGCAGTCCGAGCTTCGATGCTCTGACCAGCCACACAGGAAACGACCCGGGAAAATTTGAATTCCTTTTCCTGTCTGGGCACTTTGAATCTGACGTCCTGGTTGGACATCGGGGCGAGCTCCGCAGCACCTGCAACGATGCAGAGCTCTCCAGCAGAGGAGTCCGGGCAATCCAAGAATAGAAAGAGGTCCCCAGCATGGACTGACCGGGAAGTCATGGATCTGATCGCTGTGTGGGGCGAGGAGTCTGTGCTCTCGGAGCTGCGCTCCAACAAGCGGAATGCAAAGACCTTCGAGAAGGTCTCCAAAGCCATGATAGACAAAGGATACAGCCGGGATGCGATGCAGTGCCGCATGAAAGCCAAGGACCTGAGACAAGGTTACCAAAAAGTCAGAGCGGCAAAGCGGACGCTCGGGCACAGCCCCAGACATGCCGCTTCTACGAGGCACTGCATGCCATTCTCTGTGGGTCTGCCACCACTGCCCCACCAGTGACCGTGGACTCTGACGATGGCATAGTGTACCTGGACAGTTCCTCGGCGATGTTCGCTGATGGGGAAGATGAGGAAGGGTTTGTGGAGGACGGCGCAGGCGACAGCGAACACAATACCGCTTGCCCTGACAGGCAGGATCTCTTCATCACCCTCACAGAGATCCCCTACCAACCCTCCCCGCCCGTTAACCCGGACTCAGAATCAGGGGAAGGATCAGGCGGTAAGTGCTACAAACAGGGAAACATTTATTTTTTAAAAAACAGGTATATAAAAAATAGAAATACTATATAAAAATTTTAAACTCTCAAACTATACAAAAGTAGGTCCACACATATAGGAATAGAGCAATAATCCTCTTGGGACAGTTCAAAAAAGGTCTCAGAGAGCAGCTCGAAAAGCCTCCGCAGGAGGTTCCTGGGGAGAGGTGCCTTGTTGGGTGCTCCGTGGAAGCACACTCTTCCGCGCCAGGACATCCTAATGTACATAGGAACCATCGCCTCCACCAGCATTGCTGCATATGGTCCTGGTCTGTGCAGGGCTTCCCTTAGCATCCGCTCTCTCTGACTCCGAGTGACCCGCCTCAGGGTGATGTCGTTCTGGACAGGCTGCATCTAAGTAGGGCAATTAGTGTATTGTTACTACTGTTAATGGTTTTAAATTAGGTTGCATAACAACGACCCTCGCTTAACAGCCACGTGCTGGAGGCCACAGAGAACAAGCATACATTGATCTTTCCCGTGCACTGGCGGGAGGGGCTGGAAAAGGCTCAGCCTTTCTGCTTTACAGATTGCCTTTAGCAGGAGAGCACAGCTATCCACTAAATGATAAGCATTATCTACTTTAAGGCTTACCAGGACTGTCTGCAAGACGGATTCAGCTGTCTCTCCCCGCTTGTCCGCTCTCCTGTGCAATGGCGCCGCCAATGAGAGCATATTCCGAAATCTCGAACTTGTCCTGAGATCTCGTGGAACTTGGTGCCCTGTATGGTCTTGTTCAGAGAAACTGACTACACTGTGTTCACTGTTCGCAAACATGTATCTGTTCAAGGAAATCACTTACTGTTTCCCATCACACAGCTTCTGCTCTTTCCCGGACTGCCCCGGCATCCCCCTCGCAGAGGCTGGCTCAGATTAGGCGGCGAAAGAAAAAGACTCGGGACGAGATGTTCGCGGAACTGATGGCCTGCTCCAGAGCCGAGGCGGCCCAGCAGAGCCACTGGAGGGAGACCCTCTCTCAGCAGCAGCGCTCACACAGCGAACGGGAGGACAGGTGGCGGCAGGAAGACCAGCAGGCGACTCAAACGCTGCTTGGGCTAATGAGGGAGCAAACGGACACGCTCTGGCGCCTTGTTGATGTTCTGCAGGACCGCAGGCAGGAGGAGAGAGCCCCCCTGCACTGTATCTGCAACCACCCTCCAACGCCAAGAAGTCCTGTCCCCCCCTCACCTAAAATTACAAGACGGAGGGGCGGTAGGGGCCGTGAGAACTGTCACTGCACCACAGCTGAGCGCTAATGTACCACACACCTCTGACGCTATAACTGTGTAGAAGCGCTTCCCTTACAGGATCACCCAGTCCAAAATCCAAGTTTCATCACCCCACTATGTAGTAGATTAATAAAAGCTGTTTGCTGTTGTTCACTCTTTCCGTCACGTCTTTCGTGTCACAAGACTGTGTGTATGTGGGGGGGGGGCAGGGGATTTATAATTGCACGGGATAGCCTACATTAGCAGGGTACAGAGTATCGGGGGCAGGATCAACTGCAGGGCACACACAGACTGCAGTCAGTAGTCACCAGGGTCACTCTGTGTGGTGTATGCTGCCCCAGGTCATTCTGTGATGTGTACGCTTGTCCACGGTCCTAGCGCCTGCCACCCCCTAATGTTAAGGCATGCTGCCCTTACCATGCACTTCCACCGTAGGCGCGATCCTCTCCGCTGCCCTGAGCCCCAACAACAGCCCATCCACGGACAGATACTCACCCTTATCCCACACCCATCACCCCTTCCTACGCCCAAACCCACAGCCCAGAGCCTGCATCCAAATCCCTATCCAAAGACGGCCCCACTCGCCCCTTCCAGCAAACCCACCCCTACATGCACAACCACTTGAAACCGTCCCCCACCCCAGAGACCTATGTAGGAGCAGGAGGCTGTCCGTCCTGTATTGTACAAGCGGTCTGTACATCAGTGCACACCGTACCCAGCACAGTATGCGTCCATGTTTCAAACCCAGAACAGAAATGCAAAGTAAAAGAAAGATTTATTAACAATAACTGTTCCGTTTAATTTGTTTTAAAACGTGTTTGGGAAGTGGGGGAAACTTGGAGAACGGGGTATGTAACTGCAGATCTCACTCAACACATAGAGACACAGGCCCAGGATCAGCGTCTCTTAAAATCAAGTGGAGAGTCATAGGTTAGCCTGCTCTCTGAGGAAACTTGCTTTCAAAGCCTCCCGGATACACAGCGCTTCCCGCTGGGATATTCTTTCGGCACGGGTGTCTGGCTGAGCAAGTGTAAACAGCAGCCAGGCGATTTGCCTCAACCTCCCATCCGGCCAAAAAGATCTCGCCCTTGCTCTCACAGACATTGTGGAGCACACAGCAAGCAGCAATAACTACGGGGATATTCTTTTCGCTGATGTCCGAGCGAGTCAGTAAGCTCCGCCACCTCCCCTTAAGACGTCCAAAAGCACACTCCACCACCATTCTGCACTTGCTCAGCCAGTAGTTGAAGAGTTCCTTCTCACTGTCCAAGGCGCCTGTATAGGGCTTCATGAGCCAGGGCATTAGTGGGTAGGCTGGGTCCCCGAGGATCACTGTAGGCATCTGCACATCCCCAACCGTTGTTTTGTGGTCCGGGAAGAAAGTTCCTGCCTGGAGGCGTCTAAACAGACCAGAGTTCCTGAACACACGCGCGTCATGAACCTTGGCCCGCCCACCCGACGAAGATGTTGGTAAAACGTCCCCTATGGTCCACCAGTGCTTGCAGCACCATTGAAAAGTAGCCCTTTCGGTTAATATACTGGCTGGCCTGGTGGGCTTGTGCCAGGATAGGGATGTGAGTCCCATCTATAGCCCCACCGCAGTTTGGGAATCCCATCGCGGCGAAGCCATCTATGACGACCTGGACGTTTCCGAGAGTCACTACCTTTGAGAGCAGTTGCTCAACGATTGCGTGGGCTACTTGAATCACAGCAACCCCCACGGTAGATTTGCCCACGCCAAAGTGGTTCGCTACTGACCGGTAGCTGTCTGGCATGGCAAGTTTCCAGAGGGCTATGGCACCCTCAGGGCTGCTCGCATCCGGGTGTCCTGCCGCTTCAGGGCAGGGGCCAGCAAGTCACAGAGTTCAAGGAAAGTGCCCTTACGCATCCTGAAGTTTCGCAGCCACTGTGATTCATCCCAGACCTGCAGCACTATGCGGTCCCACCAGTCCGTGTTTGTTTCCCGGGCCCAGAATCGCCGTTCCACACCATGAACTTGACCCATTGCCACCATGATCTCCACTGCCCGGCGTACCCTGCTTTCTGAGAGGTCTGCGCCACTCTCCTCACCGCGCTGCCGGAGCCTCCTCGCCCGATTTCTCAGCAGCTGACTGTGGAAGAGGTGGACGATAAGGTGTGAGTTGACAACGGCCATAAGTGCAGCGATGATCGCAGCAGGCTCCATGATCGCAGTGCTGTGGCGTCCGCGCTGTCACTGACCAGAAAAGTGCGCGAACAGATTTCCCGCCGGCGCTTTCAGGGAGGGAGGGCGTGATTGACGGTTCGATGACGACAGTTACCCAAAACCACCCTCGACACATTTTTTCCCCCAGCAGGCATTGGGGGCTCTACCCAGCATTCCAATGGGCAGCGGGGACTGCGGGAACTGTGGGATAGCTTCCCACAGTGCACCGCTTCCAAAGTCGATGCCGGCCCTGTTAATGTGGATTCAGAAATTCGAATTAGTGTCCTTAGTGTGGATACACAAATTCGACTTCATAAGGTCGAATCCACAAATTCGACTTAAGTAGATTCGAAATAGTCTTGTAGTGTAGACAAGGCCTCAGTTTCCTAAACCTCCAGGAAGAAATCCCAGCCGGTGTGGACCCGACCTGAACCAGGCTGGCCAGCACCATCTGTGATTTGGGTGGGTGTGTGATAAATAAAGGGGAGGATAGCTCCCTTTGATGGACACCCAGCCAACAAGTTAGCTGTAAAATTCTTCTTGGTAGCTATTCTTTACTTGCTTTACCTGTAAAGGGTTAAAAAGTCCCCCAGGTAAAGAAAAAAAAGTGAGCACCTGACCAAAAGAGCCAATGGGAAGGTAGAACTTTTTAGAATTGGGAAGAAACTTTCCCTTTGTCTGTTGTTCTCTGGGCTGCAGGGACAGAGCAGCCATGCTATAAGCAGCTTAAGACAGGTATGATCATAAATCATCAGATCATGCCTAGAACTACTTATCTGAACTCCAAATGTGTAAGTAGATCAGAATGTTTAGCTAGACGTGATTAGGGTTATTTCTTTTATTTCTTATTGGCTTGTGGACTCCTCTGTGCTAACTTCCGATGCTTTTGGTTGCTTGTAACCTTTAAGCTGAACCCCTAAGAAAGCTATTTTGGGTGCTTGATTTTTGGAATTGCTCTTTTAAAATCTAGCAAAAGCCTAAGTTCCAAATGTATTTTATTTTTGTTTGTTTGTTTGTTTTTAATAAAATTTACCTTTTTTAAAGAACAGGATTGGATTTTTGGTGTCTGAAGAGGTTTGTGCATGTTTAATTAGCTGATAGCCACAGCTAATTGCCTTTGTTTTCTTTCTCAGCTTTTCCCCGGAGGGGGCGTGAAAAGGCTTGAGGGAGGAATTCCCAAGTGCTCCTTCCTGGGCTCAAAGGGGTTTTTTTTGCATTTGGGTGGTGGCAGCATTTACCAAGCCAAGGTCAGAGAAATGCTGTAACCTTGGGAGTTTAATACAAGACTGGAGTGGCCAGTATTAATTTTTAAAATCCTTGCAGGCTCCACTTCTGCACTTGGAGAGAGTTGGGATTCAGCCTTGACAGCAGGCATTCATTGATAATGTGCATCATCGTCTGTGTTGCGCTGCAGCTGCACAAAGGGCTGTCATAAAGGCCCCAGCGATACTGGTTGGCTGCACAGAGACCTTGCCCAGTCCAGAACTGTTCAACAGGGACCATTGGTGACGGGCCAGGTCAAAACCAGGTGAGAAAATTGTGGGGTCAGCGATGAGGGACTGGTTGGGGATGTAACAGATATCCATTTCTCTCACCAGAGTGTTTCCGCCCTAACATCTTGGTGTGGAGGATGAGACCATAATGGGCGACGTGGCAGCAAACATGCAGCTGGTGCTTTAAAAAGATCATTGTGCAGTGGCAGGCTTGAGTTGGTGCTTACTTTCTCCAGTAACTTGCCAGTGGCAACCTCTCATCTGATATGAGGAGCAGCAATATTGCTCAGAACTGGAAGTCAGGGGAGTGGAGTCGGACACAGGGTGCTGGAGAGGATACACATGGTGGCAAGTAACTGCGTATCCACCAGTTTGGTGTATGACGATCGACTCTAAACTGGTGCATAGTACTCCGCTACCGAATACGAGATGGCAAGAGCTGACGTCCTCAAAGTTGGAGCATGAGCACCCCATGATAAACCTGCCAGTTTACTAAGAAGATTAAGAACATAAGAAAGGCCGTACTGGGTCAGATCAAAGGTCCATCTAGCCCAGTATCTGTCTACCGACAGTGGCCAATGCCAGGTGCCCCTGAGGGAGTGAACCTAACAGGCAATGATCAAGTGATCTCTCTCCTGCCATCCATCTCCATCCTCTGACGAACAGAGGCTAGGGACACCATTCTTACCCATCCTGGCTAATAGCCATTTATGGACTTAGCCACCATGAATTTATCCAGTCCCCTTTTAAACATTGTTATAGTCCTAGCCTTCACAACCTCCTCAGGTAAGGAGTTCCACAAGTTGACTGTGCGCTGCGTGAAGAAGAACTTCCTTTTATTTGTTTTAAACCTGCTGCCTATTAATTTCATTTGGTGACCCCTAGTTCTTGTATTACGGGAATAAGTAAATAACTTTTCCTTATCCACTTTCTCAACATCACTCATGATTTTATATACCTCTATCATGTCCCCCCTTAGTCTTCTCTTTTCCAAAATGAAGAGTCCTAGCCTCTTTAATCTTTCCTCATATGGGACCCTCTCTAAACCCCTAATCATTTTAGTTGCTCTTTTCTGAACCTTTTCTAGTGCTAGAATATCTTTTTGAGGTGAGGAGACCACATCTGTACACAGTAGTCGAGATGTGGGCGTACCATGGATTTATATAAGGGCAATAATATATTCTCAGTCTTATTCTCTATCCCCTTTTTAATGATTCCTAACATCCTGTTTGCTTTTTGACAGCCTCTGCACACTGCGTGACATCTTTAGAGAACTATCCACGATAACTCCAAGATCTTTTGCCTGACTCATTGTAGCTAACTTAGCCCCCATCATGTTGTATGTATAGTTGGGGTTATTTTTTCCAATGTGCATTACTTTACATTTATCCACATTAAATTTCATTTGCCATTTTGTTGCCCAATCACTTAGTTTTGTGAGATCTTTTTGAAGTTCTTCACAATCTGCTTTGGTCTTAACTATCTTGAGTAGTTTAGTATCATCTGCAAACTTTGCCACCTCACTGTTTACCCCTTTCTCCAGATCATTTATGAATAAATTGAATAGGATTGGTCCCAGGACTGACCCTTGGGGAACACCACTAGTTACCCCTCTCCATTCTGAGAATTTACCATTAATTCCTACCCTTTGTTCCCTGTCCTTTAACCAGTTCTCAATCCATGAAAGGACCTTTCCTTTTATCCCATGACAGCTTAATTTACGTAAGAGCCTTTGGTGAGGGACCTTGTCAAAGGCTTTCTGGAAATCTAAGTACACTATGTCCACCGGATCCCCCTTGTCCACATGTTTGTTGACCCCTTCAAAGAACTCTAATAGATTAGTAAGACACGATTTCCCTTTACAGAAACCATGTTGATTGTTGCATGTCTTAACTTTAGCTGCTGTCTTCTTCAGGTGGGCCTGGTAACTCAGTGTGCGATCTAAGGTCACACCTAGATAGACTGGTTCTACTTCATGCTTCACCTTCTGACCATTCAGATAAACATTCAGTTCTCGGGTTGTGCTGGCATGATGAAGATGGAACAAACTGGAGACTGCTTTTATGACGCTTGGTTGGAGGCGCCAAGTCTTACAGTAGTCAGCTAACTTTATCGTGTCCCGATTTATGGTGGCATCAAGCTTGTGAAATGTCTGGGCATGGGTACCACAACAGATGTTGTCTGCATAAATGAACTTACATGACTCTGTTGTTGGCAGGTCATTGATGTAAAGGTTGAACAGGGTTGGAGAAAGCACCGAGCCCTGGGGTACCCCATTGCTCTGTCATCTCCAAGCACTTGTCTTCTCCCCCATATGGATTCTGAATGACCTATTGTGTAGGAACAGTTCAACAACACTTTTGACCCAAGGTAACAGGACCCTTGATACCTTCACAAGCAGGCCAGTGTGCTATACCGTATCACACGCCACTGTTAGGTCAATGAAAACAGCACCTGTTTTCAAGTTTCTCTGGAAGCCATTTTCAACAAATGTGGTCAGTGCGAGTACTTGGTCACATGTGATACGGCCTCGGCAAAAGCCTTGGTCAGGGCTCAAAATTCTCTCCACGTCAGGTAATAGGCACTGTAGGACCAAGCCCTCCAGTGCCTTGAAGCACACGGATAATAATGATATGGGACAATAGATTGATGCTTGACTTGGGTCTTTTCCTTGCTTTAGGAGGCCAATGACTTTTGCGGTGCACCATATCTTCAGTAGCCTGCCTTCACTGATGACCCTGGTGGAGAATTACACAAGCCAAAGCCGAGAACAGGGGCCAAGGTTTTTCAGGAATTCTGGAGATATGTTGTCATAGCCTGCAGCTGTTCCACACTTGATGCTACCCAGTGTCTGTTCCAGCTCTGTTACAATGAATGGTTTTGGACAGCTTCTGATCTAATGTACACGTTTAAACATACGCCATTCGTTCCTCACTTGTCTTCGCACTTGTTTCTCCAAAGGTGTCTGGCTACCTGGTTGGGTGTCACTGAGGGTTGGGAGAGTACAGGTGGCTGCTGCACTGCTCTAAGGCATCGGCGCAGACTACAACATATGCAGCTGGAGCGGGTTAAGCTCATCTTCTTGGTTGTCTCCTCCCATCTGGCTTGGCAAGCAGCGTCCAATGATACGATCAGATGGTCAGTGACATCTGAGTCACCAGTGCCTCATATTGCAAGCAAGACAGTGCTCTCCTCTTCAAGACAGGGGATGTAGACCAGGCTGCAACTGCGTGGGATGGCTCTTCAGGCTGCTTTGTAAATAGCACCACAGAGCAATAGTCTGTCTCATTTACCAAGGCATGCTGGGCTGGTATTGTCACCACACCCTTCTCCAGCACTTCCCGATATTTTTCCAGTTGGCCTTTCAGAAGTTCCACCACTTCTTTTTGGAACTCTTGACAACTTGGAGCTGTAGCCTGATATGGATCAATGATGGTCTGTGTTGGCTGTGTGGAAAATTATCCAAGACTTGGCATGTTGCTGGCTAAGGATGGCCATGAACTGAACTGACCAAGCATAAGTCAGGAGAGTAGTCATGATCCAATCTAGAAGAATGGAACATGCCTCGCTGCTTAGAATCATGGATAAGGGCAAGGTCATTTTGAGATGCCCAGTCTGCAAGTTGTTCATCATCTATGTCAACCTCCTTATACCCTCAGTCTGTGTGATGGCTGTTGAAATCTCTGACGTAGACAGTTGGGTGTCACAGGCTTGGTAGCATCTGTTGGTTCCAGCTGACGCTTGGAGGCTTGTAAACATTTGCCAGCCAGAAACTGCCAACCTGGATGGTGTTACAGAATTCAATAAACAGGTTGAAGCCGTCAATACTGTAATGCCCAGCTTCAGCAGTTGCTACATGTTCTTTTGCAAGCAAATGATGTCAATAGTATGTTGATGAGCAAGAATGCCGAGTAAATCACACTTGGCAACTGACAAACCCTCCACGTTGAATTGTAATGCGCATAGAGCTGGACCAATGACATAGAAGTCGCCGGGCTGCATGTTGGGGTTGTCGGTGACGATAATGCTGGGATTGGTTTAGCTGGTGCTCATGGAATTTGACTCACTGGTTGGATCATTAGCTTCCTTGACTGCTGTCAGGTACTGGTGGGTGGCGCGACGAGGACACTGATCCATTGCCTTATATAGGCACCTATTACTGTCCATCCCATCCCGATTTTTCACACTTGCTATCTGGCCACCCTAAGTAGCAGTGATAATGAAAATTCTTCACTATGTGAGAAGGGAAGTAATCATAGGTATGACCCCACTTGCTTAAAATTTGGGTTATTGTTTATTGAGGATCAACAGGGTGAATACAGGTCACAGTTTATCATCTGCAAGGAATTGTTAACTAACAAAAACCTAAAACCATCAAAATTACACAGGCATTTGGAGAGAAAACACCCAAGCTCTAAAGACAAGCCAATTGATGTTTTTCAATGAAAATCCAAAGATTTGGAAATGTCACAAAAAATTCTTAAATGTGGCTATACTGTCCAAGAGCAAGCATTGCATGCCTCTTACCTTTCTGCACTCTGCATTGCCAAACATAAACAAGCTCATCTAGTCGCTGAGGAGTTAATTTTACCTTCTGCTATTGACATATGCACTGAATTGTTGAGTCAGCTGCAAAAAAGTTAAAAACAGTCCTTCTTTCCAAGGATATAATGAGGAGAGGAATCTGTGCTATTTCAGAAGACATCCAATAGCAAACAACAGACCATCTTTCAGTAAGTGATTATTTGGCTTTCCAATTAGATGAATCTACAGATATAGCAAATCGTGCCATTTTGCTGGCTAATGTGAGGCATATATGGGATGGTGGGATTCAAGAACAATACCTATTTAGTGCAGACATGCCTACTTCTGCTGTTGATATATTTGGTGCACTGAATAATTATATGCAGTAGGTGACATTGAGCTGGACAAAGTGTGGTATTACAACTGATGGAGATGCTTCAATGACAGGGAAACATTTGGGACTTGTGCAAAGAATCCTTTTGAAAGCACCCATTGTACCATGGAACCACTGTTTCGTGCACAGGAAGGTGTTACCAGCTGAAGATGTGATACCTGAGCTTCACAAAACTCTTAAAGGTGTTGGGAAAATTGTAAATTATATCAAAAACAATGTCAAGAATTCCCAGTGCTTTCAGGTTTTTCTGTCAGGAAATGGGCAGTGTGTGTCCATCTGCTTTTCCATGCTGAGGTTCATTGGTTGTCCCATGGCAAAGTTTTGTCTCATGTATACAAACTGACAAATGAATTGGCAGCTTTTCTTGAAGGAAAAAAAGTCTCACCTGGCAGAACACTTCAGTAACGAGACATGATGTGCTCATGTTGCATTTCTTGTAGATATAGTCGAACAAATATTCAATTAGAATTATTTGAATCTGTTTTATTGGGCAGAGAGCACAATCACTTTAAGCAAACTGACAAAATTAATTGTTGTATGCAGTGTTGTTGTAGCTGTGTTGGTCCCAGGATACTAGAGAGACAAGGTGGGTGAGGTAATATCTTTTATTGGACCAACTTCTGTTGGTGAGAGAGACAAGCTTTCAAGCTTACATAGACCTGAAGGAGAGCTTAGTGTGCCTCAGAAGCTTGTCTCTCTCACCAACAGAAGTTGGTCCAATAAAAGATATCACCTCACCCATCTTATCTCACCCAGATTTAACATTATAGCCTTGACCTGATTTAGTCTTATCTAATTGCACTTCCATTTTGTGTGTGCTGTTGTTTGGGATGCTGCTGTATTTCTCTTTACTTACAATAGGAAGTAATTGTGCTCTCTCAGATGTTATAGTTTGTTGACTTTAATTTGGCAATCACTGAACATATAGTATTTACGTTAGTTGACTTGTTTTAATGAGGCATAGAATTATTGACTATAGTTGGGCAGGAAACTTTTCCCATCCTTCAACCATTGTCAAGATTTAAAAAAAAAATTCTGGCTCAAATTGGTATGAAAAGGCAAAATCTCAAAAACATTTGTGAACCAACCAACCAAGCAAAAAAACATTTTCAGTTCAGGCCAAGTGAAACATTTCATTTAGATTTTCACCTTTTTTCTCTTTTTAAAATCTAATTAAGCTAACACTTCAAAACCAAAAGTCATCTCAAATCAGAAAGCCAGAACTGTTCATTTTGAAAATGTCAGAACAAGATATTTTAACTGTTTCAAAACTTAAACTCTTTTTGAATCAGGAGACCTGTCAAATCCAAACCTGTTTTGTGAACAGTTTGTTTCAATGAATCAGCATTTTTTGAGAAAAAATATTCATAGAAAAATTTCCGACAAGCTCTACAATTGGCATTTGCCAATCTGCATTTTTTCATTTTAAATATGCATTAAAAAGTGATCAATAGAATCCTACACTCCAAAACATCCCAAAGTCTTTAAATGATATTGGGAATTATTATAATGTGTTCCATAATGATTGACCACATCACCAACAGTGGCACAAATGAGATAATGGTGAAGTGCTTTCACCTTGCTCTATCAATAGAAGTAGCCATACTTTGTAACACAACATACAAAAGTGAAAAGGTAGTGTGCACCAAGAATCAGCATTTTACAACAGATGTTTCTTCCACGTTGAGGATTTGTTAAATTATCTCCCTAGAAGTACAAGATAGATTTCTCCAGTACAGACAATGGAGGAAGTGAGAACTACTGGCCAAAAAGGTACGTTTTGTAGAAAATGGTTTGTAATAAAACTCAAAATGTGTTTTGTTTTCAAGTTTAACATTTAAAAAAAATTGAAGAAAAATTTGAAATGAAAATTCATTTGACTCAAAAAAATGGAAAAGTTTCATTTAGAAAACATCTAAATGAAATGTTTAGATTTTTTTCTGGAATCCCCCCTACCCCCTGACAAACAGAGCAAATTCTGCATTTTTTTTTTTTGGTTAAAAGGTTTCATACAAAATACTTTGCCAAGCTCTCCTTGCCATTTCATGTATCCATTAAGCATAGGGTGACCAGTTAGCAAGTGTGAAAAATCAGGACAGAGTGTGGGGGATAATAGGTGCCTATATCAGAAAAAGCCCTGAATATAAGGACTGTCCCTATAAAATCAGGACATCTGGTCACCCTAGTTAAGCACTATGCACAACTATAGTGTTGTATAACAATTGTGCATTTATCCCTGGCAGGGAAGCACTGATCTAGGGAACTGGGGTCAGATCTCTCTGGTCCAGCTAACAGCACTAAGTCCAGGACTAGAGGGGGCAGGAAGGTCAAAGGTGGCCATAAGGCAATTTTGCATTTCCCTAATCCTGGGGCTGCAGGGGAAGGGGCTAGTCCCTAACCTAATGTATGTTAGAGCTACCTTCCGGAGGCTGCAGCAGCACCCCAGCCATGGCCCCTTTCCCCCATACACACTTCTTTGCCAGGGTTCAGGAGGGTAGCAAAGGAGCCATTGCACAGCAGCCACAAACCAGAGGAGGATCCCTCACAGCAAAGAAAACTTCCAGTGCCTGGTTTGACCAGGGCTACAGGCTTCAGATTAATGAAGGTGATTTCTTGTTAAGTAATTTGGTAAAGGTGCACAGTACTTTTAATAAATGTGTTAGCATCTGAACGAGAAAAGCTGTATTTGTTTCTCTTTTTATATGAGTAAGAGGGCAGCCATCCAGTAATCTGATTGGCTGCCACAGTTTCCATTTGGTTGCAGAGGTAAAATACACATTTATGGGAACAACAACAAATGGTAAAATCTAGAACCCATACCTGGTCAGTAGTAATGTTACAAACTTGAATATTTGTTTTGTCACACATTATTTTTGCAGAACACTGGCAGACACCGCCACTCATGTGAATAAGTATTAACTACCTGCAAAATTATCATTGATTCCAAAGGATTGATTTTTCTACACAACAGTAACACATTAAATTTTTATTTTTTAAAAAAGAACAAACTGCTCAGCAGCAGAAAGTAAATTATTCCAGCAAGTTGAGCATTTTTAAGAGCAGAAGGCTATTTAGAGATGTGAATTCTCTGCAGTTTGATGCAGTCGATTTTTCCCTTTATTGTTTGAACTTTATCCTAAATGTCATGTTTTATATTTGAATGGTAATTTTATGTATCTCAAAACCTCATACAGTAAAGCAAAAACTTTATTAAAACAAGACCTTATAGCAGAGTATTTGTCTACACAACAAACAAAAGAATGTAATAAGCATTAAAAGACACACTAAAATAACACTGAGTGCCTAACAAACTTACAAAGGAAATTCAGAGCTAAGGTCACTGCTTTTATTCTAATCTCATTCTATTACGGTCAGATTCTGATCTTGTTTTCACTGAAGAAAACCCCTAGTAACTTCAGAGTTTAGTGAATTTATTCTGGATTTTCATGCGTATGGCTGGCATTCCATATGCACTGAAATACTATACATGGTGTTTGTGCCCAGTTACCATGAGCTTCTGCAATCAGAACAAAGGGTTGGAAATTCATGGGTTCAACAGAGCACTGCTTGGTGGGGAAGGTGGCTCCAATTCACCTTTCTGTCCCCATCTTAAACCAGAACCATCTTCTGGCTGGGGATCACTGGAGTGTAGTGCACTCAGCACATCTCATATGCTGGCAGAGCACTGGGAGTCAGTGGTGTAGAGCCTGCAACACCAACCTTAGGGTTTCCAGAGGATTCCCCAGCTGTCCCTTTGGTGCAACTTTCTGACTGTTTGGGCTTCCTGAGCTGCACAAAGCAGCTGGGAGGCCAAGGATCAGGCTCATAGTTTCAGTAGCGAGGTCCATAATGCATCACATTGCACATGTACTCACACAGCACTGTCTAAATTACAAAGTCCTTCTTCAGCACACACTCAGTTCAGAAATTTCTTTGTGTGGTGGTCCAATTCAGAGATTTGACCGAAGCTCATCTCTCATTATGACACCTTCGCTCACTGGGTAGTGAGGAGGAAATTCACTTCCCAGTGGTGCATGCACAGTTACACCACAGAGATTTCTGAGTTAATGCAAAGAATAATTGTGAGGAAAAGAGAAAGTTACTTACCTGTTAGTCTGCTTCTTTGAAGATCTGATCCCAAAGGATTCTTGCTCTTGGGCCCTGTGCTCCCTAATGAAGTGATACTAGTTCTCTATTACTTGACCCTACAAGGCAGGCACAGTGGGGAGCAGCATGTTAGAACCTTCCTTCAGACTGGTGGGTGCTCATCACCAATGGCCATATCCCACCAGAGCCCTAGGGGTCTTCCCCACCTTGCTCTCACCTTTTATTTCCTGGATCAACTTTCCTACTCAAAACATTCCTACTTATACTGCCTTCTCCACATTCCCTCCTACTGTTTGTTCCACTTACTTCTTTCACCTTGATTCAAATTAGATTGTAAGCTTGTTTAGAGTGGTGACCATATTTTCCTATGTGTTTACACTACTCCGAGTACAACCACTCTCTGACCCGACTGGAACTTAGCACCCTACCACAATGCTGCCACTACACTAAGGCTTTGAGTCAAGGGGAGCCACTGCTGCATAAAGACAAATGCTCCAGGCTGTTCCTTCATGAACCAAACTGAGAGAAAAAGAGGGCAGATTTTTTTTTTTTTTAAAGAGATGAATTTCAAGGCTTTTTCTCTGCTCTGAAGATTAGGAAGGTGGTTGCTCTGGAGACCCCGTCTGTGTAACTGTCAGGATGCAGAATAAAACTGGCAGTTTCCTGTGATAACCTGTTTTTGCCTTGTCTTCTAAACTGCAGTAACAGAGGGGGAAAAAGATCACTGTTCCAGTAGCAAACCTGTCTATGAAGGAGAACCACTACAGTTAGATAATTCCAAATGGCATAACACCATTGGATTCTGGCCATTCTTGAGATAGAGGCCACTAAAATCACTTCAGAATTCAATTGGGAGGGGGGAAAGCATGATAGCAGTTACAATTACATGATTTAAGATCAGAGATTTCATGACTGTTCACAGGACTAAAAACTAACGTTTTTCAAGCACTGTAAATAATTTCAATACTTGTTTATAGTTTGGGTGAGGGTGTGTGAGACACTGGACCCCCAAAATGTCACTGGTGTCTTGGTGCAGCCAGCATTTCTTTGGAGTGGGTCCAGGATCCTCATGCCAGATCCTCAGCTGGTGAAATCAAAGTAGCTCCACTGAAGTCAGTGTAGCTGTGACAAATTATACGAGCTAAGGTCTACCTGCTGATGCAAAACTTTCAATCCCTTAATGAACTGTGTACAAGTGAGAAAAACTTTGAGTGTTTTAATAAAAATGAAAATGTGTTTTTCCAATCTTCAGTATTTATAATTTATACAGATCTATTTCATGCAATAACCTTAATATAATCTCTCTTCACAGAATAGTTCTGTGCAGAACATTTAGTCAACGTTTAATTTATCAGAATATCATAGTTTAATGGCTTCTGAACTCAATTTGTCTGTCTTCTTCTGATTAAATATATGGGAAGATGTAGGGAGAAAATATTTCAGTTGAACTACATTCCTGCTATGAGAATTTGAGGAGGGAAAAAGCTTTTGATATCATAACATCCATTGCTTTCATGGTGAACAAACAGTTCATAGTTGGGTGGTGTTTTGTTTGTTTTTTTGCCATACTGTGAATGGAGGTTACTTACCTATAGTCATAGTTCTGTGCATTCACACTCATGGGATGCACCGGCAAGTACTGCTCAGATGGTGGAACCTTCTCACAGCAATGCTCATTGGTGTACTCATGCACCCCCACCCCTCACTTCTCCCCTCTGTGTTCCTGAACATTCTGAAGGTGAGGCGCCCTCTACTCCCTCAGTGCTTTCCACCATCTCCCCACAATCAAGATTCCATTAGGACTCTGAGTGTGAATAGGCAGAATCCATCTCTAAGAACTCTGGTTACAGGTAAGTAACCTTCATTTCTGCTGCATATTTCCAACAAGACAGTTTATCAAGAAGTAAATGGAAGGTGGGACTTGGAGTCCTAACTGAATAGGGATTGAAGTATTGCCCTGACAAATTAAGCATCCGATGTAGAAGCTAGGTCAAGGAAGTAATGTTTTGTAAATGTAAGTATAGAGCCCCAAATAGCAACCCGGCAGATGTCTGCAGTTGGAACAACAGGGCCTTCCAGACCAGGGCAGAATCTGCCAGGGTCCATCTCTGGAAAGGTGTGATGATCTGTAGGCACTATATTTTGAGGTGCATTCCTTCTTCTGATAATGGAACCTGGAGGTATATCTGTAACGTCTAGTATATTTTGATTCTTCTTTGGACTACAGATCTAACCTAGAGCCGATCTCGGGTGCAACACAGAAGTAAATGGGGAAACTACAGGACCTGCATACGCAAAACAGAAAAGCAAACAAATGTTACTGACCTCCTCCTTTTCCCTGGTGGGGACACTTAAGAAGGACTAGTAGCAGGAGCATTCCTTTTACTCTCTTAGGCAAGTAGACGCTGTTTGTCTCTTGCATATCTGGGTAACTGATCTGATTGTGAATCGATGTCATGCGATTTTGCTACCATAGTAAGGGTTGGTGCCATGCAAATAGTGGATAAAGAAACTACTGCCTACTCTAGAACAACTTTCAGATTCAATGCAATTTTCAGAACTGGAGGATAAGTTTTTAGGCAAGTTTTAGGCAAAATTTGCAAATGACACCAAGCTGGGTGTGGTTGCAAGCCCTTTGGCGGACAGGATGAGAATCCAAAATAATGATGACAAATTGGAGAATTGGTCTAAATTCAACACAATGAAATTTCAATAAAAGAGAAGTACAAAGTATTTCACTGAGGATGGAAAAATCAAAAGCACAACTACAAAATGGGGAATAACTGGCTAGGTGGTAGTACTGCTGAAAAGGATCTGGGGGTTATAGTGGAGCACAAACTGAATATACGTCAACAATGTGACACAGCTGCGAAAAAGGCTAATATTGTGATGGAGTGTATGAACTGGACTGTAATATGTATGACCCAGAATGTAACTGTCTCACTCTGCTTGGCACTGGTGAGGTCTGAGCTGGAGTACTGTGCCCAATTCTGGAAGCCACACTTTAGGAAAGATGCAAATTGGAGAGTCCATAGGAGAGCAACAAAAATGATAAAAGGTTTAGAAAACCTGATCCATGAAGAAAGGTTAAAAAACACGGCATGTTTAGTCTTGAGAAAAGAAGACTGAGTGGATCTGATAAACGGTTGTCAACTATGTTAAAGACTGTTATAAAGAAGATGGTATTCAATAGTTCTCTATGTCCGAAGGTATGACAAGAAATAATGGGCTTAATTTGCAGCAAGGGAGATATAGGTTTGATATTAGGAAAATCTTTCTAGCTCTAAGGGTAGTTAAGCTCTGGAATAGACTTCCAAGACAGGTTGTGGAATCCTCATCATCGGTGGTTTGTAAGAATAGGTTGGACAAGCACATGTCAGGGATGGTCTGTTTATTTGGCTGGACTTGATGACTTCTTGTGGTCCCTTCCAGCCCTACATTTCTATTAGTCTATGATTCACCTTAAGCCTGAACATTAGTCTTTGGTTTAGGATCTGATATTCTTGGATCCAGGTCATATGGATCTGAGGTATCTCCTGAATATGACTTGCCCTTGCAAGCAGGAGCCTTCTTGTCTTGCACAAACTTTCTCAGAACCAACGTAGATGGATCTGAAGGTTTCTCCCATGGTTTGGCTCTTCCCGCAGAGGCTGGTATCAACCAAATATCTGAGCACTATAGTATCAGATCCAATTATTTGGATACCGATTGCACCAAAGCACTGAAACTGATCCTGGGAAAGAGACCCCAGTATTATACATATTGCTCTTCTTTTTAGTCCCCAAGGTGCTAAAAAGAAGCAGACACTGGTATTTTCACCTGGAGTACAGATCTCTTATATGTATCGGATCCAAGACACTTCATAGCCAGAACTTCCTGCAGCAATAAGGCTTGCAGCTTGTTCTGGGGCTCCTTGAGCACGCTGAGGGTAAATGTGCTGCAGACAGACCACCATGAGGGAGAGCGACCCTCTCTGACACATGCCAAGTATCTACTATGGGCATCCTGATCCTGGGAAAATGGCCAGACAAGAGATGCACCTACCTTTTGAAGCCAGGTCTCTTAGGTTATGTCTACACTGCATTTTAAAAAACAGAGCAGCGAGTATAAGAGCCTGGGCTGGCACTACAGCACTAAAACCAGCAGTGTAGACACTGCGGCTTGGACTGGAGCTCGGACTCTGAAACCCGCTTCAGAGCCTGAGCGTGTACACAGCTGTTTTTAGTGCTGTGAGCTCAAGTCTGTAGACCGGGGCACTGAGACTCACTGCTGCGGGTTTTAAAATCAATCCGACACAGAACCAGTAGTGAGAATTGAAGACATATCTACTATCTATGCTAAGAGTAAAACCTTTTTTCCTTACATAAGTTTACCACTAAAACTAATAATGAAAACTACACTAAAAGTAAAACTATACTAAACAAAGGCACTAAATTGTTCTTGCGTGAAGGCTCCAGATCCAACTGGATTCAGAGAGGCTAAAATCTATCTGTTGCAGCATTTGGAAGGAACTGAGGCAGCAGAGGGTGCCACTCCCCCTTCTATGACTTCACCCCCAGAATGTTCAGGAAGGAAGAGGGAAGGAATAGCAGGGGTGCACAAGTGCTCTGACAAGCACTGCTATGAGCAGGTTCCACCTCTTGAGCTGCACCAGCTAGCACACCCCATGAGTTGGAATATGCATCCAAAGAAGTAGTGTCACAGAGAGAAATACTGTGAAGGTATCTGGAACACAAGACGACAAGGGTTAATTTGGGGAGCTTACCGGTATTTATTTTACTGGCTTAACACAATATAGGAAGATGGAACATATACTACTGCAAAACACTCAAAGCCCACGTAAAATTATTCAGTCTTTCGTGCATCCCCAAATATGTATTTCTTAGTATCCAGTGAGAATTTAACTGGAGAGGGGGAATACTGAATTTTGTTTGGTCTTTTTGTATAGTAGACGTTTAAATAAATAATTAACAATGTAATATATGTTAGCACATTATAAAAAGTTCTTCTGATTCACCAATTCTTCAGTTCCCTCTCAGGCAGTAGGAAGGGAAAACTCTGCTTTAAAAAAATATTTATCATAGCCAAGAGCTATATCACTTATTGGCTCTCTGGGAATGCTTATGCATAGGCTTTCTAGCCCAGAGTTGAACCTCTGACCTCTGCAAATCATGTAAAATTCTTCTGTTTGAATCTTGAGTATTGGTTGAGTACCCCGTTGCTGGCAATGGGATGGGTGGATATCATAAGCATAAATAATTAGACCACTAGCACAAGTAAATGAACGTCCATTCTTTTAAACCATTGACTTTATTAAAATACGTAATACATAGTTTGCAGAGGAACGTACTGACATTTTCTGAGAACTCCATTGAAAGCAAAACGTAACTGTACATGTACTATTTAACAAACAACAACTTAGAGGATGGGTTCATACTCTATATCCTAAGAGTAGACAGTTGAGTTTTTCCTCAGGTTTTTTGGCACAGGCTCTTCCTTGCCCCCTTGACTCCTATCTCAGAATATCTAGTAGCAGAGAGCAGGGTCTCATACGTCAAACAAACAAACAAACAGCTGGTCCAAGTGGAATTCCATTGTTTTCATCTGCTTCTTCACTCAACTCTTCCCTTCCCAGTATCTTTTATTGTTTTTTAAAAACTTTGTCCAGAAAACCTAAGATGATCAGCCTCTTTCAAAGGCTACAGAGCTGCAGTGCAGGAAGAACTTCAAGTCAAATCTGAGCAGAGATCTCCCAAACCATCAGATCATCTCTCAATGTCTTTACAATTCCTTCAGTATACCAATTTTAAAAATTGAGTGAAAAAAAAAAAGTAATGTCAAAATATGCAAAGGGCAACAGTGCATTCATGAACTGGGTGGAATGCACGTTGAGGGCAGGCTACAATGCACGAAAGAAAATGACAAATTATAAACTTTAAAATTCTGTTGAAATAAAGAGGTGGAGGGTGGGAAGGAGAAGAGAGAAAATAATCTGGATAAATATTTAAAACAAAAAGCTCTTTTCCCATATCTCATTCTCAGTTAAAAGGTTGCAATTACCATAGACATTTAAACAGCACTAGAGACAGTTGATAAAATATATGTCATGACTTAACTCAATGGTAGGGCTGTAAGTCTGGGGAAAAATATAACAAAAACTACATGGAAAAGAAATGGACTGTGTGTTTCCATGAAGGGTGAATTGAGGTTGCATAGGTTTCCACATGAAATGTATAAGGTTGTTTTGGGGAGATAATTTTCCAACCTTGCATAGGATGATATATCTGTTATAAAGATAATACATGGGAACTATGTATGATTGAAACATGAGCTTTGATGAACACACTTTTTCCTCAAGTTTTACTGCAGCAAAAAAAGCAACTTTTTAAACCTCTTCAATGCCCTAACACATATATGAAGTATCCCAGGAAAGAGACATTAGAATTACCATGTGAATGATACAGTGTATATTTATACACGTTGAAACAATTGGAGGAGCCCCCCCACAAAGCATAGCCCTAAAATTTCCATATAGAAAAAAATACTGCATGAGTTAACTTTATTTACAAACATTAAAACTCATTTAAATATAAACTATCTTGGATCATTTATTATATCAAATGAAATTATGTTAGTTAACCGGACTGTTGAATGAATGGATCACCCATATTTATATTTATACTTATTTATCAATAACTGTATAGCCAAACATCAGCTTATTAACTGTGCAGAAAACTTTTAAAACTGCATTTTTATAATTACTTTTGTTTCTAGTTAGTTCAAACTCAGAGCAATGCCTCCATATGTCCGTTAGAATGCAGCTTTTCCATCTTAATTGAGTGAACAACTTCCAATTGTACTGCAGCTAGGGCCATTAGGATATTTGTTTCATCATTGGGTATAACAGAAATAAAGTCAACAGATTAGAAAACTGTCACAGGACAGCTGATTGCTGCTTTGAAAATTAACACCTTGGTATTCAGCATGTTAATTTCCACCAATAAATGTCTTGCCTTTGATCTGCTTTTATCTAAAATCAGGAGGCCCTTTTCCTGTGACAGGTCTCTATTCCATTGGCATTACCTCCTCATCAGAGATGTTGTATGGCATTTCTTTTGCCATTTTGCACCTGGATCTAAGACAACATCATTAGTACTGGGTATTACTCTTGCATATCACAGTGAGGTGAACCTCTACATATTATTTATAATGGGATCACTGTGGAGAACTAAACCCTGTATTAGAAACTGCCTCAAAACAGAGACCTTAATACTAAGGATTTCATGTGTGTTCCTTATCTACAGATAAACTTAAAATGCAGAGCTAAAATTGACCCACCAGACATTAGGTGTGTGACTTCAAATAATGAAACAAAAACAAAACCAACCCCCCCACGACCACCCAGCACATTTCCTTTAGAAAGGATGCTATTTACAACAATAAAGATTCAGTTCTTTAATATTTTAACAAAAAACCCAGCTAATTTTAAAATTAGTAAACTTAATAAGTTTTTTTTAAACCAATACAGTGCACAAACAACATTGCTGTTTGTTCTTGAACATAAGTCTCAGAAATGTAGGAACACTAAGATAAATTATACTAAGCGTGACAAATCTGAACTAATTAAATAATAAGAAAGAAAAAGAAACACCACTATATTTGAAACACAGATTCTAAAAAGTACAGTGTTCCAATGTTTTCTCACAGTTCCAGATTGCTAACATTATAAATTAAAGGTGAAAGATATCCATGAATAAACAAGGCAGCTTTCCACTGATTCTATACTGTTCTTGTCTAAACCTTTGGATATTTCAATCTTCAAATCCCACAAAGTAAGGTTGAATTTGCCAGTTACAAAAAGAATGTCGGTTCATGATGTGGCATTTGAAAAAAATGCATCTAGATATTTACAGGATGCATAGAATGACTTTTTTGCAAATGTTTTTTAATCCACGCACATTTTCATTTCACCTTCTGCAGATTTGTAAACAACATGCTATTCATTCGGACTGTGGTCTTAGGTTATGGTGCGTGGTCTTTTGGGAGGAGGTGGGGGCATGAGTTCAGCGTCAGGATCCAGGTGATGTTTTTGCATCTGTCCTTGAGAAGCTGCTGTACACCTATCAATGAACTCAAACAACATTTCCTTTGTGACTGGATTTTGGATGCTGTTACATACAGCTGGGAACAAAGAACACATTTTGACGTTATTAAACTGATCGGCTGCATGCAACTTGAACAATTTGATCCTGTATTTGCAAAATAAATGACAGTATTTGGCACAAATGTTCAGCTTTGAACATATATTTTATAGAACTTTTGTGTTAGGGATGAAATTACTCTACTTTGCTCACACACAGCTGAGGACTACAGAGAATAAAGAACTGCTGTCCCAACAGGCACCAGTCTAGCCTTCTAGTCAAAAGAATAAATCTTTGTCAAAAAGTAAAATTAAATTCAATATAAATGTCAGGAATTAGCACATTACTTAGGCAAGTAGTAGCAACAAAGCTCTTGTGCAATGTGTCTTCTGGCTCTGAAGCTCTACCTAAGTCGTTACCGGTAGGAATACATGATTTTATCCATTTTGACAAACTTGGAACTGAAATGGCTGAGTCTTTGGATTTTTCATCAAATATCAAACCATTTAGACAATTTATAAAAAGGTTTGATTCTGAATTGAGTATCTTTTTATCATTTTGCCTATGCAACCTGGTCTCGTCTGATGAAATATGAGACTTAGGAAAAAAGGCTAGAAGCAAGATATATTGATTTAAGGTGGAATTCCATGACTAGCTGGGACAAAAATATAAGATAAGGGCTATAAAAGATTTTGAGAGATAGTATGAGGAAGAACATCTATACTACAGAGGCAGTTTCATGAGGAAGAATAATTGTTACTCTTTTGAGCCCCAACATCCATTAAATAAAATGAGTAAACTTATCTCCCTCAACTGATATAAAGTAAAATCATCTTCATGACTAGCTATGAAAAATATGGTTTCATGGGTCACTGAAGATATTCTTTTCATACCACTGTAATTCTGGAAGCATGCACAATCTGAATGTAACATTAATAAAACCCACCCTAATAGCAATGTCTTTATAATTAAAAACATTTTTGGTGTAAAGATGCTTTTAAAAATTTCTTCCGTATGCATCAGTTTTAGTCCATTTAAACACAGTATTATAATGAAAAGTAGCTAGCCTTGCTAAAAACAAACCAAAAATTACAAAAATAAGAAAGTTATCGCCCCAGCAAGCCTGTGCTGGTAAATTTGTATGACCATTTTTAAAGGCTGACCAGGACTAATGGGACAAAGGAAAAAAATCACTATTTTTAAAAAAAAACTTTTTTCAGCTGGAAAAGTCTAAAAAGAAAGAAGTTCAAAAAGGGAAAGAAGTAGCCCACAGACATTTTATTTTAGCTTTACTATTTCTTTCCAGCTTTTATCAAATGTGGAAAAAAGTGGGTCTCTCCTCCTCACCATAGACCTTTTCCAATGGGGAAAAGTTAAGAAAGGAGGAGGGGAGGGAACCTATCAAAACTCCAAAAACAACTTTTTTCAACAACTGAACCAAAAATGCATTTTTTCCTCACAGATTTTTTTATTTAATTGTAAAAAAATGATTTCCCATGAGAAGTTGCATTTTTTTTTACAAACCCCCCCCATTTATTTATTTGGTGAGAAAACTCTTTAGAAATTTTTTTCCAGCCAGCTCTAGCAAAGGGGAAGAAGAGGAAAGCTGTGCATGCTGGGAGTGGAGGAAGGAAGAGGAAAAGTTGCTGTGGCTTGGAAGTAGGGGAGGGGGCTGGGGCAGGCCAAAGGAAAAAAGGTTGCTGAAGCAACTAGGAGAAAATGCTGGTGTTGATGGGGAAAAACTTTAGGAGGTGGTACAGTGGTACCTCTTCTTTAGTGGCCCATCCCTCTTTCCCTTTTGGTGGTGCGAGGGCTGCAGGAGACGCACAAAGCTGCTATGGTGGTGGAGCTGTTTGAATTCTGAGGTGTCTCCCAAAAGGCACCAGCAGTCCTACTGTCACTTGATCAAATGGCTAATTTCAATTTGCTCATCCAAACAATTTAGTTTCACTAGATTATCAGAAATTTACATGGGTGGATTAATTTTAAAGAACAACTACCAATATACATATACCTCCTGGCAAGCTTAGTAGTTCTGAATACCATGTTTAAGATTATGATACCACCACAAAATGCCAGTTCAGTATGACTGTTGTTACTCATATTATTCCAACATATCTTTATTTAAACTCATTCATTCCACCTGAAAGAAAATTGCTCTTTTGCATTTTCGGAGGATTCTTTTTTTATTGTCTATAGGAGAATCTGAAGGCGTCACAATCCTATAAGGACAACTTTTTTTCATAGCTTTCATTTGCTTTACTCTCTATTGTTTGTAATACTATTTTAGGAGCTTGAAATTACATTTTCTCCTACTAATTTTGTCTTCCATCTGGCAAACAATGATCTTGAATAGAGCTGAAATTATCATGGCTTTTTTTGTTTAACAAATTCAACTTATGTAGCATGTTGACGTGCCAAAGTATCTTTCTTTGTGCATCAGCACAAGTCAACATAGCACTAGTGCTTGTTAGTTAACTGCGCTGTAGAGCTAAGGCAACATATTTTGGGGGTGGCCTCACTTAAATGCAGGCCTTTAGCATATATTTGACTAAATAAGGTCCCAATTCCGCGAAGAACTCACACACATTTATTTCACACACGACAGGGGAAATCATGGCCTCAGTGAAGTAACTGGTATGTCTATACTGCAGTTAAAAATCCATGGCTGCCCCGTGTCAGCTGACTTAGGCTCGTGGGGCTTGGGATAAGGTGCTGTTTACCTGCAGTGTAGATGTATATGCATAGGCTGGAGATTGAACTCTGGGACCCTCTCACCTCGTGAGATTCCAGATCCCGGGCTCTAGACTGAGCTCAAACATCTACACTGCAATTAAACATTCCCTTAACCGAGCCAGCTGGCACGTAACAAATGGGAGTGTAGCCTATTTCATTTCACCCAGTGAGTAAGTCCCATTAAAACCATTGGGATTACTCATTGTGTATAAAGTTTCAGCACATACATAAGTCTTTGCAAGATCAGGACCTAACGTTATACTGGAAAAACACAGACTGCTAAACTAGATATTGAGACTACAGACCATTTTCCCTCATTAAATTAGAACAATGTTAAGGCAGATGAAATTCTGGGACTAAATTTTCTGCCAGAGTCCATTTAACCAAGTTTACTGAAATGGTAAAAATGAAGTTATTCTACTCACCTAGGGCGGTGTTGTAAGCATTTGGAAAGCTTTTGTCTATTCTCTGCCTCATGAAGACCCAGCTGTTGTTCTCAAATTTGCACTCTATAATCTTATTGTCATACTGTTTCAGTTCTCTTGTCACCTGTTTTAAAAAAAAGTTCAAGATAAATGCATTTTATTTAATCAGTTTAAAGGCATTGTTCCTTCAGCTTGTGATAGATAATGGAAGGCCAAACATTGCCCTAAAATTCATCAGGAACAGTTCTTCATCCTACACCTAAAGTTAAGCTTAGCTGAATATCTTAACATCTCCAATGTACACATGCTCAGATACTTGACATTTTAAAAATACTTTTGAAATCTGTTGTCAATATATGGCAATTATGCTAAAACATCAGCTACTCTAGTAAAAAAAAAAAATAAATAAAAAAATCGACCAGTAGAAATGTCCCAAATGCAAATAGGTTTCCATGGGGATGAACTGCTTCCTGTATAAGTGCTACTGCCAGCCTAAGTGTATGAAATGCATTATCTGTGTTTCCATCAACCTTCTTAAAGGTCTCAAAGCCAAACATCAGGTTTCAATACCAGAATTAGCTTATAAAAATCATTCCACTCTTTAAATTTTTAGAGATTATTTTCTTTTAAAAATCAAGTAAATTCTAACTCCAAAAATTACATGGGTTTTTAAATCACACATGTTCTAAATAGCCTTCAGGCCTCTTTTCTCTATTCATTCATAGATTTGTCAGCAAGCAGCTGATATCGTGAGCTATTTGTCTTTCTATTAGCTGATGCTGAGTGATTTGGAGATTTTTAGTTCATGTGTACTATACTTCCTGTTTATTTTGGCTACTTCATCCTATGCATCTTAACCTATGATAAAATGCAAAATTCCCAAGTAACCATGGCAACTTGAGAACTTTAGCTAATGCTTTAGCAACTATTTCCCAATATACTTCAGTTTGTTCCAAAAAGCCTCTTTGTACGTATGAATCTGTATTTAACTGTTAGTTTTATGTTTAGCTCTGTTACAGATTTCAAATCAAATGCTAGTAAAGGTAATGTCACAACTGTGATGCAGTCTTTTATGCGTAATTACTTTTCCTTACACTAAAGAGGATTGGTTATTTCATCAGCAGAAATTTGCATTTCTACTGTCTATCCACTTACAGTACTGACACAGGAATTTACTACTGTTCAGGGATACAGACTTTGAAGAAGGCCAGGAAAGTCTTCAGAACAATTAGTTGGGTGTTCAGTGAATACTCTCAAACATATTTTGGACTAATTTCTAGATAAAGGCAATTAATCTGCCAATATGAGTCCCAAACCTTTGTGGATTACCCCTGCAAAATAGGACAAGTCTAACCTTCAAGTTGCTAAAAATGCAACCATCACATTTTGTTCAGCATTTATTTTGAACATTACTATTAATTTCAGGAAAGGGAGCTCTGGGATTTTACTTGTCATGTAAAAGTGACAGTATGAGACAATTTAGCTAACCTGCTTAATTTAGGCCAGTCAAGTCAAGAGACTTTAACATAAAAAAAGTCAGTTTTTTTCATCAGTTTTTTTTTATCATAAATTAATGTATTTGTTTTTTAAAAAGAAATAATCCTTCTGCTGACTACAGATATTTTTAAAAGCCGTTTAACCGCTACAATGCGCTTTGTGACCGTTGGCGGTCACGTGGCTTAGGGGAGACATTTCCTATCCTGTTTGCAAGATTAACTTATCCCCTAATTTGCCTGTCTTTCCCTTTTTAGCACATTTCCTTGTATGGTAACTTAGTTCACTATACATGTGTTAAAAGCTATATTCCAACCAGATGTTCACGTAACACAGACTCACTTAACAATTATGTTTCATTAGGTGTGTTCAGGAAAACACAACATCCTTTTCTAGTCCACTGTGGATGTTTAAATACAGGAAGAAACTTTTGGCTGTGTAATGATTTGGAAAGTATATTACTTTGACAATAGCTGCCAAGGGAAAAAAATATATACGGTATATGTCCTTTTTTCCTGATGAAGCAGGAAAATGCTGTTAGAAAAATCACCTGCTAGAGGCAGAGAGATATTCAACTCTAGCCAGTGACTTTCACTAACTAGCAATCTCAGTAAGCCTTTGTCATATAGTTTATCATTCTTCTAGTGTTCAGAGGCTCAGAATAGCAATAAATTATGTGGTTGCTCTATGTGACTGTGGCAATTAAGCAGTATTATTAACTCTCTGTATGCTTGCTTGGCCACTCATTAGCAATCTGGAAGATGGATCTTTCCAGAAAATGCAAACACCTGCCAATGCACTGAGCTAAATGCTTTTAGAAAACTGCTGATCATAGTCTTCACAAGTTATAGCAATTACCAAATAAAGAACATAGCAGTTACCATTCCCCAATTAAATGACCTTGGTCTTGTAAAAGCACCTGTCTTAATGTGTAGGCACATTTTCTTTTAGAAGCTGTTGAAGAGCTTATCAACAGTACAGAAAGTACTCTGAGCACAATATACACGTTCAGCATTAACAATGCTGAAAACACCGGTGTACCACAATCATTGTAGGCTTCTCAATATGTATGTGTTTGGAGAGGATTGAAAAGGTCACAGAACAATTCCTTAGTAATCACTGTAAACAAGCTTTCTTGCAAATATGTCACAGTTCAGGGCAACTGCACCTGTGTTTCCCCTCAGTTATCCAGCTCTCAGCTTCCAGCTCCCCAGCTGTTGCTTCTCTTGGGTGGGGAGACCTACCTCTCACTCCCTTTTGACCAGGGTATGTCCAGGCTGCAGTTCCCTGTCTTCACTGTGTATTTCCCAGCAAAGACAGTCTGCCTAAACAGATCTGCTTGCTTTTTCTTCAGAGACTGATAACAGAGTGATTTCTGCAGATATAAGGTACCTCAAAGTCCTCTCCAACCTATTTTATTCTTCAGGTACAAGCATTACAGAGTAAATATACTAAAAACAGTTTTGCATGCTAAGAAGCTTACCAGAGTTCACGCTAACATGGATTCTGGCAGGCCCAGTCCTCCCAACTGTACCTTAAGGATTGGGGCCCTCCCTGGACTAGGGGTCCTGTGCATTTAAATCCAGACTTTTCATCCCAAAACCCTTTCTTTGCGCCTCTGCCCCTGGGAATCCCAGTCTGACCTAGTGTATGTGTATTATCTCCAGGGAGAAGGCTTCAAAGGCAGATAACAAATGAAGTTCATTAGCCTCCGCACTGCCTACTAGAGAAGATACATAAAATGCCACAATACCACATACACAATTGCAATTCTAATACAAAATACTCCCAAAGACTGTTTTGGATATTGTCAATCTGCCACAATCATTACATGCATCACTCACAACCATTTCCTGAAGTGGTGATTAAAACTAAATGTGGTCTGGGAGCCACCAAAATGTAACTCATCCCTCACCAAAATGCCTTCTCCCTCACCAAGCTCTTTCCTAGCAGTTGGGAGTGAGAGATTAAACTTCCCTCCTAGTGAAAAACAGAATGACATATTGGACATCCTGCCTCAAAGAAGTCTCTCTCCATTCTCCCTTCTTGGCTTTGTGTTCCTCCATCCTTCCCCCACTCCCACCTCTACATATTGTAGAGGAAATCTGAGGGCAGGTCTACACTAAGGGCGGGGGTTGAACTAGGGTACGCAAGTTCAGCTACGTGAATAGCGTAGCTGAATTCGAAGTACCCTAGTTCGAACTACTCACCCGTCCAGACGCCGCGGAATCGAAGTCCGCGGCTCCAAGGTTGACTCCGCCACTGCCGTTTGCAGTGGTGGAGTACCGGAGTCGACCGCGGCGCTTCCGGAGTTCAAACTATAGCGTCCAGATTAGACGCGATAGTTCGAACTCCGAGAAGTCGAACTCACCGCGTCGACCCGGCTGGTAAGTGTAGACCAGCCCTGAGAAACTCATCATTCCACTTCTTGAAAGCGAGTTTTGGCAGTTGTTTCTTCTAGTTTGTGCTGGATGGGACAAGGCAGAAGATGTCTCAGCTATGAGAGGACTTGGGGTTGAGTGCTGAACAATTTGCTCAGCAGTGAGATTCACTGTATGAGCTGCTGGTTCTCTTACCCCAGTGATGACAAATCTGTGGAACCAGAACCAATTCTGACAATGCTTCCAAACCTGCTACAGCCATACGGGTCTGCCAGATTATGGGGCCACCACACCCATTCTAGTGCAACTTGATGCCAACAAAGTCCTTCGTGGGGGGGGGGGGAAGGGAGGGGAGATAATCAGTATGTTTCTCCCTCCATCCCAGCCCAAACTGGGACAGACTACATGCTCTCCTTCCCCACTGAACAGAAAACCCCCATCCACTATTTTTGTAACTGTCCCCACAATCACAAACCTCAATTTATACATATTTCATAGTCCATATTCCAGTGCAAAGTGAACTCACCTGGCACTATATATGGGTTGGGAATAGGTACGGGTATGGAGGACAGGTGATCACATACTGAATCTTGGTCCTGGCATATCAGTTCCCAATTGAATAGCTTTGCAGGGGACTCCAAATTTGTTTGAACTGGACCTGTTTGGAACCCAGTGCTCAGTGGCCTCAAATTTGGAAGTTTCCATCAAACTAAGGACTCCATGGAACCTTCCTTAATCAAATATTTGTTCCCTAGAATATCTTCAGACAGCTAATGGAAATTTGGATCCCACAATACCACATGAATCAGTGTCATGGAGTAAATAGATTCCTTTAAAGTTTAGCAAATTTAAGGTAATCCTATTAGCTCATATGGAATAAAAAAGCTTAACTTTTTCCTTTCGTTATGATGAAAAGCTTCCCCACTACCTGCACTATCTACTGTAGTCCTTTAACACAGAAGAGCGGTTCCCTTTACAAAAACAATAGCATCTAGCATTTATGTATTGCCTTTTGTGCAAATGGAACCTGAAGTAGGAAAGAAACTGAAATATCAACTACACATAATAATTACTTCTATCTACCACTGCAATGCAGCCATCTCTGAGGTGAAGTACACACAGCAACATTACACAGCAATTTAGGACGTGAAAAATAATGTATCCAACTGAAAATACAGAAGGCAAAACATTTAGGTAACCAGACAGTAATTATTTCTACTGCTCTGAACACTGCCACGTGTTCAGAGCAGTAGACTACAAATGGTCAAAATTTCTGTTTTACATTTCATTCAAAAGAGCACCTGTAGCCACGCAGGGCTTCTTGGTACCATGCTCGAGCACAGATTCAGTAATGAGTCAGGGATAATTTCACCTTACTGAATCACCACATCGTTCCCTACAATTGTTACATGGTGTCATCTAAATAGTAATCCAGCCCTGCTTAGTTTGTGAGATGAGGGGATCACTGCAAAGTTGCTATTGTATGTAATTTAGTTATTGAAAAATCATTGTTTATTTTATATTTTAAAGCAGTTAAGCAAATATTCAGACTTTTGATTAAAATGTAAAAGTTATGATTTTTTTTAAAATTACCAACATCTATTTTTTCCAGTTTTCTAATTTTTAGGGGTTTTTTTTGTAAAAAATGTAGATAAAATTTTACATCACAACAAGAAACACATGAGGTTACATACTTCATTGAGTTCTGTGTTCAATGCAATTATGACAAATCATTTTTTAGGAAAACAATCTACTTTAAGGAGACACTGAGGCTGCCAAGAAAACATTAAAAAAATTCTATTTAGAAATATTTTTTGTTCATATTTAGTCTTTGTACTTTTTCCCTCATTCTTTATTACCAAAAACATCTGCATGACTAAAGAACCATTGTTTTGTCTGCTGCTTATTCCTTGCCTTAAGTCATCATCTTATTTGTGATATCCCAGTAGAAATGACTGTGATGTTAGAGACAGAAGATTATGATTTCCACAGAGGAATAAGCAGGAGCAGCAGCTGAATTCTTAAGAAATAAAGTTTTTTTTAACATGTAATTTCTTTGTTTTATTTTTCTTATTCCATATTACTGACTATACAGGCAGAACAGTTAATAAATACAACGGTTTTTCAAGTTTTCCAAGAGGCATCTGCTTCTTTGTAAGAAAAAACATACACGATGTGAGTACTATTCTTTTCCTATGTAAATGAACAAATAGACACGTTAATAATATTCACTCACAGTTCATTAGCTGAACTGCAGAAAAAGCTGTCATATTTTGCCATATAGAGCTGGTCTTAGCACTTTTGGGTATGCCTGTGAAACAATCCCCTCCTCACTGCAAATATAAGAGATTCTTCTCCACCCAGATCACACTACTATGGACAAAGTGAGAAAGATAGCTCTTTAGCGTACGTCCAAAATTAACTGAATAACTCTCTGAAGGAGAGTGTGAGAACCTTCAGGTCGTCCCCAGACTCCTGCTTCAGGAGAAATGGAGCCCAGCAGCTAGTGCTGGGGTCAGGGCATTCTTGAAACATTTAACCAAGTTTTCAAGGGACAATTGTCCAAAGAATCTGAGAGATGTGAGCACCTCATTCACTGGAAGATTTTGGCTGTGTTCAGGCTTCGATGACAGCACAGGGGATGAGGTGGGAAATATGCAGACCAACTTTTGCCTTTACAGTTGGTGACCCCTTCAGTGAGGCAGGGCAGAACTAATGCAGCCTCAAATCCTGGTTTCTCCACCACTACCAAACTTGATGTGGTTGTACTACCCCATTTCGGTGAACTATATCATTCAGATAGTTGGAGGAATATGAAAAAGTATTATCATGCATTATTTCCTTTTAAGTAATTCATATGGAACATTTAAGCAACCTGACAAAGGACACAATGAGAGTCAGTGGCAGAGCCAGGATTGGAATCTTGGAGTCCCTTGCTCTACATCCTGTGCTTTGTCCTCTTGAATCTCCTGTCCCCTCATGCTATTGAACTACCCCTTCTTGTGGCCAGAGGTCATAAGGTTGCTTAAGCATAAGTTAGCTCAGCTGCAGGCAGCCAATTTGAAGAAAGCTTGCACTGGGCTTACTGCTCCCTTTAGCCACAAAATGATGGAGGGTCCTCCCCAAAATCAAAGAGACATGTGATGATTTTCAAAGACATCAAAGTCTAGATCTGGGCAGCTGCAGGGAGTAAGTAGCAGACAATGAATAACCTATGATATCCAGGAGATATCAAATATAAATATTCAACCCTAGCAACTGGTGTAAATTTAAATAAGGCAGGGGCACTTGTAGTAGCAGACTTTGTGGGTCCCAAAAGTCAGTTCTAATGTCATAGGTTATACACTATGATAAATATAAAATGTCTGTTTTCTCTGAAAGTATATAATTTAGATTGTAAATACCATTTTAAAGAATATAGTTTTTCAAGTGAAATACCAAAATATACATGAATATAAATAAGGTTTTTAAAATATACTCAAGCCTGTTCATACAATGAGCTTTTACTGCACCTAAAAGCGTCATAAACATTTCAGTTAATAAAAAAAATGAACCAGTTAAATAAAATATTACATATTTTCTGTTCACCAAACAAAGTTTCATAATATAATGAAATCGTATTTAAAATGCATGTTAAAAGGACCGTTTTCTCAAAAATAAAGATGTGCTAAATTGGTTACCACTGCTGTTATATTATTTTACTACAGTTACGAGAACTGATGGTGTGCAGTTTTAAGTAGCGTATTACACAATAAACAGCTGTCAGGTTGGGTAAAAGCAAGTGAAGTTGAAATGTTTATTCAATAGTGAAGCTGTTTAGTGATAATGACTACACATTATCTCTTGTTTATAGGAAATAAAATGAATGATCTGACGCCTTTAAAGGAACATTAACAGGTTAAAATAATATTTTACATACATTCTGAAAATCTTTTTTTACTATATACAGCATGGCCAACACCAAGAATTGAAAAATCCTGAGTCATGCCCCTCAAAATAATGCCCCTCTTCTTCACAACCATGAGGGCTAGAAACTTTTTTTTAATGAAAGTAGAGATTCTCACCTAATCACATTTCTCTAGGTGCTGGTGCTTTAAGAAAAACTTGTGAGACTTGCAATAAAAAACACAAGAACTGGAATCACTTAATATATGGTATTGTCCATTTCACCTTTATTTCCCATCTTCAAATATTGATTCAGCTTTCTGAGACTTAGGATGGGCTGGACACCACCTGTCTTTCAGACTACCAGGAAATAACTGGAATAAAATCCCTTCCCCTTCTTTTGGTTGGTGGCATAAACTTTGTGTTTCTTTGCCAGGAGGAAGTACATTTCCTGTAGCAATCTGGAGTTTTCTGTAAACCAGATCTTATAGTACCTTCTGAACAATCAGGATCTATGTGTCTAAGGTGACAAAAGACAAAGGGTTGTAAAATACCAAAGAGGTCCCAGTAAACTGCTGTTAATGGCAAAGCCAGCTAAATGATCCGGAACCTTTCAAAACCCCTTCTATTTCTGGTGCTTGCTGAAAGAGTGGTTAAGATCATTTGGTGTTGTTAAGGTTGAGCACACTATATGTAAGGTGACCTCCTTTGAAGCTAGTCATTAATGATAAAACTAGCTTGTGTGATGGAGCCTTTTCCTTCTCTGACCTGAATCACAGGTCCAAATGTACAGAATGTGGCCTTTGTCTCTATTTTCCTCAGCAAATAAGACTGCCCCAAAAAGTTCTCTGTAGTGCAAGGGAAGAGCTTTTCAGGGACCCCTAGTGGAAATCATACCTGCAGCCAATCAGACCTACAGGCATCTATGCCTCCAACAGTTTCACCTGCATCAGAGGCCACCAGAACCTGATGCTGGGCTAGGTCTATGTTCTCACAGACTAGCTTTTCAAATCATAGAATCATAGTATTCCAAGTATGGCTCATCTTCCCTGTAGCCATGGCCATCTCTGCCACGAAACTCTCACAGGACAGTAGAGGTCAGAGGCATCTTTGAGGGCATATTTTTTCTTGATCATTTTTAGACTCGGAAGTAGTTGCATCACAGGGTCTGCCACATCTTCACCAGCTGATTTAAACAGGATGTAACAAAAAGGTAACCCTAAAGACTGGAGTTCCTGGTCCAGGCAGCTCTCAATCATGGTCCTTGAAGATTCCTGGACTGGTTTCACCTCAAAAGCAGGTGTCCTGGACAACTTCTGTAAAAATGTAAAAATGCCACTGTGTAGCCATCACCTGGGTGTTCCTCCACTGTGGCATCAAAAGAGTTCTCTGATTATTCAGAGTTCAAAGAACGGTCCATATCACCCTGATCCTCAGCCTGCCCTGCTGCAAGTGGACAAAACTGATTGGAATGTTTGGAGGACAGTACTTACACCTGGCATGAGATTATGTGTAAAAGCTATGCTGTCAGGATATTTTACTCCTGGTAGGTCACCCAAAGTAGGCAGATCAAAGGAACCAGATGAAAAGCAGTCCACTGGTCCTCCAGGTTGGGGATTGAATGATAGGCCAACAACTTATTCTTGTCAAAAATTTAAGATTTAGAAATACAAAGTAGCCATTCCAGCAAACAGCATGCCAAATTAATTGGCAGAAATAACAAGTTTTGGAAAGCCAACAGGAAACCAAGATTCTGAGAAATTCTTTATTAAAAGTAAAACAAACTATGAAAGTGGGTTTCTAGAACATTAGAATAATGGCTACAACAACAAAAGCTGTGCAGGGATGAAAAAATGGATGAATATAATCTTAAAATCTTTGGAGTAAGCGAATGGTGATAGCCAAGAGCTAATAAAAAGATCGAAAAGTGAAAATAAGGTAATAAAATATTCAAGAAGGCAAGATGATTTTCACTCAGAGTACCATTAATTATGACTTCTAAAGCAGAAAAAAAATCACTCAGACTGGGTTACCAATTATCAGAAAATTGCTCCAAACTAGATATCAAACATGACAATTATACAATATTACGCAGACAACTACCACAATTAGATCAAAAATAAATTCTACAATTGGCTACAAACTCTGGCAATTCCCTGACAGATATCTCCATAATAATGGAGGGACTTTAATGACAAAGTTCAGGATGACAACAATGGAGGCAGAAAGCAATGCACAAATGGGTTTAGGTTCCCAAAATCGAAATGGTGAAAGACTGATAGAACTGTGCCTGGTAGCAGATTTCATAATTGGGCGAAACATTATTCCCACACAAAGATATCCAACAAGTAACTTAGAAATCCCCAGATGGAGTCACCAGGAACCAGACAGACCATCTATATACTGCAGCTATTCCAAACTGTACTGAAGAACAGATTTCACACTCTAAAAGACTTAGATCCACCACAAAAAGTCAACATGGACATGTTGTATGACAGAATCATAGATTCCTCATTAACTCTAGTTGGTATCCAGATAAGCACACCTAAAGTTTGGATAAGTGAGGATGTGTTAAACTGTGTGATAGAAAGGGAACAAGTCAAAGCAGACAGACTCCTCAAAAAACACCTCTAGAAGCAGCAGCAAAAAACTGTATAAAACAAAGGGGCATCAGACCTGGCACAGCTAATCCCCAAATCAGCCAGGAGGAGACGCCCTAGCAGTGACAATTTGGTGGAGAATGCAGGCAGGGCAGTCACCTCGATACAGAGGAGTGTGAGAAGCCATAGTAGTGATGTTCAGAAGGAAAGAGAATGCAGATGCTTAATGGAGAAGACCAATATACACTCTCAAGATGGACCTCAAGAGTTTTCACTTGTATTTATGGGAGATATAAAACAATCCATGAGGACCCAGGCACTACTTATGCAGGTCCTGCAGAATCAATAGAGGCAGTGGGAGGAACAATTATATCTGCAAGCATATTTAATGAAGCTGGCTGAACAGCAGCAATATTTGTTTAGGATCCTGTGAGAAGGAGGGAGCAGGGGCTGAAGAAGCTGGGAGCAGAAAAAAATGCTCCAGGGCCACTGGAATGGGTTACCTAGGAAGGTGGTGGAATCTCCTTCCTTAGAGGTTTTTAAGTCTTGCTTTGAGCAGGGGATTGGACTAGATGACCTCCTGAGGTCCCTCCCAACCCTGATATTCTATGATTTTATGAATGTTACGCCTGTGGGCAGAGGGGACATTTGAAAAGGGACTGCCCCTATGTACATCAGGACAAGAAAGCTTACTCTGAAGCAAAAAATCTAGGAAAGCCCAAACAAGTCCCACCTGCTGAAAAAAAAGTACTTGTTTTTTTCCTGTAGGAGATGGGGACTTGTGAAGGCGCACTGCCCTCACAAGACAAGGGAAACTAGCCATGAAAAAGGCAACAGGTAAAGAAAGAAATGGAAGGAAGAGCCAGAGGCCCATAGTGTGGGCACATAGGTTGTAGAGAAGGCCAAGAGTGCTGTGAAGATAGAGGATGAGGAGAAATTGGAGGGAACAAAGAGTCATCCAAAGATAAACTTAAAGGATTCGGGGACAAATACAGAGGGTAATCAGAATACAGTGGGAACTCAGACCCTGGGAGAGTCTGTGGAGCAAAGGCAAAAGCTACAAGGGAGGTTGGTGGCTGCTGAGCAAGCCTTGCAAATGGCTTCCCAAGAGTCAGAATTCCAGGAGGAAAGTTTAGAGACACCATGGAGGAGAAGGGTAGACTCCTTCTCATGGTGGGGGACCTGGAGCTGGAAAGGATTTCCTGTGGGCCCAGTTCCGATAACTCTCAGGGAAAAGGCATCATACCCCTCAGGGTTACAGGGTTGAGGGGGAGGATGTGTAATGGAGTCCTACCTCACACCCGGCCTGAGTAGAGAGAAAGGGCCAATGACTCCTATGATAGGCTGCACTTGGAGAACAGTCAGGGCTGATAAGCTTTTAATTTATGATGAAGCCCAGCTAGGCAAGGGCAGACTAAGCTGCTATAAAAACAGGAAGTAGAGAGCAAGAAGGGGGCTTCAGTGAGAAAGACTGCAGTCACTCTCTGTGCTTTAGAGAGGGAAAGGAGGAAACCCAGTTGGATAGTTGAAAACCTAGGGATGCAGGCCTTGAAGGAAGGGTTTTCCCAGAAAGTGGTGGAATAGGAAAAGGCTCAGGGAAATGGCAGCAAGATGGAATGTTGCAGACCCTGGCTGCTGATTAGAGGGTCCCTGAGTTGGAATCTGGAATAGTGGGTGGGCCCAAGTTCCCCTACCAGCCACTGGGGAAGTGGCACAGAGTGGGCAGTGGACCAGAAAACAGCCTGAGACAGTCATTGAATGGGAGTTGGACCCTTGGAATGGGGAAAACACATAGTTATCTAGCTGGAGGGCCAAGCCACGAAGAGGTAGCAACTGAGTCACAAAAAGAGACAGCACCCTGAGCTGCAGAGAGAGAGAGAGAGTGAGTGAGAGAGGCAGGCTGCAGCACAAACGAGAGACAGGAAAAGGATATCAGACTAGGCGGAGGTAATCCCAGAGCAGCCAGAAGGCAGCACCCTCATGGTGAGTGTACCCCAGGACACAAGATCAGACCTTAACAACAGGAAAAGAACAAAGAGTGATGAGCAGAGCACTTAAGAGGTGCTAAACAGATCAATACCACAAGAAACTTGACTTTTACAAAGACATTAAACACCCATAGCAGCACATTGTAACATTTCAAATGACAAAAAAATGAAATCCTGGGAAAGCTGAATATGAACTGCAAGTCCCCAGGAAAATGCTGGAAGCTGGTGATGATGAGACCATCACCACTGATAAAATCACTGAATTTTTTAATAAAGTATGGAACCAGGAAAACCCTCCAGAACAATGGTTGGTATAACTGCGTTGCTCCGGGGTGTGGGTTTTTCACACCTCTGAGTGATGCAGTTACACTGATCTAAGCTGATAGTATAGACCTGACCTAAGAGAAGAGCAGGCTGGATTTCAACTTGGAAGTTGATGAGTGAATAGACTTTCAGCCTAAGAGTAATCAGAATAGAGTAATGAATGGCAAAAACTATTCATCATAAACCGAATTGATTTTAAGAAAGCATTTGACAGCTTTCATTGCAATTCAATCTGCAACAACTTGAAGTATTATGGTATGCCAGAAAAAATAATTAACATAATCACAAGCCTTTATATCAAAGTACAGCTTGCACAATTAATGTAAATGCAGACTTGAGCAAATAGTTTAACCTAAATACTGGTTTCAAACAAGGATGTAGCTTCTCGCCTCTCATTTGCCAATGACTTCATTATGAGGAAAAGCATAAATAGATACATACAGGCAAAGCTCAAGCAAGCAAAGACTGAAAGATTGAAAGACCGCATCAAAAGCAAATTTTTGCAGAAGTATAGTAACACGAATGTGCCGTCTCCCTTGCTTTTAGTTCTTCCTTCCTCTCCCCCTCTCCTTTTCTGTGTATCACAGGCAGGGCTGACTGCACTGTCTATTATTAAGAATGCCTGACACTTCCCATCATAAAGACCCTGTTTTCAGTTGCTTACAACTTTCCTAAACTTCAACCATTTGGGATGTAATTTTCCATACTGGATGTCTACCTCAGGCTGAATGTTTTGGGAAAATTTCAGCCAAAACAGTTTTGCTGCTTCCAAGAAGGTATCTAGGGAAAAATATCTTTTGCCCATATTAAAAAATGTTGATGTCCTTTTCTTTGAGAAGATCCTTTGCTTTGGAGCAGGAATGTGAAATTTAGCAGGGGATTGCTTTTGTTCACAGATGTTCCTTTGCTGACCCTATGAAAATCTGCCCAAATTTGGCCAACTAAGAAGCCTTTGAAAATATCCAGTTTTCACATGCCCATTAGTGAATAGCTAGGGGGTTGCAGCTAAATTCCTCAGATTCCATCCACAGTGAACCTGAGCAGGGCAATAACAACCTGGGCTGCTATGGGTTAGGGCCAAGCACTGGAACTGAGAGCAGGAAGCAACCCCCTTGTGTGTATATTTAGCCCCCTTGTGTGTATATGATACAGTAATTACGTAATCACATACTATTTTTTCCCCACAGGATCCCGGCCTCAATCAGTGCACAGGATGGCCCTGCTATGAAAATAAGGCCTGGTCTACACTAGAAGGTTAAGTCAGCTTAACTATGTTGGTCAGGGATGGAAATATCCACACCCCTGAGTGGTGTTATTAAGTCGACCTATTCCCTCAGTGTAGACAGTGCTATGTCAACGGAAGAATTCTTTCATTGATCTAGGTACTGCCTCTCAGGGAGGCAGATTACATATGCCAGTGGGAGAACCCCTCTTGTCAGCACAGGCAATGTCTACACTGAAGTTCTGCAGTGCCACTGTAGCATTTTAAGTGTAGACATGCCCTCAATCAGGTATGTGTAATGAAAGACACTGTGGTGTGTAGAACCCCTGCCTCCTTTGTTGTAGATGGAAGGTGTGTGGTGAATGAAAAAGGGAATTGAAAGAAGAGAAAGGATGGTCACAGTCTCATGGCTGAGATAACTGAATGCTGCCCAGGGGAACGCAATTCTATTTCTACCTGTGCAACCAAGTTCCTATGTAATGCTAGTTAAGTCACTTAAGCCAAACTTTTCACAGAGGGTCACTAATTCTGTGTTCCTGACTTGAGACCCTAGGGTCTGATTTGCGCAAGAGTTAAGCACTCACAGCTGCAACTTCAGGCAATGGACACCGTGCTTTGAACATAAAAAGTGCTATGAAATGCTAAGTACTCTGAAAAATCCAGTCTCAGACATTTCAAATTGGGCACCCAGAATTAGTGCAAACTTCTGACCTTAATTTCTCAGTGCCTGGGATCCCCTTCTGTAAAATGGAGATAATACCACCCAGCCCACCCCCACCACACTGGGTGTTGTGAAAGTAAAATCATTAATGTTTGTGAAGCACTTGGATACTATAGTGATGAGTACCACAAAAAAGCACACGAGGAAATTAATAATTTTATCTTCAGAGTAGGTTGTAAACTGTGTTCAGTAAATAAAGCATGGAACCACACACCAAATAATGAGAAAACAAAATATTTAGTAGCCACTCATTAAGGGAGCACCGTTCATTCTGCATACTGAATGAAGCAGGGGTCCCATGGAAAAATAGTGTGTGGTCGTGTAATTAAACTGTATCAGAATGGACAAAGGGGCCGTACTGAGGTTCCACAGGCAACCTTAATTCTGGCCTTTCCTAGCTTTTGTGTATTTGATTTATCAACCTTAATAATGTTCCTTTAAAGTATTTTGTGTGTATGTAATATACATATATTTTCTTCTGTGTCCTATCCCAGAGCATCCTCTTCTCATCTTTCCTGTATCTCTGAGTTACTGATTTTTTATGATTCTGGTTTTATCTTCATTGCATTTCTCCCTTGCACATTTTGCAAAGGGCCTATGAGACTACACAATTATCTGACTCCTACTTATCTGCAGTAATACTACCTTTGCTGTATGTACACATAGAAGAGCATCCCTGTACCAGCGCTTGCAGCAGGATCTAGGTCACTCTCTGTGCAGTCTAAAGGAAAAAATGGCTTCCACAGGTCAACTAACCTTTTCCTTTACTGAATCAGGCTCCAATTCTGCAAACACTTATCCATGTAACTTTATGCATGCAAATAGTCCCATGGAAACTATTCCCTTGCATATGTGTTTTCAAGACTGGGGCATTAGACTCCATCTGTCCATCACTCAGCTGAATTCTAAAACCTTCCCTGAAATTATAGCACTCCTCCCGAAAAAAGTACAAATCAGTTCTCATAGGTGATCAAAAGAAGTTGAAATCAGAATCCAAAGTAGAGAATAATTATAAGGGAATCTTTTAAGATCCATCCTTTACTTATTAATATGCAGCTTTCAAATGCTAGCCATTTTGAACCATATTCTTTTTCTTCTGTTTAGCTCCTAAACAGCTAGTTTTACATGCTTAAAGGTTTTTTCTCTTCCCCTTTAAATCAAAATTCAACAATGAAAACAATTATGTTAATACTGCTAGGAAATTTGTTTGCTTTGTTAAATTGAGCTTCAAAAGCATTTCAATTGAACATACATTTGTGATTGCAAGTAATGCCTATTCTTATATCCATTTAAAATGTTTACTTTATTACAGCTTATTATAAATGTGCTGTCTAAAATGCTGCAGCATGACTGTTCAATTTCCAGACCATAATTTTATGATAATCATATGTAACATATTCATGTGTCAACCCTGCTGCCTAACAAAGCCCCAGACTGGTTTGTTAGCAGCTCTGCTTTCCACATGGCTCAAATTTCCCTGTCTCAGAACATTATTAAATAAAATTAAGAAAGATTTGATCATTTTAAGTTTATTTTATCTAATACACTGTGCTAGACTAGAAAGCAAAATATAATGTCAGAAGCTGAATTATGATATATTTACATTATTTGGTGTTGGCACCTAAGAAATATGTAAACTATTAAATAACATGTCATGCAAGTGCTATTAGGAAAGTGGAGGAAGGGAGAGAGATTTGTAAATGGCATTACGTTTTTTTAAATAGTATTGCTTGCATGCATCAGGGCTTTGGCACGCTCTCTCTTCTCTCTCATCCAAGACCAAAATTATATTTTTATGAGGTAAATTATCTTTTAATCTCATATATTTTAAAGTGTTTTGCCATTTTTGCCAATGGATACTTACAAAATGCCATTTTGTTTTTTCCTAAACATTTCAGAACTAGCTCTCACTTGCTGATGTGCTTGGTACAAAATATGAAAAGGTTTTTAAAAAAAGACACTTCTTTCACAGCAAAATTAAGATTTCATAATCTTATAAAAACAATTTTTCCTTAAATACGCCATGCCCATTCACTAGAAGGAATAGCATCAATGAAGGTTCCCAGGAACCTCAGATTTTAACCAGAGAGGGTTAACTCAGCGTTGTTAATTCTGGATTATATTTAGAGTCTTGCAATATTAGGTATTTGTCCTAAAGTTCCAGTTCTTGGAATTTTAGGATTACACTGGAACCTCAATTTTCATTAAAAAAAAAAAGTTTTTAGCCCTTGTGATTGTGGGTGACAGTTTGAAAATGTGAACCCTAAAGGCTCAATCAGAAGACAAATAAAAAGAAACCAGTCTTCGTTTATTTGATTTTTTCAGACCTAATCCTTGATTTTTAAGCACTTGGCCCTGGTTATGCTGCCAACTGAACCCTCCATTCTTTTAATTAAAGTAAATAATCTGAGTTTCAGGTTGCTGCTGGGACCACTTATGTGAGGGAGTTTGTAAATGCCATATTGAAACACAGAGCTAGGATTGCCAATTTTGGTTGGATGTATTCCTGGAGATTTCATCACATGACATAATCTTTAATGAAAGATTAATCTTTAATTCCTGGATACTCCAGGCCAAACCTGGCAGATTGGCAACCCTACAAAGAGCAAAACCTAAAAAACAAACAAAAGTGCTCCCTGTGGCCATCATATTAGAACAAAATGTGGATGTGAAAAAAATCTCTGGATGGCATATTAGGGTCACTCTGCAATTTTTATTGCATTTGTCAACATTCTGGAAATTCTGAGTGCTTGTCTACACATTAACTGCTGTAGCTGTGCCTCTGTAACGCTTCAGTGAAGACCCTACCTACACTAACAGGAGGGGTTCTCCTGTCAGTGGAGGTACTCCACCTCCCCGAGAAGGGGTAGCTAGGTTGACCGGAGAATTCTCCAACTGACCTAGCACTGTCTACATCGGGAGTTAGGTCAGTTAACTGTGTTTCCCCTACAGAGATGCTTCCCAGTTGTTGCCGGGTGGGGTGGGGGAATAAAATGGCTAAGTAATCCTTGTGCCATCATATTCTGGGTTTCTTTAGGTTCCGAAGAGAACCTTGGTGTAACTTAGCCTTAGGGGGAATGCCTAAGTTACAGCCATCTGTCCCTGGATGACTACAGGCAGCGGTGCTGCTAAGAATCTCCGCAGTGCTATGTGCTACTGCAGCCTCGCTTCTGAAACACCCTCCTGCCCCAACCCCACCCATTTTCTACACAGCAATGTAAGCCAGGTCTTGAGCCTGGGTTCAAGCCTAATTCACCTTGCATCCACACACCAATTGTGCTAACCTAGGGCCCAGGACCCTGCAGGACTGGAGGGTCCAAATTCGTGTTAAGCAGAGACGTAGGGTCCAACCCTATTGCTTTTTTGTGTGCACATGGCCCCAGCTTAACTCGGATCCCAGAAGTCCTCCGGATGTATGCCAGAGTTCCCTGGGCAACTTCCTTAGTCCTCCCTATGCCAACAATCTGTGGTGAAGTCTATTACACTCTATTGCAAACAGAAGCCACACTTCTCTTTTCAAATGCCAGCAGCTCAGGTCAGTGTTTACCCATTGTCTGCTGACCACTGGTCTGCAAGCACACTCAGAGAGCATGCAGGATTTTCAAAGGAGACTGATCAGAAGAAGCTTTCTGCAAAGAGAGCTGCTTTTTGGTCAGAAGAGTAAGCCAGATTTTGGTGAATCTGTGGTGTGAGACCAATAAAACTTTGGACTTCAGCAAAAGCACAAGGAATGATCATGCGTACCAGCAGATAGCTAAAAAGCTGGCAGCTCTGCTCAGCATGGCAGGAGGAAGACTAACCCCCAACATCTTGGCCGCTCCCCCTCCCTGCAGAGCAGACACTTGGTCTCTGCTCTCTGGCCCCTCTCCCCACCCTCCCAGGGGCTGCATGTGCAGAGGCGCCAGGGTTGCATGCAGTGTGAAGGTGGTGAGTGGAAGCCAGGCCCAAAACTTCCCTGTCTGTCGGGAGTGGCAGGGGCAGGGATAAAGCCCTGGGGATGCACTTCCCTGTTCCGCAGCTGCTAGCAGCCAGGCTGGGGTGTGTGTTTGTTTTTCGTCTAAAACCTACATTTTATGGCAAACTTCAAAACAGACAAAAATAAATTAAACAAACAAACAAAAACACCCCATTTTAAAAATTAAGGATGGCAAAGTTTCATTTTAATAGTTTGACAGCCCTGGAGACTGATGTCCTAATTATCCTCAGAACAGGTGCACATGGGCATTTTCCTGCCAGCGTGACAGCCTAGAAGTGGAGAGCCCAATTCTCAGATTAGATGGTAGTTCTCTAACTGCAGTCATTCTACTGAGACAGCCACCAAAGGAGCTACTTATGCGGTTTATGTATCATGTGCTCCTTATGGGCACCTGAGTCCCACAAACAGCACCATCACAGTTAGGAAACGGGGAGAGTGGGGAAAGGCAGTAGAGTTTTCCCATAGTGCAACACATTCATAGGACTAGAGTGTTGACACTGAGGAGAAGGGCCAGGGGGAAGAGCTAGGCACTCTGAGATACAGTTACTTTGACTTGTGTCTGTGCACTGCAGTGTGGACGTTAGAGTTGTAGGTTTGAGCACAGATCAGAAAATCCTTAACCTAGGGTTAAACTGCAGTGTAGATACTCAAGTCCAGGGTTCACTGACACAGGTCACCTGACTCGAGTCCCACTAACCTTAGGCTTACAATGCGGTGAAGACATACCCTTAGAGTCCTTTCAAATCAGTCTGGCCTTTTCTTTGGCAATAAAAGGTATGAAAAGCAGTGGTCAGAATCTTACCCAATGCTCTAAGTATCCGACATGCCACCCTATGAGTCTATTAATTGAAAATCCCTTCGTCTACTTTTAATTTCAGTTAGTAAAGCTAAAAACCTAATCAAGAGGAAAGAACACCTCTCTCCAAAGATATGGGATATTATTACAGTATTTTGACTGTGAAGTCAATGATTGAAAACATTTATATCTCAGCTCAACAGCAATTCAGTGAATTTAGTAACACAAAAGAGACGTCTCAGCAGATAGTCTATATCTGCAGTTTCTTCTCAGTAAATGTGAAAGTGTCTATAGTTCTTGGTGGTAAGGAGTGGGATGCCTAAACAAAGCTTTTAATGATACTGCTGCATTTTCTGATCTTTCCTTTTCAAATATTTTTACACTATTTTATCCAAAGATGTAACATGCTATTTGCTATACAATACATCTTTTCTTTTCAGAGAGAAGCTGAAGCGGCATTTTGCAAACTTCAATTTGTTGAAATGTAATAATACCACTGAGCTCTTCACTCTCACTTTTATTTAGTACCAGAAAGATGAAACTGTAGTAGTTTTGCTGTTGTCAAACAAAAACTAAATAAATAACCTCACTGTCAGCTATTAAAAACCAAGACATCTAAGGTGTATAATTTTCTCTCCATATCATTAGCATGTGGTTCTGGAAATAATATGAGTAAATGCATGGTTTAATATTAAAGTCAGAAACAACTTGAAGAATGAAACTAGGGTGAGGCCTAAGAGACCTTATCTCTATGAAAAATGGTGTATGGTGGGTCTGCCATTGGGCTTGATTTTCTCCCACTTTATATGCTAATGTGATGGCACATAAAAATGATGATTTCACAGAAAGATGTTGAAAAGAATAAGTGGCTGATGGTTTCAATGGGGGACTCATCAGATCTGTTAATAACATTCAGATTCCACAATGGAGAGGGTTCTCTAATTGGAGGAAATACCTGCACTAACCCCTTTCCAAATCTAGACATTGTGGAATATGAAAATACATTGTGGTTTTGAACTTTTGTTGAACTAATAAAGAATCCAGACAATTTTAATGGAAGCTGGTAGTCCAACATGAAGGGGATGTCTGTTAGAAAGGGGAAAACATTATGCTGTTTTGTCCAAATGGTGAACCTTTTCCATTTGGCAAAAGTACATCTTAGAGTTTTTTCTACTATTAAATACAGTATTTTGGACATCCCTGGAGCAAGGCTGCTCTGTCATTTTAGTAACAAGCATCCGAGCTGTAAGGTGCAGAGATGGTCAGTGTGAGTAAAGAGTCTTCTCTTTGTACTGGGAAATCAAATCAGGGAGTAGAGGCAATGACATTGGAGTCTGAACCCAAATCTTACCAGATGTGGGAACTGAAATTGCCTGGACCAACCTGATGAAATTAGAATAAAAGCTGCAGCATTATGCTTGAGTTTTCTTAGTGTTTGCAGTATTAAAGGAATGGGTGGATGTTGCATATTTTGTTCCTCTCCATGGCAAACAGTTCTGTAATCTTGTAACTAAATTTTTGGAAAATCTGCTGAATAACTAACTGATCTCAAGAAGTATCAGAGGAGTAGCCGTGTTAGTCTGGATCTGTAAAAAGCGACGAAGAGTCCTGTGGCACCTTATAGACTAACAGAAGTATTGGAGCATAAGCTTTCATGGGTGAATACCCACTTTGTCAGATGCGTTTGACGAAGTGGGTATTCACCCACAAAAGCTTATGCTCCAATACTTCTGTTAGTCTATAAGGTGCCACTTGATCTCTATGAAACATTTGTGGTCAGAGGAAAAATGTCTGCTTAGTTGATCTGCAAGAATGTTCATCAGTCCTGATAGATGAATTGCACAGCTAGATAATTGATGGTCAATGCATCACTCCCAAAGCTGGATCACTTCCTGATAAAGGGGAGATGATCTGGCTCCTCCCTATTTCCTTAATATAAAATATAGTACCAGTGTTTTCTGTAATCACCTGCAGGGAGGGGATACTAGGATGAGTGTGTCCCTCTGTGATCCCTTTGCCTTGCATAATGAGCCTGAGCTCCAGTATGTTTAGCGGGTGAGAAACAGATTACAGAGAGGGATGGAACCCTATGCTCTGGGTGTCCCTAAACTTCTGACTGCCAGAAGCTGGGACTGGATATCAGGGGATGGATTACTCAATAACTACTTGTTCTGTTCATTTTCTCAGAAACATCTGGCACTGGTCACTTTTGGAAGATAGGATACTGGGTTAGATGGCCCATTGGTCTGACCCAGTATGGCCATTCTTATGAGTACTGAACTGAGGAAAATGAATAGCCCTCTTGCATTGGAGGAGTCAATTTAACAGAAGTCCCCAGTGTATCTGTACCTGAATCCCTCAGAAATAATAATGACCCGTTAGTGGATCCCAGTACTGATGCAGGAATTCTAATCCAGTTGAGAGAGTAATGGAGACTCGGAGAAATCTGAGATTGTAAAATCCCCTGGAGCCGTAAATGTCGGTGCTGATGTATCAGTACCAAAGGACTACCAGTACTGAAGGAAACAACTCACAAGGCTTCAGTGCAGACTGATTCTGTGCCAAGACCCTTAGAGGCAATACCTAGCCTTGGTATAGTCAATAGCAGGGAGCTGCTCTTTCTTTGGTACCGACTCGTGTGTACTGGCCTGCTTCAGGATGCCAGTGGGATCATGTTTATACCTTGAACTATACTTAAAAGCAACTTTTTAAGGAGATTTGAATGTCTTCTTCTTAGAGGGTCACTGAGAATATGATATCTCCTGATGTTTCCCTGAGGAACGATGAGGAGTCCTACCTCTGTTCAATGTTTTCGGAGCCGGAATGTCTACCGAAGGAGTTGAAGAGGCAGATAGACAAGGCACAGAAGTTGCCAGTGCACTTTTAGAGGAGGAAGACTGTTCCAAAGCAGACAGATCTGGAGCAGATAGATCCAAGGTGAGTCTCACAGATTTGCCTAACAGGAACAGCATCAAGTGTCTCACACTTTTTGAGTTTGTTCTGAAAATGACAAGAAAATTCAGCATTTGCTCAAAATATGCCCCTTAACTAAACAAAAACATTACTTTAGCATGGCACTGATTTAAAAAAAATGGCTGTGTTGCATGAGGGACAGTATTTGAAACCAGGAATTTTCTGTTCAACTATAAATATTGAAGACCCAGTACTGACAAAGCAGAAATGTATACACAAAAAATGAAATGTATACCCAAATGAGACCTATCCCTAAAAAATAATCCTAACTATTCACAAGATTTGTAACAGAGAATAGTAGGGAAAAACTAGACAGAGTAAGGACGCTGCTAATTATTCCATCTCTCAGCCAAGTCTCTGGTTAGAAGGAACTGTGAATCAATTGGTCCTGCTACAACCTTTTATGCCCTTGGAGGTGAGGGCCGTGAGGGCAGCTAGGCCACAGGTATGGGCCAACAAGCACATCAATAGTGGAATACATACATACAATCCTTCAAGGAGGAACTTTAATTTAAGCTTTTGCTAACTTAAGTACTTAACTTTGAAACCATAACATTCTTTTAACAGTTTTTTTAAATCGAATTCCTAATTAAAAAAACCCAACTGAACAATAAGAAACTCCATCATGGGGAGACACACTGATGCCCAGTTTGGGTCATCAGCATGTTTCCAACTATTGGATCCACAGCACAGACCTATACCAGTTGAACAAACAAAGTAAATGGTAGCAGTAGTAGGCTGTTATCCTCTATGTGGTCCAGTTACTAGATAGTGATGAGATACACTTTTTACCAGTGGTTTTCACACCTATTTGTTGACAGCAGAGAAATGCAGAGTCTAAGGAATCCTGGGTTCAATCCCAGGTACTGAAGGGGAGTGTACTCTACTGCTTATATACCTGCTGCTCCTGTATCTCAAACTTGTCTATACTTCTCTGCTCCTATCACCACCGCATACCTGGTTTCTGTCCCCCCAATTCCTGCCTACCCTTCCCCTCTGCTCCTCTCTGTGCTCTGGCTCTTGAACACCTCTTCTCACCCCTCTCTCTCACCCCTCTGCATTCCTGTGTTGCTGCTGCTCTTCCTCTTTTCTTCCTGGGCATCAGCTTTGAGAAAACAAGAGAAAGTCCCCCTACACTCACTTCTGTACTCTGCACTATAGCGACTCCCAACTGCTGGGAGGAGCAAGAGCAGGGAAAGTCCTGCTCAGCACTGATTTGCTTCCTCCATGAGAGCTGCAAATTCTCATCTGGATTCCTGGAGTTACAACTCCTTACATTTCGACATGGAGTCTCAGGTACCTGCTCAGGAGTATCTGGCTTGCCATCCTGAGCTGGAGGCCATCTGCTGAATAGACCTTTCTATTCAAAAGGTCTACTTTTTTGGTGGCCTGGGCCTTGGGGTTGACACTTGTAGTCCTCATCATTCCCACTCATTTGCTGCTAATACAACCAAAGAGTCTGGTGGTGGATGCATGTATAGGAATTCATAGCCCTTAGCCAGGAAAAAGTATTTCCTTTCAGTTTTCTTTGCCGTTGGCTGAAGGGATGCTGGGGTCTGCCACAACACCTTGATGGGGTCCATAATGGCCTCATTCAGGGGCAATGCCACTCTTGAAGGGCCCATTGCCATTAGAATGTTCACCAAGGCATGGGAGGACTCCCTGATCTCCTCTACCTGGATCCCTAGGTTTTAAGCCACTCTTTTGAGGAGCCCCTGATGTACTTTATAATCATCCTGAGAGGGCGCTATATCTGTTCCCGTGACAGCCTCATCAAGAGAAGATGAGAAGGAAGCACTATTCTTCATCCTCGGCACCGGATGGTGCAGGCTTTTGGTATTCAGCAGTAGTGGAGCCTGGGTCCTGCTCTGAGTAGAGCAATGGAAATGCTCTGGACTCAGAAGCCTTGGAGTATGACCTTCTGGGTTTCAGACCTTGCATCAGTGGAAAAGCACAGGGGTTCCAGAATGGCCTTTGTACTGGCATCTGCCACTGTCCAAGGACCACGCCGTGGGTGGGATGCCTTGGCTTGGATCCATAGCAATAAAGTGCCAACTGCAGTGACGGTGCTGGCTTTTGTGGGGGACATATGACTCTGCCTCTGAGTACGTCTCTGAAAACTCGCTTTCTGGAGATCAAGGAGGAGCGGTGCTGAGAGGGTGAAGACTAGGGATGGGCCATCATGGCCAATTTCCTCTTTGAAGACACCTGGGATCTCAGTGCCACGGAACTCCTTCCTGCCGGTGTCACAGCTGTCAGCTCCCAAGTATGTTTCTCACCGTGGCAAATGCCTTTTGCATTGACGGTACTGCCAGGGCAGTGGAACTCTGGTGGCTCTCCTGTAGTGGTGAGTCCACTGGTGCTGGACTCAATAGTACCTGCTCCGGGGCCCGAGTCATTGGTGCTGCACAGGGAGATGGAGTTACGGAGTGGTCCAATGCGAGTTGCACTCTACTAGTGTCTCCCTGACCTCAGGGTTGGGGACTGACCCTCGCCAGTTTTTTTGTGTTTATCTTGGCACCAGTGATGGCGAGTGGTGCCGAGGTTGTCTCACAGAAGTGCTTTTCTTCAGCACCAAGGATGGTGGATATGCCGAGGCTCTCGAGAAGTGGAAGAAGAGTCTTTTCTTGGTGTTGGTGATGCAGAATGGTGCTGAGCATCACAAAGAGAAGCTGGGGCACTCCTTACTGAGGCTGAAGTGCTCGGTGCCAAGCCCAAGTGACCTGGCTCCGAGGGAGGTCTTCGGCGTTGTCTCCACGAAGATAAATTTTCCTAGAGACCTATTGTCTCTATCCTTTTTGGTGCAGGGCCTGAAGTCTTTCCAGATCTTACAATGCTCCTCCACATGAGCTTCCCACAGGCGCTTAAGGCAGGTGGAATGGGGGTCAGTCACAGGAACAGGTTTGTGGCATGAGGCACAAGGCTTAAAACCTGGAGATGGAGGCATGCCCCAGTACCGGGCAGAGACTAACCCTGCTGAGTGGGGTTCCACTAACCTATCTATCTAATAACAGAACTATTAAGAACAAGAGATAAGTGTATACAATGAATTGAAAAAGTCCACTGAGAGAGTTCTTGCAGAATGCAAGGACGAGGTAGTTCCAGTGACTGTCATGGGTGGTAAGAAGGAACTGAAGGGGTTGCAGATTGGCAAGACCCTTTATACCGGCATTATGAGCGTGCAACTCCAGGGGTCACCAGAGCCAACCTGACGGATACCACTGAGAGAAAACTTTCTGGCAATGGTGCTTGGGGCAAGCACACACCTATATGGAATGGACATGAGCAAGCACTTGAATAAGAACATAACAGTCCCTCCCAAGCTGACAGTAATGTTGTTAACTGTTTCCTTGCAATTTTGCAACATCTTACATTTAAAATATTTGTAATCACATTGTTTACGTATGTATTAGGAACAAGAAAGGTTTCAAACAAAATTTACTGGACACCACATTTACCAACTTGCTTCCAACCAAAGAATTTACCTGTGGCTCTATCATTTTCTCAGTCAGCTTTCTGAACTTCAACATGTTGATTTACAAGTAATTTATTCTAAAGATATTATGGTCAGTATTTTCCAAATGCTACAAGTTTAAACTCATTTATTTCATTTGTGCAACTTAGTCTCAAAATAGCTTCTGACTCCTTAGACCATTGTTCTCAATCACATGGGTTGCCTGCGGCCCATTCAGCACAAAGCTGTGGCCCGTGTGACATTCTCCGGGCCATACAGGTAGCATGTATATTGTGTAGATATGGCTCACATAACACATAGAGAACTGTATATGCAACCCATAATGGTAAATAAGCTGAGAATCACTGCTGTATACTGTTTAAATTTAGATTTAAATTTATTTTGAATTTAAGCTCTTCAGGGCAGGGACTCTCTCTTATTCTGTTTCTACAACAGGGCCCTGATCTTGATTGGGATGCCTAGGAGCTAGGCCAATACAAAGAATAAACAACAAATGGTAAAAAAACAGTTCTGCAAAACTTCACCCAAGATCCCCTTCATTATTTCAATAGAATGGAATAAGTAACATTCCTTATACTCTATTCTCACTTTTAAAAATGCCTCTTTTCTATTAAATGTTTTTGATCCTTCCTTTCTTCCTTGAGCAGCATTTACTTAACTACCTTTATTGTCCTAACTTCTCTCCAAATTGTCTGCTGTGCCAACTATATGTATGGCCTAATTTAGACCAATTTAGAAAACAAAGAATTGATTTAAGTAAATGAAAAATGAAAAAAAAAGTAAATGAAAAGTGATTACATAAAAATATAAAGCTTTCCTTTGGAAACACCCATGAAAAAAAGTCAAATATAAGAGTTGACTCCACTGTGAAGGCGATATCCATAATTAGTTCCCTACATACCCCATCTTGTGAGAAGTTTGAACATATTTATCATATTGTTTGAATAGCCTATTTTATTTAACATAGAGGAAAGTACAAATAAAATGCAAATGTATTGATGGAAATTAAGCATAATTATTCCTGCACTAATGAGGAAAATACTCCCAGCTCACCTCAGCCATGTATACACTATCACCCCACAAATAATCTTTCGATAGCAGCATCAATTGTCAATTATTTTAGCCACAAAACATCAACCAATTGGAGCACATTATCTATAAACACAGAAAAAGTACATTTCGAAATAAGATCCAGAATGCAAACAGAACAACACGACATAAGCTATAGTGTGGGGACTAGAACCCAGGTCTGTGGGGTGGCTGACACTTCCGTGCCACTACCCGGAAGCTGTGATAGGGACATGTTTATTGTCATATAAACCCTGTAGAGATAAGCATCAAAGGAAGTACCACCTCGGAAGGCCAGACTGACAGCTTCCTTCATGGTCCCTAATTTGTTTAGATACCCTATTGGAGCCCAAGAGGAGTTCCAGGAAGTGTCCATGCAACAAAGTGGACTCCCTTGCCAGTCATAGTGACAGACCCGTCTCTCTGTGTGCTGTTGTACTTCTGAACTGGCTCTGACTCCTGATTCATGACCCCAGCTCTGAACTTTGAAGCTGTTCCTGGCCTCTGACCGCTACTGCTCCAACCATTAGGCCTGACCACCCAAGCCCCAGTCATGACATACAGAAACAACTGATTAAGCCAAAGGAGTATGAAGAGCCTCACCAATGGGGCAAATCATTCTCCATTCATGAGATATTTTATAAAATAGAAAGCAAGAAGTTTCTTGTGCCACCCAAATTCAGATCAGATACACAAGGAAGCCACTTCAAAACAAGTGAAGAGCCTGGAGAAGAAGAATGTGACGTAGATGAGCAGAACAATAAAGGATTAGTCTTGCACAAAAACAAAACATGCTTGAAAGTAGTAAAACAAGATGAACTGATTGTTCAGTCAAGGCAAGCATGAAAGGTCAATGTAATGGTGATGATATGAACACCTGGTATATCTCTGTTTGTTTATAGAGAAAGGAATGGGGATTTCCTCTTATTACCAGTACGTCTCTCAGCAACTCTTACTATGTGATAAGCAACAATTCTGTGATCATTCATGACATAAGTTTTATCCTTCAATTTTGCCTTCTTTATTGAATGCTTTTCCTACACGATGTATTACTCCTGGGGGAATTCTGCGCTACCGTGTGCACATATAATTAATGAGCTGCGAATATTTTTAATTTTTTGTGCAGAAAAAAACTTCTGCTGAAACGTTGCTGCAGTTCCACCATTTTTGCCCATCAGAGGGTGCTGTGGCACAAGAACAGCAGCAGCTCCCAGCAGAAAATAACTTCTGCGGTTCCGCCTTTGCCCACCAGAGGACACTGTGGTCAGGCCAGGCCAGGCCAGGCGACAGGCTATGGGGAGACAGACAGCATGGAGTGCTGGGAGTCAGACAGGGGCTCATAAGGGCTAGTCGGGGAGGACAGAGTGGGGCAGGGGCTGAATGGGAGTGGAGGGCCACAGGGGGACCAGGTGGGGGAGGGAGGTGCAGGACCACATGGTGATGGGGGATGGTGTACAGCGCTACATAGGGACAGGGGACTGGCTGTGTGGGGGCACAGAGCCACATGGGGATGGTGAAGGGGATACGGAGCCACATGGGGATGGCAGGAATGGGTGCCTGAGTGGAGGTGGAGGGACACATGTGACAGGGGGTGCAAGGACACATGGGGATGGGGCAGATGTGCCCGACTGAATGAGAGGCTAGGGGTCAGCCAAGGTCTGCATAGGGAAAGCTCCCTAAAAATCCCTCCCACCCCTCAAAAAAACCTGTTCCATACTTTTCCCGCCCATACCCAACAACCCTCCAAGTTCACACCCAGGTTCCTTCCCAGCAATTTACTTCTCTCTCCCTCAGCAACTCTGTTACCCCTGACTCTCCCAAGCTTTTGCACTACTTCTGAGGGGTGTGGGAAAAACAGTTCTGTATTGTAGTTTAAATGAAAAATTACTCAGAGTTTTGTATTAATATGCCTAGGAAAGAATCTATTTGTCAAAAAACATTTCCTGAACCTTTTTTTGTTGTCTGTATTGTTATAGACATATTTGTTGAGAGGTACACCTCTACCCCATTATAATGCCACCCAACATAACATGAATTTGGATATAACGCAGTAAAGCAGCGCTCCGGGCGGGGTGGGAGGCGGGGTGTGCACTCCGGCGGATCAAAGCAAGTTCAATATAACGTGGTAAGATTTTTTGGCTCCCGAGGACGGCGTTATATTGAGGTAGAGGCGTATTTTGAAATAAATGACCAAAAATAATTGAAACTGGCACGATTACATTGTGTTGTTTTCACATATAAAATATGCGGAATTTTGCAGAATTAAAAAAATATTGTGTGCAGAATTTTAAATTTTTCATGTTAGTTGTTTTGCTCATCTGTTGATACATATTATGAGATTTTTTTTTTCTGCTTCAGTTTTATTATATGGCCAAAGAACTATGTTAGATGAGCCGATTGATCTTTGTTTTGTATTAATACTACGTTATTTCTTACAATCAGAAGCTTATTCATAGATTCTAGGGCTGGAAGGGACCTCGAGAGGTCACTGAGTCCAGTTCCCTGCCTGCATGGCAGGATCAAATACTGTCTAGACCATCCCTGATAGACATTTATCTAACCTACTCTTAAATATTTCCAGAGATGGAGATTCCACAACCTCCCTAGGCAGTTTATTCCAGTGTTTAACCACCATGACAGTTAGGAACTTTTTCCTAATATCCAACCTAAACCTCCCTTGCTGCAGTTTAAGCCCATTGCTTCTTGTTCTATCCTTAGAGGCTAAGACGAACAAGTTTTCTCCCTTCTCCTTATGACACTCTTTTAGATACCCAAAAACTGCTATCATGTCCCCTCTCAGTCTTCTCTTTTCCAAACTAAACAAACCCAATTCTTTCAGCCTTCCTTCACAGGTCATGTTCTCAAGACCTTTAATCATTCTTGTTGCTCTTCTCTGGACCCTCTCCAATTTCTCCACATCTTTCTTGAAATGCGGTGCCCAGATCTGGACATAATACTCCAGTTGAGGCCTAACCAGTGCAGAGTAGAGAGGAAGAATGACTTCTCATGTCTTGCTCACAACACACCTGTTAAAGCATTCCAGAATCGTGTTTGCTTTTTTTGCGACAGCATCACACTATTGACTCATATTTAGCTTGTGGTCCACTATAACCCCTAGATCCCTTTCTGCCATACTCCTTCCTAGACAGTCTCTTCCCATTCTGTATGTGTGAAACTGATTGTTCCTTCCTAAGTGGAGCATTTGCATTTGTCTTTATTAAACTTCATCCAGTTTACTTCAGACCATTTCTCCAATTTGTCCAGATCATTTTGAATTATGACCCTATCCTCCAAAGCAGTTGCAATCCCTCCCAGTTTGGTATCATCTGCAAACTTAATAAGCATACTTTCTATGCCAATATCTAAGTAATTGATGAAGATATTGAACAGAACCGGTCCCAAAACAGACCCCTGCGGAACCCAATTTGTTATACCTTTCCAGCAGGATTGGGAACCATTAATAACTACTCTCTGAATACAGTCATCCAGCCAGTTATGCATCCACCTTATAGTAGCCCCATCTAAGTTGTATTTGCCTAGTTTATTGATAAGAATATAATGCAAGACCATATCAAATGCCTTACTAAAGTCTAGGCATACCACATCCACAGCATCTCCCTTATCCACAAGACTCATTATCCTATCAAAGAAAGCTATCGGATTGGTTTGACATGATTTATTCTTTACAAATCCATGCTGGCTATTCCCTATCACCTTACCACCTTATCACCTGTGGCTCCTAGTAGCTGTAGCATGCGCAGCAGCCACACCCCGGGCAACAGCTTCAACAGGCTGGCTAAACCAGGTTGAGGGTAGCCGTCGGGCATAGACCTTCGGTGAGATAGGGCCTTGTCTATCCCGAGCATGTGAAGACAGACTCCGGCGGATTGAGCGGATGAGACCTTTTGGAATAGGACCAATGGTCATGAAGGCGGTTTCTGCAAGAGACGTGGTACGCTAAGAGCACGGCAAGATGCAAAAGATGCCCTGGTCAACCACTGCGCCCAGCCCATCTCCAACCATCTCGACTTTTGTCCTGCCATTGGAGCAAGATGGAATCTGAGAAGAGAGAGTGAGGCTGACTATGCGCACCTCTCCCTCACTTTAATCCAATTCACACGCAAGTCTTGACATCCCTCCAATTCCCGTAAACTTTAAAGTCCTGTGGTGATGGGCGAGCAACAAAGCAGCAGGTGTGGATACACTGGGAGCTGTAGCCGCGGACCTGCACACAGGCGGCTCAGGTCTAATGGTCGTCTTCTTGCTGACCGAAGCAACAGCTGGATTCGGCGTCTACCTGAGTGACTGAGCAGCCCTCTTTAGGACTGCACTGCTCACCTCTGTAATAAGAGGAAGGGGCTAGAAAAGGTACCCTAAACATTGTTTGCTTCATAGACCCCTGGCCAGCTTACCGCGGCTGGAGGGGATCCCATCTTATGCGGTCGAATAACAAAATTTCAAACAACAAAATGCAAGGTGACACCACTCATTATTGGTACATGGAATGTACGCACACTTCAAGACAACCCCTCAGCAGATCGACCAGAAAGAAGAACAGTTCTGGTCGCCAGAGAGCTTGCAAGATTTAACATCGATATTGCGGCCCTGTGTGAAACTCGTCTAGCCAATGAAGGTCAGCTCACAGAAACAGGAGGTGGTTACACATTCTTCTGGTGTGGACGTAGCAGTGACGAACGTCGTGAATCTGGAGTTGGCTTTGCGGTTAAGAATCATCTTGTCCGCAAACTTGCCAGTCTTCCCAAGGGCATGAACGATCGACTCATGACACTGCATCTTCCACTACCGAGAGGAAAGCGAGTTATACTAATCAGCGCTTACGCACCCACAATGACGAATCCGGATGAAGTAAAGGACAAGTTTTATATCAGAGGGGTAGCCGTGTTAGTCTGGTTCTGTAGAAGCAGCAAAGAATCCTGTGGCACCTTATAGACTAACAGACGTTTTGCAGCATGAGCTTTCGTGGGTGAATACCCACTTCGTCGGATGCAAGTACTGGCCACTTTGCTGCTTCGACAAGTTTTATGAAGATCTCGATGCCCTACTTTCATCCGTGAAGCGCACCGACAGGCTGATTCTACTTGGCGATTTTAACGCGAGAGTAGGATCCGATCACTCTGCCTGGGATGGCATCATTGGAAAAAATGGAATCGGCAAATGCAACAGCAATGGCCTACTACTATTGAAGACATGTGCGGCTCATGATCTGATAATCACCAATACCATCTTCCGCCTGCCCACTCGCAAAAAGACGTCCTGGATGCACCCACGTTCCAAGCACTGGCATCTCATTGATTATGTCATCGTGCAGAGGAAAGACAGACAGGATGTAAGGGTGACTAAGGCCATGCCGAGTGCTGACTGTTGGACTGATCATAGACTTATCATCTCTAAATTAAGCCTTCACATCAAGCCAAAGAGACGTCCGCAGGGAAATAAAGCTGTGATGAAAAAGATCAACGTCAGTAAACTGAGGAACCCCAACACAGCAGCTTCACTAGTAGAAGATCTCGACAACCAACTCTCAGAGCTGCAATTAGAGGAAAACGTTGAGAGGAACTGGGAACGCTTCCGAAATATTGTGCACTTTTCTGCACTAAAGGTTCTTGGACCCTCACACAGGAAACAGCAGGACTGGTTTGATGAAAACGACGAAGAGATCAAGGCTTTACTTGCTGAAAAGCACTGCCTTCACCGTGCTCATCCCAACGACCCGTCGTCAACAGCTAAGAAAAATGCCTTCAACAACATTCGCAGGACCGTACAGAGCAAGCTTCGTAAGATGCAGGACTCCTGGTTGAGTGCCAAAGCAGATGAAATCCAGAAGTTTGCTGATAGAAACGATGCCAAACGGTTCTACGAAGCCCTTAGATCCTTGTATGGACCTCGGCCTTCAGGGAGTTCCCCTCTACTGGACTTAGATGGTGCAACTCTCATTACTGAGAAGACTCTGATTCTACAGCGTTGGGCTGAGCATTTCCAATCCGTACTGAACCGCCCATCTTCCATCAATAATGAGGCGATTGACAGAATGCCCCAGGCGGATATTAATTACAGCCTGGACGTTTCACCATCAGAGACTGAAACCCTACAGGCCATCAGTCAGCTGTCTAGTGGCAAGGCCTCAGGATCTGATGTGATTCCAGCGGAAATCTATAAGGATGGTGGTGCAATGCTTGTTGACAAACTCACTCAGCTGCTCCAGTCCTTCTGGAATCAAGGGTCCATTCCTCAGGAATTGAAAGATGCGTCCATCCTACACGTCTACAAGAGGAAAGGAAATTGAAAAGTCTGTGATAATCATAGAGGAATATCACTGCTTTCTGGCGCAGGTAAGATCCTTGCACGAGTGTTGCTGAATCGCCTGATTGACCACCTGGAACAGGGTTTACTACCCGAGACACAGTGCGGCTTCCGCAAAGAGCGTGGCACTGTGGACATGATCTTCGCAGTACGGCAGCTCCAAGAGAAGTGTCAAGAGCAGAATCGTGAACTGTATACCATCTTCGTGGATCTTACCAAGGCTTTTGACACTGTCAGTCGCGAAGGTCTGTGGCGCATCATGTCGAAGTTTGGGTGCCCTGACAGATTCATCCTGATGGTACGTCAGTTCCACGACGGCATGACGGCTCGTGTTCTGGATGACGGAGAAGCTTCAGAGGCCTTTCCCGTCACAAATGGCGTCAAGCAGGGGTGTGTTTTGGCACCGACCCTGTTCAGCATAATGTTTTCAGCTATGCTGTCAGACCCCTTTCAGAACAGTTCCTTGGGAATCAGCCTGAGATACAAGACTGATGGGAAACTGTTCAACCTGCGAAGACTCCAGGCTGTCACCAAAACAAAGGAGACTGTACTAAGAGACCTTCTTTTTGCTGACGATTGTGCCCTGAATGCTGGATCAGAGCAGGAAATGCAAGCTAGCATGGATAAATTCACAGCAGCATGCGATAACTTCGGCCTCCTCATCAACATAAAGAAAACCGAAGTGATGCACCAGCCAGTTCCGAAAGCCCAACACCAAGAGCCCACCATCATAGTGAAGGGACAAAAGCTGCAAGCAGTGGACCAATTTACATACCTTGGCAGCACCCTTTCTCGTGCAGTGACAATTGACATCGAGGTCAATTGCAGAATCGCTAAGGCAAGTTCTGCATTTGGCAGACTGTTGACCAACATGTGGGACCGCCGTGGAATAAGCCTTGCTACAAAGCTTAAAGTCTACCGAGCAGTAGTGCTAACTACCCTAATGTATGCCAGTGAGACTTGGACTGTATACAGGAGGCACGCTAGGCAACTGAACCACTTCCACATGACTTGCCTCCGCAGACTTCTGAGGATCCGGTGGCAGGATAAGGTCCCAGATACAGAAGTCCTCTCCAGAGCAGGCCTGCCGTCAGTTTACACTCTGCTTATGAAAGCCCAGACACACTGGGCAGGCCATGTTGTAAGGATGCCAGACCACCGCATCCCCAAACAGCTCTTTTATGGTGAGCTGTCTCAAGGAAAGTGATTGCACGGGGGACAAAAGAAGCGATACAAAGACACGCTGAAAGCCTCTCTTAAGTCCCTGGATATTGACATCACCTCCTGGGAAACTCTGGCACAAGACCGATCGACATGGCGTACGCTGATCCACCAAGGCTGCCAGACATCTGAAGCCAGAAGGATAACTATAGCACAAGAGAAGCGAGCACTCCGTAAAGCCAGAGCTGTAAATGTTGTAACAGTGGTGCCCACACATGTCTGCCCGACATGTGGCAGAACATTTCGTGCCCGTATTGGCCTTATCAGCCACCTGCGGATGCACTGTGGACAGCTCACAACCTGCTAGATGTCAAGGTCTTCTTAGAAAACGATGGACGAACATACCATACCACCTTCCAAGTATTTGCAGACGATTTCCTTAATTACTTGCTCCATTATCTTCCCTGGCACAGAAGTTAATATAACTTGTCTGTAGTTTCCTGGGTTGTTTTTATTTCCCTTTTTATAGGTGGGCACTATATTTGCCCTTTTCCAGTCTTCTGGAATCTCTCTTGTCTACCATTATTTTTCAAAGATAATAGCTAGAGGCTCAGATACCTCCTCTATTAGCTCCTTGAGTATTCTAGGATGCATTTCATCAGGCCCTGGTGACTTGCAGGCATCTAACTTTTCTAATTGATTTTTAACTTGTTCTTTTTTTATTTTATCTTCCAAATCTACCCCCTTCCTATTAGCATTCACTGTTAGGCATTCCTTCAGACTTCTTGGTGAAGTCCAAAACAAAGAAATCACTGAGCATCTCTGCCATTTCCAAGTTTCCTGTTACTGTTTCTCCCTCCTCACTGAGCAGTGGGCCAACCCTGTCCTTGGTCTTCCTCTTGCTTCTAATATATTAATAAAAAGTCTCTTGTTTCACTTTATTCCTGTAGCTAGTTTGAGCTCATTTTGTACTTAACTCTTCGCTATTTACGCAAGCTTTGTATATGTGTTTATGTCATCTTAAACCTAATGAATTTTTTAAAAAGCTACAGGGAATACAATTTAGACATCATTGCCTGAGATTCCAGCTTTCTGAAATGGAAGCCGAATCCACAGGTGATCAATATATGTCTGAAATGAGATGTTTGACGGTAATATTTAGTAAGGAGCCAATTCAATAGGGAAAACGAATTAATTTTGGACGAGGGAACACTGGGAAAGATCTGCAGGTAATTATTGCCACAAAAATGTATTATTTGTATGATTATTTGCATTGCAGCAGCGCCCAAAGACTACATTATGTAAAGAGCTACCAGTGTGAAACAAGATGCAATCAGTGTGACAAACAGGAGAAAAGGGACAAAGGAGAACAACATGGTAACAAAAATAAGCTCATGCTGTAACATAAATTGGCTATGGCACAATTTGTAGGCTTGAAATATCTTAATTTTAAAAAATTACGTACACATATCAGCTATCCCCAACTGCTGAATTGTAGGTTGATTCATTTCTCACAGGTACTACAGCAGAAGTAGGTCAACAAAGTGGGATTGAAAGAGGAGAGGAAAATGGCTTCATGGATTAATCCAGGGAGCTTCCAAATAAGGGCCCTGGGTCAGCATCACTTCTAAAAACGGGACAAAAAGTCTCCTAATATCTATTGTATACGCTAACTGATTTTGTTCCTATAATTTTCTCCCATTTCCCTATGTTGTACAATTCTATCTTCTGATATTCCCTTACTGACAGCATTGTCTACATTTTTAATTTATTTAATTCACTCCCTTGCTAAGACTTCTTCCTCGTCCATTATTCTCCTTACATCATCCCGTTACTCTTGAGTTTTGCTACTAACCCAATCATCCTGCAACTTAAACGTCTGTTCCTCCTCCTCTGCTACCATTCCTTCTAAAACCAATGTTGAGTCATCTACAAACATCTCATATTCAGTGATATTCCTGAAAACACCAACTTGTTTCAGTTCCAGCTATGCTCAGAAAACACACACTTAGCTCAAGCCACAAGATACTTTATTTACAATACATATCACTAGGAAATCATACCACCCTATGAGAGAATAAAAATAACTATAAATAATTATTTTTAAAAGACCCTTTATTCTTTCTTTGGTGGAGAATAACTGCATATTGTGTGAAAGAGGACAATATTACCTTTAAAAAGGGAACAAAATGGTCCCATGGAATTATAGATTAGTCAGCCTTCCTTTGATACCTGGAAAGATACTGGAACAAATGATTAAATCAATTTGTAAGAACCTAGAGGATAATAGGATGATAAGTAATAGCCAATATGGATTGTCAAGAAAAAAATCAGGCCAAACCAACGTAATCTCCTTCTTTGACAAGGTTGCTTGCTCATTGGATGGCAGGAAGGAAAAGACATGATATATCTTGAGTTTGTAAGGCTTCTGACACAGTTCCACACAACATTCTCATAAGTAAACTAGGGAAATGTAGTCTTAATGAAATTATTATAGGGTGGATGCAAAACTGGCTGAAGGACTGTACTCAAAAGAGTAGTTATCAATGGTTTGCTGTCAAACTGGGGGGACCTATCTAGCAGGGTCTCTCAAGGGCCTGTCCTGGGTCTGGTACTATACAATATTTTCATTAATGACTTGGATAATGGACTGGAGAAACACTTATAAAATCTGTGAAAGATACTGAGCTAGAGAGGTTGCTAGCACTCTGGAGGACAGGATTAGAATTCAAACTGATCTTGACAAATTGGAGAACTGATCTGAAATCAACAAGATGAAATTCAATAAATACAAGTGCAAAATACTTCACTTAGGAAGGAAAAATCAATTTGCAACTACAAAGTAGGGAATAAATGGTTAGGCAGTAGTACTGCAGAAAAGGATCAGGGGTTTTAGTGGATCACAAATTGAATATGAGCCATCAATGTGATGTAGTTGTGAAAAAGGCTAATATAATTTTGGGGTGTATTAAAAGGAGTATCATATGTAAGATATCGGAGGTAATTGTCCCACTTTGCTCAGCACTGGTGAGGCCTCAGCTGGAGTACTGGGTCCAATTCTGGGTGCCATCCTTTAGGGAAGATGTGGACAAATTGGACAGAGTCTAGAGGAGAGCAACAAAAATGACAGAAGTTTAGAAAACATGACATATGAGGAAAGGTTAAAAAAACTGGGCATGTTTAATCTTGAGAAAAGAAAACAGAGAGGACCTGATAACAGTCTTCAAAGATGTTAAGGACTGTTATAAAGAGGAGTGTGATCAATTATTCTCTATGTCCACTGAAGGTAGGACAAGAAGTGATGGCCTTAATCTGCAGCAAGGGAGATTTAGGTTAGACATGAGGAAAAAACTTTATAAAGGCAGTTAAGGTCAAGAACAGGTTTCCACGGGAGGTTGTGGCATATCATTATTGGAAGTTTTTAAGAACAGGGTGGACAAACACTTCTCAGGGATGGTCTAGGTTTCCTTGGTCCTATCTCAGAGCAGGGAGCTGGACTAGGTGACCTCTTGATGTCCTTTCCAGTCCTACAATTCAACAATACTATGATTATCTCTGTAAGGAATAATGATTCCATACCTTTATGACAATATTTTATCTTGTCAATGTTTTTGACAATATATGAAAGAGGCATTTACTTACAAAGATAAAGAATAGAGACATTTACTGCAAAAGAAAAATAAAAGACCTTAGAACAGAGGTGCTGAATGTCTTATCTTCTGAAACAGCAGCAGCAAAGGAAAAATGCAGATGGGAAAACTGAATGACACACTATATACCCACTTTGTTGAGGAAATCAATTAACTTCTGTTTATCTTATACTATTGCAGCTTCAATAACATGGGAAAAACAACTACACATTTTCCAAATAAATGGAACATATGGAAGTTTTTTTAATATATAATAAAAAAAATAAAGTTGTACTGCATAGTGATGATTCTTACACTCTAAATACACCTCTACCTCGGTATAACGCTGTCCTTGGGAGCCAAAAAATCTTACTGTGTTATAGGTGAAACCGCGTTATATCGAACTTGCTTTGATCCGCCAGAGTGCACAGCCCTGCCCCCCCCCTCCGGAGCGCTGCTTTACCGCGTTATATCAGAATTCGCGTTATATCAGGTCGCGTTATATCGGGGTAGAGGTGTATGTCCTTCTGTCAACAAGCACTTGTTCCTCAAAGTCTATGACTATTTTGACAGAAATGATGTATTCTCATACTAATTTTTTATTACTAAGATGCATCTGTATTCCCAGACTGAGAAAACAGGAGAGTTTGAGGTATGAAGAATTGCAATCTGTCCATTTTACAATATTCATTTAAATATGTCAAGATTTTATCTTCAAATAGTTAAAATAGGAAAAAATATAAAATTGAAATAAGAATAAAAATATTCTACAGTTAATCAGATTTTATTTTAACCTTTCCAAAAGGCTTATTTTATCCTGTGTTTAGCAAGAACACATTTGGATGGATTTTTTTAAAACTACTAGCAATCGAAACAATAAAAGCTAGCCAATTAAAAAAAAAAAGAGTCCAAAACCTAGAAGCAGTTATTTTATCTTACTGGCAGAGACTACAGCAATCTGCAGATGTAGTCTTCCTAAATCTGTGGAATTTTATGAACACCACATGCGCTAAAAATGCTAATTTTTTCTGATTTGTAGGCATTATTGTAAGCATATCGGAACACTGTGAATTCATAAATGAGGTTCTATTACTATCGTTACTTATCTTAAGTATGGTGTATGTGATAATGTACCAGTTAATGGTGGAATCTTGTGCTATTCCAGATTTTAGAAAATGTTCATACAGTTTTGTTCTCATTCTGTATCTATACAGTGCATAGCATAACTGGGCCCCAGTGTAAGTTGGGACCTTTAGACTTCATTGTAATATAAATAATACACAATATTTTACTGCAGTAGCACCTAGAGGCCCCAAATAGGCACTGTATAAATACACACGAAGTGATGGTCCTTTGACCTGAAGAGCTTACAATGTAATTAGAGAGAAGCATGTGTAAAAGGAGAGAAAGAAGGACAAGGGCTACAAAACCGAATCATGTGGTTGTATAAGTAGTTATTGTTCTTTAAAGTGGTTATTTGTTTTTTAAATCTTAATTAAAAAAAAATTACCACATAACTTAACCGATCAATGGTTGGGGGTTTTCTAGTTAGCAACTGAAAATGCTTTACAATTACATTTCTATAAGTTCAGTGAATTTCTGTCTTTTGGACAACATGTTGAAGTGTATGACAGGTTATATGCCAGTAACTGTACTACTTTGACTGGACTGTCAGTATGAATCCACACTATCTGGGTGAGCATACCCTGGGGCATCCAATCAGAACACCTTAAAAAGTAGTGACTTTGGGGGGCTGTGTGACTACTGACATTCAGTTTTAAGATTACAATCCAACCTCAGCCATCCCTTAAGTCTCTTCAGTTTACTCAGGATATGTAACATCTAGCATATGTAGCCTCTGAAGTGTCGATCTGCCTGATCCCCCTGAATATTTCAAGTTACTGTTACCTGTGACTTCAAGCTGTAGTATAGTGTGGTCAGTACACTGTTTTTAACCAAACCTAAAACAATAAACTAAACCTTTTGCATCAGAGTAAAAGTGGAGTTTTCATATTTTCATCTTAAATTACAGGAACTGGAATAGAATACACATTTTTCTGAGGACAGAATGGATCCTTTGTAGAGATTATGCTTTTATCCAGCAATTATACCTGTTTGGCTAGAGATGAATACCTTGACATCTGAAGTGACTTGCCTGGCACTTAGCAAAGACCCTGGGGCCACAGAAAGTCCAATCGGAAGAACTCTGTCCATTCAGAATCTTATCATTTAAGTAATGCTGGCAATGGGCTTGATGTTGTACAAGACCCAAAATGAGACAATCTCTGTATAAGGCGGCTTCCGTTGCTCATTCTGGGAGTGTGTACAAGGATGAGTTGAGTTCCTGGAACTTAACTGTTGACTCTCCTCTGGTATACAGGTTAGCAGGGGCTGTGATTACAGAGCAGATCTGGAGCCTTCAAATCTTTCCAGCTCGTCAGTCCCTTCTGAAAGTGTTTGGATGAAGTTTGGCGTGACCCAAAGATCTTTTGCTGGTCCAGGCTGCCATCATTCGGAAAAATATTCACTCTGCCCTCTGGTTTTATAGCTCCAAGATGTTGAACTTGTGGTAAGATTTATATACTGTTGACTACTTAATATTAAGAGCTTTGTCGTTCTGATGGTCAAATTCCTGATAAATACAGTCAGCCTCAGAAAGGGACGAAGAGAAAGCTCTCACTGGATCATCTATAGGAGACAATCTGTCTAATCACTTCCATCAACATCACTTTGTAGAAAAGTCTTCTTTGCAACAGGTGTGAAGCACTTGTGGAAGTCCAGCTAATAGAGATGCATGGCCAGACACTGATGCAGGTGGAGAAAGAGCCATAAGCTGTCCAGAGACTCTACCAGCAGATCTTCTAAAAGATGGTGCTAGTTCTGAGGAATTCATGGTCCAATAATTGTATCCCTGAAAATGAACCTACCTAATCTATTTTATATATATTCTTATACCTCCCTCATCACCGTAGTATCTGAGGTCTTATCTACACTGGCACTTTACAGTGCTGAAACTTTCTCACTCAGGGGTGTAAAAAACCCCAACCCCCTGAGCTCTGCAAGTTTCAGTGCTGTAAAGTGGCAGTGTAGACAGTGCACCAGCCGCGCTCCCAGTGCTGGTAGCTATTCCCCTCGTGGAGGTGGTATTTTTACAGCGGTGGGAGAGCTAGCACAGCCACAAACAACACAGCCAAGTTAAAGTGATGCCGCGGCAGCGCTTTAATGTTGCTAGTGAAGACATGTCCCGAGTGTCTTCCAGTAGTATAGTAAGTGGCATGGGAACAATTTTGTTCTCTGACTTAGTCTCCACATGGGGAGAATTGTGTGTGCAGTGAAGTGTTTTGTTTTAGTAGGGTTTTTGTTGTTGTTGTTGGGGGGGGGGTTAATATTAATTTTAGTTTTAATATGTAAAGATGGCTATGTATATACACTTCTATCCCAATATAACACAGCCCTCAGGAGCCAAAATATCTTACCGCATTATAGGTGAAACCGCGTTATATTGAACTTACTTTGGCCTCAAGCATTTCCATTATTAATAGTCAGCAAACATGCCTGGCCCTGCCCCTTATCCGACCCCCACCTACTTCCCGCCCTGACTGACTCCTCAGAACCCTATACCCATCCAACCTCCCTGCTCCTTGTCCCCTGACTACCCTCTCCAGAGACCCTCTACCCCTAACCACCCCTCCCAAGACCCCACCCCTTAAGCCCCCCTGCTCCTTGTCCCCTGACCACTCCCTCCAGAGACCCCTCCATCCCTAATCACCCCCAGGACTCCCACACCCTATCCAACGCCCCCGTTCACCATCCCCTAACTGCCCCGCCCCCAGAACCACCGAACCATCCAACCCCTCCGGTCTCTGCCCCCTGAGACTCTCTGCCCCTATATCCTTGGCCCCAGCCCAGCACCCTTAACATGTTGCTGAGAGCAGCATGTTGGAGCCAGACACGCTAACGCGCTGATCTGCTGGAGCACTACTTTACCGCGTTATATGCGAATTCGTGTTATATCAGGTCACATTATATCGGGGTAGAGGTGTATATTAGAGAAGGCAGATTGAAGAAGTGCATCTTCCGGTGTGGAAGGAGGTGAGATTTGCGATGATCCTTAGTTCCTGTGGAAGTTCATTCCGCAGCCTTGTGCCACCCTTAAGAAAGCCCTGTTTTCTGCAAACTAACTTCACCCCATCATAAGAACATAAGAATGGCCATACTGGATCAGACCAAAGGTCCATCTAGCCCAATATCCTGTCAAGTGCCCCAGAGGGAATGAACAGAACAGGTAATTATCAAGTGATCCATTCCCTGTCGCTCATTCCCAGCTTCTGCCTTGTTCTATGAAAATGAACTGCTCCATTTTGATCAAAGTAGTATTTATTATGCAACTTCTTAATAACTACTCTTAAAATAAATAATCTTGTTTTAAAATAGCAGTAATTAATCTTCATTCAAATGGTAATTTAATGTGTTAAGAGCCCAAAGTGAAACTGGTCATTAACTGAATAGTGAAGACTGCCAAAAGATTCATTATTGCTTAATAATGGAGAACGTACTGAATGATTTGTTTTAATCCCAGAACCTACTGGGGATTGAACTGCAAAAACTTTCAATCCTAAAAAAAGTGTTTTGTGATCTTATTTTCTTAAAACATTATAAAGATATCTTGTGCAAACATGTATTGTATTTCAAAATTCATTTTAACTGAAAACTATGAGACTTTTACTTTAAAAGGAAAATGTATCTGGAAATGTATCATGAAGAATACTTATTCCATAAGCATTACTCAGGGCAGTTCATAAAATTACTACTGCATATGCTGGTGTATTCAATGTAATTACTCCTTACTGGAACAAAATTTCTATGGTAATAGCATTGTTTAAGATTACTAACAATATTATAATATAAAGGGAGTCTGGAAAACTCAAATGGTAATTATAAATGACTTAATTAAATTATTTTATCTAGTTGATCATGATATCCAGTTACAGAAGCCTTCTTAGTTTCATCTAGTTTGTGAGACTTTAAGAGATATTTAATGGACAAATCACAAATACTTAACAAAGAAAGCTGCAAGTCACTGAGTTCACTCAAGGCTCAATTCATAGCCTTTTCACTTTCCTAGACGTTAACAGCATAAGCTGTTACTATTTAGACAGTATATATAGATATAGATATATACACACATACGTATACACACACACTAAATATATCTAAAAGCAAAAATGTTTTATAACCCCTTTGAACAGACGCTAGAGTTATATGTTAGACTGAAATAATATAATTTAAAAACAACTAAAATGCCATTGAGTACTAACCTTAAATGAAGCCCATTACCTCAATATAACCTTAAAAAAAGCAGTGCTTTGAAAAATAAATGGGAATTTTCATTACAATTGTTAATTTGATTTCCAAAATTTTCAGTTCACTTATTCCCCTCCCTCAATTAAATGACAGGCCATGCCAACCCTCTGCACTAACTATCAAACATTCCTCACATGCTTGCTTAATATAACAATAATAGATATTAGCACTATCTTCGTTCAGTTTGTCTGCTGTTAGGTTCTACAACATAACTTCCTCAAGATCAAGAAATTCACTAAACAGATGAGCACAAGAATAAAAACTGCAAACCATTAAAATTACTTGCTCCAGATGAAGATGGAATGCACCAAACTACTAAAGGTATGGAAATCAAATTTATGCATAAAAATTTCTATTGAGTTCTCCAGATCAACCAACAACCCTGAAAAGAAAGAAACTATATAGAATTAAGCTACATTAAAAAATAAATTAACACTGGATAATAGCCTTAAGAACTCTATAACTAAATGCTATGCTCAGAGAGGCAAAGCATGAAGCCTGTAATGTCTCAGAAATCTCATGGGAGACCAAACCACTAGAAGGAAAAACTGCAGAGAGTTTCTCCTTGTTCCAGACAGGGGAGCCCTTCACGTCCTTCTGTGATGCTTCTGATCTACTTGCTACCAGATTTGATAGATTTAGAAGACTCAAGGAGGGTATGCTTTAAGTTCCTTCTATATAATGAATTCCAACAGGAAGTAGAAGCCAGAAATTGAATTCTATATACAAGATAAGGATCTAATATCTATAGATCATGACTTCCTTTCAATGGATGCATAGGTGCTGGAACTAAGGCTGCTGGGGTGGCACCTCCGGCTTGAAGTGGTTTCCATCATATATAGGGTTTACAGTTTGCTTCAACAGCTCTCAGCATTCCCATTATACAAATTGTTCCAGCACCACTAAATGGATGTCAGACTAGAGATAGGAAGGGGAATCTCTTGATTAAGATAAAAAAGGATAAGTCATTCAGACCAAAGAAGGGAACCATCTTATGAGTCACTTGTATTAATGAAAGAAAGATAGCTGAGGACATCACCACAAAGAAAATCTTGAGGACACAAAGAATCCCAGAGCTATGAATAGGGTAATCACAATCTTCAGAGGATCAAGTTAAGGCTCCAAGAGAGAAAGATGCTCTTTGTTAGGCCTTGATGTAGAAAGCAGTCCTTAGAAAATCAATAACAAGGTAAAAGGATCCTAAAGGACTTTATCTCTAATAAAAGAACACAAAGAATTTTATGAGCACATTCTGATTTCTCTTTTCTTGGAATAAGTTATGTAAAGCGGCAAGGCATGTTTGTAACAAACCACGTGTTGGGTTTTTCAAATTACTGAGGGCCATTGTCAGGTATAAGATAACATACACTTTTCCTTACTTTTCTTTTTATACTTTTTCTTCCTTGAACTGTGTAATTTGATAAGTGGCAGGGATGCAGGTCACAATCTACACCTTCTCAGAGAGAGTCATGCTTCAAAATGAATAAGTGGGACACTGGTCATGGGTGTCACAGGGAAGCATTTTAGTTTTTGTTGGGGAAACTGGAAGAAAAGAGGGAACTTTCTCCACTGGCTGTTAAAGATCTAGAAACCAAACAGGTTCAATAAAAGATATTTCCTCTCCCACCTTCTCCAATATCCTGGGACGATACAGCTACACCACCACTGAAACAAGCATCTTTACAGATAAAGAATAATTGGGGGTGGAGGAGAGGCTTTTGTTAACTCAAAAGGTAAATAAATCTAGATAGGTTAATTCTTTCATTTCTTGAAAAGCAGACATGATTTCTGGAAAAAGATAAACGGTTATCTGCTAGGGCAGGTCTATACTACGGGGCTAAGTTGACCTAAGTTACACAACTCCAGCTGCATTAATAATGTAGCTGGAGTCGATGTACCTTAGGTCGACTTATTGCAGTGTCTACACCGTGCTGGGTCGATGGAAGAAACTGTCCTGTTGCCTTACCTTAAGCTTCTCATTCTGGTAGAGTACCGGAGTCAATGGGAGAGTGCTCAGCGGTCGATTTACTGGGTCTTCACTACACTCGCTAAATCGACCCCGGTGGATCGATCGCCCCATGTCAATCGCCCAATAAGTGGAGACAAGCCCCTAGAGTACTTCCAAACTACAGTAATTGGGATGGAAACACCTGGAATACATGGTACTGTTCAAATTTCTTCCTGAAGTTGCTTTATTTTCTCTCAGAATTTGTGCTCTCTTCATGAATTTATAAGATACAGTACATTGTAGTATATGCAGAGGTATCCTTTGAAATTCAATATTGTATTTTAGTGTGATCACAGAACAAAGTAAAGTAAAAAAAATACTAATATTTACCCTTGTCTTGGCGACCTGGAAACAATTTTATAATGAACTTAAAAAAGTAGTGACTTGGGACAACAAAGTTTGATTTGGGAGCAGCAGACAGCTCCTCCTTTCTTTAAATGCTGATATAATGAGTAGTTGATAAATATAGCTGAAAGATTTTAAGTAATCCATCATAATGATATTTCTTTACATCAGGTTGTGTACCCACCTGCTGCAAACATACACATTTCACTATAACAGTCTATGAATACCAAGTAAGATAAGGAAGAATGCAATAGCCAACATATTCCAGCTTGTAAGGTAGCTGACATACTGTAGTAGGAAGACAGCTTGAGACATAAGCCCTTGTATTAGAGGCCTGATATGAGGCAGTACCTGCTTACAGAATTTGGCAAGAATAGGGCTGATATTGCAGAAATATACATTTTTAAGAAGTGCTAGTTACAGAGTGCTTACACAAGCACATTTCGATATTAAGTGGTACCAGATCATCCCAATATTAAGGATGGTACAAAAAAATATTTTCCAAGGATAAGAGGAACACATTGACCCCTTTTAAAAGATAAGGTTATGATGACAGTTCGTAATAGAGATGTTTTAATCGAACCAACACGTACAAGATGATGGGTGATAACTAGTGACGTCAGAGGGCAGTAACTAACTATGTGAAAGGGGCAGTACTAACTTGTTTGTATCAGGGAATAAAGAGGTATCTCAGAGAGAGTATCTTTGGCCAGCTTAGGGAGCAGTGGAAAGTTCCACCACTGAATGAGCTGCGTCCATTGTCACGAGCATACACATCTTAGTATCCTTATAGAGTCTGACAGGTGCTATTACCGTGCTTTGTCGACAATAAACCTGGCCGGCTGCCTTCACTGAAAACCGAGTCTGTGGATTTATTGGACAGTTAATTGAGGTCTGCTATCTCCACAGAGCTGTGGCAGCACACTGAATGAACACACACGCAGCCAACATCTGACAACACATACAAAAGATGGCAAGGTTCCATTATTTACATTTAATATGGCAGAAGATGAGGCCTTTTCAGTAAAAAAATCTTCCACATACTTTATTTCCCATTTTAATTTGTTAAAGAAACTATGAAACCAACAAAATACCACAGAGACACAGCAGCCTGTGAGGGAAATGTGGACTACTATAAGGCAGGTGCACAATTGGTTAAAGACCTTACTCAAAGAGTAGTTATCAATGGTTCGCAGACAAAGGCTACGTCTACACTACCCGCCGTATCGGCGGGTAGCGATCGATTTTTTCATCGATATATCGCATCGCGTCTCATCGATACGCCGATCATATCGATCCCGACTCGCCTCGACGAACTCCACCGCCGCCCGAGCGTGGGCGGGCGGCGGGGGGAGAGGAGAGCCCCGACATCGATCCCGCGGAGGGAGTAAGTTATCGATATTATCGATATACTTTACGTTAGCCGCGCTATTCACGAGCTGAAGCTGAATATGATCTTTTTTTTTCCCAAACTGAGAAGGGCATATCTAATAGGGTCCTGCAGGGGTCAATCTTAGGTCTGGTATTATTCAATAATTTCATTAATAATTTGGATAATGGAGTGGAACGTATGCAGATGACACCAACCTGGGATAAATTGCAAGCACTTTGGAGGACAGAATTAGAATTCATAATGACCTTGACAAATTACAGAATTGGTCTGAAGTCAACAAAATTAAATTCAGTACATACAAGTGCAAAGTACCTCACTTAGGAAGAAAAAAAATCAAATGCAAAACTACCAAATGGGGAATAACTGGGTAGGTGGTAGTACTGCTGAAAAGGATCTGGGGATTATAGTGTATGGCAAATTGAACATGAATCAACAATGTGATGCAGTTGCAAAATAGGCAAATATCATTCTGGGGTGCCTTAACAGGAGTGTCAAATGTAAGACACGGGAGGTAACTGTCCTGCTCTATTCAGCACTGGTGAGGCCTCAGCTGGAGTAATGCATCCAATTCTGGGTGCCACACTCTGGGAAAGATTTGGACAAACTGTAGAGAGTCCATCAACAAAAATGATAAAAGGTTTAGAGAATCTGACTTACTAGGAAAGGTTTAAAAAACTGGGTATGGTTAGTCTTGAGAAAAGAAAACCGAGGGGAGACCTGATAACAGTCTTCAAATACATTAAGGGATGTTATAAAGAGGATGGCGATCAATCGTTCTTCATGTCCACTGAAGGCAGGACAAGAAGTAATGGGTTTAATCTGTAGCAAGGGAGATTTAGGTGAGATATTAGGAAAATCTTTCTAACTATAAGGATAGTTAAAGACTGGAATAGGCTTCCAAGGGAGGTTGTGGAATCAACATCGCTGGAGTTTTTAAGAACAGATTAAACATCTGCCAGGGATGATATAGGCTTACTTGGTCCTTCCACAGAACAGGGGGCTGGACTAGGTGACCTCTCGATTTTATGATTCTATAACTATACACATTCTGTCTCTGACTTAAACAGGAATTTTACCTGCACAAAGATTGCAGGATCAGGCTTTAAGAATCAAATCATAACTAAACATTGACCATTACTATGTATTACTAACGTGAAAAAAGTCTTTCAGTTGTCTGACTTAAGGAACAAGCCCAAATATTTTGCCTAAATTGTCTTGCTTTTGTATGTTTCAATCAGACATTTTACACGGCTTTAACATAGCACTTGGTAGTTTGACTGGAGAATGGTTTATAAATATGTTTAACTAAACTGCATCATATTTTAATTAGACATTTTGCTTGACACTATTTACATTAAATATAGAATGCTTGTGAATAGCAATGACACTTTTGGTGCTGACAGGATCAAAGGCAATTTTCCATTTGGAATAATGAAATAATTCTTTATTCTTAAGGGGCACAGCAATGATTCTCTGGCAAACAGCAATTAGAAGCAGTAAAACTATAGTTTAGCTGATAAATATGATCATTAAGTCATAAAAGACTTTTCAGAAACTGTACAATCCATTACAATAAAGTGTAATAATGGGGTGGAAATAATCTGTGGTTTCCATTGTAATGTCCTCCATGTCAAAAATAACTTGAAAGAGTAAGAAGTTCAAAAGGTGGTTTTGTTTTGAAATGTCACTGACAAGTAACCTAAAAAAAATGAACATGTTGTTTCTGGCAATTAACCCAGAATCAAAAGTAATCAAAACATGATGCAAGAAAACACTGAACTTCTCTGACAGCTAAACATATAAATGTCTTTGGAAATAACCCCAGAAAACAAACAAAAACAAAAACACAAAAACAAGGAAATAATATTATTTTTTCATTTATTTTTCTTGAAATTATATTGATTCCTTCAAAAGTATTTTGAAATATCAAGACTATAATCATACAAGTATTTAATAACTTCCAAGTAAACCAAAAGTCGTACCTTAATTTGTGCAAAAGGTCTGTCAAAACTTCCAACATAAAGAAGACCAACATTCTGGGTAAGTAATCTAAAAAAAGAAAACATCATTTAAGACATTGTTTGTAACTAAACACGTCACTGTAACCATCTTTATTGTCATACTGCAGAACTGCTACTGAAAATGAGATAAAATAGAAGTTAACAGTTTGCAGGATAAATTAAAGAGAAAGGACACACATTAAAGATAGAGCACCATAACTTGTGAATTGGTAATTTATATTCCTTCTGTAAGAAGTGCTCCAATAAAGTCATTCCACAATACCTTTGGTGCCCAGCTACATGCAAGAGTGGCAGGGCATACATCATTTCCATGTGGTATGGCTCTTTAGAGTAATAGAATCAACAAAATTGCAACTTTAAAACAACAAAGACAAACAGATTCACCATTCAAAGCAGCAAGTCTAATAGATTTAAAATAGTATCAGACATGCAACTGTAACATTATATAAAGTGATATAACTGAAATGAACCAAAGTGACTTATCACAATGCAATCACAGAAAATCTGAAAGAATCTCTGCTGTCATATAATGGCTTAACAAATAATTAACATACCATACATCGCTCAAAACCATTTCAAGAGATTCTGTTTAAAATTTTAAGCCACCATATATCACCAAAAGTTTAGCTAAAAATAGGGAAAAGTGGTTCCAAAAAGTTTGTGTACCCCTGAAAACAAAATTATTTTGATTCCTGATGCAAGGACAGATGCTACACAGGACCACAAGAGGCCAATGTTACTAAGAAGTTCTGGAGCGCCGAGTGCCAGGCGGTGCAATTCCCTAAAATACAAGTGTACAGATGCCTTCAAAGAAAAGCAGACAGCTGAAGGCAATGGAGTACTGTACCATTCACACTACTGGGTCATATTCAGTTGTGAAAAATCAAGTTTGGAATGTAGGTCTCCAACATGCTGGTCAAAAGGTTCCAAGGAGAGAGAGGCACATTTAGTAAATATTTAACCATTTCTAACATTAAAATAAAAGCATCGGGGGCTTGTCAGCAGAGTGGTTAAGTAGTGGTGCCTGAAGGATTAGTAGTAAGCAAAAAAAGGAAATATTTCCCATGATAAGGGTTCAAGGGATATCACTATGTTTTGGAAGAGCTACACAAAACAGCAGCAAAGTGTGTTTCAAAGGAATTTCAAAAAGATACTATTTCAGCACTTGTCATTTCAGAATAAGATACACATATAAGCTGTTTTAATAAAGGCTACAGAAAAGGGAAAAAATGTTTTATAAAGTTATAGGAAGTAGTTGTGTCTATGTTACACTGCTATTTTCTCCACACCAGAAATGCAGAACCATTGCAGATGTGAGTCTTTATGATTCTTTCAATTGGTATTAGTGAATGTCTACAGAAGCTCATGATTGACCTTTCCAAAGAAACATGCAATACAACCAAGTGTAGTAAAAGGCTTGTTGGAATAAACTGCAGTTTAACAGTACTATCTACATATTTTATTTTACTAATACTAGTTTGTTCCAACATCTGTAAAACATGGTGCACGCACTTGCCTTATTTATTGAGACTGATGACACAGAATTACAAGGTTATTATCACTCCGTCAATATTAACTACTTTGCTTGAAAAGTGTTTAATTCCTTATCAGCTTTTTATCTATATTCTCATACTGCCTTAATTCAGAATCAATTGCCATGAGATGAAAAAAAAATCAACAATCACCTCTTTGTTTAATCTTGTAAATAATAAGCTTTTGTCTAGGGAATGGTATACTGCCTCTGTAGATATCTTAGAAGCATTTGATTTAGTGGATTAATATGGCTAAAGGAACATAACTTTAGTGCTAACTAACTAAAAAAAGAATTAAGTCACGTCCCAAAAATTTAGTCTCCAATTTTGTTCAATTGTATTACATGTAAACTAAATGACTATTATATTGGCTTCAAGATCTTATTTCTCCTTTTGATTTTTTTTTAAATTCCCTTGTGTCTTTCCTTTGTCAACTACATGCATCTAAGATATGATGAAACAGAAACATTCTGTAGTTAAACTTCTTAAATCAATTCAATACGGTATACACATTAATATTCTACAAGAGTCGCTCCTGGGTTCTAGAAGAATGTGTTAGGAAAAGGAAAGTTTCTTTTAATTCTTCCTTCCTGGGAAGGTGCAAGGGAGTAGGTTCTGTCATGGGGCTTACATGACATGAGACAACCTAAAGATTCCAATAAGGCTATGAGTGAATGTTGCATGGAAAAGAGCCTGGGGGCCAGTGAGGAGGGTACTGAGACATATGCCTCTGTAACACCTATATGACTGGGGTACTTAGGAAGCCTGCATTTCAACCTATAAGGCTCAAATGAGGCAGCCTTTGTGGAACTTATAGGGAACCCCTCAACCCTCTGTTGGGAATCAGACAAGGACAACGAATATTTCTTGTTCAAAGAGGGACTACCCTAAAAATGATGCTTGAATACACCACAGCAAAAGTCTCAGCCACTACTGAAGAGGCTCTCCGTATCACAGCAGTGGTGGTATTCTTCTCTATGGTGGGCATATTCAGTACCATGGAAAGCAGCAAATATTTCTGGCTTCTCTGTCACACGACGCTCTCCCAGTATCACAGACGACCTTGGTACAGAGAAAGCCTGTGTCATAAACCTTGGTGTCGGGAATAAGCTGTACCTAGGTGAATGGTGCCACAGTGAACAGGAACAAAGTGGTCAGCATTGAGGTGAGTGGTACCATAAGGACTGGACCAAAGGGACTGGTGTTGGAGGGATTGGTGCTGAAGTAGAGATTGGTACTGTGGACTCTGTATCTAAGGCAAGACATCTTGACTCCCAAGATGGTGCTGAGGTGTGGTATCATGCTCCCTCAAAACTCTAGTGATACAAAATTCAGGTCATAAAGTCCTCATAGAATAAGACTAGGGAATAGTGACGTCATTTGAGCTGCCTACCTGTGGAGATTTGTGCTTCCCAGCAGATCTATACTCCTTTTTCTCTTTGTATATAACATTTTTACCTGAGTCCACAATTGTAGCAGTCTTTTTACAAGTCAGAGATTGGGAGTTAACTTGGACACTTCCGGGCTTGAATGGAGGTGGTCTGAAGGGAGGCGGAGAAACATCTCATTTGGATTGGGGATGGGCCACATTGAGTGGTCTAATGATAATAGTATAAGGCAGGCTTCTTTCACTGATTAAGTCCTTTTGAAAAAGGACTTATAAATAGAGCACTTCCCAGGGTGATGACCCTTCCTGGGCAGAAAAGGCATCTAGTGTGGCCATCATTAAGAAGGACAGTCACCTCACAGGAAAGGCAGTTCTTAAATCCTGGAGATTTAGAATTGGACATGACTATGCCATGGTGCTGGGGAAAATCTTCCCTTCAAAAATAAAAACAAAATAGCTCAACTATCAAAGAATTGCCAATGGACAAGCCCAATGACACTACACTTAACTAACACTACTTATATACAAACATCTACATTAACAGTTAGAAAAAAGTACGTTGAGATGCGGACACTGCTGGGCTCTGTGACGCAGACACTGCTAGTTAGAAGAAACTGAGGGGCAGCTGGGCATGCTCTACCCTTTATGCCCTCGATACAGGGTATAAGTGCAGCTCCAATGGACACTGCTTCCCAAAAGATTCTGATTGTAAGCATATAGTGACATGCACTCCAGAGTGAAATATATATGGCCAATTATAAAATTAGAAATTGATTTTCAGAAACCACATTGAGCTCACCATCATTTTTTAACAAGTAGAGCCTAATTCTGTCAACATGTATGCATACACTTAATTTTACTACCATGAGTAATCCCTACTAATGGTAGCAAAAAGTTAAGCACATCCATAAGTGTTTGCAGGATTGAGTCTAAACTGAGCAAAATCTGGTATATAACCAGTTGAGAATAAATATGTGACACACTGATGAAATTTTAGAAGAATCACTTTCTGACCATAAGCACATTTTAAATGTCAAGTAACTACAAAATAGGGATTAGTATTCATTATAGTCTAAATCTTCGTAGACTTTACTTTTTTGTTGTTGTAAGAACACACAAAGAACTGCAATATTTTTATGTTGTCGAATACTTTTTTCAAAAAAGTTTTAAAAACTGCTCCCTGAAGTTTACATCACATTTTAGCCAGAGGCTACATTTTATACAAAGCAAATCCTGAATAAAAGGAATTTGTAATGAAAATGCTGAAGCACTTAAAAACAGACGATGACAACAGCAATATACTCATACACTCAGTAGGAACAGTTCCAAATAATATGTGAAGATTTTTTCAACCACATCCTTCAAGATAAAAAACAGGAACCTTTAAATTACATCATACAAATAAACTATTTTATATTTGTAATTATTATTTTACAAGGACACAAACACAACCCATATAAAGCATCATGGCCCAGCAGAAATACCATCATACCTGATGGGAGGCTTCTAATAAGCTCTTAAACATTGGACATATCTGGATATACCTATAGTTGGTGTTCTGGTAAGTAAAATTGTGTATTGTGTTGCAGAATCTTAACCATGAAAAAAAGAGACTTTTACTGAAAGTGCCTCCTCGATCAAAACTTTTGTATCACTACTGTGACACTATAATTAACTTTTATTTTAATAAACTGTTCTCCAGCCATGTACTCTCAAGAAATAATATAGGTAGACTATCAGAAAACAATACAAATGGCATATTGCAAAGATTAATATTAGGGTCAAAACATTTTATTCTATATACTGCAGTTGACTTATTGTGCAGTGAAGGCAAATCTAACATGGTACCTACATTGAGACCAATATTGTACAAGATATTATAACATTTAAAGGGTTAAGAAAGGATCAACTATAAATGCTGAAACACACAAGGGGTATCAGTGGACAAATAAGCTCATGTATTTTAAATATATGTAAGGTGAGGAAATAATATATATTTAAAGCTCATAGTTCGTTGAGCACAGTGCAGAAGGACTTAGGAGTAGGTTGAACAAAAACTATCAGTTCAATGTATGCAGCAGTTAAGATAGTAAACAGAATACTAACAGATGGATAAGCAGGGGGATTCACTTATAAGATGGAGGAAATCATTGTAGCACTCTATAATGTACTTATCAAACTATATTTTTGATTATTGCATTCTTGTGATATAAAATTCTACTCATGCTATCATACAAAAGATGGGTGAATATAATAAGCTATTCCTGTATAATCCTCATGGTAGTCTGTAAACTAGACCGGTACATTTTCTTAATAGTTACAAGGCTGGACTATGTTGCAGTTTGAGAACACACTGAAAAGACTACTGTATAAATAGAAAAGATGGTAAGGAGAGTTAAATTATACAGTAAAGATGGAAAAATTGGGAATATATTAACTGAAGAAAAGAAGGCTAAGGAAGGATATGATTAATGTTTTCAAGATGCAAAAGGGATAGTGAGAATAAACATAAGCAGAATCTTTGAAATAATGTCAACCAAAGGAGAATTTAGGCAAAACATTTTCATACAGAGGTTACTCAACTTGCAGAATGCCCTGAGACAAAGCCAGCAGTGGAAGTAACTAGTGTAATTCTATTAAAAAATATTCCATAGGAAAGAATAGCTGCTGGGTAAGCTCCCTCAGACTTCCAAGCTCACAATGTTCCTGCAATGTATATTATTGTAGTTATATTAACCACAATATTGTTTTAATTCAAACACACACAACTCAGGAAAACAATGTTATGTTTTAATTGTCCTTCATTTGCATGGTATTTAAAGTCTGCCGTACAACTACATCAATCTCAATATTAACTCACAATCTGTCAGTGACTACCGATAATAGGGATCTAGAAAGTAACTGATCCCTGAAAGGACACACTTCCATTGAATAATAAGTGTACTGCACTTTGTGCTGCTATGTGTAACTATAAGAAACCACAATACAAATGAAAATTGGAAAGTCAGAAATTGTAAAAAATGATATTTTTCCCATTTGGGTTTGAGGTGAAATGAAATAAAAATAGTTACATAAAATCAAGGTTTTTTTTCAGAATTAGGAAAGTCTAATTACCACTGGTTTCGAGTACGATAGTTTCTGGCTGTTAATTTTTATGTAGAGCTTCCCTAAGGGCAGAAAGGTTTTTAAGAGGAACATCTTTGTACCTTATAAATTAAAACCATCCTAGATGTTTTCAAAAACGTTACATGCTGCATTTAGACTCATGTTAGACCCTTATCAAGTGTTGGAAATATTTTTATATGTAAAGCCTTTACCACATAGAAAAGCACTGAAACTATCATTTTTATTTACATCATATTTACATGTAACTGAACCATAAAGAGTAAAGAGGACAAGAACCCATTAAGTAATTGTGCTCAAACCTCTACCAATGGAGAACTGTTCCTTATGGTATGTTGAGTGATTTGTCCATTCAAGTTATAAAATATTCAAACAATGGAGCTTCTACCTTTGCCTTTGGGAGATTACCCAGTCTAACATCTCTCAGACATTTTTCTGATAATCAATATCAATTTTCCTTTGCTCATTTTCATCCCTTTGTAAGGATGATCTTGTTAATACACAGGGCTGGGAGTCAGAAGATATAGGGACTATTCTCAGTTCTTCCATGAAATTTCTTGTACGACATAAGACAAGTGCAACAATTTCTCCATTTGTAAAACACTCATGATAAAACTTACCTATATCATGGGAGATGTCATGAGACAACACATTAATGTATGTAAAGCACAAAAGAGGCGAGGCTATGCTTGAAACAAGAAGCTATTCTTGATTTAGTTTTAAGTCAGGAGTTAACATAAGAATTAATAGTAGTTGAGCCACTAAGTAATAGTAACCACAGTATAATGAGGTTCAACATCCTACAAGGATGTAAGATACCAAAAACTGACACAGTGGTATTAAAAACTTTAGAAAGGGAGATTTCAATAAAATAAGAAGGTCAAAAAGGCTCTCCAGTCAAAAGTAAAGAAAGTAAAATCCTCAGAAGTAGCATGGATGTTACATAAGAAAAACAACCAACTCTCAGAAGGAGTACATGCCATGAATAAAAAGGGAACTAGGAAGGCAAGAAGCAAACAAATATGGCTACGTGGATATTCAAGCCAAAGAGACATTTTTAAAAATTGGAAATCTAACTCTAGTGAGAACAATCAACAGGAGCATAACTTATTAAAGGCAATAAATAAGAGGCCTGTGTAAGCTCAAAGACTTCGCTCTCTCACCAACAGAAGCTGGTGCAATAAAAGATATTACTTCACCCACCTTGTCTCTCTAAAGGTTAGTCATGTCCAGAGATGATCATGGGGAACTTCAGTCAGACTTAACCCTAGCTAGGTGAATGGGCAACTTGATGGCAGATGAAGTTTTCTGTTATAATTGCAAAGTAATGCACATTGGAGGGAAAATGTCTAAGTTACTCATACAATTTACAAAATTATAAATTAAATATCAACCCAGGAAAGGAACATAAGGAATTGTGGATAGTTCAGTGAAGCTGTCTCTGATCAATATGCAGCTGCAGTAATAAAACAGAAAGATGTCAGGTTGTATAAGGAATAGGGTGGAGAACAATATAGAAAGTTATAATGCAATTATATTAATCAATGGGATGTAATCATCTGGAATACTGTGTACAGTACTGATCACTCCCTATCAAATAAAGGATATAGTGGAATTATATGGGGTTCAGAGAAGGATGACAAGAAATATTAGGGGCCTGGAAAGACACTCATTGAAAGAGATGAAAAAGAGTGGGATTTGTTAAGAAGGGACACGATAAAAGGATATAAAATTACACACAAACACTACATTAAAAGAACATTATTAAGGCTGCAAAGTCAATTCAGAATTAGATAGATATAGGAAGGGTTATAGTTAGTTTAATGTGGTTAAGAAAATATATGTACTTTACAGTTTGTGTATAATGCAGGTCCTTTTAGCAAATGTAATAAGGCCTTGAAAATAAAAGTTAGAAAAAAATGTAACTGGAAAGATAAATTGTAAACACGGTGAGCTTAAAATGTGGCTGATAAGAAAAGAGAAGCCTCTAATTATCAGGAATGGTCCTAACTACTTTGAACAATACAGCAGAGTTGTATGTGTTAAACTAGCAGTGACCCCTGACATACCAATGTTATCTTTGAGAAGCAGGCCCAATTGCCATATCTTCTTTTAGCCAGGGCAGGGGAACAGGTTAATCCCAAACCAGCCAAAACCTGGTTTTAGCTAAGATAGTAACAATCAATATGGCATCACTTTGTTTGTTGTACTGTCTAAAAGAACCATGCTTGTTAGGGATTTATTTAAAGAGGGATTGGACACTTAAACAGATAACAAAAATATCCAAATATTAACAGTTAGTGCTTAAATAAAAATATTGGAAGGGATACAAAACCTTGTACTTCAAGGTTTAAACCAATCTCTTCAGTATTTAGGACTGAATGGCAGGATGGTAAATCATAAGGGGCAAATTATCCACACTGCCCACTATAGGGTTTCTTCCAGCTTTCTCTGAAATTCGGCAATTTCTACATTCCAGTTCCTATTTGTTTGCTCTTTATCCCCTCAGCTCATTCAGTTATACTGCTCTTTTATTAAGCCCTTCACATTTTCTGACATCATTCTGGTAATGGGACACCCAGAACTGTATGTTGTACTCTCAGGGTAGGTTTACACTTACCTTCCGGGTCGACGCGGTGAGTTCGACTTCTCGGAGTTCGAACTATCGCGTCTGATCTAGACGCGATAGTTCAAACTCCGGAAGCGCTGCGGTCGACTCCGGTACTCCACCACTGCAAACGGCGGTGGCGGAGTCGACGGGGGAGCCGCGGAGTTCGACCCCGCCACGTCTGGATGGGTGAGTAGGTCGAACTAGGGTACTTTGAATTCAGCTACGCTATTCACGTAGCTGAATTTGCGTACCCTAGTTCGACCCCCCCTTCTTAGTGTAGACCAGGCCTCAGAGGCATTCTCCCCAGTGTCTTATAGCAAGGTCCACTATACATCTTTGCAACTCTACATTTCAGCCAAATCTCGATGGAATTTCATTGGTACAAAGAAAAGGCACTTGTGTAACCTAAAAGGATTCTTCCTGCCAAATATTCATTATACATCTTCAGTGGAAAGTTGCAATGGCTTTTTGCTGTATCATCATATCAGGTAATAAATCAGTATAGTTATCTGTAGTTTTGGTTTCTCTAAATGCTCTACTGCTCCATCAGGCAGTTCTCCGCAATTTCATGAGAGTCTGACCACTTTCACCCCCGCCCAGTGCTGCCTGCTCTCCTCTTCCTGATTTTTGTGGCATCCCAATATTATATTTTGCATTAAACTAGAAATCAGAAAGATGCATAACATGCATGGTAAAACACTCAGAACTGTATGCAGTTGAACATTAAAGGAATAATGTAATTAAGTATTTTATATTAGAAATACTTTATATAAATTAATAATTATTAACATTGGTTATTCAAACATTTTCTTAATGATTCTCCTTATATCATGTTTCCGCATTAACCAGAGTGTCTTGTTGAAGAATTCAGAGCAAGCATCTTGAAAAAATATTATAGGCACTGTTTGTAACCCATAAGAATCAGCCAGATTTGGACTAAATTTTTACACATGCTTGTGTACAAAAGTGCATCTATATGTTAGTATGCATCTAAGCTAGACACACAAATGTTGAAAGAGTGTATAAACCTTTACCTGCATGTTTATTTTGGAGAGCTCACATTTCTGATATCTGCAAAAGTGCATTCAAATTTCAAAATGTGGACCCTTAGAACCACAAAAAGAAAAAGAAAACCTTCCATCTCATCTTCATTTCAGTTCTAAAACCCCATTTTGAATTTTTATAGCAATTTCACATAGAACTAGTAGTAAATCAGGTCAGGAAGTATCTTAGAATATTCCTTTTTAATTTGCTGTACTAAATATATTAGCCTAGATTCTTTCTGTGTTGAGATCTGCTCAACTTGTGCTTGTGGGAAATGGGGCTGAAGGGTGCCTTCAAAGAGTCAGTTTGTGGCTCCCTGATTCTCTGAACACACATGCTTCAGCTTCAACATACATTACAGCAGCTATGGAGGGTTCCTCTAACTTATTCTCTAACTGACAAGGGGCTATAAATCAGATGGGGATTGCTGGAGTCACTGTGCACTTACCACATGCCCTACCCTCCAGAAACCCAGGACTAAGCTACACCTTCAAAAGACCCAACCCCCAAACCGAAGAAATTCTCAGCTAGCCAGATCCAATTGCTTTCTGGTCCATTTGCATTCCCAGAGCTGTGTAAAGAGGCCAGAATTCATAAGAGAATCAGGATTGTGCCTCAGAGCAAGGGGATAGACTAGATGATGTCTTGAAGTCCCTTCAGCCCTATATTTCTATGATCATTATCATCTGTAGCCAAAATGTGTATAGTATACTCAAACATGCTAAAAAGACATGAAGATTGCTAATTTAAAAGTATTCAGGAACAAAATCCAATCCACTCTTCTAATCTTATGTTCAAGAACAAAATGATCAAACAAAAATAGGACTTGCTTCCAATATAAATCAGTCTATACAGAGATCACATTCTTAGTATGGGTAAAAGTTGCAAAAAACCAAAGTAAATAAAACAGATCAAAGCATTCAAAATTTAAATGGCACTATACATAGCTAATTTACAGTGAAGCTAAATATGGATCAAAAGCTTGATCAATATAAAGGAATGAAAAAGTATAGTACTGAGCTATTTCTACAAAAATCTTTCTGTCAGTACCTCTAGTCTCTCTCCCTCTCTTTCAATGCCAGTTTTATGGGTTTTATTTATACTAAAACCATTTAGCGTCAGACACTTTAAAAAGTCAAAGAACCTGGGCCTTGGGCAATAAGCAACTTGCAAAAACATCACTTGTTAACTTTTCCCTATAAACCATTCGCAAAAAAGATTTAATTGTTCATGAAAATTGCTATTATTACAGGGAGAAAACATCTTTCAATTTCCTGAATTGAATTATGCATTTTTATTACGTAGGGCACAGGTTAAAAAACAGCAATTATGATGACTTCATCTGACTAAAAAATTAGGAATTTCCAGACCCTGTCTACCAACTAATGATTTAACTGGCATCAGGATGACCTGCTTTTTCCTTTTACCTGTTTCTGAGATGATTTGTATAACTGAAATTATTAAGTTATCAGTTATCAAAATGAACCATAAAACAGTTTTCTTTTTGCAGTGTATCCTCAAGACATCATTTGTATTGCAAGGTATTTGTTTTGCATGCCATTTTGTACTGTGATGTTACATTTGCCAAAAAAAAAAACCTGCTAAAAATTAGTCAATATGATTGTTCAATATATTTTGATTTTTAAATTATAAGACCCCCTTGACAGTACTATTAATGATTTGCATAATCAACCTTTTTAGCATACAGTTCACTCTAATTAATTTAAGACATTACAGAACAAAACCCGTTACACCCTTTATTTTAAACATCAGAGGCCTAATTCAGCCCTGGTTTAAAAGGGTGTAAATTCCAATTACTTCAGCTGACTTCCATGCACTTTAACCAGGCACTCTGAACATAGCAACTTTCTGACAACAGTGATCAACTTGACTGCAAAACTGAACTTTTGAGACTCTTTGGCCCCAATCCTGAAAACTTGGATATGTATAAATTTGGGGGAGGGGAGAAAAGGGGAGAAGAGATATAGTCTACTACTGCTACCTGTTCCTCTATTGGCTCAACTTGCAGAGGTCTATGCTATGGATTTAAAGGTTCCAACACCCCGATGAAACATATGGGGTACCATATGGTTCCATATGATAGAATTTCATTTCCTAACTTTTGAGTGGTTAATTTTGGAACCATACAATTTCTTTAATTTCTCTCTCTATGTATGTGTGTGTGTATGTATGTGTGTGAACAATATGGTCAATTTACCAATTGCTGTGATTTTTTCTGACTAGCATGTTTGAAGTTTATCACCTAATATTGCTTTAAGTTTTTACACTCAATGGGGGAGGTACAGCTCAGTGGTTTGCGCATTGTCCTGCTGGGCCCAGGGTTGAGAGTTCAATCCTTGAGGGGGCCACTTAGGGATCTGGGGCAAAATCAGTACTTGGTCCTGCTAGTAAAGGCAGGGGGCTGGACTTGGTGACCTTTCAGGGTCCCTTCCAGTTCTATGAGATAGGTATATCTCCATATTAAAAAAAATATATATATATATAGAGAGAGAGAGAGAGGAGAATTCTGTGTGTGATAGAAATAGAGTGCAGTATTGTTAGATAAAGACAAAGAATTATCACTAGATCTACATTATGGGTATTTACTTGAATTAATAACAAGTCTATCAGATGGCACCAATCTATATTAATAAAGCAAAATCAAATTTTAATTGTTCAGATAGAGAAGTACCTTATCTTTTTGAAAATTAAATAAGCTACTCCTTTTTTTGAACCTGAAAGCTACTTTCATTGGTATCTTTTGTTACTATGGCTAAGAAAATTTATTATCAGACAGTAAATTGTAATTTTATTAAAGCATAAATCACTCAAGCTAAATTAAACTGATCTAGATTAGATGAAGATAAAATTTAATTATATTTGACATTTGAGAGATAAAAGGAAGGATAGGAAAAGGAATTAGTTTCCCTAGTCCCAGAGTCCAGATCGAACAGGCTGGAGTCAGTCCTAGGGTCTGGAGGCAGGTACAGGGCTGGAGTGGGTTAGAACAGGGCACAAACAAAGCTGAAACAAGCTAGAACAAGGCCCAGGAGAGGCAGAGGCAAGAGCAGGAATCAGACCAAGGACCATCTGGAAGCATATCGAGTCTAACACTGCAAAGCAGCAGAAGGGTTCCTGGCTGAATAGCACTGGCGCAAAGATTAACTTGCAGCTGTGGTGGAGTCAGTGAAACACTTGTGCCTGGGGGTCATTTGATGCAGACCCTGACCAGGGATAGGCTGCTATAGCATGCCTGAGGGCTGAGTCACTGCAGACTCTGCTTATGGGATGAATCAGCACAGCTGAGTTGCTGTAGCAGGCCCGAGTGTTGAGTCACTGCTGGCTATGTTGGAGCGGTGAGTCATGGCAGCTTAGGGAGCAGCGCTGGTCTGGCTGCAAGTTTGCCTCACGGTCCCCCTCAGACAAGCAGGCATAAGCTATACCTACAGGCAGTCAACTGCAGGACTGGCCTTAATTTTAGCTCTCAAGAGGGTAGGCTGTTCAGATGACTTCTCCAAACATTTTCTATAGTACAATCTACAACTGAATGTTACAAAGACAGAGAACTAATTAATGAAATATGAAAAAGAACTTTAAAGCACTGTAGTAGTAAGAAAAATGATCATTAACATCCTTTTTAAATATTCCTGTTACATAAAAAAAGAAAGAAATTGTACCAGTTCACTTAAGTACCCTATTTCAGTGATTTTACTAAGGTATGAGTACCCCGAGGGTAAGAACATAAGAAAGGCCGTACCGGGTCAGACCAAAGGTCCATCTAGCCCAGTATCTGTCTACCGACAGTGGCCAATGCCAGGTGCCCCAGAGGGAGTGAACCTAACAGGCAATGATCAAGCGATCTCTCTCCTGCCATCCATCTCCATCCTCTGACGAACAGAGGCTAGGGACACCATACTTACCCATCCTGGCTAATAGCCATTTATGGACTTAGCCACCATGAATTTATCCAGTCCCCTTTTAAACATTGTTATAGTCCTAGCCTTCACAACCTCCTCAGGTAAGGAGTTCCACAAGTTGACTGTGCGCTGTGTGAAGAAGAACTTCCTTTTATTTGTTTTAAACCTGCTGCCTATTAATTTCATTTGGTGACCCCTAGTTCTTGTATTATGGGAATAAGTAAATAACTTTTCCTTATCCACTTTCTCAACATCACTCATGATTTTATATACCTCTATCATGTCCCCCCTTAGTCTTCTCTTTTCCAAGCTGAAAAGTCCTAGCCTCTTTAATCTTTCCTCGTATGGGACCCTCTCTAAATCCCTAATCATTTTAGTTGCCCTTTTCTGAACCTTTTCTAGTGCTAGAATATCTTTTTTGAGGTGAGGAGACCACATCTGTACACAGTATTCGAGATGTGGGCGTACCATGGATTTATATAAGGGCAATAATATATTCTCAGTCTTATTCTCTATCCCCTTTTTAATGATTCCTAACATCCTGTTTGCTTTTTTGACCGCCTCTGCACACTGCGTGGACATCTTCAGAGAACTATCCACGATGACGCCAAGATCTTTTTCTTGACTCGTTGTAGCTAAATTAGCCCCCATCATGTTGTATGTATAGTTGGGGTTATTTTTTCCAATGTGCATTACTTTACATTAATCCACATTAAATTTCATTTGCCATTTTGTTGCCCAATAACTTAGTTTTGTGAGATCTTTTTGAAGTTCTTCACAATCTGCTTTGGTCTTAACTATCTTGAGCAGTTTAGTATCATCTGCAAACTTTGCCACCTCACTGTTTACTCCTTTCTCCAGATCCCTTGGGGAACACCACTAGTTACCCCTCTCCATTCTGAAAATTTACCATTAATTCCTACCCTTTGTTCCCTGTCCTTTAACCAGTTCTCAATCCATGAAAGGACCTTCCCTTTTATCCCAGGACAGCTTAATTTACGTAAGAGCCTTTGGTGAGGGACCTTGTCAAAGGCTTTCTGGAAATCTAAGTACACTATGTCCACCGGATCCCCCTTGTCCACATGTTTGTTGACCCCTTCAAAGAATTCTAATAGATTAGTAAGACACGATTTCCCTTTACAGAAACCATGTTGACTATTGCTCGAGAGTTTATGTTTTTCTATGTGTCTGACAATTTTATTCTTTACTATTGTTTCAACTAATTTGCCCGGTACCGATGTTAGACTTACCGGTCTGTAATTGCCGGGATCACCCTTAGAGCCTTTTTTAAATATTGGCGTTACATTAGCTAACTTCCAGTCATTGGGTACTGAAGCCGATTTAAAGGACAGGTTACAAACCTTAGTTAATAGTTCCGCAACTTCACATTTGAGTTCTTTCAGAACTCTTGGGTGAATGCCATCTGGTCCCGGTGACTTGTTAATGTTGAGTTTATCAATTAATTCCAAAACCTCCTCTAGTGACACTTCAATCTGTGACAGTTCCTCAGATTTGTCACCTACAAAAGCCAGCTCAGGTTTGGGAATCTCCCTAACATCCTCAGCCGTGAAGACTGAAGCAAAGAATCCATTTAGTTTCTCCGCAATGACTTTATCGTCTTTAAGCGCTCCTTTTGTATTTTGATCATCAAGGGGCCCCACTGGTTGTTTAGCAGGCTTCCTGCTTCTGATGTACTTAAAAAACTTTGGAGTTTTTGGCTAGCCGTTCTTCAAACTCCTCTTTGGCTTTTCTTATTACACTCTTGCACTTAAGTTGGCAGTGTTTGTGCTCCTTTCTATTTGCCTCACTAGGATTTGACTTCCACTTCTTAAAGGAAGTCTTTTTATCTCTCACTGCTTCTTTTACATGGTTGTTAAGCCACGGTGGCTCTTTTTTAGTTCTTTTACTGTTTTTCTTAATTTGGGGTATACATTGAAGTTGGGCCTCTATTATGGTGTCTTTAAAAAGGGCCCACGCAACTTGCAGGGAACTTTAGTCACTGTACCTTCTAACTTTTGTCTAACTAACCCCCTCATTTTTGTATAGTTCCCCCTTTTGAAATTAAATGCCACAGTGTTGGGCAGTTGAGGTGTTCTTCCCACCACAGGGATGTTGAATGCTATTGTATTATGGTCACTATTTCCAAGCGGTCCTGCTATAGTTACCTCTTGGACCCGCTCCTGCGCTCCACTCAGGATTAAATCTAGAGTTGCCTCTCCCCTTGTGGGTTCCCGTACCAGCTGCTCCATGAAGCAGTCATTTAAAGTATCGAGAAATTTTATCTCTGCATTTCGTCCTGAAGTGAAATGTTCCCAGTCAATATGGGGATAATTGAAATCCCCCACTATTATTGGGTTCTTAATTTTGATAGCCTCTCTAATTTCCCTTAGCATTTCATCATCACTATTACTGTCCTGGTCAGGTGGTCGATAATAGATCCCTAATGTTATATTTTTACTAGAGCATGAAATTTCTATCCATAGAGACTCTATGGAACATGTGGATTCGCTTAAGAGTTTTACTTCATTTGAATCTACACTTTCTTTCACATATAGTGCCACTCCTCCCGCTGCACGACCTGTTCTGTCCTTCCGATATATTTTGTACCCCGGAATGATTGTGTCCCATTGATTGCTCTCAGTCCACCAGGTTTCTGTGATGCCTATTATATCTATATCCTCCTTTATCACAAGGCACTCTAGTTCACCCATCTTATTATTTAGACTTCTGGCATTTGTGTACAAGCACTTTAAAAACTTGTCCCTGTTTATTAGCCTGCCTTTTTCGGATGTGCCAGATTCTTTTTTATGTGACTGTTTATCATCTGATCTGGCCCTTACATTATACTTTTCAGTCCTCTGCTCCTGAGTATAACCTGGAGATTCTCTATCATCAGACTCTCCCCTAAGAGAAGTCTGTGTCCGATCCACATGCTCCTCTGCAGCAGTCGGCTTTCCCCCATCTCCTAGTTTAAAAACTGCTCTACAACCTTTTTAATGTTTAGTGCCAGCAGTCTGGTTCCACTTTGGTTTAGGTGGAGCCCATCTCTCCTGTATAGGCTCCTCCCATCCCAGAAGTTTCCCCAGTACACAGAGGTCTTTCAGGGGGTACATCAACTCATCTAGATATTTGCCTCTTTTTACAAAAGGCAACATAAAAAGCACTGATGAAGTCAATAAAAGCTAAAATTTCATACAATTATTTGTTTTATACTGCTCTATGTACTATATGCTGACATGCAAGTACCATATTTACATTCAAATTGATTTATTTTATAATTATGTGGTAAAAATGAGAAAGTAAGCAATTTTTCAGTATTAGTGTACTGAGATACTTTTGTATTTTTATGTCTGATTTTATAAGCAAGTCGTTTTTAAGTGAGGTGAAACTTGGGGGTACACAAGACAAATCAGACTCCCGAAAGGGGTACAGTAGTTTGGAAAGGTTGAGAGCCACTGCCCTAAATGGAGGAAAACATCTGCATATCCTGACATCATATCCGTTCTAAACACTGAAATTCATCTGAAATACCCAGATATGGTATGTCATTTGACCCTTATCCACTCTATCTTATTGAAATCCAAATTAAGGACAATGGGAATTCTAGTGTAGTGATTATTATGCATAAATTTAAGTATAAGCTTCTCCATCACTAGGGTGTGTGGGCATTTCTACCATTTGTGAATGTACAGAGAACACTATCACCTTAAATAAAGAAGTCACAAATATTACTACTGGTATTGTGCTTGAGCAAAGTCTATTATGGTTACGAAAGAGATTCTCCCCTTCTTAAAGCAAGAGAATACTGTAGGACAGTGGTTCCCAAATTTGTTCCGTCACTTGTGCAGGGAAAGCCCCTGGTGGGCCGGGCCAGTTTGTTTACCTGGCGTGTCTGCACGTTGGGCCAATCGCAGCTCCCAGTGGCCGCGGTTTGCTGCTCCAGGCCAATGGAAGCTGCTGGAAGTGGTGTGGGCCGAGGGACGTACTGGCCGCCGCTTCCAGCAGCTCCCATTGGTCTGGAGCAGCAAACCGTGGCCACTGGGAGACGCGATTGGCTGAACCTGCGGATGCAGCAGGTAAACAAACCGGCCCGGCCCACCAGGGGCTTTCCCTGCACAAGCGACGGAATAAGTTTGGGAGCCACTGCTGTAGGAGATCACTTTAATGGATAACTAATTTACCATCTGGATCATCTGTATGGCTCTCCTGCAAGATCTGATGCTCTAACCTACAAAATACATCTTTGTGCCCTGTCTGTTTGAATGTCAGTTTTTAAAAGCATTTCATACTTCTTGATAAGGCTAGTACTGAAAATCACAAGGATTTGAGACTATTGTTCTAATGTTCCCTAGGAAAATTTAGTGCTTTGTTAAAAAGATCTGCATTAGAATAATTCTTATTACAGAGATTCTTTTAAAGAAGCAAACTATGTGAATTGATACTCTCTAATGCTACTAAAAAACTAAAAAACAATGAGGAGTCTGGTGGCACTTTAAAGACTAACAGATTTATTTGGGCATAAGTTTTCGTGGGTAAAAAACTCCACTTCTTCAGATGCACAGAGTGAAAATTACAGAAACAGGCATAAATATATATTGGCACATGAAGAGAAGAGAGTTACCTTACAAGCGGAGAACCAGTGCTTAAGTCCAATTAGGCCAGGGTGGATGTAATCCACTCCCAACAATTGATGAGGACGTGTCAATACCAAGAGAGGGAAAATTGCCTTTGTAGTGAGACAGAATTGTAGCTAAGCAGTTTCTCTTTGAAGTCTGTTTTAGAAGTTTTTTTTTGTTGCTATTACTTTTAAATTTGTTATTGAGTGTCTAGGGAGACTGAAGTGTTCTCCTACTTACTTTTGTATGTTACCATTCCTGATATCTGATTTGTGTCCATTTATCCTTTTATGTAGAGATTGTCCAGTTTGGCCAATGTACAAGGCAGAGGGGCATTGCTGGCACATGATGGCATACATCACATTAGCAGATGTGCAGGTGAATGAGCCTTTGATGGTGTGGCTGGTGTGCTTGGATCCTATGATGGTATCGCTAGAGTAGATATGGGGACAGAGAAGGCAACGGGGTTTGTTACAGGGATTGGTTCCTGGGTTAGTGTTTCTGTGGTATGGTGTGTAGTTGCTGGTGAGTATTTGCTTCAGGTTGTGGGGGCTGTCTGTAAGCGAGGATTGGCCTGCCTTCCAATGCCTGTGAGAATGGGGGATTGTTTTCCAGGATAGGTTATAGATTGTTGATGATGTGCTGGAGAGGTTTTAGCTGGGGGCTGTATGTGATGGCCAGTGGTGTTCTGTTATTTTCCTTGTAGGGCCTGTCCTGTAGTAGGTGATTTCTGGATACCCGTCTCGCTCTGTCAATCTGTTTCCTCACTTCCCCAGGTGGGTATTGTAGTTTTAAGAATGCTTGATAGAGATCTTGTCTCTGTCTGAGCGATTGGAGCAAATGTGGTTGTATCTTAGGGCATGGCTGTAGACAATGGATTGTGTGGCGTGTTCTGGATGGAAGCTGGAGGCATGTTGGTAAGTATAGTGGTCAGTAGGTTTCCGGTATAGGGTGGTGTTTATGTGACCATCACTTATTTGCACTGTAGTGTCCAGGAAGTGGATCTCTTATGTGGACTGGTCCAGGCTGAGGTTGATGGTGAGGTGGAAATTACTGAAACCCAGGTGGAATTCTTCAAGGGCCTCCTTCCCGTGGGTCCATATGATGAAGATGTCATCAGTGTAGCGTAAGTAGAGGAGGAGTGCTAGGGGACAAGAGCTGAGGAAGTGTTGTTCTAAGTCAGCCATAAAAATGTTGGCATACTGTGGGGCCATGCGGGTACCCACAGCAGTGCCACTGACTTGAAGGTATAAGTTGTACCCAAATCTGAAATGGTTGCGGGTGTGAGGGAAAATTTAGCAGGCCTTAAACTTTAGTCAAGGCCTGAGTTTGGTCAAGCTTGCTTACAGGCCTTGAACTAAAATCCTGCTTATTTCTGTGTACAAGGGGCAGAAGGAGTCAGAGTGGAAAAAATCCCCAAACAGAACAATTTGTAATAGCCCAAGCTTAGGAAATATATAACCACAATAGCACTGTTAGAAAAGTCAAACCACAAACAAACCAGACTGTGAATAACAATAACAGGAAAAGCCAAATAAGAAGAGTGATTGTTCTTTTTGCTTTTGACCTATATTAATTTTGCAGTGTATTCCAAATAAGGTAATTAATATGGAAGTATGTGTAATCTGTCTGTGGTTTTAAGCTTTAAAAAGCTTGTGTGTTCCTGAACTCGGGGGGGGGGGGAGGGGGGGACAGCTCCGCTAGCTGTCACCCCCTGCATGCTTGTAATCAATAAAGGTGCCTCAGGCTTGTTCTGATCCAAACACGACGCGTGGATCAATTTTTCCACATCATGGGTGAAGACAAAGTCACAAAGCTCAGCCACCAAGTGTGCCGTGGCCTCATCTGGGATACTGTTCCTGACAGCTTGTAGTCCATCCTCATGTGGAATATTGGTGTAAAGAGCTTCTACATCCATGGTGGTCAGGATGGTGTTTTCAGGAAGACCACCAATGCATTGTAGTTTCCTCAGGAAGTCAGTGGTGTCTTGAAGATAGCTAGGAATGCTGGTAGCGTAGGGTCTGAGGAGAGAGTCCAAATAGCCAGATAACCCTGCTGTAAGAGTGCCTGAGATGATGGGGTGTCCAGGATTTCCAAGTTTATGGATCTTGGGTAGCAGATAGAATACCCCTGGTTGGGGCTCTAGGTATGTGTATGTGTAGATTTGTTCCCATGCCGTAGCAGGGAATTTCTTGAGCAGATTGGGTAGTTTCTTTTGGTACTCCTCAGTGGGATTGGAGGATAGTGGCCTGTAGAATATGGTGTTGGAGAGTTGTCTGGCAACCTCCTGTTCATAATCTGACCTGTTCATGATGACTACAGCGCCTCCTTTGTCAGCCCTTCTGATTATGTCAGAGTTGTTTCTGAGGCTGTGAATGGCATTGCGTTCTGTACAGTTGAGGTTATGGGGCAAGTGATGCTGTTTGTTCACAACTTCAGCCTGTGCACTCAGTAACTGAACTTCATGGTAAGAGCATAACTAATCCTGGTGTCTAATGTGATCTTGCTGCTGGCTTTCTGGAGACTTGAATATATAGCCTTCTGCGGCTTTGCTCCCTACTTTACCAGCAATAAAGACAATATTTCATATAATTTATATGAATGGTACATAAGTTATTCCAATAAATTTCTGCATTTTCTGTTGACTTGTTAGCTCAACCATTTTTCTTATATTTCCAGTTAATGTGTTTTTAAAGGGCACTCTATTTTACACAAATAACTAGAATTAAAAGATAGAGAATGGCTCAAGTAAAATAGAATACAAAAATCCTCCCAGAATTCATACAGATATTCTGGTTGTGGTTATATGGCTTTCTGGAACAAGTCTTGAAGTTGAAATTTATATTCTTTTATAATACTTCATTATTTTCTCAAACACGTCTCACAGATGCCTCAGTGGCACATTTGCTCACAACCTCCATCTAATGCGTATGTCTATACAGCAAAAGCTGTGCACAGACTAGCCTACCTGAACTAGCTTAAAGCCAGACAGTGCAAGTAACAAATATCAGTGGAAAGAAAACAGTGCAAGTAGCATAAGCCCAGCATGGATCCTAGACATGTACTTGGCTCATTAGCTTGTACTGAAGCCCATGATTCACTTTCACTGCTGTTATTCATGCTAGATGGATTCAAAATAGCTTGGGTAGGTTAGCCCAAGCACAGGTTTTGCTGTGTAGACATACCTTATGCAATAGTGTTATGCTCTAAAGGGCACCCATATAATAAAGTCTCCCTAGATTGTTTTAGAACAATGCAGGGATTTTGATATAATTTGGAGTCTGTGTGTCAAATACTTTCCCTGGTTGCTCCACTTAAGACACAACCATAGCCACATGGTATGCAGTGCCCTACTTTGGTGATATGTGCCTCCTAAAAATATGAGATCATAAATCCTGAAATACAATGCAGAAAAAAACCCCTCTTACATTACACACTATTTGAAAAGCAAAAATATGAGATAATGAAAGAAAACTGAATTATACATAAATAGATTCCCTTTAGCTTGTGTTATAAGACAGGTGTAATTATTGTAGCAAGAAAGAAAATTATTAAATATAAGGAAGTTCAATCTCAAAACCATCCAACTATATTGACATCACCTTTGAATCTTTTCTCAAGAACTGTCTAAGAAATGCATGCTCAAGTCTGTGCGAGAACACGGTATTCGTGTATCCCCTCTTGTAACTCCTTTTAATTCCCTGGGCCCTCAAATCACTCCTCTTGGAGGACTGAGATTAAGGTAGACTGAGTCCCTTGCCAGTCATTCCAACAGATTCATTTACAATTCATCCCATTTAGTTAGATAAAGTAGTTAAATATTAGTCATCAGTATTTGAAGATGCTCAAAATGAGGTGCAAAGTGAAGAAGAGACTCATTCAAAGTCACATAGTAAGTCAGTGGGCAGGAGAAATCAATAATGGACCCAGATCCCAATTTCAAGCCCTCTGCTGTACCCAACAGATGACACTTCCTCCCTTATAATTACACAAAAACTACTCAATATTTTAAAGTCTCTTTTGATTTTTCATACTTACAATGAAAGCTTTTTTCTCATCAGGCATTAAAGGACGGCACTGCAGATAATTTTAACATCATAATAGAACCTAAATATAATTCATACACATTCAATTTGAGGATCTTTTGAACAACACCTATCACACGATTGCTTGGGGAAAATAGCTTATTTGATAAGCTTGATGTATAACAAGCTTTTCACACCCTTTGGGGAACATGAACTAGCCCATTTCATTAGAACACTGACAAAGTTACAACAAACTTCCTATTGCAAGCTTCCACAGATTGCAGGAAATCCAACAACAAGCATACACACAGAATACCTTTAACCTTTCATGAGCACTAGAGCCGCCACTGCGGGGGGGAAAAAACTTGTGTGTTCTGTAGCATCACAAATTTAAGAAAACAAAAACCTCCAGATATATGTACTGCACTGAGCAGGCTGTCTGGATCAGTGTACAATGAGAATCCTAGCTTTAATAAAATTCTGAAGGATAGCACCACATCATAGTTTATTTCTTTATTGGTTAAATGTCTTATCACTTTTTCTGGCAATGAGCCACTGGTGGAAAACATTGCATCATTAAATTATACAGCAAATAGAGTACAGATGCAAGACCAATAAGGCATCTGGCAAAAACAACATTGCTATGTAAAGAGAATCCTTAAGCATGGTATGTGGGGAAGGAGAACAAGAAGGAAGAGGACAAGTGTGATTGAATAAGACAGGCATGAAAATGTGCATCTTCTGGAACTAAGAACATACAGGAAACAGGAAAATCTGATTTAAAAATGGAAATATGTAGGGATTGTTTTTTAATAATAAAAAGGCTAGTGAAAGAAGGTTTGGGCGTCCATATGTGAAAACAAAGGGAAATTACATTCTAAAACAAAATATTCTGTTTTCCAACTTGTAAGAGTAAACAGGTTTATTTTATTTTATTTTTAATCTGAAAACAGCATGACACACTTTGCAGGCTCTAGGAGTATATCATCAATAGGAAGGGCTACTCTCCTAGGAGCAGATGGCTGCAGGGTATCCACTAACTTGTGGGTGTTCTCCTGCAGAAACTCCACCTGAATGCCCACGGAAGCAGCCATGCACCACACAGGGTCCCGATAGGCCTTGAAATCCTCAGGTATTGAAAGAGAGGAAGACGCAGGCACTGTTGAATCACCCAGGGATGAAAAAGAGGCAGTTATCTGAGCTAAGGCTTGCACCTGCTCCTGGACTGGTGGATCTGGAAGGGTCAGCTCCATAGGCTCTGCATGGGGAAGGCTCACTGATATCTGAATCTCAGGTTGATCTGGGGTCTCCACCACCAATCTGCCAGTGAGCTGAGAAGTGCGACCTCTGTGACCAAGGAGAGCCCAATAGATTTAAAGGAGGCCACTGGGCATAAGGATAGGGCATTGGTGGTCAGTAAGCCCCTGGCCAGGGGCCCCCATCTCCATTGTGAGACAAGTGCCAATCCTGGTGTCCATGGTGCTCCATAAATGGTCCCCAATGTGGGTTGAGCAAGGAGATCGGGAGGTGGAAATCACTCACCTTGACACTGAGGATCCTCAGGCTTCCGTGAATAAAGGTGGAACCAGTACTAACGGGTGAGTAATTGGTCTGATTTATCCGTTGCCGAAAATGAAGGAGGAACTTGCATTGATGGTGGAAACCATACTGCTGGCACCAAACACACCTCCGTTGTTGCTGGTTCTGGGAGTGGCGTCAACAGTGCCGAAGTAGAGGATGGTAAGAGCTGCCACACTAACATTGGCAGTGCCAAATGCAACAGTGCCAAAGAGTTTCCCAGTGCCAAGGAGTCCCTTGCACTGAGCTGGTACCGGACCTGCTTCCACAGATTGTGGAAGGGGAACATCTGGGTGTGGTGCTGACAGGCTCTAAGCAGCTCGTCCAGCCAATGGGGCCATAAACAACATAGAACTGTCAAAGTCCTGTACCAAGGGAGAGGTCAGGACAGAAAGGCAGAAGAGGGCCATAGCCACCTGGTATGCTACTGGCATGGAAACAGCCAGAGCTGGCATTGCCCTCATCTGTATCAGACTCAATGGATGCCCCAGGGCCGGAACCGGAGTTGACAAATCACACATCGCTCCTTGATGTGGGCCTTGTTCCCCCACATGACAGACAATGTTTAAAGCCCGGTGAGGGGAATACTTAAGTAAATGCAACTAACACTAAATCTAACTAACACTAAAGGTTCTACTAACTATATGCAGAAAGAAAAAGACACTAAAAATAGTGATATATTATGAATTTAAGAACCACACAGAGCTCTGACTCCAAGCATGGATGGTAAGAAGGAACTGGGAGAGGGGGTAAAGGCGGCAAAGCCTCATTTAGTCAGGGGAGGGGCTATGGCCACAACGCATGAACACCACCCCTCTACAGGTGCTGCTTGGCAAAATTCTCTGGCTCCAGTACACTGGGAACACGCGCACCTGGTCGAATACCCAGCTGCATCTACTTAAAGAAGAATCAAAGCCCAAGTTATGTAACCCCCCCACCTATCCCCTCCAACCAAAAAAAGAGTGATCCTAAGTAAGGCTCCAATTTAGTCATGGGTATTTTTAGTTAAAGTCATGGACAGGTCACAAGCAAAAATCCATGGTCTGTGACCTGTCCATGACCTTTAATATAAATACCCCTGACCAAATCTTAGCTGGGGTGACTTTGAAGGCCCCCCATGGGGCCGCTGCTCTGGGGAGCCCCTGGGGTCAGCCCCACTGGCCGCTGCTCAGGCGGTCCCTGGGGAAGCCGGGGGCCGCCAAGCAGAGGCTGGTGCGGCTGTCCCCAAGGCTGCTGCTCCAGCCGCCCCGGGACCGCTACTTGAGTGGTTCCCGGGGCCAGCTACCAGGGGGGACTCAGCAGCGTTTGGTGCGGCTGGCTGTGGAACTGCTACAGCAGTGGCTTGGAGGGTCGCCCTAGCGGCTGGTGCTCCAGCAATGGCTGGAACAGTTGACTGCAGGGCCACCTGCCCTGGTGTTAGCTACACTGACCATTGCAGAACTCATGGAGGTCGCAGAAAGGTGACCTTCGCAACAGATACGCAGCCTTAATCCTAAATCCTTAATGTAACTGATCTTTAAGAAAAGTCATTGATAGCTAAATCTTGCACATAATGCCTGGCAAGACCCAAGTCCCTGAAAATGCTGACAATTTTACAAAACTGAAATAATGCACTATACAATTTTTTAAATTAATCTCCACAAGTGGAAATTCTTGTAAAAAACAGAATGCTTTGTTTCTACAGTGAAGGTATTTAGTATATTAGGTATACTCTGAGGAAAGAAAGATAAACATTTAAAAATTAAGTAGGGTATTTTTCACATTTGAATACCACAAAATAAAATTTAAAAGTACAATGTTAAAAATGCATGTTAAAATTAGGGCACCATACTGTTGTCACAGTTTCAGGGTAATTGCATCTGTATTTCCCACTCTGTGGTCCCTTGAGGGAATCCACTTAAGGTTTCTGGCTCCCAGCCATTGCTTCTTCTGAGCAGAAACCCACATCTCACTCCCTTCTGACCAGCGATTTTAAGGTTGCACAGCTCCCTCATCTACACTGTGATATCTCCAGCAAGACAGTCTGCCTAAAAAGCCAGTTCCTTTGCTTTTCTTTCTCTCTGAGGGCTAGGTGTTGCCAGCAATTACAAGTTACCACAACACTCCTAAGTAAACACATTTATTGTTAAAGTAAAAACATTATAGAAAAAGCTGGACCATTAATGTTGATTTTCAATAAGTCCTGGAGCACTGAGGAAGTTCTAGAAGACTGGAGGAACGCTAATGTTGTGCTAATTTTTAAAAAGGATAAACGGGATGACCTGGATAATTACAGGCAGGGGCGGCTCTAGCCATTTCGCCGCCCCAAGCACGGCGGCACGCCGCGGGGGGCGCTCTGCCGGTCGCCGGTCCTGCGGCTCCGGTGGACCTCCCGCAGACGTGCCTGTGGATGCTCCACCGAATCCGTGGGATCAGCGGACCCTGCGCAGGCACGCCTGCGTGAGGTCCACCGGAGCTGCCTGCCGCCCTCCAGGCGACCGGCAGAGCGCCCCCCGTGGCATGCCGCCCCAAGCACGTGCTTGGCATGCTGGGGCCTGGAGCCGCCCCTGATTACAGGCCTGTCAGCCTTACACCAATTCCAGGCAAGATAATGGAGCAGCTGATACGGGACTCAATTAATAAAGAACTAAAGGAGAATAATCTTATTAATACAAATCAATATGGGTTTATGGAAAATAGATCCTGTCAAACTAACTTGATATCTTTTTTTTTTATGAGGTTACAATTTTGGTTGATAAAAGGTAATAGTGTTGACATAATATACTTAAAATTCTGTCAGGCAATTGACTTGGTATCACATGACATTTTGATTAAAAAAACTAGGAAGATATAATGTGTGCCAGGCTAATTTTATATGAATTAAAAACTGACAGGTCTCAAAATGTAACTGTAATCCAAAAATCACTGTCAAGTGGATAGTTCTTGGCCCTATCCTATTTAACAGTTTTATTCATTACCTGAAAGAAAACATAAGGTCATCACAGATAATATTTGCAAATGACACAAAAAATGGGGGATTGGTAAATAACGAAGAGGACAGATCACTGATTCAGAGCAATCTGGATTGTTTGGTAAGATGGATGCAAGCAAACAATATGTTGTTTAATATGTGTAAATGTATACATCTAAGACCAAAGAGTGTAGGCCACACTTACAGGATGGCGGAGCTCTATCATGGGAAGCTATAACTCTGAAAAAGATTTGGGAGTCATGGTGGATAACCAGCTGAACATGAGCTCCCACTGTGACCAAAGAGCAAACGCGATCCTGGGATGCGTACACAAGGGAATCTCAAAGAGGAGTAGAGAAGTTATTTTACCCTGTATTTGGCACTTGTGCACATGCAGCTGGAATGCTGCATCCATTTACAGTGCCCACAATTCAAGAAGAATGTTGTTAAATTGGAGAGGGTTCAGAGAAGAGCCACAAGAATGATTTAGAAAATATGCCTTATAGTGATAAACTCAAAGAGCTCAATCTATTTAGCTTAACTAAGAGAAGGTTAAGGGATGACTTGATTACAGTCTGTAAGCATCTGCATGGTGAACAAATATTTAATAATGGGCTCTTCAATCTAGCACAGAAAGGTATAATAAGATCCAATGGCCAGAAATTGAAGCTAGACAAATTCAGAAAGAAAAGAAGGCATACATTTTTGACGGTAAGGGTAATTAACTGTTGGAACAACTTACCAAAAGGCCTGGTGGAGTCTCTATCACTGAATTTTTAAATCAAGATTGGATGTTTTTCTAAAAGATACACTCTAGGAATTATTTTGGGGAAGTCCTATGTCTTGTGTTATACAGATGATCAGACTAGATGATCACAATGGTTCCTTCTGGCCTTGGAGTCTATGAGACCATGAAAGCATATAAAAACAATAAAAGAACCACATATGCTAAGCAGCTTACCAGAGGTCACCTCGAACTTCAATATAGGGCTCTGGCAGGTGTCAGTCCTTCAGACCCCACAACTGGGTTTACCCAGTGGTCACAAGTTCATATCAATCTTTAGATCAGGATCCAGAACAAAGGGCTAGAGTGAGTTTAAGCTCAGCTATTTATCCAAAAGTCCTTTCTTTGTCTGTTGGTCTCTGGAAAATCCAGAATGAACCAGAATATGCAAGCTTCCTCTGGAGGTGGTACCTCTCTGGAAGTGTCACTCTCTGAGTGATTTGCCTTAATCATCCCCTACCGTTTTCACTTCTTGGAGGAGATGTGGCAACCTTCCCCACTTGGAGCGTATACAATCCCTGGCCCACAATGATATATAAACCATTCATACACTTAATACGATATGGTAAGAAGTTGCCTCATTTGTCACAACAACTATATTTGTTCCTACCTCTGGATCAGTCCCAATGCTTATATTGGTAACCAAAACTTGAGTAATGTAGCATAAGAATGCACGTATAGAATTTTACAAATTCCTTAAAACAATTTCAGAAGAATATCATTTGGTAGATTTCCATTGCAATCCTGTCCTTATTAGGTTGTTTTTTATCTAAGGGGGTCAATATCTCAAGGAAAAAAGGACAACTAGGATGGTCCTTTCTTCCCTGAGGAGAATCTGATTCCTGTCACTGAACTCAAATAATTCATCATGCGAAGGCGTGAGTCTGATTCTCTCTTGCCACAAAATCCAGGACTGTTTCTAATGTCTTTGAGGATTTAAGGTAAACATACTGCCAGTTAAACTGAAAAAGATGATTCTTCAGCAAATCTCCACAAGTTTAAACACAATTTGGAACATATTAGTTATATGCATATCATATAGATGATATTGCAACAGCAGAAATACAATCAATCCAGAGCAGATTCATTTATTTCTTGATATGGTACGCTGATTCTCTAGAATTTAAGAATTCAGTCAGCCATGGGAAGCTGGGCTTCTGTTCTTCCAAAACAATTTAAGTGCATTTAGTGGTATCAAAGCAAACTGAATGGTACTCCTCAAGTTATGACTCACTGTCATGAACTATTTTATCTTTAAATATATTTATAACTTAGTACTTTTATCTCTACTTATATGATTTGTGGGTCCGGCTTTATCAGAAAATTGAATGATGGAACGTTTGGAACAAAACAAAGATGAGGAATACAAAATATTTGTGAATATCTTCTCTTTAGTGTCTCTGTCTGTCTAAATTTTTCCCTGTGACAAAATTAACTCTCTCCCCCAGTTTTACACTTTTTTCAGACACATGAGCATATGCAAGGAGGTCAACTGAGGTTTTATAAGTATACATATTCTTTTAACTTTAAAAGACATCAAAGAATGTTCTGTACTCCTAAAATAAAGATCAGGAGTACAAAATATTTATGATCTGTCATGAATGTACATTTAAAAAGCACCAGTTTGTAATAAGAAAATATTTTAAAAGTAAAAATATTTATTAGCTAACACAAAAAAGGAAATGTATGAATTTGTAAAACTAAGTGGTAATCAGGAAAACTAAAATAGGAAAAACATTTGGAAATTTAAGATGTTATTTATTTATGGCATATTCACAAAAATATTCCTTGTCTGAATAGGACTAAATTGATGAGAGATGAGTATTAGTTATCCCACAACTTTTTAGAATGGTATGGAAAAAATGAGCTGATACTTCAGGGCATTTTTATAAATTACAAAGGCTAACTTATACTAATGCAAAAGAATATGACCATAAGCATCAGCTGCAACTCAGCTTCAATAACTCAGAGTAGCCCATATGTCCCTCAGGACTTCAGGGAAAAAAAGGACAAGCATTTTCTTTATTTAAATTAGTCTGTGCCTTTATTATGTATTTTGCAAGCCTCTGGAGCATGCAGCCAGGACCAGTGTCAGTCTCCTCATTATATTAAATACAAGCTGTTTTTAATTGGCACCTTGTAGTCTTCTATAACCAAATGGATTGAACCAAAATTTGAAAATACAACTGAAGGCTAATTAGGTAGCCTGAGAAATATCCAGATATCGCAAAACTGTGAGGGGAGAACAAATAAAAATCAAGATTAAAATGTACTATTTTTAAAATGTCTAAAAATTTTAAAATGTCTAAAAAGCATCCAGATAAGCTTTGTAAAATATGTGTCTAATATTAGTTCAGATAGTATCCTATCAGTATGTAAATACAGCTGTTTGCTTCACTTGTTTATATGAATTATGCATAGCAGGAAGGTATAAAATATATTAAAATGCACAGATAAAAATTAGAACATAACTAGCTTGTGACATTAACATGAAAGCACAACAGAGAAAATCAACATTGTAAAGCTTTATAAATTAGAATTTTCTTTATACTCCATACAACTGCACACACTCATTCAAACTAGATCTGTTGTTTGAGGCCCTAACAAACTTAAATGTAAATTCATTCATGACAGATCCACAGAAGGGAAAACATTCATAACTTAAACTTTAGTAAGGCATTTGATACGGTATCGTATGATATTCTTATCAATAAACTAGGCAAATACAACTTAGATGGGGCTACTATAAGGTGTGTGCATAACTGGCTGGATAACCATACTCAGAGAAAAACAGGAGTACTTGTGGCACCTTAAAGACTAACAAATTTATTTTAGCATGAGCTTTCGTGAGCTGCAGCTCACTTCTTCGGATGCATAGAATGGAACACACAGACAGGGGATATTTATACATACAGAGAACATGAAAAGTTCTCTGTATGTATAAATATCCCCTGTCTGTGTGTTCCATTCTATGCATCCGAAGAAGTGAGCTGCAGCTCACGAAAGCTCATGCTAAAATAAATTTGTTAGTCTTTAAGGTGCCACAAGTACTCCTGTTTTTTTTGCGGATACAGACTAACACGGCTGCTACTCTGAAACATACTCAGAGAGTAGTTATTAATGGTCCCCAATCCTGCAGGGGTCTGTTTTGGGACCGGCTCTGTTCAATATCTTCATCAACGACTTAGATATTGGCATAGAAAGTATGCTTATTAAGTTTGCAGATGATACCAAACTGGGAGGGATTGCAACTGCTTTGGAGGATAGGGTCATAATTCAAAATGATCTGGACAAATTGGAGAAATGGTCTGAGGTAAACAGGATGAAGTTTAATAAAAACAAATGCAAAGTTCTCCACTTAGGAAGGAACAATCAATTTCACACATACAGAATGGGAAGAGACTGTCTAGGAAGGAGTATGGCAGAAAGGGATCTAGGGGTTATAGTGGACCACAAGCTAAATATGAGTCAATAGTGTGATGCTGTTGCAAAAAAAGCAAACACGATTCTGAAATGCATTAACAGGTGTGTTGTGAGCAAGACATGAGAAGTCATTCTTCCGCTCTACTCTGCGCTGGTTAGGCCTCAACTGGAGTATTGTGTCCAGTTCTGGGCACCGCATTTCAAGAAAGATGTGGAGAAATTGGAGAGGGTTCAGAGAAGAGCAACAAGAATGATTAAAGGTCTTGAGAACATGACCTGTGAAGGAAGGCTGAAAGAATTGGGTTTGTTTAGTTTGGAAAAGAGAAGACTGAGAGGGGACATGATAGCAGTTATTGGATATCTAAAAGAGTGTCATAAGGAAAAGGGAGAAAACTTGTTCGTCTTAGCTTCTAAGGATAGAACAAGAAGCAATGGGCTTAAACTGCAGCAAGGGAGGTTTAGGTTGGATATTAGGAAAAAGTTCCTAACTGTCATGGTGGTTAAACACTGGAATAAACTGCCTAGGGAGGTTGTGGAATCTCCATCTCTGGAAATATTTAAGAGTAGGTTAGATAAATGTCTATCAGGGATGGTCTAGACAGTATTTGGTTGTGCCATGAGGGCAGGGACTGGACGCGATGACCTCTCGAGGTCCCTTCCAGCCCTACAATCTATGAATCTATAAATGTGAAACATGTCTCCTTCCTGGTAACAGAAGTAGATCGGATCACTATTACCATCTTCTAATTAATACCCACATGGAGAGGGCTATGATAATATGGGCTAAATCCAGCTTCCAGGCTGTGAGGGTTGGACACCACTCAAGGTACATACAGGCTAATTCTGTGGGCAAACAATTAGTATACAGAGCCTCTGAAATCAACTCGGCACATTTTGATTAGAAAGGCTGCAGTGATGGTATTCACTTGACCCATTTTGTGGATTCTAGAAGAAATCACCACCTATTAATTTCAATAGGTAGGCTAAAAGCAAATGATTTCTCACATTTCCAGCCTTGTCTTATATTAATCCATGTTGAACCTCATATTCATAGGTTTTATACTATGTAACTTCCCTGTTCCTTGATTAATATTAATCTTATAAGATTTTGGGGGTAAGGACGACATTGTAACTATTCTCAGTAGATAGTTAAATGCACGTGTAAGGCCTGGTCTACACTACAGGCCTTGGTCAATGTAGGGAGGTTATGCCGACCTAATTGTGTAGGTGACTACACTACATCGTTCCTCCTACTGCTTTAACTCGCACACTATGCTGACCTAATAAATCCACCTTGGCAAGAGGCATAGCACTTAGGCTGATGTACTTAGGGTGATACAGTGTCAGTATAGATACTGCATTGCTAATGTTGACTTTAGGGGACTCCAGGTAGTGTCCTACAATGCCCCATTGTGGCCACTCTGGTCACCTTTTAAAAAAAATTCTGCTGTCTGGCAGCCAGGTACACCGAAACTCACCTCTCCCCTTTTAAAACCCCAGGAATTTTTTGAAATTCCATTTCATATTTGCTTGGCGTGGAGAGCTAACGTAGCAGCTGACCATGCAGGCTCCATGCAGCAAAAGTGCTCCTGCCTGGAGTACATCAGAGATAGTGGATCTCCTGGGTCTATGGGGAGAGGAGGCTGTGCCAAGTAAAGCTCTGACACAGCTGTAGGAACTTTGACATCTATGGCCCGATGGCTTGGGGCATGGCAGAGAAGGGCTAAGACAGGGACATGCAGCAGTGCTGCATGAAAATCAAGGAACCGCGGCAGGCATACCAGAAGGAAAGGGCATGTTGTGTTCGTATCGCTCAGTGCAATACTGAAGAGCACTGCAGGTTCCACGCTTCTCACAAAGATGGAGGATGTGCAAACTAGCGGGGCTTTGGAAAAGTAGCATGAAATATAATAGGTTGCCCATGGAATGACGGAATGGAGAAAACTGCATCATGGAACGCTGAACCCATGTTCCCAGCCACCCCGTGCAACTTGTTTGCACTCATGAGACATTGCAACCCCTTCCCAAAACTCCTGGCACTAGATGGTGGTGAGTTGCACAGTGGGATAGCTACCCATAGTGCATTGCTCTCTGCATCCATGCAAACGCTGCTACTGTGGATGCACATCAGCAACACAAGGAGTGTAGTGTGGACATGCAACAGCAGTTTAATTACAGTGGCTGCTGTATGTTGACATCACTTAAGTCAATTTAATTTTGTAGTGTAGACAAGGTCTAAGCCTTTGAAAGACTCGGGTCCAAGCAATTAAACTAAAGAATTTGAGGTAAGAACAAGAATCACAGTCTATCATATTAAACACTTATACCAACATATTTAAATACTGAATTTAAATATTTTAAAATGTAGCAGTGGGTGAATATTGTGAAAATGAAATAAAGTGGTGAGAAAGATGGGGAAGGTTTTTATTCAAATAAAATCTTGCTTCTTTCTCCTCCCTTCAATGCTCCTTCCCATTAACTTCAAAGATGACATTTAAACCTGTCTTAGCTTCTTCTAGCAGCAGTTAAGTCTGTTGAAAGAGTTAGAACAGCTTGAAGTTCTAAACAAAGGTTTCTTTTCGGACACTTAACATTTTAGCTGTTCAGCAATTCCCAAATGTGAATATTCCTGCTTCCTTCTACCAGGTGATTTGAGATGATATATGTTCTGCAGTGATCTGTGATATTTATTTAATAGTTACCTTTATTTTGAACTTATCTTCACATATTACCCTATCCTATCGTGACCTGTGTTGCTTTAATTGACTTCAAGATGGCTTCATATATACCGCCTACCAAAAAATTATTTAACAGTGATATTTGTCTATGAACTAATAAAAAAGAAAACAAACCGATCCAGACTTGATTAAAAAAAAATCACAGCATGTTACACTCCACCTTATGGTTACACACATATATAAGGCCAAAGGCAAGAGACTGAAAAAATGCTCCTTATTACATTCACACCCCCAAAGAGATCAATGAAATGCAGAAGTAAATGCAGACCATTCTCTTAACAAGAGTTCATTTTCAAACAAAACGATTTCAGTTTGGCATGTTGAAGCTGCTACTAAATTTGATGCATTTGTAATGAACGTAGGTTTAATACTACAAGATGTCATTTCCTCATTTAAAAGGTTAGACAATTAAGAATGCATACAGAAGACTAAATAGCTGCTGAGTGGAATTTTTCATAGGCAGTGTAGTATCTCTGTTCAGTAGGAAGAAATGGTTCCTCTAGTGGGCTTTTCTGCTGTTTAATATACACTTTATTTTAATGGCCAGTTTAAGCTGAATAGAAGTTGAATGATTTAGATACTTTGATTTACACCTTGTCAGAAAGTAGGGTATTTTCCTCCCCGAGTAAATTTTGACAAAACCAAAAAATACATGTTCATTGAAATTTTCCACGGAAAATTTTTTTTGGCAGAAAATTGTGCATTTAAAACAAATAATTTTCATTTTGAAACGCCATTATAGTACATAATGGGATTAGTAGGTCAGGTGCATCATTTTCCTGGGTTTCATGGTTTGACTACATCTCCCAAGGCACACCACAGTTTCCTTTCTTGCTGAGCCACCATGGTGAATTTTCAGAGTCCCTGACCATCGTGCCCTGTGATTGATGCAGTCTGGTTGAAGAACCCAGCCCACAGAAGAGAATGGAGATGTGAGACACCTGAACTACAATTCTCACGGAGGCAACAAATCAAAATTTTCCACAGAAAGTAGACACTTGTGAAAAATGTGTTTGGTCAAAACCACAAAAACAAGTCAATGGAAAAATTTTCAACTAGCTCTACTCTGAGTTCTTTGTTTCTGTAATAAAAGGCAAAGACTTCCAATTTCCTGAAATGTGGTATACTTGAGTAATATTTCACCTTAAATCCAAGCTACATAACCTGTGGAATATCTTTTAGAAAAGGGGGTTTAGAACGAAATGTATCTAACAAGATAGAGTAATTCATAAGAAATGGGTTAATTTTAGAGACATGATATTTGGGATCCTGCTTCATGACCTCGTCTGGAGAGAAGCAGGGGAAAGCACAAATTTTTCCTTAACAGAACAACTAGGTCTTAGGTAGCTGACACTGCAGCAAGCGGAAAGTCCACCTTAAGAGAGGTGGGTCAAGAGGGAACTCAGCCCTCATGGTTTGAAGGAAGCAGGGCCTATAGAACATGTAAGAATAGATTTAAATTCCACTTTGCAAGCATACAGATAATTTTAGGATAATGTGAAGCAAAGCTTTTAAAAATCTGGAGAAATGAGTAGCTAAAGTAGAATAATTATCTGACAGATGGAGATTGCCCAAGGCTGTCACTTGCACGCATAAAACACTGAGACTGAGTTTTTTTTTTTTTTTTTTTAGAAATTCCAAAAGCATGCAGAATATTAACTGTGGAAGGTATAACATTATGTTCAGTATAAATGCTGTCCAGATTTAAAAGTGGATTTTTTTTAACTGAACTGAAGTGTCAGAGTGATTCTAAGTATCCAGATACAAGCAATACAGACCATATAGTGACAATACCACGAGGCAGAGTCTTGTGACGTCCAGACAAACACTGACCTGAGTGTGTTGTAACCCTCATCCTTCATTATGCCAATGATGGCAGCCTTTGTTGCACATTTCTATCACAAGAAACTTTGTGCCTTTTGCCATACTGTCCCTCATACACATAATGCACCCCCCAAATCAGTTTGCACAGCCAACACCATGGCCTCGTTCAACCCCCTTTTTAAGAGCTACTTCTGTGATGCCTATGGTAAACTCCTTAATAAGTCTAAGCAAATGGCTTGTTAGGGATCAATTTACACTTCTTTTTCATTTACTAGAAAACAAAACGTGGACATTTACACTTAGCAAATATATGCAAATGTGTGTTCCTATCACTGTCACCCTCCCCTCCACTGAGTTCTACACCCACTTTTTGCATCTTGTCCTTGTTTGTACTGTAGCACAGGGACTACTTTTTATTTTATGTTCGTAGGGCACCCAGGACAATGGGACCCCGATCTTGACTGGGATATCTGGGTGCTAATATAATACAAATTATAATCCTGTGGAATTAAATATTGTTATGACTTGTATACTGCTCAGACACTAAAATGATAAGTGTGGTATAAGAACCTGTGCAGAACAGAACACAATACCAGGAATGGAAAGGTTCTGTCTTTGAAGACTTGACAACCTAAACTGACAGTTCATAAACAAAGTAAAGAGGAAGGAGGGGACACAAAAAACCTGCACAGTGTATTTTGTTAATTTAACAGTTTTTGTGTTATAATTTTTCCAGTCACTGGTTGGTTAATATTTATCAGCTTGGGAAGGCAAGGAAGGACTAGTATTCACAGACAAATGTGTAGGATTTATAGGGCAACTCATTACTGAAATAAGGAGACTACTATTTATATGATATGACAAATCATGGTCTTCATGCCCATTCTGTGGCAATTAAAATTACTTGAGCTTTTTCCCGAGAAATGTTCCAGATTACTCTAGCTGTAAAGGAACAGTAAATCACATCATCTAACATTACATCCAACCAAAGGGAAAAATGGCTTGCTTATATTTATTGTGTCTGTGCCTAGCTCTCTATGGCTCAAAGAGAATAATTTCATAATATTTGTTGGTAGCAAAAAAGTCCAGGATTTGATTATAGCAAGTGGATTGTGTCCTGAAACATATTTCACTTCAACTCCCAGTCTCCTGCCTTGTATTACTGACATTTGACCCTTTGTTTCAATTTTTCTGAATGTATGTGGCCAACATGGTTACACTGTCTTCTGCCTCTTGCACTCCCAACACACACACAAGGCTGCTCCCTACTCCCTGATACCTAAGAATGTTTTTGTAAAATTATACCTTATAATTTATTTCTCCCTTAGAAGATGGGTAAAATTCCTTCGAACCTTTCCTATATGTCTAAGTTCCGCGCAAAATTGATGTTCTTCTGTGATTTGAAATGGTATCAATGGTTTGACAAATCTGATTGTCCCACTTGTTTGGATGCTTCCAATCAGAGCCAATCAGACCAAACATTTGTCTGTTATTTGCTTTTAATACACTTTGTTCAGAAAGCCACCAGGAAAACTGCACAAAGGGAGACTAACAGATAAATGACTTAAGAGTTTTGAGATTCAGTTCTTGTATGCCACTACTATGTATCTGGCAGTTTGTGGACACGGAAAAAGTAATGCCTGAGGATTCTTCAAACACTTCAATATTTGTTTAATTTTTCCAGAAATGTTCTTAAAATCTGGCTCTTTGGGATAAGTTACCTTAGACTTTTAAAGCATTTCTCCATTTGTGATAAATCAAAGATGCTGCGGAGCAGCAAGTGAATATCTTCTTTCTGCTAATGTGCTTTGATTAACAGATCACTCAGCAATGAAATAGATATGTATGTTCATGTTCCTGAAGTTTTACTGCTATTAGGATCAATATAGTTTAGGCAAAACACAAGAAACCACTCAAAGGCTGAAGAGCCTGCAGTTATGAGACTACAACCTAGAAAAAATCTGAAAGGATTTCGAAGTACTGGCAAGTGAAGTTAGCCTTTTTTAAATGTATGGAATAGGAGATCTCCAGTTTGAATGTCTTGTTTTTGTCAGATGCTGGCTTTCCACCAAAACTTATTTTCATTCAGCTGATTATTAAATACAACTAAAACTGGGCTGGGACTTTAGGATCAAGCATCTGTGTAACATCAAAACAAAAAAACTATAAAATCTGCCTTTTACTGGGATGGAGCAATGCCTGTAATTTACAGCAACTTGCTGTAGTAACAACATTTTACTTTTATAGAGACTTTTATCCTGATGATGCTTTACAAATTATGGGCTTGATCCTGCTCCTTTTTAATTCAATGGCAAAATTCCCACTGACTTCAATGGGAAAAGGACTGAACAGATAAAAAGAATCATTCAACCATCCATCACTGAATACAGCTATGTCTGGAGTGGAACACAGCAGCTACTTAATAGAGAACACCAACACCTCAGAACAATTTAGAGAAGGAAACCACAGGAGGAATTTTTGGTAGGTAGAAAATAATTATACAAATGGAAATTTGATAGTCACCACAGACAACCCCCCCTTTTTTGTATGAAAATTACCACAAGATTATTACAAGTAATTACGATCTCAGTTACATATTCCATCTAAAAAACAATGGGTCCAACAGCACCGTGTCCCGTAATCCCATGCTAAGGGCACTAGATAAGTACTGCTTCAGTGAAAAGCCTGATAGTGGCTGAATCACCAACACGCAGTGCTTAATTTGTAATTAAACAAGTGCTGGGACTCAAGCAATTTTTTAATTTTCATAACTGACATGGCAAGCCCAGAGGTGCGGGGGCTATGAACTGCCAAGTCTAGAGCTGCCGGGACTCAGCCCTGGTGAGCCTTGGCACAAATTGAGCACTGCCAACACCATTTCCTAAAGCAACTTGAGTATTCTTATAATTTGACCTGCACCAACACTGCTTAGGTTGTGAGCACTGAGAAGATGACATCCTGAGGTGGTAGGAATCTAGGTATTTGCCCATATTTAAAGTAAAAGTTAAAGTAGAATGGAGGACTTGCTAATTGTGAGCAGTAACCTTTGCTTACTATTTCAGAATCCATTTATTCAGCTCTCCACGGAGAGGAGAAAGGATTCTCAAGTGTTTATTTGAGATAAATGTGGGTTTGTCTCACCATTTGTCATTGACAGATCAATATAGGGACATAAATTCTGATTCCATAAACATCACTGCTTAATTGTATTGTAAAATAACGGATGAATTTCAGGGCAGCTCTCTAATCACTTCTGTATTGCTCATCTGTCAAGTCTCCGTCCAGTATATAGTATTTTTGACCTAAGGGAAAAAAACCACTTTCCTTAACAGGTTGACAGTTATATCAATGCCTGCTTTTTCAAAAAGCCTAGCTTGGGAATGAACCAAAAGGAAGCCCAATGCCATAATTTTAGAATTGCTAGCAGCAACGCATTCAGTTTAATGAAACAGATTTTCTAGTTATATTAGAACTCAATCTAACAGGTTCATAGCCATTTTATTATAGCAGTGCTCAGAGTCCTGAAACTCCTTTTTAAAGCATAAACTTACACATGGTTCTTTTTGATACTCCTGCAGCATCTAAAAAATCCTTATATTTCTGTTACTCCTTTCAAACAACTTTACATCACCTAGCCATGCTGGAAGAAAGACAAGAGGTAATGGATGTGGTTTAATTAGGCTGAAGCTTTATTCATTTAAAATGTCTGGAAATACTCAGCAACAAATTGTACAATGCATGTCATCAGTATTTCCTTGTTTCCACCTGTTTGGGGGGCTGGCTTCAGCTCTCCTCCTTTCTAATCTGTTCCCAGCCAGGCAACTGCTAGGATCCCACCAATTTCCCCTACGAGGGTTAAGGGCGCTTGAAGAGGGAGGGAGATTGACTCCCTGCTGTACAAGACATTAGGCACCCTGAATCCTGCTTCCTCAGTTTCTTTAAGGGATGTTTTCCTTTACATCCCCTTCAAGTCCATTTTATCTGTATCCCTTCTGTAATGAGTACCCACACTGGAATCTGCCACATTTTTTATTTACTAAGTTGCAAAATTTTAACCTAAAATTTAATAAAATAACCCTGCCACCCCATTGAGTCTTTGACCAACTGTGGGGAAGATGATAAAGCCCACTACACTTCAGCCAATCTGGCAGTGAGGGAAAAATTCCTTCTCAGCCCCCAAGAAAAATTGGTGACTAGCAAAATGTCCACAGTGGATCATGAAGAAACCCAATTTTACTCTGATTCCATGATGGGTATTGCCAGCCTGATCCTTGTGAGAGGGCTTCTCTGGACCTGCCCGAAGTATAAATAATGCCCTCTCCACCCCCTTCTTCCGTTCACCTGGAATGGCAGTGCCCCCCCCCTCACACACACACACCTGGTCTGGCCACTTCCTGTTCCTCCTTGCCTCATCCAGATAAACCTTCCCCCCTCTGCCATCAACTGCAGATGGAGCCCTTATAAGAGGAACAAGCCCTTTTCTTCCAGCCAGCTAGATAAATGACCCACCTTACACAGTTCCTGGGAGTACATTGTTAAGGTTTTGCCAAACAATAAACTGAATGATTAAATTAACAACTGCCAATTAATCGCACCATATTACTTATACATTATTTGTGATTAACTGGTCAGAGGCTATGATTTTATAGATCACTATTCAACCTAAATATTTCCTTAAAAATTACAATAAATAATATTTTACTCAGTACTTCAATACATTTCTTTTGTCAGGTCCCTGTGAGTTTAGTTATGTTAAAAACTTAATTAAAATGTTAACTTTTAACAACAGTTAGGTTGCTGGTGTGTGGAGACCACAGCCTGTCATGCTGACCAATATTGTTTCATTGTTTCCTTGTGCTCTTCTGTTCATCTCTCTGTCAGTCTGTTCTCTTATTTATACTTGCCGAAACTCAGATTGTAAGCTATTTTGGCCAGGGACTGACTTTTTGTTCTGTATAGCACCTAAGCACAATGAGGTCCTGGCCCACAAATGAGGTTCCTAGACACTATAATACACAAATGATCTAATAGCTGAAAGCCTGTGCTGTCACACACGTCTGACAGTTGGATCAAACAATCCATTTTCTATGCACACAGCACCTTATGTTCACACTCCTCCTTCATGCAGCCAATGAAACTGCTGCATGCAAATTAGCTGTAGAGAAACGATGGTGATTGGTTGAGTTGCCTTTGATCTCACAATAGTCTAGAATTCTTTGCACAGGTGTAATCTGCAAAGTCAATATGCCTGTGAATTAAAAATTGAATAACAGGACACAAATCTAAGTGATTCAAATGATATTCTGAACAAAAAGAGCCAACTTGTAGCTGTTTTGCTTGCTTCACACTGACTCTATGTACATTCTATGCCCCAGAGTGACATGTAGAGTGATAATCCTGGATCCTTTTTACATATATAATAATAATACTACATGTGATGTAGTACAGCACACACTGAAAATATGTAGTGTCTATATGCTGATAATCAAGAAACCCAGGTAAAAATATGTAGGTTTGTAATCTAAGTTGTTCATTTACCCCTGTTGCATTTGATATTTAGAGCTTAATTTTCAGAAGGGGCTGCCTAAACTGGCTATTCAACACCTGCTTATTCAGGGAATATGGGCACCAAGATATACAAAGTAGGCTTGGAAGGATTAGATTTTTATCAGTAAATGTAGGTAAACATCAATTTAACCCTACACATGCAAACTGACAAAAATATTTCCACTGGTAACTGAAATTTATAGACATACAAAGTAAATAAATGATGCTTGAGAATTTATGAGAGTTTGATTTAAGGATATTTATTTTATATATTTCTACATGCAAGGTTGACAATTTGTGTTTTAATGGTTCTACAGCTTTAACTTCTTGAATCTCAGCATCTATTGTCAGCAATTGTGAATATTTAAATAGATAAAAACTGAAAAAAAATGTTTAAAAATAACTGATATTATCTGTTAAAATTATAAATAAATACAACTCCAATTCCATCAAGCCTGCATACAAGTAACCATGTGCACACAAATTTAGAAGTCACTTCTGCATTTTGGACACCAAACATAATGTAGCTGGAATATAATAAATGTTTTCAGTGTTTGAAAGTAGGACTTCCCTATGAGAACAGACTAACGATTTATCTAGTCAAGTATCCTACCTCCAACAGATTCTAGGTGAGTTTCTAGAAATTGCTCTTGTTTATAACATTTTACTTTTCTAATCTAATAGTAACAAATCTACCAAATTGAATAAATTATAATCAGCATCTTTTCTTTGCTTATTATTTCTGTGTGAAATCAGCATCATCTTATCAAATGCATACTCCACTTAAAATGAAATGAGAGAACTTTTTTTGTTTAGACATCATGGCTCATTACTGTAACATTTTCAAGCTTCAGCAGAAATCACAAAAACTGCCCTGCAATTAAATACCTTGTTTGGCTAATATAGCTTAATTTTTATTATGGAAAATCATCCGGTTAAGCAGTTATAATGTGATTTCTATCGATATCCTTTTTTAAGAAAGCAAAGATGATAATGTGTTTTTTGTTTTAAACTGGAAACACCTGCCTCTCAAAAGCTAAACTTAAAAACAAACATCCTAATATATTCCCTAGCAGTAACAGGTATTTTTTGGCTTTGTGCCAAATCCACAAGTGAGTACTTCTGTATATTTTCAAATAATTCTCTGTGTCCTTAGGATGAGACACACTCACAATCTATCACAATCTCTATATATTAATAAGACCTGCAAGTATTTTACAGAGTTAGATGTGCTATTATTACCATTATTCAATTCTGTTCACTGGAATAATGAGCAATATATAAATTAACTGAAAAACTACTTTCTTCATAGTTACTAGAGGCATGAAGAAAAAAGCTAAAAGTAAGTATATCAAACTGTCAGCAGGAATGAAACCCAGATATTAAAATATTAAACAACCTGAAAATCAATTAACTTGATTTTAAACAAAACCTCTTCCATGGAAAACATAACTTAATGACTTAAACCCCAGTACAATCACACATGGGAACTGCCATTGCTTAATACATTTATGCAATTTACAAGCAGCAGATGCACCAGACAGAGAAATATGTAGAAGTGATGTAATCTAAAGACCATTTAAATGTCTTGGGCTATGAAACCTTATCTTCCTTGATGGGGTTTTGGTGGATATTAAAGAATAACTAATAAGTCAAAGAGCTACATTAAAGCTAGGTCTTGACTAAATCTTCATTGTTATATCATTTTGTGCAATTGTGGATAGATAATAATTTAACATACAGCAAATTTAATTTTTAAAAGCACAAGAGATGCTGTTGAATTTAATGTGTCTTCTTTAACAATAATGAATTAGGGAAATTCAGTTATACGACTGACCAGATCTACATTATATACATCTGCGGTACAGCGTCTTGGTACAGTACCAACAAGTCAAAGAAACAACTGGCTAGGCTTCTAATGGACAAATGCTACAGAAAGTGAAGTAGGGTGTGTGTGTGGGAGAAGGGGAGGTAAACCTAGAAAAGATCAAGTAATAATACCAGAGAAATGTTTGCTGCTAAGGACCATTCAAGTGGATATTTTAGGTTATCTTTAAAAAGGGTAAGGAAGGGAAGAGATTACATACCCTTCTCCACCAATTCTTGTTATCTTTAGACGAAAATCAACAGAATTCAGACTGGGTGGCTTCCATTTCAAAATATCATCACATCGACCAGGCTTGTATTTCTAAAGCAAATTAAAGAGCAGTTTAATTATGCTTTATTAGGCTTTTTAAAGTTAAAATTCAGCATTTTCTACTTTATCGACTGTTTACTTCTAGGGTAGCTGTAGTTAAGTATATTCTTTTAGCTGAAGTATTTAGCAAAATGTATGACAAAATACAATAGTTATATGCAACAAATAGAGTATTCACCATTTTATTTACATCTGATTCGCTATCCCACTGTATTCAAACAATTGCACAGGACAAAGAACGGAGAAAGAAAATATAAATTAACATATTTGTCATGTCTTTCTGGCTAATAAAAAGATAACATTCTCCTACAAAGGTGTTTTCACGTGGAAACTCAAACTGAGATGAAACAGCATAAGAAGAATCTAAAATGTTGACATTCTCTCTCTCTCTCTCTATATATATATCTATATAAACATCTTTTTTGCACCCTCAAATTTTTCAGACAATTTTAAGACCAGTGATTCTGTTAGCTATACTGCTTTTTGTGTTTGGTTATGGGTTGTTTTTTTCTTTAAACACAATGTGAACAAGTCATGCTAAGTTACCGTATTTTTTTCCTCAGATGGATCCAATTAGAAACATTTTTCTACCAATTGAAGACTGTGCTGTGTAAAGATTAAAGAAAACCATGACAGCTACATTTGTATGCTGCTTTTCTATCCAGGAACAATAAGCTCAGATGAGTTGCCTAAGAGATAGAGTACCTGCTTGACTGAACTGTAAGATGCAACTTACAGGGTAGAATGAAAAGTATACTATGTTAAGTATTTAGGGATATGATAGAATTCACCAGTTCACTGTATTTTAAAATAAAGCCAGGCAGTGGGTTGGGGGTGAGAGTGTGTGGGGAGAACTACCTTACTGTCATAAACAGATAGTTAAGGGTTAAAGTCTCTTTTACCTGTAAAGGGTTAACAAGCTCAGTAACCTGATGAACACCTGACCAGAGGTCAGATAATTTCAGATCTCTGTGGAAGGAAGTCTTTGTCTGTGTTCTTTCTTTGATTTGCCGTTCTCTCTTTGGATTTAAGAGAGGCCAGACATATTCTTCAAGTTCTCCAAGGTTTCCTGAAGTATTTTCTTCTATTCAGTATAGTGAGTATTAGAAGGCGGTTTAGTCTTATAATTGATTTCTACATTTGCAATTGTGTATTTGCTGAAGAAATATCTTTATTTCTGTTTGCTGTTACTTTGATTATTCTGAGGAAGGAGGAGGGGGTGGGGGGGAACAGCCTCTCCAGGCTTCTAAGTTAGACCCTGTATTTTTTCATCCTGGTAATACAGAGATAGTGTACTTTTTTCTTTCTTTTAATAAAATCTTTTCTTTTTAGAACTTGATTGATTTCTTCCCTTGTTTGCATTTTCAGGGGAAGGGGAAGGGGGAAAAGTGAATCCCTCTTTGTTGTGATTCAAGGAGTTTGAATCTGTGGTGATCTCTCCCAACGGCTAGGGGAGGGGGGAAGAAGGTGGGAGGGGAATAGATTATTTCCCTTTGTGTTGAGATTCAAGGAGTTTGAATCTGTGTTCCCCAGGGAAAGTTTGGGGGAACAGGGAGTGTGTGAGACACTAAAAACTTGGCTGGTGGCAGCGTTTACCAGATCTAAACTAGGATTTAGTTTAGAGGAGTCCATGCAGGTCCCCATCTTGTGAACGCTAAAGTTCAAAGTGGGGAATAAACCTATGACACTTACCTACTACTATATGATGTTATTTGCACTTATACTAGGACTCATCTATGTGATTTACCTGTAAGAGACCCATGGCATTTAGTCAGAAGTTCCTGTCTGTATTTAGCATTTCTATTTCTTTATAATGTAAAAGAAGCAATCTTCTCTTATATCATCAGAGATAAAACTAATAACCCTCATTAAGGCTATGTTTTAGTCATGGGTATTTTTAGTAAAAGTCATGGACAGCTCACGGGCAGTAAACAAAAATTCACAGCCTGTGACATGTCCGTGACTTTTACTATATATCCCTAACTAAAACTTGGGCGGGGGTCCGCAGCTGCTCTGGGGGGGGGGGAAGTACGGGGGCACTGTGGGTGCTCAGGGTGGTCCAGGACCTCCACTGGCACTGGTGGGAGAGGGCGGCAGTGCATGGCCCAAGACCCCTGCTGGTGTTGAGGGGGGAGAGGCAGGCAGTGGCGCATGGCCTGGGACCCTTGCTGGAGGGGGAAGATGGGGGGGCTGGCAGGCTCCCTACCCGGCTCTGACCGATATCTCTCTGCAGCTCCTAGGGGGAGGGGCGGCCAGGAGGGCTCTGCACGCTGCTCCTGTGACAAGCGCCGGCTCCGCAATTCCCATGGGCTGGGAATCACAGCCAATGGGAGCTGTAGGGGGTGGCGCCTGCAGCTGCGGGCAACACATGGAGCCGCCTGGCCCCTCTGCCTAGGAACTGCAGTGACATGCCAGTGGGAGCCGGGGAGCCACCCCAAGTAAGCACCGCCCCGCCCCGCAACCCCTGACACAGCCCTGAGCCCCCTCCCACATCCCAACTGCTGCTGCTGCTGCTAGACATGGGGCTGCTCGAGCCGGGCAGCCCCTGAACCAGCCACATCAGCCACTGCAGATGTCATGGAAAGTCACAGAATCAGTGACTTCCATGATCTCTGTGACAGACATGAAGCCTTAACCATCATTATGATTCATTAAGTTCATTGGTCTTCCAAACCAAATAAACATGCCTCCACTCTCTTCCTCCTAGATCTATCATTTCAGTGGAATTAATAAGATATGACTGCACTGTAACATTGAAGTGCTTTTCCTTGCTCTGCTTGATATGTATACTATTGTGAGCTATCCTGGGCAAGTTGACTATCTGCACACCCTTCTGCAAAGGACAATGTTGGTGATATAAAAAAAAAGTCACAAGCCATAAAATATTAATCTCCTCTCCTTCTTAGAGTCAGGGCAGGCTCTAGGCACCAGCAAAACAAGCAGGTGCTTGGGGCGGCACATTTCCAGGGGGCGTCATTTTGGCCATCTTTTTTTTTTTTTTTAAACTCACTTCCTCTCTTCTCAGAACCCTGCAGAAGTGGAACCATGGAGCAGCTGGGGATCCAGCATGGGAGCTGAGAACCCAGGGGACCCTGGGAGCTGTAGTCCCTTGCCTAGCTCCCTGCCTATAGAGCCAGCCCTGGAGCAGGGAAAGAACTACATTTCCCAGTAATCCCTTGGCAGCTATCAACAGGAAAGGGAGGGTAGGGAGTGAGGTAGCTGATCCATGCTGCGAGTCGAAAGGGGTGGCACTGTGAATGGGGAACAAGTGTGCCCAAGGAGTAGAAGGCTTTGCCCCAGCTGTCCCCTTCAGAGGACTTCCCCAGACTGCATTAGGGATACTGGTGTGACCTCACCTTGCAGCCACAAAGGAATTGGGTGGACTAAATGGACAGTGCACCTCTCTATCTGAAGCCTAGCAAGGGAGGTACGTGGATCCCACTAGAATTTAAAATGAAAAGGGAGGGAGGGGAGGCTCTGGATATGAAGGCAGGCAGTGGCGCATGGCCTGGGACCCTTGCTGGAGGGGGAAGATGGGGGGGCTGGCAGGCTCCCTACCCGGCTCTGACCGATATCTCTCTGCAGCTCCTAGGGGGAGGGAACAATGAATGAAAATGAAAAGGGGACTTCGGCAGCTTTAGATTCAATACCAGGCATGTAGGAGGATTTCCACTTCTGAGCCATGGAAGAAGAAATTGACTTTTCCTTTCCAGATTTAGCTAATATTCAGAAAGGGAATCTAGCACCTGCCTTCCAGATTTGAACATCTCAAAATTCAGGAGTGCTCAAGCTCAATTTGGGCAGCTGTTACTTCATTTCTCCCAAATCAAATATACTGATCCACTGTAACTTGCTGTAGAAAAAGTAGGATAAGAAATGAAAAAGCAAGAAATGCTTCCCAGTGGTTTTTAGGACTGGAATTGTTATTTTCAACAGCTATTGCCCCCCCCCCTTTTTTTTTAGGTTGCCTATCCCTGACATAGACTTACTTATCTTAACCGAATAGGACAAAACATTATTCAGAGTAAGGTCTTTAACCTTTCCAGACTGCATTACTTCACTTCATATTTAAAAAAAAATCCGTTAATTATTTATTAAATTAATCTATCCTGAAAATATTTTTTATCAAAATGTGTTGATAGAAAATTGAAATAAATAGATAAAGTCCTGCACATCGTCTTATTCAAAGTAGAGTTACTCTCCACAGTGGTTCTCAAAATGTATTGACGATGACAAAACATTTATTTTTTTTATTATATTTTTTTTTGGTGAGGGAATGCCATTAAATAGGGATGATTTTTTACTATTAAATATATATTCCTGCAAGACATGACTGAGTTTAATAAATGCAACTGTATTATTTATTGTTGTCTCTTTGGATTCTAATTTGGCTATGGCCAAATAGTATTCTAGTTATTCAGTATTTGACCAAGTATGAGTTCTTTGATATACGCCAATTTGTGCCAGACTTCTCCATAGTTTGTTTGTGAAATCATAAGTCATGGACTGCTCTTATCACAGTTACTGAGAAACAGCAAGCAGAGGAAGGAAGCAAAAGTTGTTGGAGCAGCAGCTGCCTTTCCTTTGCCGAAATGAACAGAAGGTTCTGCCATTCCATCTACTGCTCTGTCCTTCCAACGTGACTGAAGTTCCCTAACTATCCTACCATACTGTATCATCTGTCAAGACATGTAGAAAGCTGAAACCTTCGTCTACGGATCTACTAGTGTAACAATACTTAAAATATAGTAGATTGCAAGTGGTAAATTATTTGCAGAGCAAGATTATTGGAGTACACATAATGATGGGTTTATTAAGAACATAAGAACGGCCATACTGGGTCAGACCAAAGGTCCATGTAGCCCAGCATCCTGTCTTCCGACAGTGGCCAATGCCAGTAGCCCCAGAGGGAATGAACAGAACAGGTAATCATCAAGGGATCCATCCCCTGTCGTCCATTCCCATCTTCTGGCAAACAGAGGCAAGGGACACCATCCCTACCCATCCTTGCTAATAGCCATTGATGAACCTATCCTCCACGAATTTATCTAGTTCTTTTTTTAACCCTGTTATGGTCTTGGCCTTCACAACATCCTCTGGCAAAGAGTTCCACAGGTTGACTGTGCATTGTGTGAAAAAATTCTTCCTTTTGTTTTAAACCTGCTGCCTATTAATTTAATTTGGTCGCCCCTAGGTTCTTGTGTTATGAGAAGGAATAAATAACATTTCCTTATTTACTTTCTCCACACCAGTCATGATTTTATAGACCTCTATCATATCTCCCCTTAATCGTCTCTTTTCCAAGCTAAAAAGTCCCAGTCTTATTAATCTCTTCTCATATGGCAGCCGTTCCATACCCCTAATCATTTTTGTTGCACTTTTCTAACCTTTTCCAGTTCCAATATATATTTTTTGAGATGGGGCGACCACATCTGCATGCAGTATTCAAGTTGTGGGTGTACTGTACTATGGATTTTTATAGAGGCAATATGATATTTTCTGTCTTATTATCTATCCCTTTCTTAATTATTCCCAACATTCTGTTAGCTTTGACTATCGCTGCATACTGAGTGGATGTTTTCGGAGAACTATCCACAATGACTCCAAGATCTCTTTCTTGAGTGGTAACAGCTAATTTAGACTCCATCATTTTATATGTATAGTTGGGATTATGTTTTCCAGTGTGCATTACTTTGCATTTATCAACACCGAATTTCATCTGCCATTTTGTTGCCCAGTCACCCAGTTTGTGAGATCCTTTTGTAGCTCTTTGCAGTCTGCTTGGGACTTAACTATCTTGAGTAGTTTTGTATCATCTGCAAATTTTGCCAACTCACTCTTCACTGCTTTTTCCAGATCATTTATGAATATGTTGAATAGGACTGGTCCCAGTACAGACCCCAGGGTCACCACTATTTACCTCTCTCCATTCTGAAAACTGATCATTTATTCCTACCCTTCGTTTCCTATCTTTTAGCCAGTTACTAATCCATGAGAGAACCTTCCCTTCTTCTCCCATGACTGCTTACTTTGCTTAAGAGCCTTTGGGTGAGGGACTTTGTCAAAGGCTTTCTGAAACTCTAAGTACACTATATCCATTGGATCCCCCTTGTCCACATGCTTGTTGACTCCCTCAAAGAATTCTAGTAGATTGGTGAGGCATGATTTCCCTTTACAAAAAACGTGTTGACTCTTCCCCAACAAATTATGTTCATCATCTCTCACCTTTTTTTTTTTGCCCTTTAGACAGAGACAGATAATGGGACTGAGATGTAAAGTATCCTAAAGTCAAGATCCAAAGATCAGGACTTCTATGCCAAATCCTGAACAGAGAAATCCAAAGGCTTCAGAGGGCTCTAAGCAGGTACAAAAGCCTCTTCCAGGTTGAGGACTTTTTAAGCTCATGATCCTATTAACTTCTCACCTGGATGGTGAAGGCTACACAGGCCAAACTCCCCTTTGGGAAATGACATTTCCCAGACACTAGAAAGACTATGCCAGCTTGTTTGATGTAGGGCATTGTATTCTTGAAAAAAAGATGCATTTACACGGTGCTTGCCACCTCAGATCCATCACATCATGGATGTAAAACAAGCTCTTAATATAAATAAAAATTAAAATTGCATTAAATTACCAAACCCAATGTAAAATCAACAAGAGTACTTGTGGCATCTTAGAGACTAACACATTTATTTGTTGGTCTCTATGGTGCCACAAGAACTCCTGTTCTTTTTGCAGATACAGACTAACACGGCTGCTACTTTGAAAAATGTAAAATCAGTTGTGCAGAAGAAAAGAGAAAGAAGAAATATTCCAAGGCAATGGATGAAAAGAAAAAGCTGAGGAGAATTTTTTACACACACACACACACACACACACACACACACACACACACACACACACACACCTAACTTACTAGAGGCAATGGGCTTTTTCTTGAAGATGGAGTTATTCTTTCTGCCTTTGCTACTAGGAACCAGCAGGAACTTAACAGCCTTGGGTCATACATTTGTGGCAACGGTAAAAAATTCAAAATTATTGCTGACATGCACCGTGCTTGCTGAGGACAACGCAAATTCCATAAGCAGATCCAAGAGAACATGCCCTAGAAGCAATGGCAGTACAACCACACTAGTACAGGTCCTTACCAAAAAGAGAAAATTTATAACTTCACAACAGTTCTGTTAACACTAAGGAACTGCTAAAAGTTCCAAGTGATCCACCAACATTTCTCTAAACATTTTGAAAGGGGCAAATAGCAGTCAGACCTTGAAGCTCATTGCTCTTAAGAACAAGTTGCACTGTTCTCAATAGTGAAAATGTTGATGTGAAGGACTCAAACTCTCAGGAATCTAGCTTAAAATGAAATCTCAGCATGGCAAAAACACATTAATAATCCTTGAGAAGGGGTTCATTTCCTTATTGAATGATCACATACATACTAAACAGTACTGAGCCCATGTCAATCTGAACACTAAGTACTGAATCAAAATACTGTTTAAATATTAGTTAGAAGTAATCAAGGATTTAGCACGTGAAGCATGTAAAAGACTCACATTAGAGCAATCATAGCACATTGCAGAGCTGTTCTGCCTACAATTATAAATTGTTCTAGGAAATACATTCATAGTTTTAAAGAAAAATTTGAACCAATTTGTTTAAGACTAAACTACTCACTGAAATTGTAAGTTTATAGTGAATATGACAAATTTACCCTGAGCAGAAAACAGTTATAAATGCATAGCACCACCTTTTCAAGTATATTAATCTACACACCTTCTGAAAGTAGATATTAATGCTTCAATATGAAGCCTATTAATTCACTCCAACCACAGAAATCAGAACTGTTGAATTTTGCTCCCAGAAAAGTATATTGGCAATCCAAAAGCCATTTAAATTGTTAAGTAATTCTCAGGAAAAAAATTTTTTATCTGTTGATGCTAATGCTAAGTTCCATATCTACATAATTAGAAAGAAGTCCAGCACATCTGTTTTGGAGGAGCACATAATATCCAAGGTTCATCCATCACCAGGCTTCACAACAGTCCTGGGTTTTGCAGCACTGTCCTGCTTTGGTTTCCAAAACCTTCTGTCCCAATTAAAGCAGCTAACCCCGCCCCCCAGCAGGGGGTTTGGCGGGGCAGGCCAAATTTCAGTGAGCGGTCCTGCAACTTGGAGCATGGAGTCCCAGTGCTACTCACTCTAATTTGACCCGGCTACCCCCACACCAGGGAAACCGAACAAATCTGAGTGGTGTTGTGACCTCGTGCACCAATGGCCAGGTTGCAACACCAAAAGTGGGGAGCTGAGCCCAGCAAGCTCTGTAGGTGAGGAGTACCAGCAGAGGACGCTGCAGGTCGAGCGCAGGGTGGGCTCACTCGGCAACTCCTCTCTTCCCCATAAGCAGCACCCAATCCCTCACTCCTGAGGGCCTCCCACCTCGTGAAGGGGCAGCACTCCCTCTTCCCCAGGGGCAGCACCTATCCTGCTTTAACCACTCAAAATGTTGGAAGATATGCATCACACCAACGAGAAGTTTCCAGAGATCCTGACATCATGGACAATGACCACTGGAGCATACCATGGTTGAGATTATGTTTATCTAAAACCTCTCTTTTGGGAACTTGTGCTTTCGATGGCCATACTGTAAACCTGAAATGAATTAGATCTTCATGGAGGGTGTGGAGAGGTACTGGTGACAGATATTGCAACCGCATGCAGTATCTTTGTGGGGACATGTTGTATTAAGATTAAGCATGGTTATGTATCATTGTGGGCCAGGGGTTGTATGCAGCTCCAGGGAGGGAGGGTTGCTTTTAGCTCCTTCAGGAACGAAAAACAGCAGAGGGTGATTAAGCTGAATTACTCAGGCTGTAACCCCATACTCCAGGGGCCAGGTTGCAGAGAGATACCAACCCCTGGGGAGGCTTGCATATACTAGTTCAAACTGGGTTTTCCAGAGACCAATAGGGAAAAATAGGGCTTTTGACATAAAAGATTGCATTTAAACTGATTTGGGACCTTCTTTCTGATTCAGCAAATGGACAGGACCTTATGTCCACAGAAGGCCCCAGCTCTTGCAGAAGGGTTGGAAAGTCTTTGGCCTACAAAGGTCCCCGTAAGACTGATGGGTGACTTCTGGTAAGCTTTTAGCAGGTGTATAGAAACTTTTATTGTTTTTATATTTTCTTTCTGTAATACTTTTATCTTAACAATAAAAGTGGTCACCTAGAAATGGCTGTGTGGTAACTCGTAACTGTGGGCAATATGTCATTCATAGCCCTTGGAGAGAAATCAAAGCCCAGGTGTTGGCCTTTTGGCAGACTGGTTTGCTGAAGATATCATAGTGTAAGGCAGGGAACTGTGTCACCTTAAACCCCCACCCCGTCACAAGATCTGAGACCTGTTTGGGCATTCCTGACCTGGAGCGAGGGGGATTTAGGTGTAGTTACCCTGAAATGGTGACAGTGCTTTCTCCCAGTCTTCAGACAGCTGTGTGCAGTGCTGATTTCCTACTAAAATATAGAGCATCTAAAGGGATAAATTAACTGATGCCAGATGCTAATGGTCCCAAGGTTAAAAAAAGAATGTCTATGATCAGAGCATGCAGGCTTTCCTTTAGTCATATCCCCTACATCATCAGTACTAAGGGCAAAATGGGTCAGGAGCCTCTATTTCTGATATCACTTTCACCAGAGTGGTAGGCCTGGACTGTGGCCATCCTTATACTCTATGCCACAAGCATAAACCAGACATTGATAGCACAGGTTGATAACATTACTCAATAGTATGCATAAGAATTAAATCATTATCACCTTTTTGCCATTATTACAATTTTGAGGCTATGTAACAATATAAATATCTTGTTGCCTTCATCCCTTCTACAATGCACCTCAGAAAATCATTCAAATTTTTGCATAGTGAAGAAGCATCATTATGTTTAAAAGTGTTGTTCCATAAAGGAACTGTATTAAGTCCAGGCTCAGTTTATTCAAAAGATGTTTCTCTCCTCTAATAGTTTGCATCATTCATCTGGGTAGACAATAAGATATAAGGGTTTTCATTAATTGTTCACCCCCTATTTTCTTAGTCTTGCATATTAGCTTACATTTAGGATCTTGGACATCATTCTTTAAGACCTAAATAATCAAAATAGTCACAGCAATTGTCTTTAAGATCTGACGTGACAAACATAAGGGCAACTTCGAGTGAGCTAAAATGAGAAAGATTGTTAGTAGTATAAGCAGACTTTGTGAAGAAGTGACATCAGAGGTTCAGAACATACAAGAGAAGAGTCCATTTTTAACTTAGTCATATATTCATAGATTTTTAAGGCCAAAAGGGACCTTATGTTCATCTAGAGCTCACCTCCTGCCCAGAGGTGCTGGAACTAGGAGTGCGGGGGGGGTGCTGCCATATCCTGTGGCTTGAAGTAGTTCCATTACACATAGGGTTTACAGTTTGGTTCAATGGCTCTCAGCACCCCCACTGTAAAAATTGTTCCAGCACCCCTGCTCCTGCCCGATCTCCTGCTTTACACAGGCTATAGAACCTTACACAGTAATTTCTACATCAAGCCTGTAACTTCTGCTTGAACTATATCTTTTAGAGAGAGATCCATTTTTTGTTTAAAGACTTCAAGTGATGAAGAATCCACCACATCCCTACGTAACTTGTTACAACTGTTAATTACCCTCACTCTCTTAAAAATGTGTATGTTATTTCCTGTCCGAATTTGTCTAGCTTCAGCTTCCAGCCACTGGATCTTGTTTATGCCTTTGTCAGTTAGATTAAAAACACCTCTACTATCAGAAATCTTCCATCTAGGAACTTACAGACCAAAATCAAGTCACCTGTTAATCTTCCTTTTGGTAAGCAGATTCAGCTTCTTTAGTCTCTCATTGTAAGGCAGATTTTCCAGATCTCAAATCATTCTTGTAGCTCTTTTCTGAGCCCTTTCCTACTTGTCAACATCCTTTTAAAAATGGATCCCCAGAACTAGACAGTATTTCTGTAATGGTCTCATTAATGATGTATACAGAGATAATACCATTTCCCTACTCAACTAATATTCCTCTGATTATGCATCCAAGGATCATATTCACCCTCTTAACTACCATTACACTGGAAGCTCAAGTGCAGTTGGTCATCTACTACTATTCAAGTCCTTTTCAGAGTCAGAGTCAAATGGAATCTTAAACCAATGAAGCCAATAGAAAGGAGCATAAACTATATGGCAGGTGAAATCTAAACTGGAAATTTGTAAAGAGGGAACAAAGAGTCAAAGACAAAAACAAATACAAAAAAGACTAAGTATAACAGAAGCAAGAAGTCTAGTCAGCTAGGCAACTAGGCAGTAAAGGGAGCAATTAAGGAGAATAAGGGTGTTACAAAGAAGCTAAATTAATCCTTTGTATTAGTCAGCACCACTGAGGATTTTGGGAGGATACATACCACAGACCTAGTCTTATCAGATAGTAAAGATGAGACACTATTAAAGATTGAGCTGTCAGAAGAGATGATGCAGGAACAAAAAGAGCAACAAGTCATCAGCATTGGTTATTATGTGTGATACAGGATATCTGTTATGTATTATATATGATATATATTCAAGGATTTCATAGGAGCTACAGAATGAAGTGGCTGAATTCTGAAGAAAAATATGTAATCTCATTAAAATCAGATCTTCTATCGAATATTTGCAGAATTGCAAACGTGCCAATTTAAAAGGAAGTGTTGAGTGATCTGTGCAATTATAGACCAGTGAATCTTATTTTATCATTTCAACCAGTTTTCTAGATGCTAATTAAAAACAGAACTATATGAAATCTAAATGAACATGAACGCTTCCTAGATAAAAGTCATGTTTCTCCAATCTACCTTTAGCAAAAGGTCCTCATATGAGGCTATTAGGGCCAAAATTTTCAACCTTGGATGTCTTGAGCAAGACTCCTAAATTCACATTTTTACTACCTGCACCTGCCACTAATCTCCATAGGATTTGTGGGTGCCAAGGATCAGATCACTTATATTTGGGTAATTAAATATGGATTAAGGAGCCTAGTTTCAGGAACCTGGCTTTGAAAATGTTGGCCTACATAGTCAGAGGATGAGATTTAAATACCTGCATGAATTAGAAGCTAGCAAAAAACAAAAAAAAAAACAAAAAAAAGCAGTAAATTATCAATTTTTCACATGGCAAAGTTAACAGTGTAGGCAGGGCCATGTTGTTTAATATATTCATTAATAGTCAGGAAAAGGGAAGGACAGTGAGGTGACAAAATTTCTAGATTAAACAAAATTATTAGGTTAATCCACACTGGAAAGACCCGAAGGAACTTCAGAGGCACCGATGAACCACAATGACATGAATTTAGTGTTGACAAATGCAAGGTAATGAACATTGGAAGGAATATATTTGACTACTAACACACATTGCTGGGTTGCAAATTAACTGTGACCACTCAGGTTGAAGGCTTGCATGCTCAATTTGCAGAAGTGGGCAAAAAAGTGATTGGGATTGATTTATTAATCAGGAAGTCGGGTCAAATATACTGTGGATGATTTCCCTTTCATTTACACACACTTATTCAAAAAATGATGAACAAGAGAAGGGGGTATTTACATCCCTGACTATTTTATACCAAGCTAACTTTAAAAGTGGGGAGTATTTCTACAGCTGCCTCTGGGATTTCCACAATTGCAATGGTCATGGGAAATACCAGACTCTTCAACATCTGATTATAGTACATAGCAGTTTAGACAAAATGACTGGGTTGCCGTAGTCCAAAGTATTCTACAGAAGTTAATTTATTTTACTTATTGTTTCAAGATAAGTTTAGTTCCAAACCAACTAAGATTCAGTGAAAACCAATTCCAAGGGCTGTATTTTGAAAGTAAACACGCTAAGATAAGTTGATCCTAGAAATCAATTATCTCTCTTTTTATCTGCACGGAAACCCACCAAGATATGATTTATAAGTACTACTGGGAACAATCAGATTGGAAGACAAACAGCTTGGTAAACAGCACTTTCAAAAAACTGTTCATTGTGAATGCTGAAAATAGGGGAAAAGGGCAGTGTCACAGAGTGGCATTGGCCCTTTAAGAGGGTACAGGACCAGTGCACTTGTGACTTGGTCAGCTGACCCCAGCTGAGCTTTAAAAGAGGATACCTGGGCTTAGAGAGAGGGAGACCTGGTGAGAGGGCGCCTGGGTGAGTCAGGCTGATAACTAGTCAGCAAAGGGGCCAGAGTCCCCTGGGAGAGGAGGTGGAAAGAATCTGAGAGCTAAAGTGGGGGGAGGGGAACCTTTGGAACTGTAGCTCAAGGAACTGTGTTTTTGTTGATTTGACCTAAGTTTGGACAATAGAACTGCACGAAAGAGACTGTGGATGTGGCAGAGAGTCTGTAGCAAGCTGGGGAGAAGCCCTACCTTGTTACAGGAAGAAACTAGGCACTCTGTGGAACATAAACAGGACACAAAGGGTATCTCTACACTGCAATAAAACACTGGTGGCTGGCCTAACTCAGCTGACTTGGGCTCATGGCATTCAGGCTGCAGGGTTATAAAATTGTTGGGACCGTGGGCTCCAGCCTGAGCCCCAAACATCTACCCTGCAATTTTATAACCCTACAGTCTAAGCCCTGCATGCCCAAGTCAGCTGACACAGGACAGCCGCCGGTGTTTTATTGCAGCATAAGCATACCCATAATGCCTGACACTTTTGTATACATCTCTAGGGGCTTCATCCAAAGCCAATTGAAATTAAGTTAAAGACTTAACTGGGCTTTAGATCAGACTGTTAATCACAGCACTACTGATATCTAACTGATCACTTTGTAATGACTCATGAATAGCTGGACTACAAAAGGCACAATTTAAAAACCCACAAAATTCTGTTATGTCAAAAATAAGGAAAATAATAAATTTTGCTTTTAATGCTGCAGTATCTAAGCTACAGATTCAAACTTCACAAACAAGCTAAGAGCTGCAGTCATCACTAGACTCTGGCTTTCTGTCTGGTTCAATACATCTATAATGAAATTGAGAGATCTGTTGATGTGCGCAGAAAGCATTTGATCCATCTTTCATACAGTTGTTAACAAAGTCCTTGTGTTCTACAATTATCTCATAGGAAACAAGCCTGTAGCTTAAAACTTTTGAAGGTTAAGAAGATGTAAAAAATTAGTTTTTTGGCTATGCCAAAGTCATCTTACGTTCACAACTAAGCCAAAATATGCACAATGATAAGATCTTGATAAGAATTTTTATAAGAAAGTCTTGATAAGAAAATAAAAATAAAATTCTTGATAGAATTCTTGATAATTCTGTGTTACTTGATAATGAATAGTTGATGTATTTGATAGTAAATTAATTTCCTGTGCCTTTATATGAGTACATTTTGATGCTGCTAAATTTCCAAGGTTTCTATTCTTTTCCTCTCCTTGGTGTTTTAGTGGACTTATTGACAAAGTTTTTATTGACTTGTTTTGAATATTCAGTAATGATGAGAGTGTTAAAAATGTGACTCTTAATTGAAGGTACACAATTGCATCTTACAAAAGGACAAAAAAGTATAATGAAAGTCCAATTGTATGGGCGAGCACAACATTGTCTCAACCTGTAGGTGCATGCTGTCGACTAGCTTTGTGTTGATTATTTCTTTTTAACATTTTAAATACAGACACAGAACCAATAAGAATTTACCACTGTGACATATTGACTTTGGTGTGGTAATGCAAATTTAATGGTTGCTGCCTTTTGTCACTAGAGAGCTAATGCTATATTGAGATGCTATGGGGAAATGACATTTTGTAAGCAATAACACTTACCTACAAGAAGATATAAAACTAGCTTTATGGTAACATTCGATCAATAGAATACTGCATTTTACGTCTGATGAAAAAGATAGGTTTCAAGACTACCCAAGTTATATTTTGAAATACAGCATAGTTCTCTACTAAACAGAAAGGAAAAGATGATTATAGCCAAAAACAGTTTCTGAAATATTAAGCTACATAGTCAGATCAGACTGAGTGACACGCACAAATATGCTACTAATATTTGCTCATTTAAATAATGTTAGATTATATTTCATACTTGGGATTTTAACATTTGCATGCAAATTAGGTTTAGAAAGTTAACCTATTTGTAGAAATTACTCTATTAATATTTTAAAAGGTAGAGCTCAATTGTCTTTTTCCAATAATTCTACTATGAATTTGAAGTCAATGCAATATTTATATTGGACTTCACTTCTGTAATTTTGGTCTTAAATGTCTTCTACTTCTGTACCTTAATTTAGTTTTATACCTCAGGCCTCATTAAACATCTCATCTCATAACCATACTAATAGCTTTCCTTAATATTCCACTGAGCAAAGAGGAAAATGTGACAAACATTTCTTCAAAACTAACTTCATTTAAATATTAATCCCATTAATATTTGATAAATGGTCAGTTCACAACTGAGACCCACATTTACAGCATTCAGAACCTATTAGCTACTAACTTATTCACTGTTCATTTTCTTTTGGCACATCATTTTAGTCAGGAGAAATCAGTTTTTGTTACCTTGATTTGCATTCTTTCCCTTCATCCTCCCAATCACTGTACTCCTAAAAACTGTGGCACTTGATCATAAGCAAAGAGGCTGAAATCAATGGCTACAAGCTGTTGCCTAAGATGAATGACCCAGAATGGACTCTGATGCTCCTGGACCTAGACACTGGATTTTCCAATTACACTGCCGTAAATCAGGAGTTACTACTAAAGCCAAAATAGTTATAGCAGTGTAAGACTGGCAATATGAAAATGTGTCTTGCCCTGATAGTATGACTAGTCACTTTCAGCTGAAGGAACTGGAGTTCCATGGTTGCTGCTTAACATAGTTCTATATTACTATTGATTTTGTAGTGTTGTTATTCTTCACCATCTAGAACTCATTACCTCTTTACATCTGTACTATATAAATCTTACAAAAAAAGCTAATGCAATAATAGCCCATAAAAATACCTACGTTTGTCTTATATGGATTTTTTGTTTTATTCTGTTTATTTCATTTTTATCTCTTATTTGAACTGAGATGAACCTCAGTGCAAAAACAGAACAAGATGTAACCCAGCTATCTATGTGAACCCAGAATAATGTTTTGTTCATTTCCCTAGATGAAACTTCCTTTAAACTAGATTTTACAATTCCAGAATAGGTTAAAGTTGAAATTGATGGGTTCAAAGAGATTGATCTTCACTCTCCCGAATTTTTGTCTCTCTCTAGAAACATGGACATAAAATTAATAATTGAACACACTGCAATAGAGAAAAACAAAACAAAATTTAAATTGTCCAAAAACTAGCCCATTAGAAACAAAATGACTGCACTGATTGTGCAGCAATTAACCCTCCTTCACATATGCCAGTCTCACACACTTTTCCCTCAAACAATTAGGGCTTGTCTACACTACCACTTAAACTGAGGCAAGTTACATTGCTATGGGTGTGAAAAGCTACCCCCTGAGCGATGTAATTTACATAGATTTAACGCAATGTCTACACCATGCTGTGTCAGTGGGAGAGGGTCTCCCACCGACACAACTTCTGCAGCTCGTTCAGGTGGAGTAATTATGCTGACAGGAGAGCTCTCCCGTCGGCATAGTGCGTCTTCACCAGACACACTACAGTGGTAGAGCTGCCTCAGTGAAGCTATGCTGGTGTAGAGCAGCAGTACAGACTAGACCTTAGATAGTTTGAAAATGACAGAATTAACTTTTTAATCCCTGCAGGACTGAGTGTAGCCATTGCTAGCTGTGAAGATAAAAGCAGGAATTTCCCATCTCTCAAACTTTGCTCTAGGGGTCCAAACCTGAGAGACAACGAGCACCTAAAATTCCCATTTAAGTAAATGGGAATTGAGGTAACTCAGAACTACTCAGGATGAGGCCCTAGAGCTTTGCAGTTATGAAGATGATAAACATTCAGCAAAATAAAATGACTATGAATGACAAATGCTAGATGCAATTGTGTGAATGCACAAGCATGCACACACAGAGAGAAGTTAATTCAAGACACTGAAAGGTTCCACTACAGTCTGAACTTGTTTACCATCACCTACAGATAGGAAATCTCCTCAAGAGGCTTATTTTATGGTCAAAACTTATCAAATAAAATTAGCTTTCTTCCTCCAGGAAAAAATTCCCTGTAATTTAAAGGGACACTCTCTAGATAAGTATTCAGTGGGAAAAAAATTGGTGAAATTGTCTAGAACTATGCCAAGATGGCTAATATGTGCAATGGCTCTGTTTCTGAGCAATCACCATTTCCGTGTGCATATTGGTGATAGAACAAGTGCTTGGAGGCACCATAAGAACAGCCTCCCACAAGGATCAGTATCATCTCCAACGTTATTCAACTTAGATTTGGAATACAATACCACGGGTCTTGCAAGTTTGTTTATGCAGACAACATATGCCTCGGCACCCGGTCACACTCCTTTGACATACTTGAGAGTGTGCTGAATGCAGGTCTGGCAGCTATGGCCGATTACTGTCATCAGTGGTGCCTGACACCAAGTGGAAGTAAGACTGTATAGAGTGTCTTCCACTTCATGCACAAACAGGCAGAGAGCTGAACATAGTTCTCAATGATCAGCGAATAAAGCATTATTCACAGCCAGTCTGTCTAAGCATCATGTTGGACAAAACTCTCACATATCATGCTCATCTTACAAAGACAGCAGCTACGGTCAAAATGTGTAACAACCTGCTCAGACAACTAGGCGGAATGACACGGGGAGCCAATGCCCAAATGTTATGCACTTCACTATTGGTATTCTGTCATTCAGCGGCGGAATACTGAGCAATAGTATGGTTTTGCTAGTCTCACACAATCATGATCGATGTGCAACTTAATTCCACCATGTGTATTATTTTAGGCGCACTTAAATTTACTCCTCTACCATGATTACGGGTTCTCTGCAATATTGCTCCGCCCAGTGTTCACAGAGAGGAACCGTAGGAAAGCTTGTGAGTAAATAGTGTGATATGCCACATCTACTGATAATTAAAAACTTGTTTAATCCACCATGTGGTCATCTGCCCTTACATTGCCCATTGTGGATAAATTTACCATTTAAGGGATTTACAGTAGAGGAGGCATGGTGAGCTTCATGGTCCGCAGAGAAAGTGAAATTATCTTGCCTCAGACCCCACTCAATGTCAACCCAGGGTTACTCCAAAGGCAATGGAGCATTCTGAACTGGTTTTGTACTGGACATGGAATTTGTGTTGCAGAGGAATTTCGGTGGTGTTTTAGAGATAGTCCACTATGCCAATCACAGAAGATTAGGGTTGGAAGAGACCTCAGGAGGTCATCTAGTCCAATCCCCTGCTCAAAGCAGGACCAATACCAACTAAATCATCCCAGCCAGGGCTTTGTCAAGCCAGGTCTTAAAAACCACTACGGATGGAGAATCCACCTCCTCCCTAGGTAACCCATTCCAGTGCTTCACCACCCTCCTAGTAACATAGTTTTTCCTAATATCCAACCTAGACCTCCTCCACTGCAACTTGAGATCATTGCTTCTTGTTCTGTCATCTGCCACCACTGAGATCAGCCTATCTTCATCCTCTTTGGAACCCCCTTTCAGGTAGTTATCAAATGCTATCAAATGTCCCCTCACTCTTCTCTTCTGCAGACTAAATAAGTCCAGTTCCTTCAGCTTCTCCTCACAAGTCATGTGCCCCAGCCCCCTAATAATTTTCGTTGCCCTCCACTGACTCTCTTCCAATTTGTCAACATCCTTTCTGTAGTGAGGGGCCCAAAACTGGACACAATACTCCAGATGTGGCCTCACCAGTGCCAAATAGAGGGGAATAATCACTTCCCTCGATCTGCTGGCAATGCTCCTACTAATGCAGCCCAATATGCTGTTAGCCTTCTTGGCAACAAGGGCACAGAGTTGACTTGTATCCAGCTTCTCATCCATTGTAATCTCCAGGTCCTTTTCTGCAGAACTGCTGCTTAGCCAGTCAGTCTCCAGCCAGCAGCAATGCATGGGAGTCTTCTGTCCTGAGTGTAGGACTCTGCACTTGTCCTTCTTGAACCTCAGCAGATTTCTTTTGGCCCAATTCCCCAAATTGTGTAGGTCACTCTGGACCCTATCCCTACCCTCCAGCATATCTACCTCTCCCCTCAGCTTAGTGTCATCCACGAAGTTGCTGAGAGTTCAATCCATCCCATCATCCAGATCATTAATGAAGATATTGAACAAAACCGGCCCCACGGCTGAACCCCTGGGGCACTCCGCTTAATACCACCTGCCAACTAGACATCAAGCCATTGATCACTACCTGTAGAGCCCGACAATCTAGCCAGCTTTCTATCCACCTTATAGTCCATTCATGCAATCCATACTTTTTAAACTTGCTGGCAAGAATACTGTGGGAGAGCATATCAAAAGCTTTGCTAAAGTCAAGGTATATCATGTCCACCATTTACCCCATATCCTCAGAGCCAGTTATCTCATCATAGAAGGTAATCAGGTTGGTCAGGCATGACTTGCCCTTGGTGAATCCATGTTGACAGTCCCTGATCACCTTCCTCTCCTCCAAAGTGCTTCAAAAATAGATTCTTGAGGACCTGCTCCATGATTTTTCCAGGGACTGAGGTGAGGCTGACTAGTTTGTAGTTTCCTGGATTCTCCTTCCCTTTTTTCAAGATGTGCACTATGTTTGCCTTTGTACAATCATCCGGGACCTCCCCTGATCACCAGGAGTTTTCAAACATAATGGTCAATCGCTTTGCAATTACATCAGCCAACTCTCTGAGCACCCTCGGATGCATTAAATTTGGCCCCATGGACATGTGCATGTCCAGCTTTTCTAAAGAGTCCTTAACTTGTTCTTTCACCAGTGAGGGCTGCTCACCTCCTCTCTATACTGTGCTGCCCAGTGCAGCAAGCAGTCTGGGAGCTGACCTTGTCTGTGAAGACCGAGCAAAAAAAGCACTGAATACTTCAGCTTTTTCTACACCATCTGTCACTAGGTTGCCTCCCCCATTCAATAAGGGTCCTACACTTTCCCTGATCATCTTGTTGCTAACATACCTCTAGAAACCCTTCTTGTTACCCTTCACATCTCTTGCTATCTGCAACTCCTATTGTGCTTTGGCCTTCCTTATTACACTCCTGCATGCTCGAACAATACTTTTATACTCCTCCCTAGTCATCCGTCCAAGTTGCCATTTCTTGTAAGCTTCCTTTTTGTGTTTAAGCTCACCAAAGATTTCTCTGTTAAGCCACGCTGGTCGCTTGCCATATTTGCTATTCTTTCTGCACACTGGGATGGTTTGTTCCTGCACGCTCAATAAGGTTTCTTTAAAATACAGCCAGCTCTCCCAGACTCCTTTCCCCCTTATATTAGCCTCCCATATACTAAACTGAAGAGCTACATAAAATATCTTCTTGCCAGAAAGTGAATGAAGATGTCTAAATCACCATATTCCTCACCTGCAGTTTGGGTCAAAAAAAGATGGCACATTATGACTATGCATAGTCTAGAGAGAATTAAACAAAACAAAAAAATTCAAGACAGATATTCTATACCCAGAATTCAAGAGATCCTAGATAACTTAGGTTGAAACTTATAGTTCTCTGCCTTTGATCAAGTTAGACCTTATCATCGAGTTTATAAGTGAAGGAAGTACACACCTAATGGCATTCATTACACCCTGAGGATTATAGGAATGGGTTTGCCTTTCTTTTGGACTCACTAATAATGCCTCTGTAGCACACCAGTGCTGCACGGAAGACTGCCTGGAAAATCTGAGAGGTGAAATATTCATACCCTACTTTGATGACGTGCTTGTCTACAGCAAAAAATATAGGAACCATACAGAAAATGTAAGGAAAGTTCTCAAAAGTCAGCAGAAGAGAGGCATCAAACTGCAACCAAATAAATGTGATCTGTTCAAGAAAGAGGTGGGCTATTGTGGAAGGATGATGTCAGCTGAGAGATATAATGTGGACTGAAAAGACATAGCTGCTGTACAGGCTTTGAAAGAAAGGACTCCTTTCATGGTGACGGAAGTAAAAAAATTGGTTGGGTTCCTTAGCTATTACAGAGGAATTATAAATGATTTTTAGGGGGGCAAAATCACTATACAATCGCCATTCCAATCATAAAAAATGTCAAGGGAACAGGACCATTAGCTGCCCAGCACAGAACTACATCAAAGAGTTTTAGAACAACTGATTCATGCTCTGTCCAATCCTCCAATCATGGCCTACCCAGATTTTCAGAAACCATTCACCTTCCATACTGATGCCTCAGTGAAGGCCTGGGGGCCGTCCTGTACCAGCACCAAGAAAATCTCCAGGTCATTTCCTATGGATCCAGAACTCTAACATCTGCAGAGAACTACCACCACTTACATCAGGGGTGGGCAAACTATGGTCCCCGGGCCAGATCCAGGATTGCCACTCCTGTGATGTCACGGTCCTGTGGCCTGCAGGCACTGTCCCCAGGTAAATGGGAGCTTCGGGGGAGGTACCTGCAGGCGAGGGCAGCGCGTGCAGAGCCATCTGTCACCCCCTCCCCCAGGGGCTGCAGGGACATGGTGCCAGCCGCTTCTGGGAGCGGTGTGGGGCCAGGGCAGGCAGGGAGCCTGCCTTAGCCCCGTTGTATGCCACTGCCACCCTGGAGCTGCTCAAGGTAAGCAGCACTGGTCTGGAGCCCAAGCCCTTCCTGCACCCCATACCCCAACCCCCTGTCCTGAGCCTCCTGCCGCACCCCTCCTGCACGCCAACCCCCTCTCCTGAGCCCCCAACCCCCTGCCCTGAGCCCCTGCCCACACTGCACACCCCTCCCTGCACCCCAACCGCCTGCCCTGAGCCTCATACATCCCGCACCCCTTCTGCACCCCAACCCCTTGCCCTGAGTCCCTTCCTGCACACTGCACCCCCTCCCATACCCCGCACTCCCTTTCGCACCCCAACCCTCTACCCCAGCCCTATATTCATGGCCCTGCATGCAATTTCCCCACCCAGATGTAGTCCTCAGGCCAAAAAGTTTGCCCACCCCTGACTTACATCCTGGGAAATTGAAGTTTTTAGCTCTGAAGTGAGCTAGAACAGCAAGGTTTAGAGACTACTTCCTCTGTGCACCTTTATGTACAGTCTATAGAGACAATAACCCACTAATGTACTTGATGATATTGGCTAAACTAAATGCTTCTAGTCATAGATGGGTTTCAGAGCTCTCGGGTTTCAACTTCACCATACAATACCATCCTGGGAAAGTTAACACTGATGCCAACTATTTATCCAGGGAACCTTTCATACATGAAAGAAGGTACAGAAGAATATGACCCTGAGAGCATTTCAGCAATTTTTCAACCTGTGAAAGCCCAAAATTAGGGTCATGTGCAGCAGATTTCAGCAATTATGGCAAACCTATATATTCTACAATCAAATGAATACAACATATTGAATACCCAGTGGAAAAATATATCCTGATGAGCAAAAATCCTCTCAAGCAAGTGATTCTGTAATTCAAAGAATTATAGAGCTAAAGAAAAGAAACCACAATTGCGTCTGAAGGAAAGCAAAGGGGAATCCAATGAAGATCAACAGTTTCTATTTGAGCGGACAAAGCTTCATATTGATTCAAATGGTATTTTGAGTTGCAAGACAACCTGAAGAACCCAATTTGTGCTGCCAAGGCAATACAGGGAACTAGCATATAAATAGTTGCATGAAGAAATGGCTCACTTGGGAAAAGAATGAGTTGTAAACCCAGCAAGAGAAAGGTTTTTCTGGCCTAAGATGCAACAGGACACTGAACATTATATCACAAGTAAATGTGTGGAAAAAAAAGTTGAATATACTTTGCAGAGCACCTATGCCAAGTGACATCTCTACAGCCCCTTTAGATATAATTTTCATTGATTACCTTCATTTGGCTCTGAGTAAAGGAGGGTCTGTATACATCCTGGTGACTGTGCATAATTTCACAAAACTAGCTAAAGCATACTCTACAACAAATAAGTTTGGTAAAGCAACTGCTGAGAAAATCTTCAATGACTTTGCAATGAAATTTGGATTTCCTCCAAAGACATACCATGACCAAGGAAAGGAATTTGAGAACTAGTTGTTTAAAGAAAACCCTGCAAGAATACAAAGTTATCCAAAATTCTAAACCAGCTCCTTACCATCCTCAAGCGAATCTAGCTGAGTGTTTTAACTGAACTTTACTCACCATGCTCAGGACTCTAGATGAAGACAAGAAATCAATCTGAAAGGAGTCTCTGAACAAAGTGGTGCATGCCTATAGCTGCACAGTTAGTGCAGCAACAGGTTTCTCACCCTTTTCCCTTTTGAATGGGAGAACCCAAAGCAACAGGTTTCTCACCCTTTTCCCTTTTGAATGGGAGAACCCAAAGCTACCTATTGACTTATTTGGTCTGAGGTCAGATCAAGAAAGTGACAACTATCAGGTATATGCTGAGCACTGGAAGAGGCAGATGAAAGAAGTTTACGAGACTGTACAAAATATATTCTGAAATCAGTTACTAGAGGGAAGGAATATTATGAACGAAAAGTGCTAGGACTGGAGCTTCAGCCTGACAACCGTGTATTGGTGAGGAATCTGTTGGAGAAGGTTAGGTCAGGAAAACTTCAAGCATTTTGGGAGCATCAGGTTCATATAGTCACAAAGAGAAAAGAAGAAGACAGCCCAGCCCCATGTATGAGGTTAAAGCAGAAAATGGAGTAGGATCATTCGTTGTAAACAGCTAATGCCCTGTGACTGCATTATTTCTGAACAGCAAAATCAAGAGCCATCCAACAATAAAGGTGCTTCCAAAGTAAAGGGAATGTCTCTGCAGAAAAAAAATGATGGAATCACAGAATGTTCTGGAGAACTCAATAGTTCAGAAAGGGAGGATTTGGAAACTGATTTTCCTGGATGTGATAGCTGACAGATTTCTTCACCAAACAGTTACTGAACGAACAAGAGGTGATGCCATTTTAGAATTGGTATTGGTGAGTAGTGAACTGATTGTAGTGGACAACCTTAGTTTGAGTGACCATGAGCTAATGCAATTTAAACTAAATGGAAGGATAAACAATAAAGATCTGCAAGTAGGGTCCTTGATTTCAAAAGGGCAAATTTAAAAAAATTAAGAGAATTAGTTAGGGAAGTGGACTGGATTGAAGAACTCAAGGTTTTCAATGTGGAGGAGGCTTGAAATTACTTTAAGTCAAAGTGCAGAAACTATCTGAAATCTGCATCCCAAGCAAGGGAAAAAAAATCATAGGGAAGGGTGGCAGACCCAACTGGATGAGCAAGCATCTAAAACAGGTTAATGAGAGGAGAAAGCTTACAAGGAATGGAAGATGGGATGGATCAGCAACGAAAGGTATCAGCTGGAGGTCAGAAAGTGTAGAGGAAAAGTGAGAAATGCCAAAAGCCAAGCAGAGTTGGACCTTGCAAAGGAAATTAAAACCAATAGTATCCAATAGCCACATAAATAAAAAGAAAACAAGGAAAGATAATAATCTAGGCATAGCCCAACACCTAAACAAATACTTTGTCTCAGTTTTTAGTAAGGGTAATGAGAATCTTGGAGGTAATGGCAGGGTGGCTAATGGAAATGAGGATATGGAAGTAGAAATTACCAAATCCGAAGTGGAAGTCAAATTCAAATTGCTTAATGTGACCAAATCGCAGGGCGCAGATAATCATTATCCTAGGATATTAAAGGAACTGACACATGAAACTGCAAGCCCAATAGGATTTTTAATTAATGCATAAACTTGGGGGTCATACTCTCTGACTGGAGAATTGCTAATATAGTACCTGCTTTTAAGAAAGGGGGGAAAGTGATCCAGGAAACTACAGGCCTGTTAGTTTGACCTCAGTTGTATGCAAGGTCTTGGAATAAAGTTTGAAAGAGAAAGTAGTTAAGAACACAGGTAAAGAGTAATTGGGATAAAACACAACATAGTTTTACAAAAGGTAGATTATGCCAGACCAATCTGATCTCTTTCTTTGAGCTAATAACTGCTTTTTTTAGACAAAGGAAATGCAGTAGATCAAATCTACCTGGATTTCAATAAGGCATTTGGTACAGTTCCACATGAGAAATTATTAGTTAAATTGAAGAAGATGGGGATTATATGAGAATTGAAAGGTGGATAAGGAACTGGTTTACAGGGGAGATTACAATGGGTCATAATGAAAGGTGAACTGTCAAGATGGAGGGAGGTTACTAGTGGAGTTCCTCAAGGATCAGTCTTGGGGCCAAGTTTATTTAACATTTTTATTAATGATATTGGCACAAAATGTGGATGTGCGCTAATAAAATTTGCAAATGGCACCATGTTGGGAGGTATTGCCAATACAGAGCAGGACCAGAATATCGTACAAGAAGACCTGGATGACCTTGAAAAAAAATGGTTACTTACCTTTGTAACTGTTGTTCTTCGAGATGTGTTGCTCATATCCATTCCAGTTAGGTGTGTGCGTGCCGTGTGCACGTTCATCAGAAGATTTTTACCCTAGCAACCCCAGTGGGTCAGCTGAGCGCCCCCTGGAGTGGCGCCATAACGGCACCGCATATATACCTCAGCCGACCCACCTGACCCTCAGTTCCTTCTTGCCGGCTACTCCGACAGTGGGGAAGGAGGGTGGGTGTGGAATGGATATGAGCAATACATCTCGAAGAACAACAGTTACAAAGGTAAGTAACCGTTTTTTCTTCTTCGAGTGATTGCTCATATCCATTCCAGTTAGGTGATTCCCAAGCCTTACCTAGGCGGAGGGGTCGGAGTGAGACGTGGCGGAATGCAGGACCGCAGAGCCAAAGGCTGCATCATCTCTCGACTGTTGGACCAGAGTATAGTGAGAGGCGAAAGTATGAACCGACGACCAGGTCGCCGCTTGGCATATTTCTTGTATTGGGATATGTGCCAGAAAGGCAGTGGAGGACGCCTGGGCCCTGGTAGAGTGGGCGGTGAGATGGCCCAAAAGGACATTAGCCAAGTTATAACAGGTGCATATGCACTCTGTGAGCCATGAGGAGATCCGCTGCGATGAGACAGGAAGACCTCGCATTCAGTCAGCAATTGCCACAAACAGTTGAGAGGATTTACGGAATGGTCTTGTCCGATCAACATAGAAAGCCAACGCCCTACGAACATCAAGGGAGTGAAGTCGTTGCTCCCGCAAGGATGCGTGAGGTTTTGGAAAGAAGACCGGAAGGAAGATGTCTTGGTTATTGTGGAACGCGGACACTACCTTTGGGAGGAACGCTGGATGTGGACGTAGCTGCACCTTGTCCTTATGAAAAACGGTGTATGGTGGGTCCACCGTGAGCGCTCGGAGCTCAGAGACCCGTCTGGCTGACGTGATAGCTACCAGAAAGACCGTCTTCCAGGACAGGTACAGCAAGGAGCAGGTGGCCAACGGCTCAAAGGGTGGGGACATGAGCCTGTTGAGGACCAGATTGAGGTCCCAGGTAGGAGTCGGATGACGCACCTGGGGGTAGAGACGGTCAAGGCCCTTTCTGAATCGGGTAGTCAACGGATGAGAGAAAAGCGTATATCCTCCCTCACCGGGGTGGAAAGCGGAGATGGCCGCTAAGTGCACCTTTAGAGAGGACAGTGCAAGGCCTTGCTGTTTCAGCGACCAGAGATAGTCAAGGACCATCGGGAGCGGAAGCTCCGAAGGAATAGCATTGCGCGCTTGAGCCCAGCAAGCGAAGCACTTCCACTTGGCCAGGTAGGTAGAGGGAGTGGAAGGCTTTTTGCTGCTCAATAAAACATGCTGCACGGGAGCAGAGCAGCACAATTCCGACTGGTCTAGCCACGCAGGAGCCATGCTGTGAGGTGGAGGGCCATCAGGTCTGGATGACGGAGAGTGCCGTGATCTTGGGTTATAAGATCCAGGTGAAGCGGCAGAGGAATTGGGCTGGCTACCGACAGAGGGAGCAGCGTGGTGAACCAGTGTTGCCTGGGCCACGCTGGCGCGATTAAAATGAGACGTGCTTTGTCCCGTCGGAGCTTCAGCAGGACTCTGTGGATGAGGGGGAACGGGGGAAAGGCGTAGAACAGATGACGAGTCCATGGAAGGAGAAACGCGTCTGACAGAGAGTCCGGTGACAGGCCTTGAAAGGAGCAAAACTCTTGGCATTTGCGGTTTGATCGGGATGCAAACAGGTCTATCTGGGGAAATCCCCACTGTTGGAAAATGGCATGAGCGATGTCCGCTCTCAGCGACCACTCGTGGCAGAGAAAGGATCTGCTCAGGCGATCCGCGACGATGTTCTCGACGCCGGGAAGGAACAACGCCACCAGATGTATCGAGTGGGCTATGCAGAATTCCCACAGTAGCATCACCTCGTGGCAGAGGGGGGAAGAGCTGGTCCCGCCCTGCTTGTTGATATAGTACATGGCCGTTGTGTTGTCCGTAAAGACTGAGACACAACGGCCGCGGAGGCGAGTTTGGAACGTCTGGCATGCCAGGCGCACTGCACGTAGCTCCCTGACGTTGATGTGCAGGTTCAACTCCTGCACCGACCAAAGGCCCTGAGTACGAAGATCGCCGAGATGAGCTCCCCATCCGAGGGACGAGGCGTCCGTCATCAGGGAAAGGGAAGGTTGAGGAGGATAGAATGGGACCCCTGCACATACGTGTGATGGGGTCAGCCACCAGTCCATTGAAGGACGCTCGTTGGAATGGTGAGCAGGGTATCCAGAGGGTCCCTGTGCGGACGGTATAGCGAGTTGAGCCACAACTGGAGGGGGCGGAGGCGGAGCCTGGCATACGGAGTTACGTGCGTGCAAGCTGCCATGTGACCGAGGAGGCGGAGACAAGTGCGGGCCGAGGTCATACGAGAGGTCTGAAGGGCGCGAATTAGCTGTGTAAGGGCCTGGAATCGTAGCTGAGGAAGGTAGGCTCTGGCTAGAGAAGAGTCCAGGGTTGCGCCAATAAAGTCCAACCTCTGAGTGGGTACTAAGGTGGACTTCTCTACGTTGAGAACCAGGCCCAGACGCGTGAATAAATCTTTGATCACTGCCACATGTTGCTGGACTGTGGCCTGCGAGTCCCCCCGATAAGCCAGTCGTCTAGGTAGGGAAAAACGCAGATGCCGCGCCGATGGAGGGGGGCGGTGACAATGGCCATGCACTTCGTAAACACCCTTGGGGCCATGGAGAGGCCGAAGGGGAGGACCGCAAACTGGAAGTGAAGGTGAGTGATTGTAAATCGGAGGAAACGTCTGTGTGGTGGAAAGATGGCGATATGAAAATAAGCGTCCTTCATATCGAGGGCGGCATACCAGTCTCCCGGATCCAATGTAGGAATAATGGTCCCCAGGGATACCATGCGGAACTTCAATTTCAGCATGTATTTGTTGAGGTCTCGCAGGTCGAGGATGGGCCAGAGGCCCCCTTTGGACTTGGGGATCAAAAAATAACGGGAATAAAACCCTTTGCTCCTTTCCCTCTCTGGAACCTTCTCTATTGCTCCGATAGCGAGGAGCGAGTGCACCTCTTGCAAGAGGAGTTGCTCGTGAGAGGGGTCCCTGAGGAGGGACCGGGAAGGAGGGTGGGAAGGTGGGGGTGAAACGAATTGGAGTTGGTAACCACGTTCCACAGTGCGTAGGACCCAGGCATCGGTGGTCAGCCGGGCCCACGCTGGGAGGAAATGGGAAAGACGGTTGGAAAAAGGCAGGGAGGGATCTGGAGAAAGATCTGGTATGTCGTCCCCGGGTGCATCTTCAAAAGGACTGTTTAGGCCCCGCTGGTTTGGAAGGGGCCCGCCCTTGGGACGGTTGGTGGCCAGGTTGCCGTCTACATCCCCCTCGACCCCGTCGCCAACCAGAGTCCTGCCTGTAGCGAGGCATATAGTAAGGCCGGTTAAGCTGGGGGCGGAACGGACGCCTCTGGGTCGCAGGGGTATGCATCCCCAAAGTACGGATAATGACCCTATTGTCCTTTAAGTTCTGGAGTCTGGAGTCCGTCTTTTCGGAGAACAGAGCCTTGGAGTCAAAAGGAAGGTCCTGAATGGTGTACTGTACTTCAGGAGGAAGCGTCGAACTCTGGAGCCAAGAGATCCGGTGCATGGTAACGCCCGAGGCTATAGTACGCGCCCCCGAGTCAGCTGCGTCCAAGGAGGCTTGTAATGAAGTGCGCGCTACCTTTTTACCTTCCTCTACGAAGGCCGCGAACTCCTGTCGTGAGTCCTGAGGTAGGAGTTCTTTGTACTTTTCTACCTCAGCCCATGTGTCATGGCCGTAACGGCTCAACAAGGCCTGCTGGTTAGCCACTCGGATCTGCAGGGCACCAGCAGAGTAGACCTTGCGACCAAGCAAGTCCATATGCCTGGCTTCCTTCGATTTAGGAGCCGGGCCTTGCTGGCCGTGGCGCTCTTTATCGTTGACAGATTGGACCACCAACGACGAGGGGCTAGGATGGACATACAAATACTCATATCCCTTGGAAAGGACCATATACTTGCGTTCCACCCCCCTGGCTGTGGGCGCAATAGAGGACGGAGTCTGCCATAAACTATCAGCAATCGCCTGGATAGTCTTAATGAAAGGGAGGGCTATGCGGGTTGGGGCGTCCGCTGACAAAATGGTCACTATCGGATCATCCACTTCCGATACCTCCTCAGCCTGTAGGTCCATTCGCAAGGCCACCCTGCGAAGAAGCTCCTGGTGTGCCCGTAAGTCAATTGGAGGGGGACCTGCAGACGACGACCCCGCCACCGCCTCATCCGGGGAGGAGGAAGAAGACGACACCCCGGGAATGATGGCATCCCGCTCAGCGTCTGGGACCTGGGAAGGTTCTTGTTCCAGAGGTTCCTGAGCAGGCTGATTACCTTCCTCTACGAATGATGGTACCTCAGTGTCAACTGGGGGGCAGCTTATCGTAGCCTCTGGGATGCGTGGCTCGTGTGGTACGGTGCACGTGGTAGGCACAGGAGCGCCTTGGGCTTGATGGTAGGCCCAAGGGGTCCAATAACCCCAGTGATGAGGGTCCTGGTCCGCATAGTGGGACTGCTGGAAGACTCCCGAAGGGACCTGAGGGTCATGGTCGTCGACGTAATAGCTGTCGGCATGTGAAGAGGCCGACGCGTGCCTGGAGGGCCAGGGAGGAGCGGATAACCCCTGTGCCGAAGTGCCAACTGATCGCGTTTCCTGCCTCTGTGGCGACCGGTGCTGGGAGGCATCCCAACAGCGAGAGCGGGAGCGAGAACGGGACCTCTGACCGGCGTGGTGCCGGGAGGTCGACCGAGACCTCCACGTTCTGTGCCGAGAGCGGCTTCGTGAGTAGCGGCGGCCGTAGCGGTACCGCGATCCGGAACAGTGCCGGGAGCGACGAGTCTGAGAACGGGAGAATGACCGGTGCTGCGAGTCTGACCGGTGCCGCGTAGTTGAGCGGTGCCGGGACTGCGAGCGGCGTTGCGAACGGCGTCTGGAGTGAGATCGGCGTCGGGACCGTGAGCGCTCGTGAGACCAGGAGCGGGATCGGTGCCGGCCGGACTCGGTGCCGGCAGGTGGTTTGAGCATTGACGGCTTGCCCAAGGAACGGGGTGCCCGCACCGGCAGAGCCGGGGGCGGAGGCACAGCCGGGTCCATCAAAGCAATAAGGTCCCATGCCGCTGCGAAGGTCTCCGGAGTCGACGGCAGTGGAATCTCTACCGCGGCTGGAGCCGGGGAGGCCACAGGTGCCGGAGTCGACGGCCTCAGAGGGGCCGGAGTCGACGGTGCCGGCAGAAGCGTCTGTGCCGGAGCAGCCGGTGCCACGGCAGGTTTCGGTGCCGGACGGGGCGCACTGTGGTGCCTCGGAGCAGGCGGTGCCGAAGAGGCAGCGGCCTTCCCTTTCTTCGCCTTTGGCGAGAGAGAGTGTCCCTGGGCGGATTTCGGTGCCGATGGCGCTCTTGGTTGCTGCACAGAAGAGTGGCCTGGCGCCGTGGCGGCACTGCGAGAGTCTGGAGGGATGGCGGGCGGTGCCGCAGCCGGAGGGGTTAAGGCTGCCTCCATGAGGAGTTGTTTGAGCCTAATGTCTCTCTCCCTCTTCATGCGAGGCTTGAAAGCCTTGCAAATTGGGCACTTAGAAGACAAGTGCGACTCTCCCAGGCACTTTAAACAGGAGCTATGTGGATCCCCTGTAGGCATAGGCGTGCGGCAGGCCGAACACGGCTTGAAACCTGGGGATCCTGGCATGCGCTCCGGTCCCGGGTGCGGGTGGGGGCTAATCCCTGAACCCGCTAACTATCAAACACTAAACTGATGAAAAACTACTAAAAACAAGAAAACCTAAGACTAAGATATCAACTATGTACAATTTTTACAGAGAAGAACTATGAGGAAGCTAGGGAAGCGGAGGTCAGGCAAGCTGCACTCCACTGTTCCAACGACCAACACGGGCGGTAAGAAGGAACTGAGGGTCGGGTGGGTCGGCTGAGGTATATATGCGGTGCCGTTATGGCGCCACTCCAGGGGGCGCTCAGCCGACCCACTGGGGTTGCTAGGGTAAAAATCTTCCGACGAACGTGCACGCAGCGTGCACACACCTAACTGGAATGGATATGAGCAATCACTCGAAGAAGAACTGGAGTAACAGAAATGGGATGAAATTTAATAGTGCAAAGTGGAAGGTCATGCGCTTAGGGACTAACAAGAATTTTTGCTATAAATTGGGGCCCTATCAATTGGAAGTGAAAGAGGAGGAGAAAAACCTGGGTGTGTTGGTTGATCAGTAGATGACTATGAGTAAGGCTGCATGTCTGTCAGAGAGGCCACGGATTCTGTGACTTCTGCAGCAGCTGCTGCTGGGGCAGTCTCAGGCCACCACGCGTGAGCAGCAGCAGTTTGGGTGTGGGAGGGGGCTCAGGGCTACAGGTTGGGGTGCGGGGCGGCGCTTAACTCCTTAGGGAGCGGTGTGTGGGGGGGCCTTCCTGGAAGAGGCTGGTATGTCCCTGCAGGTCCTAGGTGGAGGGGTCGGGGGCTCTGTGTACTGCCTCTACCTGCAGGCACCACCCCCACAGCTCCCACTGGCTGCAGTTCCCGGCCAATGGGAGCTGCAGAGCTGGCGCTAGTGGCAGGGGCAGCACACAGAACCCCCCTGGCCTTCCCTCACCCTAGGACCTGCAGGGACATGCTGGGAGCTGCACAGAGTCAGGTAGGGAAACTGCCAGCCCCACCAATCCTCCCGCCCAGGAGCCGAGGCACCCCAGTCCAAGTTTTAGTCAAGGGCATATAGTACAAGTCATGGACAGGTCACGGACCATGAATTTTTGTCCACGACTTTTACTAAAAATACCCATGACTAAAATGTAGCCTTAACTAAGAGCTGCCAATGTGATGTGGCTGTGAGAAAGGCTAATGCAACCCTAGGATGCATCAGGCAAAGTATTTCTTGTAGCGACAGGGAAGTGTTAATACCATTATACAAGGCACTGGTCAGATCTCATTGGGAATACTGCGGGCAGTTCTGATCTCCCATGTTTAAGAAAGATGAATTCAAGCTAGAATCAGTGCAGAGAAAGGCTACTAGTTGGGTGATCAGAGGAATGGAAAACCTGCCTTACAAGAGGAGACTCAAGGAGCTTGGCTTGTTTAGCCTAACCAAAAGAAGGCTGAAGGAAAATATTATTGCTCTCTATAAATACATTAGTGGGATAAATACCAGGTAGGGAAAGGCATTATTTAAGTGTCAGTGCTGACACAAAAACAAATAAATATAAATGGCCATTAACAAGTTTAGGCTTGAAATTAGATAAAGGTTTCTAAGTGTCAGAGGAGTGAAGTTCTAAAACAGTCTTTGAAGGGGAGCAATGGGGGCAAAAAGCCTATCTGTCTTCAAGACTGAGCTTGATAAGTTTAGGGAGGGGATGGTATAATGAGACTGCCTACAATGGCATGTAGCCGATCTGCAACTGCCAGGAGTAAATATTCCCAAGGGACAGTGATGGGACACTAGATGGGGAGGGCTCTGAGTAACCATAGAGAATTCAGGTGTCTGGCTTGTGGGTCTTGCCAAAATGATCAGACTCCAACTGACTGCCATATTTGGGGTCAAGAAGGAATTCTCCCCCATGTCATATCAGCAGAGACCCTAGGAGGTTTTTGCCTTCCTCTGCAGCAAGGGGCCTGGGTCACTTGCAGGTTTAAACTAGACTGAATGATGCATTCTCTGTAACTTGAAGTCTTTAAATCATGATTTGAGGACTTCAGTAACTCAGCCAGAGGTAATGGGTCTATTACAGGAGTGGGTGGGTGAGATTCTGTGGCCTGCAGTGTGCAGGTGGTCAGGGTAGAGGATGGTTCCTTCTCACCTTAAAGTCTATGAACTAGTTTCATCAGTTGACTCGGTTTACCATACTGTTCGTACAAGACAAAATATTCTGCATGAGTAACAAAGACACAAAGAATCCTGAAGCAAGAGAGTTCATTACAAGCTCCAGCCATGCACTGCCATCTCCAGAGGCTTACAGACCAACCCCCAGATTTCTCCCTCGTCTGTAGGAAGCTCTGTAAACTGCCCCCCGCCCCACTCGTGCTTCCTGTACCCAATGCTCCTCAGCTACAGGGGGAGGGATCACTGTATGGGGAGCTGCTCTCCCATCCACCCAACTCCCATGCATCCAGACCCCCTCATACCCAGACCCTCCAGCTGAGCCTCACCCCCACCGCAACCAGAACTGCCCCTGAGAAGCTCCACTCCCCCTGAACCTGGACCACCCCAACAAGCCACCACACCCCAATCCCCACCCTATCGAGCCCCAACCAGTTGCACCTGGATCCCCACCCCACTGAGCCCCACTCCTCCAGCATCTGAACCCCTCCCCCCACTGAGCTCTCCACACCCAGACCCCCCTGCTGAGCTCTATCCCCCCACACCCAGATCTCCCCCCACCGAGCCCCAACCACCTTCACCTGGACCTCCCTGCAGAGACCCATTATCATTGCACCCAGAACCCCACAACAAACCCCTGTGCATCCAGATTCCCCCCCACATATCAGATCCTCCACGGAGCTGCCCGCACCCAGATTGCTCCACAAAGAACCCTCTCAACCCACAGCTGGATCCCCACACACTAAGCCCTCTACACTTGGATCCGGCCTTGCTTAGCCTGCCTGCCCACACCTGGTGCACCTGGCACAGAGGGGTAGAGCCCTGGGGTGTTTCTGGGACAGGCCCAGTCGTTGAGCTGTGTCAGGGTTGGGGTGCAGCTCCATCGCTGAATCTGTGTCCTGGGGTGGGAAGCTGCATAGTGATCTCCCACCTCTGTGCAGCCAGTGGCCTGTGCTCTCCAATACCATGCTGGAGTCTCCACATTTATTTGACAAATAAATTTTGCTGCATTTTAAAATACTGTCCACAGAATTTTTATTTTTTGGGGCGCAATATGCCTTCAGCAGTAAGAACTATATGCAATACAGTATTTGTTGAATATTGGGATATTTATTTAACCAAGTGAGAATGTGAGGTTCCTAAAACAGATGTTTTAGAAATACATTTATATTATTTATATTTAGTAATATTTTTGACTATTTGCTTATTGTACATATTTTTGTTCATAGTGATATAAATTATATGAGAGAAATGAGAGCTGCCTCTTTAAGAATAGGATGGGGCATGGTGAGAGAGGTACTGCAGGGACCAGAGTGTACAGTGTGTGTGCTGCTGCAACAAGTGGAGGCTGTAGATGTGCACACAGGCAGTCTCTGACTGCAAAAAGAAATCCTAAAGAAAGATTTGAATCCCCCCAATAAACAAAGCTCTCTCTAAAAAGCTGAGTGTTGTGACTGAGGGTGTAAACATATGCAATGGACTATACCTTTAAGCTAATTGGAACACACGGAGAAAGTGCTCAAGTACAGACCAAGAAATTACAGCATGCTGGTCTCAGGTGCAAGTTATTTTTTCTCTTTAATTCCAAGACCGAAAAGCCCCTAAAGCTGAATGGATTTGCATGAAAGATGATGCTCAGCATCGCCAGCAGGATCTTTTCTACACGTTGCCAAATGTATGTTAGACGAAATTGTTCTTAAGGGTTAGTTTATTATATTTTACAGGGCTATAAGCCTGCCTGAACTAAATATTTATGAGCCAAACTTAAAATACAGAATCTTGCTGTATTTTAAACACGGAACAAAAATATCCTTTCAAGGTACATATTTTAATGTATAATTATAAAATGAGTTTTAATTGCATTAATTCACTAGCAAGTATCTAGATTAAAATTGTAAAAAGCTATACTTAATTTACTTAATTTCACAAAAATAAACCTGTTTTTACCAGGCGAAAGGTTAACAGTTTTCTCGGGGGGTGGGGGGGGAGAGGAAGCACTAGATGGGGGAAGGTTAACAATGTATGTTTTCCACTCAGATTATTTGTAAGTAACGATGTGATGCATTTAGAAAGATATGACAATGTGAAAAAATTTCCCCTACAATGAATATTTGAGAAAATGTATTATGGCTGCAAGTGCTATAGCTCTAGTGCCGGCTACAAGATATAATTCAATTAACTAAAAAAAGAGGAAGAGAGCCTGCTATAGGCCACCAGAAAGTAAGTGTCCTACAAAGGAGCAATATAAGGCTCGTGGGGAGAAGAAAGGTTACACTGGTGGGTAAGGTTATGGTTGTTAGGTGTCCGGTTTTCGACCGGAGTGCCCAGTCGAAAAGGGACCCTGGTGGCTCTGGTCAGCACTGCTGACCGGGCCATTAAAAGTTCAGTCTGCAGAGCTAAGGCAGGCTCCCTGCCTGCTGTAGCTCCGTGCGGCTCCCGGAAGCAGCAGCATGCCCCCTTTTTTAGCTCCTACGTGTAGGGGCAGCCACAGGATTTCGCATACTGCCCCCACCGCAAGTGCCAGCTCCGCAGCTCCCATTGGCTGGGAACCATGGCCAGTGTGGGTGGTGCCTGCAGACGGGTTAGTGCGCAGAGCCACCTGGCCGCGCCTACATGCAGGAGCCGGAGCGGACACATGCCACTGCTTCCGGGAGCTGCCTGAGGTAAGCGCTGCCCATAGCCTGTACCCCTGCCCCTCTCCTGTGCCCCATCCCCCTGCCCCCCCTCCTTCCCTCTGAACCCTTCGGTTCCAACCTGGAGCACCCTCCTGCATCCCAAACCCCTCATCCCCAGCCCGGAGCCCGCACCCCCAGCCGGAGCCTGCCCCCCCCATACACCCCAACTCCTACCTGAGTCCCCTTCCACACTCCAAATCCCTGTCGCAGTCCTGATCCCCCTCCTGCCCTCTGAACCCCTCAGCCCCAGCCCGGAGCCCCCTCCTGCACCCCAAAACCCATGCCAGAGCCCACACTCCCAGCAGAAGCCCTGTCCCCGCCCCCCATAGTGCAATCCCCTGCCCCAGCCTGCACCCCCTCCCACACCCCAACCCGGTGAAAATGAGCAAGTGAGTGAGGGTAGGGGAAGTGAGTGACAGAGGGAGGGGTGATGGAGTGAATGTGGCGGGGCCTCGGGGGCAGGGAGGGGCAGAAACAAAGCCTCAGAGGAGGGGCAGGGCGTGGAGGAGGGGTAATGGTGTTCAGTTTTGTGCAAGTAGAAAGTTGGCAACCCTAGGTAAGGTGTTAAGCACCTGACTAGTTTCCAGTGGAACTTCAAATACTTGCTGTTTGTTGTAAATCAGAACAAGCCTATAGGTCTGAGCAAGCCCCAATAATCAGATTGGGGTTCTAGCTACTGAACACTGCAGCAAAGGTCCTGACCAGCATCAGCTACTTCCTGAAGGAGGCTTTGGCAGTGTAGCCCTCCAGTGGACTATAGTGGCATCAATGCCCCAGCTACTCTCCCAGAACCTGGACTGGCACAGTCTTCCTGACAGGCCTCCCACACATGGTGACCTAGTTAATGCTGTCACATGCTCTGGTTTGGGCATCAAACTATTCCCCATTTGGCTGTTCCCCCTAATAACACCACCACACATGGGCCAGGCCAATGCCCCACCTAGATATCAAGTGGTGTAAACTGTATGGCTCAGCACTGGGTTGAGAACATAGCTCTGCCAGCATCAGTGCTATCCAGGAAAAAAAAAAAACAGCATAGTAAAAGCAGCAACTTCGTACCCGTTTCTTTCTTTTAGTGTCATTTCCCCCTCTTTTATCCCTCTATTCACTACAGTTTTTTGAGATACATTTCACATTTGCATTTTGTACATCTGCCTGGTGTTTTTATAACTAACCTTTTGCTTCCAAAAGCAGAATGTCTCGCATGGTCCCCAAAAGCAGCCAATCTAGAACTGACCTGCCAAAGACAAATTTGCACTAGCTCCTTACTATTTAGGTGCTCCCTGAAAACACCTTACTTTCAGATGCTTAAGTCTGGCCAGGTGCCTTTTGACCCATGTGAAAATCCAATTCGGGTACCTACACTTTTGGCCAAACCACAACCCCTAGAAATTAGACTCATTGAAGGAGAGAGGGCCCTGCATATACCTAGGACCTCCCTTTGAAAATCTCATATGATTTCTTCTGACCATTTATGTGTCCCATTAGGTGCCTGTCTGGCCACTTACAAACCTAGTAGGTTTTGAATATTTTGGTGTATTTACAAGTGACATATATTATAATGAAATAAAGACACTGTCAATTTACCATAACCATTAGATTGTTACTGTATCTCACTGCTGACAAAAATGCTGTTGATCCATGAAAGAGGTACCCCCGCCCCCGGCTTCTGGTTACGTGAACCCCATTGAAGGAAATCATTGCATAAGACTACTTCCTAATCGTTACATTATGTTTTTGTCCTAAGATATTTCATACCAGTGAATAAATCTGATATAGCTCTATTTGGAAGAATGGGTGGTAATGTGCACTTCAGAAATGGCAATCTCACCTTCCCTTCCAAAAGGCGTATCCATGCAGCTGTTATGTCGTTGTGTAGGGAAGGTCATGAAGCTTAATGCTGACCTCAATTTTGGGTCTACCAAATAGGAATCCTCTTTGTCAAATTAAAATATTTGCTCTCTCTTATCTGAGGAACCCAGGTATTTGCACCATATGGTCTCTGAGCCCAGCCCATCAGCACCTACTGTTGATTAGCAGTATTGATAAGGGCACCACACCGGGGAAATGCAATGTAAACTTGCTCTTTCCAAAAGTATAGTCTTGTAGCTGATTACCAGGGGCTTCTAACTCTAAAGTAGCAAAAGCTATCCAAATAACAGTCTTAAGTTCTGTGGATGGTGCTTGCTCTCCTTGCCTTTCTGGATCCTACTTGTGTGTGTTTCCATCTCAACTTCAATGAGAGATCTTAGAAGAGGGATTTAAAAGGCCTACCCTGTAACAGTACTATGCTGGAAATGGACCTAAGATTTTGGGGGAAAAGTAGTAAAGAAAAACTGTGGGTAAGCAGAAATGTCCCTCGATTAGTTACAGAGGTTGAGTTACCTGGATACCGAAAGCTAAATCTACCTGGGGCAGGCAGCGTATGCCCTCCACCCGGTGTACTCAATCCACCCCAGAAGAGGTAAGAGAGCCCTATAAAGAAACATAAGAAAGAGCTCACTTTGGTGTACAACAATCTCTTCTCCTGTCTGGTCTGTAAAACTGCTTAGTGAAAGGGAAGAAAAAACACATTCTTCCCCATTTTACGCCAATTCTCAGTGAGAGTTACTGCAGTACTACTTTCATGAGTTTAAGCACTGAAAGAGGAAAGGAAGAAGTAAATCTCCCCCTTGGTGGCCCGTGGAAAAATACTGTGGGATGAGGAAAAAATGTCTGTACAAGAGGAACCCCTTTGTAACTGACACATTCACCTGGTACCATGGTGAGTGTCAGGAACTGGCACCATGTGATGGTCTGTCTGAGGGAGATAGAGGAGCAAATATCCATCCACCTAAATGCAGCAAAGAGTTGCTGATACATCTCTGGCCCAGTAAAATTAAACCAGTAGGGTCTGAGACAGCTTGAGGTGAAAGCAGAGAAGCTGAGTTTGCAATGGGGTCTTCAAAATCTGGTTGTATTGCTCCTGAGCTCTGCCAAATTATTTCCTTGTCTTCTACTTCCCCATCCCCTCTCTTCAGGGGGAAGAACCAGGAATGTTTGGAGCCGGGGAGGGACTGGAGAATTCTGCGACTGTTCCTCATTTCTAGGAAACAAGAAATAAAGACTAATGGGGATGGGTGGAGCAGATCCACAGGGATGACAGAAAAGTCTTTATTTCTGTTTACTGCTAAGTGGGACAACAATAATAGGTGAAGAATGAAGTGTACAATATGCGCTATATAAAGAAGAGCTATTATAAATACATTTGAGACTGCAATTAAAAAAAATTCAGTATAGAAGAGTTGCAAACACTGCTGGGAGACTGTCACCATATTTGTTGCAATTATTATTGTTCATTGGGGAAAAAAATTGTTAGTAGAACAAAATGTTAACTTTATGGACACTAAAAATATCACAGCTCAAAAAACAACATTATATATTTTTCAGTTCTAAGAAAACTAAGATTTTGTAGTTTTACCTTCTGGTCATCAACTAATTCTTTAACAATAATTTGCCTGATATTCTGGTTTAAAGTCTATCCACTCCCCAAAATACCACTTAATAGAAAGCAGTTTCACAGGTATAATGCTAGTTAGCGACAGAGCTGGTGGTAATTCTTTTTAGTACAAGTTAAAGTCAGTTGAAGGGGTTTTTTAATTAACAAAAATATGAGAAAAGCACATTTATCGACTTAAAGCCAAGCTTGAAAATCTAATCCAATTAAAAAAATGCATAATAAACAACTTGCCTTCCGGATGCCAAAAGTTTAAAAGCATCTATTTTTTGGCATATCAACAATAACATCCTGAGAAATTAATGTATTTTTGTAATGAGAAACCAGCACACACAAACACAGTTTAGGAAGAAGTGGAATGACACCCACCAAATCTGACAGAGGACAAAACCCTACTTCAGTTGAAGGCCTATCAAAATATGCGAGCAAATGTCATGGAAACAGAAGCTCTCTCCATGGTAACATCATTTCTGGTACAGCAGCTAACCACTCTAATTCCTAACATGCTCCAAGATGAAATATTAGCTTAATTCCAGTTCTCATTTTACAGTCTATCTGTAACATTCAGTATATCTAACTGCTGTAAAGATTTAATAAAAACATTAATATTTAATAAGTATGCAACATTAAAACCAAAGCTTAGTGTAAGGTAAGGGCAAACAGATTAACTGTAGCAATACAAAATTGAGCAAAACTACCTTAGAGAAAAACAAGAGCCTGATGGAAACAAAATTATATCACAACTGTGTGCCATTAAATCCTCCAACTTCAGTGCAACAATGGCTAGATGTGTTTTACTGTCCTGTACTGCAAACAGAGTAGGTGATCTGGTGTATACAATGCACAATTATAGTTAACCAAAATCCTGCAATTTGACTTTGTACGGAATCCAGGATTGTACATTTTTATCCACCACTTAAGGCAACCAACATTCTTAAATGGCAGGTTTCTTGGCATTCAGTACTATATGAATGAAAACTGTTAGTAGAATTCCTGCTGCTTTCTCTAGAGTTATTACACAGGAACAGTAAATGGGTCATTTTAAAGAGTGGCTGTTCTAATTCTCCCCGGAAAAAAGCCAGTTATTTTTCTTCTGAAAAAATTATGGAAGGTTTTATAAAATGAAACACTTGATCTGATTCACTTCATACACATTTATTCATCAAACATAAATGGACAGTTTTTCCAAAATGAAAGGTTTGCAAATTCTATTAGTAAAACCCAACAACATAATACCAGCTAGGCCCATAACACTTTTGTATCTGACCTAGAACACAGATACATTTTAACCATCTAAATTTTGGCTAAACCAAAACCATCTAAATTTTGGCTAAATTAATCCAAATGTGCTGAAAAAAATTACTCAACTGATGTTAAGTGAACATCTTTTAAAATTCTGAATTCCATTGCCCTCATCTTCTGTGATTTTACTTCCACTGTTTTCAAGCATTTAAATGTTAGGAGACAGGAACAAATTCAGGATATTTTCATCGTAATTCTTCTGCTCTGGGCTCACCCAATGACCACCGTATTTGGTTGTGTGGGCTAAATAATAAATAGGTTTCATAACTTCTTTGAATTTTTTTTTATTTTATTCATGTATGATTCCAGTTCATTGTTATTAATTTTATCAAGTCAGGTTTCCGTTTAGACAGCAGCAGTTTGTAATCTGACAGGCCTCTCAGACACCTATTTTAATTGCTTTGGTAAATTTAGCAGCTCTCTGTAGTGTCCCTTCTGTAAAATGCATGCTTTATTTTAGTTGCTTGATACAAATGTAGACACAAAATTTTCTTGGGCGTTCCATTGAGCATCATGGGGAAACTATGGCATCAATCTACATTTTTCAGTCAACCCTACCATCAGTATGGTGGAATTTTTGTGCTTCCACAATAAGTTTTAGCACTATGTTAGCTGTTACATCCTTATCAAGATAGATGTTCAGCATAGTCTTTAAGCCATCTGTCAGGAATCTGGGATGATTTCACGTATGAATTTCTCATCTTTTTCCTTTTTTATTGATTGCTTGAGCAAATAAATACTTCACTGTCATTTTTCTCTGCATTGTTGAACAGCATCTTCAGCAAATTGGACAATTTCATTTCAGACAGAATCAGTAGCATTAAGCAGAAAACATTTCTCTTTATGAATACTTGCAGTGATAATTGGGTCAGTTTTTATGCTTGAACAACTATTTTTCATTAACATCAACTTTGATTCTTCTAGTTCTTTCTTTGACTGCTTCACCTGCGCATCAAGTCAATTAGCTAGAGGAATATATTCAGGGCAAATGCTTTAATCATTTTTTAAATTGCTCAATATTTGCTCTACTGAAAGACAAAGGTGTTGACATAAAAACAGGTTGCAACTTTCTTATTAAGTTCAAGTCTTAGACCTTAAATTGTGTTTGTGGAATAAACACCAACTGATCTTTCCCATTTTTCGGGTGTCAAGGGCTCACTGAAAGCTACAGAATGATGTTGGAAACCTGCTGCTGGCCTGGAACAGGGAATAACATTATTGTGGCTATATTTTGTTGAAATAAGAACAAATAATTAATGTTCTAATCTACCTAATTCTACAAAGAGTTTATTTCAATGAACACCTTGAACAACTTTAAACATATTGTGTGAGAAATCCTCACAATGGTGTTTGGTAATTACTTAAATCAAAAAAACAAAAACAAAACCCACAACAGTCACCTGTTTGCAGTATTGATCAACAGCTTTTTCACATACTTTACCAGTTGGTTGTCTCTCACTCATTCCAAGTGAACTCAACGCTGAAGACTGAAGAATGCAAAGTAAGCTAGCCAGCTATATACAGAACCATATAATCAGATGTTCTGCCTTACTATAGTTGCTAGCTGTTCAAAAAGTACTAAACACACTCAATTGTTGGTAGAGGGAGTGATCCTCTGAAAAACATCCAGACTTCACAACCCTGTTCTTACTCATTTGCATCTAGTATGAAGTCTGTTTACGATGTACTGCTGATATGCTGGATTGCTACATAAAGTACAGCTGCAAAATGAAGATCAATTTACATATTAACATTCTGATAGAAACTGTTAGTTTTAATCAACAGCTAAGTGAAAAATAGCTATATTAGTTTATATCAATAGCTAAGCAAAAAAATAGTTTTATGAAAGATATTTGTGTGAACTTCGAAGTCTCAAGAAACTAATTTAGTACTAGGAATCTATTAGCCCTACTACTGAAATACAAACAGGAGAAGACAGACTCTTCTTACAGATATTTTCCCAAATCATTCAATTTGAGTGGCGAAGGAGAGATTAATGATTCAGGATGCACTCAGTTTATTTTAGTTATTCCATTGTAACATGGGGATAGGGGAGAGCTGATGTACATTTCTCAGTTTGATTCCAAGGGCTCTTCCTCTTATCCACCCCGTCCCCCACCCTGAGAAAGCTCTGTGCAGGATCCTGGATAGGTAGGGGCAGAGCCATGGATGCACCTGATCATTTCATTAATAGTATGCATATGTGAAGGGCTGGGTGTGGATCCACCTCACTATGAAGATCCAAAAGTTTGGACATGTCATTCAGTGAAGAATCCCACTAATTCAAAGTAGCTATAAACTTGCTTTGTTCAGCAATGGAATATATGTATGTTTACTCTACATATTTTCCAACATATACATAGAATAGCACAGTATGGGAATGCTGCATTACACACAGATCATTGTCTTAAGCATAGGCATATTTGCTAAAGCTAAAGCCTGTTTTGGTGTTCTCAGCTGAAAACCATGCCTTCAGCACCCATATCTGACACACATGGTCACTCGTCTGTTGGCTGCCAATATGAAAAATCATGCACAACTATCACGATGGAATTAAACCTACTCAACAAGCTCCTTGGAGTTTCACACTAAGACACGGGTACTACATAACCAAATGAAATTAGTAGACTGCATGGAACTCAAGTCTCGTTTTTTTTTTTTTTAAAAAGCAAGCCTCTAGTATCCAAATTCAACAAATGACTCCTTACATTTGTTGACATTTACAGTGGGGACAGGCATAACTACCGTACTTCGTAAAATATCTCAGATGAAATATACCCAGACTGCCCCATTAAGGTAAATGGAAAACCTTTAGGATGACTATTGCTGATATATGTAGAAAATACATACATAATGCCTATCAGCAATCCTATGTCAGACAATGATTACAGGGGATTTCTAAACTGCACATCAGAGTTCTAGACCAAATTTGGATATTTGCCATGAGTAGGTGGCAAACAAGCAAAGGGAATTCAATCCCCTACAAATGATGAAGAACTTTAGATAGTGTACACCAGGGGTCTCAAACATGGGGGGGCTCTTGCGTGTGGCCAACCAAGCTCCCCGATCCCCCACACCCCTCTGCCTACCCGCAGGATTGTCCCCTGTGGTGCTGCGAGCCCTGCGCTGCTCTCTGAAACAGCTGGCAGCATGTCCCTTCGATCCGGGGGGGGAGGAGGGGGAGGAGGCAGAGGGCTCCTGCATTGCCTCCTTCCAGGCACCGCCCCCGCAGCTCCCATTGGCTGAGAACAGGGAATCGCGGCCAATGGGACCTTCATGGGAGGTACCTGGAGGAGCAGCAAGAGCAGCAGACGCATGGAACCCTGAGCCCTTCCCCCTCCCCCAGGGGCTGCAGGGACACAGTTCCAGCTGCTTCCTGGAATGGAGCGGCGCGGGGCCGGGGGCCAGGGCAGGCAGGCGGGGAGTTTGCCCTGCCCCCGGTGCGCACCGCTGCCACCCCGGAGCCACTCTAGGTAAGAGGCGCTGGGCTGGAGCTCGCACCCCGCACCCCTCCTGCACCCCAACTCCCTGCCTTGAGCCCCCTGCCGCACCCCGCACGCCTCCTGCACTCCCTGCCCTGAGCCATCTGCAGCACCCTGCACCCCTCACCCTCTTGCACCCCACACACCAACTCCCTGCCCTGAGCCCCCTGCTGCACCCTGCGCACCTCAACTCCCTGCCCTGAGCCCCCTGCCGCATCCTTCACCCCTCCTGCACTCCAACTCCTTGCCCCGAGCCCCCTGCTGCATCTCATATCCCTCCTGCACTCCCTGCCCTGAGCCACTCTGCACCCCGACCCTGTGCCGCACCCCTCACCCTCTTGCACCCCACACACCAACTCCCTGCCCTGAGCCCCCTGCTGCATCTCACATCCCTCCTGCACTCCCTGCCCTGAGCCACCCTGCACCCCGACCCTGTGCCGCACCCCTCACTATATTGCACCCCACACACCAACTCCCTGCCCTGAGACCCCTGCCACACCCTGCACACCTCCTGCACCTCAACTCCCTGCCCTGAGCCCCTGTCACATCCTGCACCCTTGCTGCACCCCCTGGGGCAGCGTTGGGGTGGGGACTTTGAGAAAGGGGTTGGAATGGGGCAGGGAAGGGGTGGGAAGAGGCGGGGCCAAATGGAAGGGGTAGAGTGGGGGCGGGGCCAGAGGCGTGAGGGGTGTGTGTCAGTGATGCGGCCCTCGGGTCAATGCACTAGTCCTCATGTGGCCCTCGTGGTCATTTGAGTTTGAGACCCCTGGTGTACACCATAAGTGAAGAAGAGACCATAGCTAGGAGAACTGGCACATTCATTAAGAACTGAATAGCAGTGACATCTATGCAGGCAGATGAAGGGAATCAGGTTAAACAAGAAGTTCAAGTTGGGTAAATAGCACATACATTTGCACTTCAAAATATAACTGTAGCAGGAATGGTAGCAGAAAATGAATCTGAAGAAAATGTAGGCAGGGAGAACCTAAATAAAAGTGATGTGATTTTCTGAGATGCTGCGCATCCTCTGCTACTACTTAAGTCAAAGGGTGTTACACTTGTTCACCACACCTGAACAATTAAACTACTTTTATTTTCCATGATTAACTACGGAATCTGATCCCTATCTTTTGGTGTCCAAAACGTACCTTGATTAAAAAATAAAACCAAAACCTAAAGAGATATGATAAAATAAGATGGCCAAGACAATCCTAAAGTTCCATCCAAGTCATGGAAAAATTCCTTAAGATATGCTGTGCCTTATTAAAATAAATTTTTGAATATCCATAAAGTATATAATGAGATTGTGTAGTTGAGATACAATTAGCAATTTGAGAGAAGAATTGCCAGGAACCCTGCTATGGAAATTGAGAACAACAACGGATAGCCATTCATGGCCAGATAATGCTGCTGTAAAGGTCAGTGCCATTTCAGCAAATTGACAGTAGGTTCTTCATTAAAGGGCAGCCCACAGCAACGTGAAAGATACATGCTGGCATAGCAGCGGCCGTTTTGACCAGTAATGGATTTAGTCACAAATGTTCTTCATGTGGGGGAAATCCCAACTAACCAGCTAGATGTTCAGCATAAGTAATGAAACAAAAAAGGTTTTAATAGCACAAGTCAATACAGATTTGTGGGGCAATGCTCTCCTCCTTTCAAGAATCATTTCTGCTTGTGAAGTCCATAAGAAGCCAGCTGGAAATAATAACGGATAGGTTCAGGGACTAGTAGAGAATTACAAAACTTAAACAGAAAACATATTTGTATAGGAAAATAATGTATATAAAACTTTAAATATTTGATAGTCCCTTTCAGTGAAGGGACTCTGTCTACTCTATGTCTGTACACCACCTGGCACGATGAGTGCTACTGTAATAGAAGAAATAATAATGAAAAAAAAAACATCACTCATTAGAGTAGACTGATAGCTTAGTTTCAGACTTACAGGATTTAAATTACTGGCAAATGTTTTCCAACTATCAGAGCAGTTTTCAAAGACATATTGGGCCAAACATTGAAACCAGCAATGAGATCGTATGAAGTGGTTGAAGTGAACTTGGCCCTGTTTAATGACACAAAACATGACCTTTTGAAGCCAGTTCATGCAATGGTAACCGTTAGTGATTTGGGGTCAAATTTGTATAAAGAAAGATGGTGATAATCTGGTCACTGTAACGGAAGTAGTTCAAACAATTAATAGGCAATTAAGTATTCCAAGTTACCAGTGAGATTTTCAACATTGGAGTGGATGGGTTTAATACAAAAACCACATGTAATGCTAACTGGGAATGAAAATATAACTATTTATTCCTTTTCTTTCAAGTGATTTTGTTTCTTGTTGGTGCTGCATATAGAGAAAAGTTATGAGGCTGAGAGGATTCAGTGACACTTTGAGAGCTTATTTTAGACAATGAAGCCAGTCTACTATATAAAATGGTGTGTTTATCTTAGAGGAACAGGGGGCATGGTTTTTTCTGGGGGGGATAGGAGTTTATGCCTCATTCAAACTAAGAGTACACAAAGGTGTCAAATTGGAATCAGCATGAGCCACTGTAAAAATATCAGAGGACTCAAGAGGTGAAACCAGGCATTTGAAAGAATAAAGATACTGATGCAAACCTCTCATGAGTGCCTCAGTGCAAGAAGAAGTGTATCAGATGCCTTGTAAACCTTCATTATTTGTGGCCAACAAACTTTCTTTTGGGGAGCTTTTAGAATAAAATAATTCTGCTACCCCTTTCTCAAGAAGGGCAAAATAATGGTGGCTAGGCAGCTGGTAAATCAGTTTTGAAGAGCTTGCTTCCATGAAGATTAGGTGTTCTTAGACAGACTACAGAGGCCCAGTGAAGTTTATGATTTACAAGGCAGATAGCAGAAGTAATTTTACTGATGAGTGGGCACAGGTCACAGAACTGATCCTGACATCTAAAGATAAGAAGCTATTTTTGAGATTTCAGTTTGACTAAACAATTAAAAACACAGAATGGCAAACTGGAAATGTTCCACAATGAGGGTACAAAATTATAAATCATTTTGCAGTCACCCTATAGAACAAATTATTCTAAAAATTCAAAAGTTATATGATGGATGTTAAGAAACCACAAACAACATATTAGGCTTTTACCCACAAACTACAGGGCAAATTTGTTCAGGATCTGGGCCACAAACATGGGGAGACATACCTTGTCTCAGAAGCTGTTTGCTGGTCAGTTTCACTCCCTTTAAGCAGCACTCAGCTTCAGTCCCTGCTCTGCCAACCTATTCCATGCAGAGGGATCAAAGCTGATCAGTGCGAGTTGACCCAGCAGTTTGGTCCTGCATCAGCAGTACTTCAATGTGACAGAAAATGGAGAAGGGAAAGGGAGGCAGGATTACAGAAGAATGACAGGAAAGGAAGGGGAAATTTAAAAGAATGGAGAAAACACAAACAAAGATGGGCAGTGGAAAAAAGGAAAAAGAAAGCAAAGGGGGAAGAGAAAGAATTGTAAAGGAACAAAACAGAAAAAAGAGAAAAAAAAATGGTATTTTGTGTCGCACCGTGCAGCTGTTAGAGGATAACTGGTATGGGAGAAAATGGGCAAGAGTCACTATGAAACCGCCTACAAAAAGTTTTCAGTTGTATACTGGTCAAGAACCTCCATTGCTCTCCACACATTATTTGTGAAAATGTACAGTATGTATGTCTGGAGACTTTACTCATTGACCCTCTGTAGAATCATAGTTATGTATGACTGGAAGGGGGTTCAGTTGGTTATCCAGTCCCCTGAACTGAGGCAGAACTAATTATTATCTGCACCATCTGTGAGAGCTGTTTGTCTAAACTGTTCTTAAAAACCGCCAGTGACGGAGATTCCACAGCCTCTATAAGTAATTTGTTCCAGTTCTTCACTACCTTACAGTTAAAAAGTTTTTCCTAATGTCTAACCTAAATCTCCCTTGCTGCAACTTATGCCTATTACTTCTTTTTTCAGTCTTTCCTCATAGGTCATATTTTCTAGACCTTAAAGCACTTAGCATACTACAGGCACTACCAGAAATAAATTATTATAATTAAGAAGATCACTGAATTTGTTGTGAATAATATTTTAAAGGATAGTGTGATCAAATGGATTAATTAATGTATACAAGCAGGATTCAAGTTTGGTATGCCAGCCCTTTTTTCCTGCTTTGTACATCAGTATCACGAGTGCATAGATTTTAAGGCCAGATGGGACCACTGTGAACATCTAGTCTGACTTCCTGAATAACACAAGTCACAGAACTTTCAAGAAATAATTTCTGTTTGAATTAGAGCCTATCTTTTAGAAAAACATCCTAGCTTGATTTAAAAATTGTCATTTATAGAAAATCCAACACAACCCTTGGTAAGCTGCTCCTGTCACTGAATCTTGCTATACTTTTGTCTGCTAGATCGAGGCATCCATTACAACATATTAGCTTCCCATGTAGGTACTTACAAATTAGGATCAAGTCATCCCTTAACTTTCTCTTTGTTAAGCTAAATAGATTGAGCTCATTCATTCTATTCCTAAAAGGTATGTTTTCCAATCCTTTAATCGTTCTCATGGCTCTTCTCTGAACCCTCTCCAATTTATCAGCATCAACATCCTGGGGATAGCTCAGTGCTTTGAGCATTGGCCTGCTAAACCCAGGGTTGTGAGTTCAATCCTTGAAGGAGCCACTTAGGGATCTGGGGCAAAATCAGTACTTGGTCCTGCTAGTGAAGGCAGGGGGCTGGACTCAATGATTTTTTGGGGTCCCTTCCACCTCTATGAGATAGGTATAACAGGACTGCATTCTTCTCTACACTCATAGCCTGCAGGGATCCAAGGTGACTGGCTCTGCAGCTGTACAGGGAACCCTCTGACCTCTGCTGCCACACCCTGCTCATTAAATTTCCATGACACCTAGACTGTGGAGGGCTCTGACACCTGACCCATGAAAACACAAGGTCCTGGGAAAGCAGGAAGGGCAGGGCGGGTGCTGCATTTGCACTGACTGTTACCCATGGATATTCTGTTTGTCGATTTCAATGTGTCAGCTGAAATTGACGTTTACCAACACCTATCGATTTAAAATCATATCCTGCCAAGCCTACCAATGCAGAGGTAAAATAACCTCTCTATTCCTGCTCAAGATTCCCCTTTTTACATATCCAAGGATCACATTTTGGCCACAAGATTGCACTGAGAGCTCAATTCCCAGGATAAGCTCCCCCATTGTGTAAGGATGGCCAACTTTCTTTGTTCCTCAGTGTATATACTACATTTGACTACATTAACATGCATAGTGTTTGCTAGCGCCCAGCTTTCCAAGTGATTCAGATCACTCTGCATCAGTTACCCATCCCTCTTTATTATTTGCCACTACCAATTTTTTTGGCATCTGCAAACTTTATCAGTGATGACTTTTTTTTTTTTTCAGGTCATTGATAAAAATATTAAATAGTGTAGGGGCAGGAACTCCACCCTGCAGGACCCCACTAGGAATACACCTGTTCAATGACGACTCCACATTTACAATTATGTTTTTAGACCTGTCAGTTAGCCAGTTTTTAATCTGTTTAATGTATGCCATGTTATTCTAGTTTTTTAAGCAGAATGTCCAGTGGTAACACATCCAGTGCCTCACCGAAGTCTAAAATCATAGAATCATAGGGTTAGAAGGCACTGCAAGGGTCATCTAGTCTGACTCCCTCCCAAGATGCAGGATTTGTTGGGTCTAAACCAGTGGAGGGCTTCCCGCAGCTCCCATTGGCCAGGAACGACGAACCGTGGCCACTGGGAGCTGCAGGCAGCCATGCCCGCAGACGGTCGATGTAAACAAACTGTCTCGCCGCCCGCCAGCGGATTACCCTGACAGGCCGTGTTTAGCCCGCAGGCCGCAGGTTGCCCACCACTGGTCTAAACCATCCAAGACAGATGGTTATCCAGCTTCCTTTTGAAAATCTCTAGCGAAGAAGCTTCCACAACCTCCCTAGGCAGTCCATTACATTTCCTACTGTTTTTAGAGTTAGGCAGTTTTTCCTGAGATTTACTCTAAATCTGATATGCTGTAGTTTGAATTTATTGTCTCTTGTCCTGCCCACTGTGGCAAGAGAAAACAACTTTTGTTCATCTTTTTTATGGCAGCCTTTCAAGTATTTGAAGACTGCTATCACGTCCCACCCTTAATCTCCTCTTCTCCAAATTAAACATATCCAGTTCTTTCAGTCTTTGCTCATATGGCTTGCATTCCATCCCTTTGATCATCTTTGTTGCTTGCCTCTAGATCCTCTCCAGTTTCTCTATATCCTTCCTATACATTGATGACCAACATTGGACACAGTACTCCTGCTGAGGCCTAACAAGCACCAAGTAGAGTGGTACTATCATCTCCTGTGATTTGCATGCTATGCCTTTGTTAATGCAACCTAAAACTGCATTTGCTTTTTTTGCAGCAGCATCACATTGCTGACTCATGTTGAGGTTATGTTCCACCACAACTCCCAGATCCTTCTCTGCAGTCTAAGAAGATTACATCAACACTATTACTTTTATCTACCAAGTGTAGTGTGATCTGGTTTTCAAACAGAAGGAGAAAAGAGCAAAGTTGAGTTTTCAGTTAATACTTGGGAACTTAGAGAGAAGCGAAGAAAGCACAGAAAGAAAACAGACCTCATTATACATAATAGGTACACTAAAGCTGGTCAGAAAAATTCCAACAATTTTTTTTTCCATCAGAATTTTCCAATTCATTGAAATCAAACCATTCAGGCAGACTGCCTAGGGCCGGGTCTCTATGGCTTCCAAGGTGTTTCGCTTTGGGACAGCTTGGAGGGCTTCCCCAGAGCTGGGACACCATTCTCTTTCATAGAGAATTTCAAATGTTTTGGTTTCCATTCTGAATCAGAATTAAACCAATTTTTTAAATATCAAACTCCTTCACAAAACAGAATACCTTTCTCCACCCACCTCTATTCTCAACATCAGCGTTTCCTGAAGCTAGTAGTAGTATCTACACATGCATGAGACTACCTCCCTAGTATTTAATAAAGAACACAGAGCACAAGAACAAATGCATTAAATAAAAATAACTCTTCCCCAAATTAACAAAAATTCAACACTGCAACTTTGGCAAAAAATAATTATCCCAGAATGAATCCCAGAATTATTCCAGGAGCTAGCAAAACAGGGAAGTTTGAAAGGGAGATCTCCTGATGAAGAAGGAGTGAGCACTAATTCTTGAAGTGAGCTGCGAACTTGTTTGTCTCCTCCCCCGACACACACACCTCCCCCTGTGGCTTACTTAAAGTTTACAATGTGATCTGTTAGGGTTTATGTGTTTGGGGACAATGTGGGAGTGGGGGCCAGAGGTCTGCTAGCTGCTAGCTGAGTGGGCACTAGCAAGGCTCTAGCCTCTTGTCGTTTGATGACCTTTGTGGTCATTCTTCCTGTGTGATAATGGAGTGGGGGGTAGGACTTACCTAAGAGAGAAGGGCTTAAAAGTCAGACACTAAGCAACCAGGGACAGCAATCAGAGGAGTTTGAGAGAGAGTTTCTAGGAGGGAGAGAGAATAAAATCGGCATGGTTCAGTATGGCTTCATCACTAATGCTAGCACTGCTCCTGGCTACTCCACCTGCACCAGTGTCCAGACAGAGAACCTAACCACAGATGCCTCTACTCAGGTCCTGGTGTGGATTTGAAGAGACTGTGGCCTCTGGTTCCCCATCACAGAAAGCCAGGCCTTCCAATGTGAAGGGTGCCTACTGGTGGAATCTCTCAGGAAGCAGGTGGGAGAGCTAGAGAAGTGGGTGCCTATAGAGGACTGCATGTAGCACCACCTGGGGGGAGGACACAGCTCCTTCACAGGGAGGAAACTGGCTGGTGGTTATTTCTGGCAGCACACAGTGCTCCTCCCCTGCTCCCAACCCACCTTCAGTAAAATTTTTAAATAGTATACTGGGCTGGCAATGAGGGATGAGGAATCTCCCCCCACAGGTGGAAGAGAGAAGACATGAATCCTCCAAGGCTGGGAGATTCAGGGCCACCACTCCCAAGAGAAAAAGAAGGGTGGTGGTGGTCCGTGACTCCTTCTAAGGGGGGTGGAAGCATCAATCTGCTGGCCTGACCTGGCATCTGGGGAGGATGAGGCGCATCTGGCCTTCTGACTACTACCCCATGTTGTTCATCCATTTGGGCACTAATGATACTGCAAGGTATGGCCCTGAGCAGCTCAGAAGTGACTACAGGGCTCTGAGAGTGAGGGTGAAGGAGTTGAGGGTGAAGGTGGTGTTCTCATCAATCCTTCTGGTGAAAGGCAGGGGCCCAACAGAGACAGACACAACGTAGAGGTGAATGCATGACTGCACTCATGGTGTCACTAAGACGACTTTGGCTTCCCTCAATGGGAATGCTGTTCCGAGAAGAAGGACTGCTGAGCAGAGATGGGTTCCCCCTATCAAGGAAGTGGAAGAGTATCTTTGGTACAGACTGGCAACTTAGTGAGGCAGACTTTAAAATTAGGTTCAACGAGGGCAGGTGTCATAAACAGATAGTTAAGGGTTAAAGTCTCTTTTACCTGTAAAGGGTTAACAAGCTCAGTAACCTGATGAACACCTGACCAGAGGACCAATCAAGGGACAGGATAATTTCAAATCCCTGTGGAGGGAAGGCTTTGTCTGTGTTCTTTGTTTGAGTTGTGTGCTCTCTTTGGATCTAAGAGAGGCCAGACATGTCTCCAAGTTCTCCTGGAGTATTTCCTACTATCCAGTATAGTGAGTATTAGTAAAAAAAGGCAGATTAGTCTTTTGAGTTGCTTTCTATATTTGCAATTGTGTGTTTGCTGGAAGAATTCTTTATTTCTGTTGCTGTTACTGATTATTCTGAGGAGGAGGGAGGGGGAAGTCTCTCCAGTTTTTATAAGTTAGACCCTGTATTTTTGCATCCTGGTAATACAGAGAGAGTGTACTTTTTTTTCTTTCTTTAATAAAATCTTTTCTTTTTAGAACTTGATTGATTTCTTCCCTTGTTTGGATTTTCAGGGGAAGGGGAGGGGGAAAAGTGAATCCCTCTTTGGTTGATTCAAGGAGTTTGAATCAGGTATCTCTCCTAAGCACTAGGAGAGGGGAGGAGGGAAATGGTTTGTTTCCCTTTGTGTTGAGATTCAGGTTTGAATCTGTGTTCCCCAGGGAAAGTTTTGGGGGAACAGGGAGTGTGTCAGACACTTAAAACTTGACTGGTGGCAGCGAGAACCAGATCTAAACTAATTAGTTTAGAGGAGTCCAGGCAGGTCCCCATCTTGTGAACGCTAAAGTTCAAAGTGGGGAATAAACCTATGACAGCAGGAGACAAAAGCCCACAGGTAAGTCAAAACATGGAGACCTGGGGGAAGGGTTGGAATCTGTGGGGGAACAGCAGCAATCACAGCAAATAATCAACCACTCAATTTGTAAGCACCTAACAGAAAATGAAGTGATAACAGTCAACATGGATTTGTCCAGAACAAATCATGTCAAACCAATCTAATATCCTCCTTTGACAAGAAAGGGGAAAGCAATAGATGTGATACAGCTCGACTTTAGTAAAACTTTTGATACTGTCTAGAAATACTTAGTCCTGTCTCAGTGCAGGGGACTGGACTAGATGACCTATCAAGGTCCCTTCCAGTCCTACATTTCTGATTCTATAATTAGACAGGGATTTAGCACAATAAGACGCAGGGTGCAAGTGTAATCTAAAAAATATTACAGCAGAATACAGAGTTTTATATAATTATATTAAATTTGTTGAAAATGCCTCTTCTAATCCCTCCATCTATCCAGGGGCTCCACCTCTCCCTGGCTTTTTTTGCCCCCACTCTGACATTCTCTTCAAACCTGTTCTATCTCCTATTCCCCTTCCCCCACAATAATTATAATCTGGGCTTCCCCATTCTTCCAAAGCTATTCCTTAACTCCGCCTGCTTCTTCAACTACCTCCCCATCTCTCTGCTCCCCTTCATCTCCAAACTCCAAACTCATTGAATATCACATTTACAAACTGCAAGTTCCTTTTTTCCAGCTACACCTTGGATCCTCTCCAATATGGTTTCTAGCATCGTCAGTTGATTGAAACTACTCTCATTAAGGTTTCTAATGATCTCTCTCTCTCTGACTAAATCTCAGGGCCTCTCCTCCATCTACCAAGATGCCTGCCTTTTCCGCCACCATTCACCTGTCTATCTTAGACTGAAAATGGCAAGGACTGTATCTTCCTCTGTATTTGGAAAACATCTAAAACATTGTTGGAGCTAATGCAAACTTAAGAATAAAAAGATAAGAAAATTCAAGTTAATATTCTCAAGGTGTCTTCAGTGCACTCTGTTGCTTTTAAACATTGCTGCTATGCAATAAAGTCTCCCACTCATCTAAAACATCTGTAATACATAAGAACAGAGGATTAGCAACCTCAAATAACAATTCCTGGGCTTTCAGTTTAAGTAAGCCTATTTTCTTTTTGTTGTCTAATATTCCTACATTCATAATATTTCCTTTTGAAAGAATACTTTGGTTCATCCTTTAAATTATCTCAACTCAAGCTACAAAATACACTGAGAAAATTACACATTGTTCAATCTAAAAATAAGCGATTAACAATAGTTGAACAAAACTAAGTTTAATAAATCCTGAAACAATATATACTGAAATGTGGTCAATAATTGCGCTATGAAAGTCTCACCAATATTTTAAAATAAAAAGTAATGAGGAGCATTTTATACATTCCATGAAGCTTTTATTCAGTTACAAACTTCCCTATATGCTAAATCAGAAGGCACAAATTCTAAAAATATACCAACGTTTTAGGTACTTATTTCCTGCAACAAAATGAAAGACTAGGGATACTCTCCTAGACAATTCTACTACCGCTAGAAAAGGCTGTGATAAATAAAGTAATGTAACCTGAGTTACATGAATTCTTCAATTCAATACAAAGCGTTTGGAACCTTTTTTTCCCATCAGTTTACATTTTAATAATATTCTGTGGTGTTATCACGTTCATATTCTGTTTTTGGTTTTTTTTAAACTTACAACTCTGCCACAGAGAAACAAAAAAGGCCAAGCCAGTCACTTGTTTGTGTTTAGCTGCTGCAGAACCAGCAGAGAAGAGCACAGGTTAGTCCTATTCCTAGAGCTGGGCTGACATCACCAAAACTAATGCTTACAAGTAAGGAAGTAAGATAAAGAGAGCTCTTTGCTTTGTGGGTGGGTGGAAGGACACTGTTTACCAAAATGGAAAGAGATCATATCAGGAAATTATGTTATTTAATTGCTTTCGAAAGACATTTATTTTAATAGTTAAGAAAGCACACTAGCATTTCAGCAAACCATTTCTATGAACTTGCATTGTATACCATTACTTCCCTTTTCCTCATCTCTTCCAGTCTGAGCACTAGCCGTTTGTATTGTTTTGCTTGTTGGTAAGGACAGTCCTGACAGATCCATCTGTATTTCTCTCAGGAAGCTTTTTGATGCACCCAATCTTTACTCTCAGTTCTTAGAGAGGATTCACACATATATCATATTATTCAAGTTATTTAAAAAGTCAATTTTCAGGGTTAGAATGGACCTCATGAGGTCATCTAGTCCAACACCCGGCTCAAAGCAGGACCAATCCCCAACTAAATCAGTGTAGCAACACTTAAAATTTCCCTGAGGAAGCCAACTACATTGAGTACTCAGCCTTTGTTCTTAAGTAACTGATACAGAAAGATCTCACGCTTTTTTGTACTGATACAGAAAGATCTCACACTTTATGGCCTAGTTTGCACAAGTGACAAATAGTAGCAGCTGTGTAAAGTCCCTGAACACCAACTTGTACTTAATCTGGTCTATTATCACTGTGGTTCCAGCGCTTGGTCACAGACTAATGCTTCAACAATCCACAGGCTCCATAAAAACAGGAACGGAATGAGGGGGAACTGCTTACCTATTTATTATTTTGGTCTTTGTACTGCACACGTGAACTGGCACATAGCAACCTCCTCCTCTGACTAAACTCCTGTTAATGGTTCCAAAGACACACAGAACACAGCATACAGACTCCAATCAGTTCTGTAATGGCAATTTTATTAAGAACCAGGAGAAACAGAAATAACAGTGCATCTACGGCAGTGCCTAATTTATAATGAAAGAGGTGCCAGGGCTCAAGCAATTTTTTTTTTTTTTACTTTCTTAAATGACACAATAAGCTCAGAGGTGCTAGGGATATGAACTACCAATCCTAGAGATGCTGGTGATCAGCCCTGGAAAGCCCTGATAAATTAAGCACTCTTTGACAGTAATTCCACCAAAGCTCATGCTCCAAAACGTCTTTTAGTCTATAAGGTGCCACAGAACTCTTTGCTGCTTTCACCAAAGCAAAGACTTATTGATGGTGAAAAATGTTCATTAGTAGCAGATGGTGAAATTTTTTTCATTAGCACAAGTGAAGGAATATAACTGGAAGTTTTCAATCCTATATTTTAAATGTATTAAGATAATAACATTAAGTTCCATTACAACTTACACCTGTAGGCTGAAAAATCAATCCATCCACTTCATGACTGACTTCCCTGGCAAAACTTCCTTCAAGAAGCTGTAAAACAAAAACAAAACAAAAATAATATTTCCAATATAGAGGAAAGTGTTTAATTTGAAAGATTCCACATTGATACAAGTTCCATAGTATTTCAGTAACCTCTTTTTTAAATAAATAGAATATCATTTAAAGCATGGATTCAGAATCTGGGAAACATGAAAAATACAAAGAAAAAACAGATCTGGTGGAATTAAATTAACATATTTACAAATAATACACAGACAAAAGTAGCAGGGATACCTCAAGATACAGTACCAGTTTGAGAAAAACATTAGGGTTAGAAAAAGGATGTTTGGAAAACCTGATGATTCTATACACTTCAGAAAAGTACTGGTAACACAAAGGCTGTTCAAGGATGGGACAAGATACCGTATATACTCGATCATAAGCCGGTTCCTTTATAAGCCGACCCCCTCCAAGATGGATAAGTAAAAATAGAAAATTTTTATAACCCGTTCATAAGCCGACTCTATAATTCAGGGGTCAGCAAACTTTGGCTTTTGGGCCATCAGGATAAGCCGCTGGTGAGCCGAGATGGTTTGTTTACCTCAAGCGTCTGCAGGCACAGAGGTAAACCTAAGTAAACAAAGTGTCCCGGCACGCCAGCTGCTTACCCTGATGGGCCGGGTCAGCAACTGGTGGGGAAATTTTTTAGTGGGAAGAAGCTGGGAGTCAGAGGAGTAACCCCTGTGACCACCCCCCACATGAGCCCACCGCTAGCCCGGGACCCCCACACTCTCCCCATTCCATCCCTTCCCACCTTATCTGGGGAGGGCCAGGGGAGGATGTCTCTGACCTGGCTGGAGCTGTTCCGGCAGACCGGGGGCGCGGCCGCAGCTTGCTCCAGCGGGCCGGACCGGGCGGCATGGCCGCAGCATGTTCCAGTGGGCTGGGCCGGGTGGCACGGCCGCAGTGTGCTCTGGCGGCATGGCCACAGCCTGCTCTGGGGGGTGGGGCGGAGCGGCACAGCTGTAGCCTGCCAGCCCCAGAGCTGCAGCTGCTTCGGAGGCTCGGGGGAGAGCCGTGTGGCCAGAAGCGGAGAGACTCTGGCCCCGCCTCTTCCCTTCTCGCTCTGCTGGCTGTGCGGCCTCTCCTTGCTCCCTCTGTTGGAAGGAGGTGCTGTGTCCCACCTCTCCCTCTCTATACCCGTTCAAAAGCCAACCCCCTTCTCTGGGGCGTCCCTTTTTTACTAATAAAATTCGGCTTCTGAACAAGTATATATGGTAGGTTTCTACCAAAATGCAATTAATAAAGTTGCTATTTTAAACATATGAAATACTACATTTTTTTAAGATTACATTATATTTGAAACTAAAAGAAAATTTCCAGTGATTATATACAAAGTTTTTGTAAAGCAGAATCCTTAACATGCATAACCCAGTAAAAACGACTGCACTAATTAAAGTCACTATCTGAATGAAAGTGCTGTTATATATCACGCAGATTCTGACTTCTGTTGAGGTGAACATCAAGATTTATCTACCTGAGAGAAATATTTACCAAACCAACCAAAGGGGTAAGTATTTATGTTAAGTGACCACATATCTCAATGTGTAACTAAATATGAAGTCTCTGGGAACAATGACTTCATGGAAGCTGTGAGTGACCAGAAATTGTGAAAATCATGCCAGTTATATAGGTACCTAATTTAATTTATCATTTATAATATTGGCTTCTCTACAATCATCTAAAGTTGTGCGCTTCCTTGGCAATGTTTGAAAAATCAATTAACAGATCAGTCGATTACCTCAAGATCAAATAAAACAGCAAAAACCGATATATAAAACAGCAAAATGTAACTAGCTTTAGAAAATTTTGGCCCAATAGTGCCTCTCTCGGAATGATCTCATTTAAATGACAGGGACTACTCAGTAACTAAGCTACTACTTAGGGTGAATTAGTGTATCAGAATCCAGCCTTGAGTAAGGAATTAATTTAAAAAGCATGAAAAGGTACCAGACAAAGATTTGTGTCTAACTGTAGTTATAATGGTACACAGCAGTGTAGCTCAACACACCATAAATAATCAAAATGCTAGTGTCCCACCTGAGAAAAAAAAATACTTCAATTTGTGGCTGACAACTGCATGTGATAATTACATGTGATTATTTACTCTTTTTTGGCCAGACATATAAATTTTATTTTAAAACACAAATATGGTAATTGAAGCATTTATGTTCCTTCTATAAAGAACAAAATATGAGAAACATCGTTCATTATTGCTTTCATTATTCAGTTTTTAGAAATAATTTTATTTAAAACATTTTAAAACAATTCTCAGATGTGATTAAAAAAACTTAATTTTCAGTATAGCACTGGATGCTGAGTTGAAAATGATCCATAGAGTTGTTAATTTTCAGTAATGTAGCATCCACATTTAGAATATGAAGTCCTAGCACATATTCAGATAATCGTATAGTTCAAGTGTCTGAAATTTGCAACTGAAACTCATGATCAGCAGCTATTAAAATGATTGAGAATTTTTTTAATCTTCAGAGCTTGATGATCACATGAATACTCCAGTATTTAGGGAAAAAAACAACTTTAAAAATCTGGAATAGTTACTAGATATTTGTTCAAAATTAAAAATAATCGTTCATGCATTTCAAAGTAAAATGTAGTGAGTCACTGCTAATCTTTGCTCTAGCTGACCAATGTAATACATTGGAGATCATGTTAAAAAAAAAAAACCTTGCTAAAGTATTTTTCTGCACTGCTGACTCTTTGAGGTTATGCATGAAATATTTAATCGGGATTGTTTTTCCTGTTGCTGTCTGCTCCGGACCTGATCTTTGTATAAATTCAATTAAAAAAAAAAGTTAGGATAACAAAGTGTTACAACTGAGTTTAAAAAAAACAGCAAAATCAGAAAACCCAAATTTTATCATATTAAGAAAGTGTTTAATGCTTTCTTTTACTCAAATAATTTGAAAAAGCACTGCTTCTCTAAAATTATCAATCCCGTTGGATTAGCTCCCTTAGGTCCTTGGCTGCCCAATTTGATCAGGAAGAAACTCTTGTAGACTTGAACTTAGACTCTCCTCCACTTTTGAGGCATCTAAAGTTGCACTTTGCATGTACATATACTGCACCCTATTCACATGTTCAAATGTCAGTCCCTTTCTGGACAGAACTGTTGGAGGATCTGCCTTGGGACCATCAGCGGTTTGCTGAGCACAAAAATTGGCAGGGGCTACAGGAGCACACGTAGTAATGGAAACTACTTATTTTCTAAAAATGGATTAGATTTCAAGTATCCCTTTACTTTTTTTCATTTGACAGCGCTGTGTATATAGTTAATTACACTTCTCAGTATACTACACCCAATGATTTCCACACTCCTGCATTAAGCCCTACTGACTAACCCCACATGATGATAAGAGTGCTTAGAATGGCCCTCTCTTAAGAGAAGCTTTTCTTATGTGCAAACATAAATAGGCTTGTCTTTCTGACATCTTCTCATGGATGTCCAACCATCAGCTTCAACACCACATGGGCAAAACAGAGCTCTTGATCTTTCCTCAATCTCTCAGTCACCATGGACATCACTATCCCCACATCAGTCAGGCCCATAACCTGGCCCTTAGTTTTTCAGCCCTTTTTCTAGATCACCATATCCAGGACATACCAACATCTGGACTTTCCTCTTTATCTATATAGTTAAAACAATCACTCAGGTGGTCTTCATCTCAAGTCTCAATTACTGCAAACTCCTCCTCTCTGTCCTTGACAAATCCCACCTTGTCCCATTTATACCCATTCAAAATGCTGCTACAGAGATAATTTCCTAACTCATCACTTCAACCATAGCACCCCTCTCTTTGCATCTGTCAACTATTTCCCCCTTCTCCACCGCATCAAACAACTTGTCCTCAACTTCGAAGGCCCTTCATGGCCTAACCCCACCTTACCTATCATGTGCTACCTATCATGTGCTCCTGCCTCTGCTCTGCAAATGACGCTAGACTTCATCACCCAATATCAAATTTTAAAACTAGCACCTTTACATCTTCTATCGTGCCATCCCTTATGCATGGGAGGAGGTCCCTGTAAACATCCACAATGTGACCTCATTGTCCTCCTTCAAATCCATCCTTAAAACTTTCCTTTGTCTTGATGCCCAGGCCTCACTTTATATGGAGTATAAAGACCACCCGAATCCCTACTTGGCGCTTAACTTTCAAAATGTGGAATCTGAACTTCCTTGGTTTTGCTGAATGAGATCATGGGGCTTTCATGAAAGTGTATTGTGAAATCTCTACCTTAACTGAAGGGGCAAGGATGTTGAATCTTCAATAAAGATATGCTGTCTCTCAAGTGTTCATTAGGCACTGAATTTAAATAGGGGTCAAAAACCAGGAACAAATCTGTTAACAATTGATGACAATCCCTCATTACTCTTATGATGTCGTAATTTCTCAAATTTTACAGTTGTCAGAATCGTTAAGTATAATATTCCCAATACAAAAGACAAGCAGAGAGAAAGAGAGACAGAGACCTATGAGACCATTAATACCACATCAAGAAGCAAAAAAGGATTTCCCCCCTCCCTTGCAAAGGTCACAGAAATAACTTCTCCCCTTCTTACTATACCTGTTAGTTTTTCTGTCACTTGGTCAATCAGTAGAGACCTATAAATAATGGACACTTGTCCTGCGAGTTGTGGAAGCAGCTGACTGGTTAGGGAGTTATTTAATCTTTTAGTCCAATATGGGAAGCTAAATTGTGAAGCAAAAAGAGCAACAGGCCGGCTTTCTTGCCTATTATTACCATGATAGAAAATGCCTTACAGTTTATTCTGATTAACCAAACCACAGAAAAACTAACAGGTAAGAGGATAAAGGTTTATTAAGTAAAGTAGTCTTAGTGGGGCTGGATTACAAGGGTTTTGCCATGAGGCTATTATGTTATGCTGTGTGTGCTTGTATATTGCAGAATATGAAAAATGTCTAAAACATTTGCTTCTATGTTTTAAGAAGATTCTCAAAGATTTGGCATGAACAAAAAAGGGCTGCTTGAATTATGAGTAAACATATTAAATACTTTTTCACTATCAAAATTTTAATATGTTTTTAGTTGTACAAACTTCTAATTGTATATACGCAAGACTCATCTTTAAATAAGCCTCCTATCTTCCTGTTTAATTTACCAAACATGTTAACATTTCTAATGAACTTGAACAGTATAATCTATTTAATCGGCACCATGATAAATGGCACACCTGCTTAACTGGGATGACTGCCAGGGAACAAATAAAATGCAATGCATTTCAATGATGCTTTATACAAAAAAGATAAATGATGCACACAACCCAGTTTTGCTGGTACGCTCTTCTTAGTAGTTCACAGGTGAAAATTCATACCAGTAAAGCCCTTGACTCACTTCAGGTAGTTTCCTGCTCTACACTGAACACTAAAAGAGGACATATTTCCTCCATATGGTTTACTATTTTAATCATTTTCTATTATTCTTATTTTAAAAAGCAATTCATGAATGAAAATAATTGTTCCAGCTAATATGCAAATCCTGGCTTTTGATTTGCTGAAAACAACTGTTTAAAATGTGTGAATCATGTGCAGACTTGGCAGAATTTGATTTTAATTTTTTTATAATCTCAAGGGATCAATGTTTATTTAAGCATTTTTTTATTTATTGATTTATATTTTCACTTACTGTTGCAGGAAATTATTGGAGCGGGTCAGACAATTATTTAATGACAGACAATGAGATTCAAATAGTGAAAGCTTTATAAACCTTTAGAACAAAATTTTCAACATCACATGTAAAAATATACAAAGTAAGTATCCTTAAACCAACAAATCATACCTCTTTTTTCTATTCATTGACTAGTCCATTTGAAACAACGCTAATTCAAATGGTTAAATCACTGCACTTGGCCAAAAAGTCTTACTTTGCCTATCTGTAAATTTTGATGATCATCAATGGAAACATTTTTTCATCAGTTTGTGTGCGCGCAGTGAAATTGACGTTTACCAACAAAAAAAAATCATTCCAAGCATAGTCATGTGACAAGAAGACTTCTGTTTAAAAAAAGATTTCTCTTAAAAATATTGTTATCTGGAGCAATTTATTATTTTATTTATTATATTATTTAATCGGTTGGTAAATGTAAATGTTATGGCCTGATTTTGATGAAACTCTCTCTCAGCCAGTGGGACAGTGTTTCCTGAATAGCGAGAAGATAAATGATCAGCTTCCTGGGCCCCTATTTCTTCTTTGGAATTAAAAACAAAACAAAACAAAAAAAAACCTATTTGACAACAATGACAGCCAGGGAGAGAGGCGCACATCCTCTTTATTCTCCTAGAGGATGTTTTGGTGTCTAAAGCATTCCAATCGACACAATTTCTAATCAATGGTTTGGTAGCTCTGAGGCAAGGCACCCAACTCTTACAGATTTTCAGAGGTAATTTCATATGAGAGAGATATACAGAAGTTTGAAACTTCCAGTCCATGCTCAGACAAATTCCTCTCCTGTCTCTTCCTTGCACACTTTAAAAATATATTATGAAACTGTAGATTTCTACAAGAAATCTGCTGGATATGAAATATTTATTAATTTATTTGTACTAAGTAGTGATTTTCTATAAAATAATTTAACTGAAGCACCATAACCAAGATGTTATGAGTAATGTGTTAAATTGCATTATGTAACCATCTCTCTTAACTACTTAGCTATTTTGCTTAAAGTTTTGATGCAAAGCATCAGAAAATAATTGTTTTCCAGCAAATACCAATGATTGCTATGTATTAAACTCAAAGAGTTTATCATATGGAAAATTTCATTTTGCATTTCATTATATGAGACAAATATGCATCTGTGATTTTCCCAATCAATTTCAAAACTGCTGTAGGCTAACTTAATTCAGTTTAAACCCAAACTCTCATCAATTCTTCATGTATCAACCCTTAGGTATTATACCAAAGCCAAGTTCAAATTGCTCATCTATTTTTTTTCTTCATAATGAAACTTGTGGAGGAAAAGACTGTTTGTTCAAAAGTATTAGAGATAAAGCTATTACCTCACCTACACCTTGTCTCATGCAAATAAGTAACATTTTCATTAGCTATATCAGTTGCATATTGTTTGTGAGGCCTTAGGCTGTGAGAACATTATAAATGTTAACTGTATGCAATCAAAAACAATACACATTAATGAAAACATTTCAGAAATTATCAGATACTATGATGATGGGCACCCTAGAAATATCTTAGACAGCCTAGATTCCCAGGTTAAAAAAAAAAATAGCCGTAACTCTGAATTTCCTGGGTATCTAGTGTTTGGTTGGGGGATAATTACAACATCCTTGTAATATTTTGACCCTTAATTTATTAATACAAAGTCTCAACAGTTTGTTGGCTGGGAATTTCTTTGACTTTTACAAAAATATTAAATTTCATTCATTAAAAAAACTAATTAATAAAACTGAAGAGAATGCTATTGAACAATATTTCTAATTATCTGAAGTCATGTAGCATCAACTTTAAATCATTTTTTAATCTTAACTTTTAATAGCTATTTGCCAGTACACAGTGCTTAATTTGTACCAGGGCTTTCCAGGGCTGAGCCCTGGCACCTCTAGGTTTAGCAATTCAGAACCCCAGCACCTCTGGGCTTGATGCATCATTTATGAAAGTAAAAAAAATTGTTTGAGCTCCATTACCTCTTTCATTACAAATTAAGCATTGCCAGTAAACCACAGCAGCTCAAAGTAGCCAGTGTCCCAGCCAGCTAAACTGGGTTTAGGGGTGATCAGATCAACAGCACAGTACAAAGCAACCAAGTTGCATTTAATTTGCAGCTGTCTTACTGGTTTAGAGGAGTGTGTTACATGAAATGAGGAACTGAACTCTTCTGGCTCCTCCATTCCAGTTTATCTGCTTTTTAAGGACACCCTTATGTGCCTTCCCCTCACAGTACACAGTGGAGCCAAGGCAGAGCCAAGGCAGTGCCAAGGGAAGGCTTTTATGAACTGATGCCCACTCTAGCATGTAACCAAAGAACCTTTAGAAGGCAGTGACACCTGAGCCAAGTAATCTATCAATAAGACACACGTTTAGCCTCCCTCAGACCACTTACTCATTACAATCAATAGAATTGTTGCAAGCAAATTATCTTAGAAGAAAATTTAGTTGAGTTATAGCTTATATAAAATCATATAAACTTAATATTAAGGAGTTATCTGAGTTATTGACCTGACCAGGTCTGCAACCTATATAATTAGAACAATTAAATACAAGTCATTAATCATTAGCTTTATTACCACCTAATTTCTTCAAATATAGCCCAGGCTATATTTTAAGCTATAAGTTTGAAGAGTCAGTGTTATTCCATTATTTTAAATAATTTGAAACAAAGAAATAATGACAGCTGATACATTTCTTAAATGATCTAGGGTCTGATTTTAACTAACAGATTTACTTGTAAATTTTCTCAAAAAATTCGTTCTGTGCTCAAAGAGAAAGTACTGTAAGTTTGGAGAGGATACAGTGTATTAAATGAAAAAAAATGAAATATGGTTCTGCAATCAATGCCTTTATAATATTATTTATATTGACACAAACACTTTTACCACTAGAAATATTACTTTTTAGTTATCTTAGCTCTGTTACAGAGAATTTCTTTCACCATGGGTAACAGATTACTAAAACTCCTCCTTTATCTAAATGTTTTAAAACTTTTTTTAAAGACTTTTTTGCTAAAACCTTGAAAAATTCTGATGGAAGGCATTCTAACAAAATAGATTAAAACAACAAGCACCTTTTACTATTATTATATGTCAGCATGCTTGGTGCTACACAGAAACAGAGGAAGATACAGTCCCAGCCTCAAATAGGACATCAGTACTATGTAAAAAGAATATATTTACACCTGCATCTAGTGGTGTACACTGAAACATTAAAAATTCATAATTTAGTTTATTTGAAGTAAATTTAAATATAGTTACAAGATAAGAAAATTAATCTTCATTAGATCCTAACTGTTCAACAAAGATCAGTCCTGCAGTCTTTAATGCTCCCTAATATTCTTTTTTAAGTGTCTTCTTTGTGAATTAACTTTTAGCCAGTTTTTAAGAACATTTATTTTCTATAATGTTTATAGTCTTTAACACAAGCCTAATAGGTTTGGTATACGCTCTAATAAAAGACTGCCAGCATTTACAGCTTTAGATCTGTAAATGATGCCTCTCAATCCAATTTCATATTTTCTCAAGCATATCATAGTTTGCAATGAGACATGCACAGATTACTAGCACTTAGTACTACTTATATTAAAAGGAAGCTAGTAATCCTCTCTGTCTCTGCAATTCCTTCCTCTCCCCCCACTCCACCCATGCCTCCCATCACCCTCCAATAAAGAGATAGACCTTGATCACATCCCTGCAAAACATCTGCAGTGTGAGTGTTTTGTTTGTTGTATTCCAGGGCCTATATCGCTGACTTGATCTCCTCTCCCTGCCTCCATCACACTTCCTTTCTACCAACGACAATGGCGTCAATACTCATTTCATCACCTTTTCATCTCCACGCCTTCCTGCAAACTTCCCCTTATTTTACAAACCTCAATATAAAATTGACTTACTCCCAAGTATTTGCACCTAAAAATCCATGTTGATGTTTTATACCCAAAGCAGGAGACGCAGATCCTTTAACATTTATTGTGTTTTAACAGCATGCAATAATACTGATGAATGCATTTGAATTAATTTAAAATATTTTGGGTATTAAGATGAACATTTTTCATCAGCCAGTAAGATATAAAGTGGTTTTTCACCTCTGATTTCTGCACAAAGAAAGATCTTTAAATAAAGGAACTTTGTGTTATACTCCAATTACAGGTCTGTACAGTGGATTTCTTACTTGTGTGGGCATATCTCCTGGAATCTGATTTGGATAAACAAAGTTTGAATGCTTATATGAATCTTTTTGTCTAGAAATCTGACTGGAGATTTCATGAGAATAGGCTTCTTGTGAGATTTCTGTTTTTTCCTTGTTATGGCTAGGGCAAAAATATTTTGAGAATAACCTACTGTGTGCTATTTAGGAAGCCCTAATTTTAGGTTACATCAAGAACTCCAGTGGTGAATTAATTGTATTTTATTTTAAATTAATCAAACTCTTTAGCACTTCAAAAAAGTGTGGTTCGTGTCTGCTTTGACCTTAGGTCAGTTACTTTATCATCAAAGCCAACTTGCACATGACTAATTTGTCTTTCCCCACCTCACTCAGACTAACTTTTTACAAACTTAGGTCCATAAAAAGTGATTGGAAACCCTGGGGCTGTTGTCACCCACCCCCTCATTGTTTTGAGCTCCAGCTTTCCAACTTTATTTCCTGAAAGAGCAGACAGGAAGAAGACACAGCCTGGAGCTGGTGGGGGACAAACATCTTCTGAGGCTATGTACTAGGACGATGCTTGAGAATGTCATTAATTGCATACCGAGTCCCGCTCCCACAGCATTAGCCATCTTCACCAGATCAGGCAATAAGAATTGACATCCAAAAAGCTAACTGAGGATTCAGCTCACTTGGCAACTCTATAAAACACAGAGGAAACCTAATACAATAGGGACAAACATTGAATATGTTAAAAAAGAAATATGGGGCTAGGAAAAGGGATGTTGAGACAAAGCAACTCTTACCTTTGATTCATTTATAAGTTTCATATTTATTGGGAATGTCTCTTAAAATTGAAAGAATGGGGTCAAATTTTCAAAAATGCTTAAGTGACTTAGAGCCCAATGTCCCATTTTCAAATGTGGCTTGAGACTCATTGAATGTCACTGGGACTAAGAAACTTTTCATAATGGGACATAGGTGCTTTTGAAAATTTTACCTAGGCTTCCAAGTAAAAATTGAGAGGAAATATGCATGCCCTTGAAAAAAACTAAACATGTGAAGGGCTGCCTGATATTTTAAGAAATTAAGTAAAATCACCTTGATCAATTACATAAAGATTTTGGCAAAAGGTGTATCAAAGCAATGAATACTAGATTTAAATAATGTCACAGGTAGGACATACTTAAAGGAGTAACAAAAAAAGAGAAGGCTCATGCACCACAATGATGTAGGGCAGTGGTCCCCAACGCGGTGCCCGCGGGCACCAAAGGCATCTTAATGCGCCCGCGTCCTGGACCCCGGGACAGCACCCGCCAAAATGACGCCTCTCGATGACGACGCTTGTCGCCAACAAGTGACGTCATTGAGAGGCGTCGCTCCCGAATTTCGGCGGGGACGCCTCTCGATGACGCCGCTTGCCGTCAACAAGTGATGCCATCGAGAGGCGTCGCTCCTGAATTTCGGCGGGGACGCCTCTCAATGATGTCGCTTATCGACGGCAAGCGGCATCATCGAGAGGCATCCACGCCGAAATTGGGCGGCATTTCGGTGGGTGCTCCACCGCCGCAGTGGTCCTTCGTCTGGCACCTGCCAGACAAAAAGATTGGGGACCATTGTTGTAGGGGAAGCCATGGGGTGTTACACAGAGCACGGTGGAACTGAATGATGGATCTCTTATCTTGTTGGTCTATGCTGGCTCCAGCCCCAGAGCAAGTTACAGCTGCCCAGCATCTGCTCTAACTTATGCCACCTCAGGCAGGGTTTCTCAAACAGGGGTTGCCGCTTCTGTAGGAAAAGCCCCTGGTGGGCCAGCCGGTGTGTTTACATTTTATTAGGAACTCAGATTTTCAGGCATGAAATGCCAATGAAATAAAATATTATTTTATTAAGTAATAATGAGACTAGATTCACAAAAACAAACATCTTATATTAAATTTAATATTTTTTCCATGAATATAATGAGCAGAAATGTCATTTGAGTCACATTGCACTTTCTGGGCTTTTATGGTCATCAGTGATGCTCTGAAATGTGGGCCAGGCAAAGAGAAGAAAACTGTTATAGTAACTGTAGCAATTAAATTAAATGAAAAATTTAACTTCCTAATAATAAATTCTCTAAAGAAGTTTTAAACAGCTTGTGGAAAAACAAATAGTCCAAGATAAGTGTTTTATTTTCAGTGAAACACTCCATAACAATTTACTGTGATTTAACTGCCTAGGATACTCAAACCATCAACAGATTTATATTTTATTATGTACTCTAAAAGAAGCCTCATGTTCCCTGGCTGAAAAATGAATAGAAAAGCCATACTGGAAGAAAGCTGAGTTCTTGTAAATTCTACACTAGATTTTCATGCAAAGTCCAAATATATAATCCTTCATGTAACCACCCACTCTGGATAACACAGATTCTGGATGTACTGACAAAAGTTGGAAAAACTGATTTGTCTAGATATACCATTGTGCACTCTAATTTGTAACATAGTGCTAAGCAAGAAGAATAAAGACAAAAGCTTCATAAACTCATCCAGTTATAAAATACTATTTAATAATATTAACTTACTACTCCTTTTCTGAAGTGGGATCTGTTGCAGCAGATGAAATAACATGACAAATTATGGCGAAATCATAGGCAACTGACTAGGGGAGAGTAAAATCTTGAATTGTCTTGGTGAAATAAAAAAAAAAATTCAACTATATTCCACACAAAAAGCTACTCAGATTACATCCTGATCTACCCGTAAATTAACAATCATACTAAAAGGCTACAAATAACCCCTTTGCCAAGTTAATCATACAGAACATTTTGGCATAAGACATTAAAAACATCCAATTACTGCAGTAGATTTGTTTCCTATAAGAATGAAAGTAGATAATGGCAGCAGTGTGATACTGATGCTCACTAATATGATCAGGAGACTAATTAATATCCATGAATCACTTGTAGCATTCAAAACTTGATTAATGTCAGGTCAAGATTAACATGCAATAGGTTTTATTAGTAATTCTCCGCTATCCCACAGCTTGTCAGTTTTTTTAAGTAAGTGCCATCTGTTACACATGGGAATAGCCAACAGTCAAAACAAAAACATTGTTGATACAACTGGTCACTCAAATATGTTTTGAAAGTTCCACAGGACAATTACACCGATAATGCTAAACATACTAGAGTAGTATCTAGAAAATCACATTCCACATGATGATTTTGTATGAACTATATAAGTAGCATCCAATGATTACTATAAAAAAAGGCAGGTTTCAGAGTAGCAGCCGTGTTAGTCTGTATCCGCAAAAAAAACAGGAGTACTTGTGGCACCTTAAAGACTAACAAATTTATTTAAGCATGAGCTTTCGTGAGCTACAGCTCACTTCTTCGGATGCATAGAATGGAACACACAGACAGGGGATATTTATACATACAGAGAACATGAAAAGGTGGAAGTATGCATACCAACAGGCAGAGTCTAATCAATTGAGATGAGCTATCATTAGCAGGAGGAAAAAAACTTTTTGAAGTGATAATTAAGATGGCCCATAGAAGATGTGAGGAGAACTTAACATAGGGAAATAGATTCAATTGGTGTAATGACCCAACCATTCCCAGTCTTTGTTTAACCCACAGTTAATAGTATCTAGTTAGCATATTAATTCAAATTCAGCAGTTTCTCTTTGGAGTCTGTTTTTGAAGTTTTTTTGTTGCAAAATTGCCACCTTCAAGTCTGTCACTGAGTGGTTAGAGAGGTTGAAGTGTTCTCCCACTGGTTTTTGAATGTTATGATTCCTGATGTCAGATTTGTGTCCATTTATTCTTTTGCGTAGAGACTGTCTGGTCTGGCCAATGTACATGGCAGAGGGGCATTGCTGGCACATGATGGCATATATCACGTTGGTAGATGTGCAGGTGTATGAGCCCCTGATGGCGTGTCTGATGTGATTAGGTCCTATGATGGTGTCACTTGAATGGATATGTGGACAGAGCTGGCATCGGGCTTTGTTGCAAGGATAGGTTCCTGGGTTAGTGTTTATGTTGTATGGTGTGCGGTTGCTGGTGAGTATTTGCTTCAGGTTGGGAGGCTGTCTATAAGCGAGGACTGGCTTGTCTCCCAAGATCTGTGAGAGTGAGGGATCATCTCTAAGGATAGGTTGTAAATCTTTGATGATGCGCTGGAGAGGTTTTAGTTGGGGGCTGTAGGTGATGGCTAGTGGTGTTCTGTTATTTTCTTTTTTAGGCCTGTCCTGTAGTAGGTGGCTTCTGGGTACTCTTCTGGCTCTGTCAATCTGTCTGTGTGTTCCATTCTATGCATCCGAAGAAGTGAGCTGTAGCTCACGAAAGCTCATGCTTAAATAAATTTGTTAGTCTTTAAGGTGCCACAAGTACTCCTGTTTTTTAATAAAAAAAAGAGTGTTTACTTTGTAACATTTGACAGCACTTCATGTAAAGTCAGTTTTGTTGATCAGCTGCACTTCTCTCACATGCTAGCATGAGGACATCACTTCCATGTACTGTGCTGAGGGGAGTTACATACACATTTCTACAGGCCCTTGAAAGCCTGTTCTATGAATAATAGTAAAAGCAAAGCTGACAGTGAAGTGGCAACAGATAAGTGTGTGGCCAGAGAGAAAGAAGAGAGGAGAAGATGTGGGATTCAAAACATTTGGTGGTATACCATCAGTCTGGGATATATACCTTGCATTCTGGCAGTCTGATTTGAGATTAGCACTCTTAAGATGTGTTCCATACCAGGCAGTGTGACAGTGAATACACACCTATCAGTCTCAGTGAGGTTTTAATTCATCACATAACATGGTTACACCCAGCTCATAACATTATTTAAAAAGCAAAAAAGTACAGATATAATTCTTTTTTTAAATCAATCTCTCTCTCATATGCTGTTGTCAGAGCTCCATGTCCAGGATAGCCTCTGTATCAAGGGAGACTAGTCATTGTAAATCACCCTCCAGATGTCAGGAGTGTTGTCCATCACATGAGTTATTGTCAGCAATGTTGCCCTACAGGTCACAGCATGAGGAGGAAACCATACCAAACTGGTACAAAATTGCAACAATTCTAGACAAGCCAGAAAGTAACCTGTTGAACCTGGTCTAGGATTTACAATCAAGTGGACAAGAAGGCGGATGTAGCAATAGACTCCTGAATTTACTTAATGTATTATACTCTTTTTCCCACTGATGCTTCCACTCTGTAAGACCACAGGTTTCAGCTCCCTGTTGGTACTGATCACCCGAGAGTTGGTAAAAAGCCAGTAGCACTCTTGTCCAAGAGTGTGAGAGCTGCCCTAGCAAAGGGGCGTAGAGAAATCACACTTGGTCGGCAGGAGTGGGAATCCTCCCCTGAATATGAGCAAACCTGTGAGATGGCACTGGCTTGCTGTTCTCTGTCTGAGAATGAGGCATCAGTCAACTGGTGATATAATAGTTGGTTTTATTTGTCACAGGTTTCAGAGTAGCAGCCGTGTTAGCCTGTATCCACAAAAAGAACAGGAGTACTTGTGGCACCTTAGAGCTATGTGCACTAGCACATACAGACTGCAGATTGGTGTACAATCTGAATTATATAAGTGACCAGATTCGGTTCCATGTTGACAAGCGGAGTGTGGTGGCTGCATTCCCAGAGTGCAGAGCAGCATTTAGCTGGAATAAAAACAGGGCCAATACAAAGGTATGAAGAACTGAAGGGTCTGCTTCCCTGGAGGTTCCCAATAGTTTCATACCAAGATGGTACTAGAAGAGATTTTTCTTTTCAGATGAGACTGGTGAAGTTTTTCTCCCAAGTATGTGACAACTGCTTGAAATGGCCACAGCCATCCTTGGACACAAATTGAGTTGAATTGATTGGCAAAGTGATTGTTTAGATGGAAAGTAGTTGCCACTGTGTTGGTTTCATTTAGAATTGGTCTCCATTGCTGGAAATAAGTGGTCAAAGTATCCATGTTTTGGCTGAGATTCCCTTCAATCCTCTGGAAGTCATTTCCAGTGTCAGCAATACAGATGTCATCAGCATACACATATGTTTTAAATATTAAAAGCTTAAAAAACCCTCTTCCCACCCAAAAGGAAATAACTCAATGTGATGGAATCCTTCAGGCAACGAGGATAAGAGGCAAGGAAGAGGTAAGGGAGGCCAACTTTTAAGTATCAAGTTGTGGGAAAGTTTCAGTTTTTAAAAAGAATTATTTTCATTTCAGATTTTGGAATTCTTTTTACTGATTTAGTAATACTTAGAAAATACTATCTCAGCCAGTCTCATTTTGTTTTGTTTTTTCTACTATTTGTATAGGGCCATTTTAGAGAAACAATATCACACTCGGATGAGTGTCATGCTGAGCTATCACTAGTTGGCAGGTTCTGGGGGAACAAATCAAGAAGTCACATGCCTAGTATATCCAAAACAATATCCCAGAATAACACACAGAGTGTGTGTTAATTCTTAATTTGACAGCACATCTGCATTACTGAATTCAAGATAGCAATTAGGCATTCCTCGCTGTCAATCTCTTCTCAAATACACAATTGAGAAATTGACATCAATTACCTAGGATATTTTCAAATGCTTCTCTTAAATAAGAGAAAAGAGGCATCTTCAAGAAAGTTGAGCTCGTGTTGAAAGAAGTTGTCAAAAGGGGGAAAATAGGGGTTCCATAAAGATATGAAGGAGCCATCCAAAGAGAGAAAATCTTCAGATTTTTAAAATACACTCTAATTGATCAGATAATTATGGTTTGTATTTTATTAATTTCTATGCAGAAAATAGACTCAACACAAGCGAATCTGTATATAACAATTCAAATTGGCATAAAATGGATATTTTACCATGCAGAATCTTAATAATTCACTTCACAGTAATATTGAGTCAAATCAAGATAATATATTCCACTGGGCATAAATTCAGCGAATACTTTAATATAAACATTTAGATTTAAACATTATACACTGTGTGCTCAAAAAACTCCCAGATTCATTAGCTATCCAATAGTGCTTAAAGGCTCAATGTTTGTGACTTAACTGAATTAAAACTGGCTGCTCTAGTCCATAACAGTGAAATACTGAAGCAAGGTTGTTATTGTTCAACTTGCAAAAAAAATTATCACAATTTTACAATACTTTCTGTACAGCACATTAGCGAGAAGATGGGTGCGGTAATAAGCTTTACTGGAACTTCTGTTAGCGAGAGAGACAAGCTTTCAAGCTTACAGAAACTTGAAGAAGAGCTCTGTATAAGCTCGAAACCTTGTCTCTCACCAACAGAAGTTGGTCCAATAAAAGACATTACATCACCACCTTGTCTCTCTAATATACTAGGATCAACACAGCTACAATACTGCATTGTACAGTAAATGACAAAAGAGAAAAGCTGCAGTTCTGATGCACTATAATGCTATATCACTATTATAATGAGGTGTTTTAACTTAACTACCTCCACCACTGTTTTCTTTTTACATTTGTCCAAATAAACCAACTAAATCTGTGTCTCTTGAAAGTCACTCCTGTAGGGGAGAGCTGATGCCTTCCCTGTGGAGTTCTATTGCCAAGAGGCTGTTTGGAAAGTGGCAGACTGTAAAGTGGTACAACAGAAAGTATTAAACAGTTGCCCCTGAATTAATTAGTAAAGTGACCCAGTTAGCCACCACAGCTGAGTCCTCTAATTCTACTTCAAAAGACCTTAAATATATCAAGACAATCACCCATACTGGGATGCCAACTGGTTCTTCAGAGTAAACAAAAAATTGTGCATTGTTAAGATACCGCAAAAAAAAAAAAAAAAGATAAATGTGAGGAGAAATTAATGGCACAAGCCTACACTTGATTGCCTACATATAAACATATTAATTTTTTCCATAGTGCAAGTAATCCTGCTGAAACAAATAGCTAAAGAGTACGTTTAGAAAAGTTTCAACAGACTACAAGGTCTACTAATACCGAATACAGACTGCTATAGTGTTTAATAGTGTATATGAAAAGGTATCATATTTCATCTAAATGAATCTATTTTCCTACTAGTTACATTGCTTATTTCATTATCAAGGAAGTCAGATATTTAATTATATATTCCATATCTGATTATTCTATATTATTTTTATTTCATCACTATCAATATCTGTAACATGGGGTCACTGATTCTGAATATAATCCTTAATAAAGATATGTAAATCTGCTTCTTTCAACTGATGCTATCGGGCAATTTCCCAGAAATGGATGATTTAAAACACTTTGTATGCAATTAATATGTAGAATAAGCTATTCTTCAATGTAGCCAAAAAGCAATGAAAATATTTTCCCTTTTTCTTAATCATCATTCCTTTATACTGAAGTATGATACTTGATTCAGTTTAACATAAAAAAACTATAATGCTGAAAAATAAACATCCTATTTCTGTTTCATTAACACTGGGAAATGTGTATGGCCAAATTCTTGTTTATAATCTGGCCATTTGTGTTGCCTTAGCAATGCAAAGAGGATGAAATTTGACTGTACTGTAGCTGACTAGAGAATTTTCCTGGCCAAGGGGAACTCTGTTGGTGTAAAGCTGGAAGAACTAGCTCCTGAGCCAGTGCTCCCATTTAAGAGGCATACTGGGAGTGAGAAGAGAGTGTAGTGGAGCTCAGCTATGCAAAAGTGATCCTTAGACAATGTAAATTAGAGCAGCCACTGGGAACCATAACTTGCTCTGAGGCTGGAGCCAGCAAAGACCAACCCACAAGATCAGGGATCCATCACGGACGCTCTGAGTACCCCCACCCGCCCCTGCTTCCACACCCACCCCTGAGCTGCTGCACACTTTTTGGACAGGCATAATCTGGCCCACAAACTGCTTTATGACCCAGATTTTTTGTAACTGCACACACAAAAATAGGCAGTCAGACATCTCACTGGCCACACAGATGTGCAATTAATTGTGGAAGTAAATGACTGCCTGATGAACTGCATCTATGTAATTAAGGAATCTGGCCAGGCCTGTGGGTTTTATTTAATAGCAGGCTTTTTTTTTTGTTTGTCTTTCTTTTTTTCTTTCACTTTTGACACACTTTCTCCAGGCAATTCTGGCTTAGTCACGACTAAATAAAAGACTAAATAGTTTGGCAAAATTTTTATTCTTTAGTTTTCAGGGGGGTTTTGTTTTTGTTTTTGTTTTTTTAATTGGAGAGAAGAAGTGTAGTCCCAATAGTATTCTCCCCCCCCCCCATACACACACAATATTTCAGGGGTACAGGGAGAGGAAAGCTGTAGGGTACCACTATAAGGACATTTAAATCTTTGGAAAATATTCTATTAGCAACAATTCTTATCCAGTATAATACAAATTTCAGTATGATTTCTCCATGACCTGTCAGCTGGTCTGTAGCTTTGAAATTAAACTAAAACATCACATCACTTAACACAACAGAAAGCACCAAGAGCATGTGAACAAAGGACACAGTCAGATCTTATTCTTCTCAGCTCCTGTTTTTCTGCTTGCTTGACAAGACTTGGGAGCACTACTTCTCTTCAATTTAAAAAAAAAAAAAGACAACAAAAACTGAAAACTACAGGATGAAAATATGGCCAAACTATTTAATCTTTTATTTAGTTGTGACTAAGCGAGAATTGGCTGGAGAAAGTATATCAAAAGTAAAAGTTCTAGACCCTGGAAGCTTTAAGAAATGCAAGTCAAGACTTCCTTTTCCAAAGTGAGGATCTGCAGATTGTAAATTCACTGAGAATTTACAATGAGCTCCCTCCCAGCCCAAATTCATCCTCACAGGAAAGTTTTCTATGTGACGGGCTGTATGAATTCTTATTATGGTGTTACTGTCCTAGTTATTATTTATGGGGAACACACAGAGACTATTCTACAGCATCTACATGAAAAGTGCTCTCATTTACTAGCGTTTATCAAATGGCAAAACCTTGTAAAAATAAATTTGAAACAATATATACCAGTTTACCAGACATGATCATAGCTGTAGCTGTAAAAGGTTGGTGTTCTCGTACTTTCACCTAGTGTAAAAGGGGTGTCGCTTCAGACCCCCAAATGATCCTACCTGTTTTGTTGGTAATGCTCTGCGTGTTAATATTGATACACCAGATCAGCTGTCATCATAAATCTCCTTGAAATCAGTGCTCCAATCCCCTATTCTGCCTCTCACAGGAAGAAGTATTCCAAACAGACAGGCTATTGAAAGAGTACCCAGTAGCAGAAGAGTACTTCTTGGAAGGCACCATGTTTACTATTCAGTTGCAAAGTGCCCTAATAAAGTTAGGTTTTTTCCCAATTCTCAGGGAGAAGATATGGGACAAAGTGAAGGAGGAAGTAAACAGAAAGGAGACGGACAACAAGCAGGACAGTAGATGAGAGACAGTTAAAAAAAAAAGAAGACAACAGAGAGGAGGAAACAGGATAGAAGATGGCAAACAGGACAGAAAACTTGAAAGAGAACAGACTGGATGGGGTGGAGGGAGAAGTAGTGTAGGAGAGAGACAGAAGAGCTGCTACCAATTCTGGTGTCAGCAAAAGGAAGGACTGATATGTGAAGTGATTCAGCCATTCCTTAAGGTATGGAAAATAAAAACAAAATAAAAAATAAAACAAAAAGGAAGGATGTCTCTTTGGGGGAAAAAAAATGCATCCAGATAGCATCAGTTTTGTCTCTGCCTAAATATGGAACTCAAAACCTCTGGCAAATCTACACAGCTTCTTCTCTTGACATCTCTTTTTCACATTTCTCCCCATTTAATTTTGAATCTGTTGTAATGCTACTGTCTCTCCGTTATACCTTCCCAGGGTTTTGCTGATGGACCATTTGGTTTCCTAAGTAGCCTTCGACCCTCCACTCACTCAGACTCTTCTTATTTACCTCAATATATGGCCCAGAGCTAATTCATTTTAAAAAGTGATCACACTGCTGTTGTGTACAACAAAATAATACAACAAACATGGTATTTCTTAAGTATGATAAAAGCAGCTTCTGTATGAGAAAAAACAGCAAGTGTCCAAATATTAAATAAACTAGGAAATAATACAAAAGCTTTGAAAGAACAATATACTTTGGGAGGGAGGGCTGTATATTTCCCTCAATACTCAAAAAAAGTACCAAACTATTTCATCTTGTAGCAGAGTAGATTCACTCTTATTCTGACCCCTCCAGGACTAGCTGTCATTTTTAAATCAGATAATATTCTCAGAATTGACAAGTCACTGGTATACCGTATGATGGTATTTGGAAAAGGTTGTGCAGTTGACTTTTGGTTATCATTTAACCTTACAAGACCCATTGTTTCATTGGAAGTGATCTGCAACAATTCTCAGTGGGACCATGGGCTGCAAGAAGATAATCCATCTCCCACTTTTGCTAGACAGCATATTCATTAGACTACAACCTTTGGTGACATCATCATGGCTGTGACTGGCCATAGGACATTTCCCAAAGCAGTTAGTGGTTGGCTTATGTTATGAAGAAGGGATGTAAGCCCTCATGCTTATATTTTATATTACTTGCATATTTGCACACTCTACCTAGCATAATAATGTCCTTATTATCCATATAAAAGGATCATTCTGTTTTAAAATTCTGCTAAAAGATAGGTCTGAGTAATCTTTTTAACCTAAGGAACTCATTGTTAATTATAAATTGCGTAAAAAACTTGTCCATTTTATCAGTCTTAAATTTGTTGCCTTTCAATGTCATTGAACGTTTTCGAAATAAGATACTAAACCAAAAAAAAATAATAATTTTAAAATGAGGGACTTAAATTCAGAGCTGTTATTGAATTTGATGCCATCCCTCAGGTTTTCCACTTCGAGCTACATTAGTAGTGGGAAAAATTAACTGAGTATTTGAGTGAATTAGAAACCAAATGTCAATATACCATGTTCTCATCCTTTGTATGTGACTTGATAGTGAATGATCATAAGAATTAAATTTTGTTCTTGAAAAAACAAGCAAGCTTTAACTCATACTATTCCAGCAGTCAAGTCTTGGGCAATGAATAACTCAAGTGGACCAAAAGCAAAGGGTTCAAAGTGTACTTAAAACTGTCAAAGCCTGCCAGCCTACCTCCTCATCATTCCACAGACAGTTCCCACCTCTCCTAAAGAGAATCAAAGGCCATCTTACTTAATCACATACTCCTCTTTAACACTGATACTTACAGCCAATGAGGAAAGAGACAAAATACCAAGTGACTAAAGTGACCTATCATTCAGTTGTAATAATGAACAGTAAAGAATAAAGTATACATTGTTCACAAATAACCCACAGATAAAATTTGTTTCTGTACAGTGTTTGAATAAGCCAAACAGTAAAAAGGCCAAACTAAAACTGTTCACAAAGAATAGTTTGACTGTGTTCCTAGCGGACAGTGACAGAAAGGATTATATATAACAGCATTTTGTTTGATCATAAAAGCCGATTACTGATACTATGTGCTGCATCAAAACAAAACTTAAGTTCAGCAAGGTTAGTATACACCGAACTGAACCTTTCTTTGTTTCCTATCCCTGGCATCATATCTAAGAGTCTCTTGTGAAATGAACTACGGCTCTGCAAGAAAATTTCACTCTCCTCCTGAAATAATAATGTTCATGGCAATATTATAACATGCAGTCCATGTTTCTGACGTCTCAAGCAAATAATTAAGTGACTTCTTGAGACAAAACTTCAGGTACTACATTTATACTAATGGTTATAATTTAAAGAAAGCATGTTCATGTCACAGCCAATTAATTTTCAGATTAAGGGAGACTAAACCACACACACTAACTGCAATGCTAAATCCCTAAACCCAAAATGAACTCTAAACCCTATTTTATAATTCAATTAATTAGATAACAACAGTAAAAATATATTTTCTGTTTTAGGTAACAAATTATTGCCTTTAAAATGTTAGAAATGCAGTACATTCCCAAACCTATGAAAATATTCACCATTCCTCTTTACTTTAATTAAACAATTCAGACCATGTATTCCTTTCCTAGTTTACAACTGAGATTCCTGTTTGTTCTGAATACTTGTTCCTGCAATTTACTTGAACTAATCAATACATAATGACCTATTAAGTTGATTATTTAAAAAAAATAAATCAGGGAATGGGTTTGAATCTGAACAAAATTGTAAACGTTTGAATCTATAATTCAGAAAGGAACGCAAAGTAAGGCTTTGGGAGAATGAAGGCATATTTTCAGTATTAATGTTCAGTTATATGAAATATGGTGATAGCCATATCCTAGAAGCACATTTAAAACAATATTAAACTGATCGTTTTAGTCTAAAGGAAAAGTAAGACGTAAGGTGTAGTTCCAAACTGGACAACTATGAGGTGCTTTTCATCCTTATCTGTCCAGATACTGGAAAAATAATGCATCGCCTCTTGTGCTTTCGCAAACATGGGATAGGAGGGGTGACAGCACATTATAGCCTGTGGAATAAATTAGCAATTACCCAACATTACCCCTCTAAGTACTCTGAGGGGCAAAAAAGCAAAACTACTGGAGGGGCCAATGTATCAACTCATGATCTCACAAACAAGTGAAAGGGTAATAAAATTAACGTGGACACTTTCTGATACTGGACTAGGTCAGGCATTCAAAAGAATCATCACTATAGTCTGGGTTCCAAACATTGGTCTGAAACCAGAATGACAGGGAATCAGGAAATTCTGAAGGAGATCCCTAGATAAACACCTCTTCCAAAAGAAAAACACATCTTACTGTATTTACTTTAAAACAGGAGTTCTCAAACTGGAGGTCAGGATGCCTCAGGGGGTTGTGAGGTTATTACATGGAGAGTCACGAGCTGCCAGCCTCCACTCCAAACCCTGCTTTGCCTCCAGCATTTATCATAGTGTTAAATATATAAAAAAGTATATTTAATTCATTGGGGGGGTCACACTCAGAGGCTTGCTATGTGAAAGGGGTCATCAGTACAAAAGTTTGAGAACCACTGCCTTAAAACAATTATTTTAGCCTAAAATATACAGACTTGTCAGATGACTCACAGCTAAAGTAGAAGTGGCTACTTCAAACTAATCTACACATCACCATGGAATAAATTTCTATTCTTTCATAGTCATTAATCGGTCTAACTGAAAATTTAGAAAATATTAACAGTTTTGCACTAGTCTATGAGAAGTACTGCCTTCATCATTCACCTACTTCTCTGCTGACTGCTTACTTTCTTATGCATCCATTTGTTCTGGATTAAGGTAACCACTAAAGTGGAATTTAACAGATATTTTCATTGCAACTGTCTTAACTTGTTGAGCTCCTTAGTATTTTTTAATTAGATCTGTAATTTTAAATAGGTGAACAGTAAGATTTAAGAGGACAACTATGAAGTCTCATATTTAGTATTTCTGAAGAGCTCAGCTTCTGTTTGAATTTGCCCTACCCATTCTTCTAAGAAGTGAATGTCTCACAATATGGTATGTGCTTGTAAAGAGAGAGAGGAACATACCTCAAGTGCATTGTCTAAGTCATGAGACTACTCATTTGATAACCTCGACCCTTTGCAGATGGAACTTGCTATGCAGAACAATCAGTTACTGGGTTCTAAGATTTTTCTTCCTGCCCAGCTATGCTGGGGAATGCAAAGACACGGGGATATTAGTATAAACTTCCCAGATAGTTGTTTTAACCCACTGGGAATTGATAGACCCAGGGCCGGCTCCAGATCCCAGCGTGCCAAGCGCGCGCTTGGGGCGGCGTGCCGCGGGAGGGCAGCAGGCGGCTCCGCTGGACCTCCCGCAGGCATGCCTGTTCCCGTGTTCCCGTGGCTTCAGTGGAGCATCCACAGGCATGCCTGCGGGAGATCCACCGGAGCCACGGGACCAGCGGACCCTCTGCAGGCACGTCTGCGGGAGGTCCACCGGAGCCGCGGGACCGGCGACCGCCAGAGCGCCCCCCGCGGCATGCCGCCCTGCTTGGGTCAGCGAAATTCCTAGAGCCGCCCCTGGATAGACCTGGAAACCTTGACTGTTCTCTTTATAGCCATGTACCACAAAAAAGAACAGACTTTCTAAAAAGAGTCCATTTTGTCCAACTAACAACAACAACTTGGGCACTATCTTAGGAGAGGAAGGTTAAGGACAAAATGAGGTGAGACAAATTTATTGATTAATGTGGAAGAACAAGGGGACCTTGAGAAGGAACTCAAGTGAACTCCCAAATACTACTTGTCAGAAAAAAAATGGTGGAAAGGTTCCTTACAAGTCACTTAAGATAACCTTTCTTGTTGGAATTAAGAGGCAGATAATATAGGGAATTTTTCCCTAGAGGGCCCCGAATATGCATCTTGGGACACAACAACTCAAAGGAAAAGGCATCTGGATTCCCTCCTGATGCCTAATGTCTCTCACGCACAGCTGTCACATCAAGAGGTCTGTTGATAGATAAATCATATCCACACTTCTCTCTACTGCCAGTTGACAAGAGAAGATTGAGAAAATGTTCGAGTATATCATTTTGCCTACTTCATTTCAAACACTGAGAAAACATTCAAACTATATGTAGTATAAGGTGACCAGACAGCAAGTGTGAAAAATTGGGATGGCAGTGGAGGGTAATAGGAGCCTATATAAGAAAAATACCCCAAAATCAGGACTGTCCCTATAAAATCGGGACATCTGGTCACCCTAATGTAGCAATACAAATAAGGTTTCATGTTTCAATGAATATGAAGATTTATTATTTGTTTGATTACCTTCAAGATATGCTGCAAACCTTTTACCTGTTGGGATTGATAGAGCAGAGCTGAGTGTTTCTAGATACTGGGAGGTTTCCAGTTTGCCATGCCATTTTAGTATCTAACTGTATTGTATAATTTTATACCTGCACCTAGAAGTGTCAATAGAGGCATAAGTGGCAAAGACTGACAAGCGAAGTAGTAATTACCACTCATAACAATAATTCTTTACATTCACTTAAAAATCAGTGTCTGCTTAACAGTATATACTGATTCCATTTTAAAACGTGCCAATATTGCCTTAGATAACAAAATATTTGTACCTCAGTATTTGCAATATTACCTATCCTTACTATACGAGATACCTATAGTACTGCAAGAACTAATGCAAGGGTTCTTTACTTAAAGCAACTGACAACTTTTTTAAGGATTGTCTATTGGCTTTCTGGTTTCCCCAGGAAGAGGATAGACAATGAACACATCAGCTGAGAAACTGACACAGAATGGCCATTTTAAGTGACAGTGTATAGGAATATAGTACCTGTGTAAAATTAATAGCTACAAGCCCACATAATATGGATATTTTGAATCCAAGTGTAGGGAGAGAGATTTTCTTAAAGCAGTAAAATAGAATGACATTCTCTATGCAGCCACAGACCACCCCCCCCACAAAAAAAACCAACTGAAGCGGTAATTTTCACTTTCAATCATATGGTAGTTATGTTTATAGCACTTGATGTTTGGGTTCAGAATATTTTTAAATCTGACAACATTTTTAAAACAGACCTTTATAAAGTGCTGGTAAAGCAGATAGGATGATAGTACTGTTATGGAACTATGTTAATCCCAAAGTGCATTGCAATTTTGTATTTAGGCTGATCTGGTACTGTGTAACCAGAGTTATACTGAAGTACCTGTCTATATCTAAAACATCAGAAAAAAATTAAGGAAGGATCAAGTAGCAGACAGAAAGGGGGGCACAATTACTTGGTCCCTTGGACAGACCAGAAGTACCACTCCCCTAGAGTCACACAAGGCAAGAACTTGACCAACTACCTCTTCAAGGGCATGCCCAGACTCCAAGGGGGCAATAAGACGCCCCCAAGAGTAGAGCTTCCCTACAGCCCTGTGACACCAGCACAAATACCGGTAATTTATTTTCATTACTGATTAGTTAATGGGATGGGGTTGTGTGCAGTGATAAAAGGATGACTGCTGAGAGAGGTAAAAAACTTTCCCTTTTTTTCCTTAAACAAAATCTTTTAAAAATATGATAATGTGCAATAGAACTTACATGGGCATAGCTCTCTTAGTCCTTACATTTTAAAGCCAACTTGATATAATATATACATTAATAGATAGTGGGAAAAATTCATAATATTTTAAAAACATTCTGTAAATACAATAGGGAAAAATGCTCTTCAGATAGTTCTGCGTCTGCCCCATATAGTTGCTGACTGCCTTGCTTCATGAAAATGATACAAGACTATCCATTCAAAAAGTCGTTATTTTACCAAACCCAGTGGCAAAGGCAAGAATAGAAAATATTCAGCAAGCAGTATGTCAGAATCGGTTCTGAGTTTCTAAAACAAGTTAAGATTTAGTACTTCATGCCACTAATATATAATTTTTCCTCCTAATCTTTTCACAAAATATTCTGATGATGAGAAAATTTAACACACAAAAAAAGTAGTGCCAACCTCAGGCACAAAAACAGAATATCAAAGCTTTATTAGTAACAGTAGCTTTATATCAACAATATACTTGACACTTTGCAGATGGTAATAATACATATTCTGTCTAGAAAAACTTATAGTCCAACTATACAACCTATATACATTTGGAAGGGGACCAGATGGAACAAAAAGTAGTGTTATTTAAATTCAAAAACTTTAGATCCAAACAGTGCAAATATTCATATTCAGGGATTGTGAAAGATAGCCATACAAACAGTTAACAGGAGGAGTATAGACCACTGGAGAGATTTTATTTAAACGATCAAGAAAATAAGCAATCAAACATGAGTGTAGCTTCCTGTCTTTTCGGGTGATAACTATAAAAAGGTGTTCCACATATCTGCTTCAGATCCCTACAGATCAGTTCTGATAGTCATCTATTGGCAACTATTTCTAAACTGTATCAACTTTGACAGAGCTACAATACTAAAACCACACTTTGCTAAATTCTGAGCTTTGACTCCTGTCAGCAACTAGCTCTTAAGGGATAAGCTGTCAACAGTTAACAACGATATATAAAGCAAGCAACTTACCCATTTTAACGTTGCATATAATTTTTTAAATTTTATAAAAATCATTCAGCATCAGCATAGATTAATACTGCTGTTTAATTGGTCTACCAATAGAGACCAAATTTAAACTCTCTTTAGTCCATTATAGTACCCGTAAGAGATCACTAAATATTTACTAACGAATCATCAGCCTTTTCGTTATCTCCTAAAAATGGGTATAAATTGCTAAATTCCCCATAAGACCAAAGTCTTTATAAGGAAAACTATTACAACATACAAATTCCCTTACAGAATTAATAACTAACAGCATGTTAATATAAAACTACTTCCATGATTAACACTTAACTCTTACTCCTCCTTAATTTAAATATATGCTAAGACACCTCTGGCTTCTCTCATTTAAACTGTTTTATACATTAGTTTCTTCTTGAAAGACAAAACTGATATTTTCATTAGTCTTTACTGTCTGCCTTTGTTTATGCTTGTGCACTGTTAGCTAAAAGAAAATATTTGAAATAAAACCCTTTTTAATATTTATTTCATAGTACTGTCTGACTATTAGTATGTGATAGCTTTGCAAGTGGAATTTGAGATTTTTTTTTAGGGCAGCTGGACCCTCCTCACCTCCAGCAAGTTTATGTCACATAATTTCTTTCTTCTTGACCCTCTTTTCTGTGGTGCTGATCCACATGTGTGCCACAGACACAGAGACTGTAGTCTGTCATTAGGACCCTGCAGTCTGGGATTCTCAGAGCTGTTCCTGAACTGTCTTTGTCCCGCTGATACAGAGAATGGAGCATTTTACAGGGCATTTGTACTATTTTGGATCTGTTTTTGAGAGTGATTTCTGTGACAGAAGAAAATCTCTAGAGTTCCTGCATGTATAACCTCAATCATTGACTTACGTTTATGTATCAGAGGGGTAGCCATGTTAGCCTGAATCCACAAAAACAACAAGGAGTTGGGTGGCACCTTAAAGATTAACAGATTTATTGGGGCATAAGCTTTCATGGGTAAAAACCCACTTCTTCAGATCCATGCATGACTGAGCCAAGGTGACAACCACATTGGAGAGATACCAGGGCTGGGTCCAAAGCTGGCTGTAAAGAACTCTCCATGAGGAGAATTTTCAGTCTGAGTTCATGGTCCTTTTGGGCCTGGGTAGTCAAGCTGATGCAGTGGGTGCACTTCTGTGCGATGTGGCCCTCACCGAGGGAGTGGATGCACCACGAGTGACCATCATTCACAGAAAAGGCCTCCTGACAAGAGAGGCACCTCTTGAACCCGGGGGATCCCAGCATACTTCTAAGGGGGAGAGCTTCCAATTGCGGAGGGTGGGAAACAGAGAAGCATAAGGCAACAGGGAGGGAAGAGTAACTAAAAGTTGTTTTTTTTAGGGGGAGAAAATTAATGGAAATGGCTAATCAATCCTAATGCAGGTAAGTTAATGAGAGTATTTCTAAAGGTTAAGGAGGAAGAAGGGCTCTGATCCAGATTCTGTCCCAGACCAAAGGTGGTTGAGAAGGAACTGAAGGCGGTTGGACCGCACAGTGCTATTTATAGATGCTGCCCACAGTGCAAGACGGCGAGGAGCACGTGTGGCCCAACGGACAATGCTACCAATCTCCGATCCCAGGCGCAGGCGGCTCTGCTGCACCTACAGTGGAGCATCCATAGAGACACTACTCAAATAAGTTATGTTACCCATTTTCATACATGTGGAGGAACGCAAGACATTCCTTTTGAGGAAAGGATTAGATATTAGTTTTTAAAAGGGTATCTTAATTTACCCTGGCAGTGACTCTCCCTGATGAAACCAGATTCAGCTGCTGAGGGCAACATATTTCAAGTAAGAGTCGCATGTTGCACAGTGTCTGATTAATCTCATCCCTGGCGAGACCCCACCAGATCACCTGCATTCCAGGCCTGTTACCTTCACAAATCAATAGTCCAGTAGCAGAAAAGAGCTGGGGAAGAGCTCTCCCACTGTGGACCCTTACAGAATCCTAGGCATGTAGGGCTGGAAGAGACCTTGAGAGGTCATTTTGTCCAGCCTCCTGCACTGAGGAAGGACTTGCTTGTTGATGGAACATTTTTGGAGCTTCAGATTTGCATACTTGCCTGTTCCATCATGCTAGCTGGGGACAGGGTGACTAAAATAAGGAGTGCTGCGAGGGCTCTTGAAGGGGGAAGCAACATCTTTAGCTAGAGAAAGTGAAAAGAAAGCCATTTTGGCAACAAGTTGGTCCCAAAATTCTATGAGTCCCCAAACATCCCCAAAACAGGAAAACACGTGACTTTTTTCTGAAGATGAACATTTGTTTCATTGATTTTTTGGAATTCTGCTTCTCTGCAGAAAAACTGACTAGACTATTTTAATCAATCAAACTAAGCCAAATGGAAACAGTAGAAGTGCATATAAGCTGAAAAGTTAGATTGATTTTTAAAATGTTCTATTTTAATAATCTATGGTGATATTAGTAGAACAGGTAAATATGTTTGCTGAAAAATATGACTTCTCGCCTAGAAATATTTTTTCCTATTCAAACTATGGTCAAAAACAACTGACCAATAGAAGTTTAGAATGTGTGTATGATTGCATAGCACCTTGAGCTCTGGAAAAATTTTTTTCATAATTTGAATAAATATATTAAAATGTGTTTTAAAGACAGTTCAGTTTCCTTATGAATTTTTAAATCAAGTTAAATCTTCTGGGATCTCAGTACATTTCCAGTAACTATAAATTATACACAATGTAATTCTTCCAGATAATCTTTTCTTTGCCTCAGATTTTTTTAAATCTCAAGCACAATTACTATATATTTCAGTCAAGAACTACTTTTTCCCTGTGAAAATTTTATTTTGAATTCAAAAATCTCTATACAATGTTATCTAATTAGTTACTTAAAATATTTTCCTGATTGGCAGTCCAAAATAACTTAATATACCTAAAGAAACAGTGGTCACCCTTATGCTACACTAAATTCACAAGGCTCAATCAGAGATAAAGTCTCTCTGGATCAGTGATCTCAGACCTCAGTGGTTCAGGAGCCAAAGTAGCAATCAACATTACATGAAAAAGCCACAGTAGAGTGAATTTGTTTCATTTACTATAGTACTATATATTCATATTTAAACAGTATGACATGGGAAATATTTAGTGCGTGTGTGTAATTATTCTCACAGGAAAATAACTTACCAAGTATTAGTATTTTATCAACTACAATTGGTTAATGACATAGTAAAAGCATCCTGGATTGGTTAATAATTAAATCACAGAGTGTTTTAATATTATGTGCTGCAAAGAACTGCAGGAGACACATAAAAGAACCACTTTTGGCTCGGGAGCCTCAGTCTGAGTACCACTGCTCTGGATGGAAACTTTCCCAGGATCTGTGCTCTCTATTAATTTATCACTCTGCTTGAAGACCATATTCTAACAATTCTCTCTCTTTCATCAGCCACTCTGTTAGCCAGAAGGTTCTGCAATTTCTGCCTACTCCCCGGCAAGCCCATTCCCTGCCTCAAACTCAAGGCAATAATAAAAACACATGGAAGCAGGTGATTCAATGCTCAACCATTACATTCAGCTGTGAGTATTTTGCAGAGGGCTACATATGACTAATTGCTATGGTAGGGATGAGTACAAATGAGCAGCTAGCTTTAGGAGAAATAAGGGTCACATGCTAACCAACATGGAAGAATTTAAAATAGTTGTACAGAAGGAAATCATCTTTCTACACTGCACAATGAGAATTAGGAATTCTAACATTTGTAAATAAACAGCTAAATAAGGTAACAGAAAATCAAGGAACATATTAAAAAAAAAGGTAACAGGTTCCTGTCTTCGAATCCCAAGCATTGATTCTTCAGGATCTGAAGGAGGACTCTATGTAGCTCGAAAGCTTTTCTCATTCACCAACAGAAGTTCATCCAATAAATGATACTACCATTCACATCTTGTCTCTCCTAATATCCTGGAAGCAGCACAACTACAACAGTTCAGCATTGTCAGATAAAACTGAAGTTTGTGTAAAAGTAAAGAATGGTTTTGTAAATGGAGAAAATGGTACTCCAGAAGGAATAGATAGATTAAAGCCACAAGCCATATTCAGAGTGACCCTAATTCCTAAATCCTAGCCAAGGAGCGTTGAATACTCTCTTAGCAATTGACATTGCTATAGCTAGAGTAACAGAGGGAAAACCCAGATTCAGAACTAAACTACTGTCTTTAGCACCACAACATTAATAAACCTAAATTCAATAAATTTACCTTTCTTGCAGCGTGGATGTCAAAAAATGGTTTGTTTCGAACACTGAATGGTTCCTGTGCTTTGTCAATAAGACCATTCTTCATCTTTTCATGCCGTGGAAATATTATCTCTTTTTCTATACATGCTAGTCGAATGTTAAAATCACATTCTCCAACTGGCTGTCCCTGCCAAGTTAGACAAAAAATAATATAAAAAACCTAAATGTTTATCAAATTATGATTAGACTGAAGTTTGCCTTACAAAATATTTATAAATAAAATATTTACAAATATACAGATTCACTGAATATCATCAAAACATAACAAAATATACATATTCCTGTCAAATTTTCCAGCTTGCAAATATTTCTCTAGGGCTGAAGAGGTCTGATGCCCTATTTATCCAATGATAGCTTTTTTTTTTTTTAAATGCCCTGCTAAACTTGTGTGTTCAACTAAGAGAGCAAGTAATCTAAAATTGATGATTTTATAATTATAGAATTGTGTAAGATATCCATAACAGTATTTTAATATAGTGCTGTTTTACTATTATTTAGTCCACTTTGTTCATAATTTTTAATGACAACTAGCTGCCAATATAACTTGCAAAGCTTGCAAATATAACTCAAACTCTTGCTTCATGTGTATTACAAATACCTTTTGTACCAAGAATTAGAGATTAGCATTTTTGTTATAGAAAATGAAGTTAAACACAGTTGTAGATTAGAAAATCTGCAAAAAACAAAAACAAAAAAACCAAAACTAGTATTACATAAAGACAGCAAAAACTAGTAGAATAGATTATTGCTCAGTCATAAAAGGTACTAAAGTTCTCGTTTAATTCTCAGGTGTTAAACTGTGACCTTTCAAGAGCATAGCTGTGGGATATAATTTTAGGAACTGACACTCAAAAAAGCTACCACTCCATTGTTCATTCAAGCCAATCTGTGTGGAGCATACATGAAAACACATCTACATAATGACTGACCTTGTCCACTCAGAGGAAATTTAATGGTTAACTAAACACTGACACAGATTTATTTTCTATTTACAATGTGGGAAAGTACAGGGCATCACCACCTTGATCTTTGCAACAAGTTACGGAAGAAAAGACCTGATTCTCAATGAGTCTTTTCTGGTTACATATTTTGAAGTTGAAAAGTTGAAGTTCACTACCCCATTATTCTGCTACTTTTCCTAAAACCACTTCCCTGCTCACTCATCTCTTATAAGAACTTCAAAAAAATAGGTCTAATATTTTAAATCTTTTATCCTGAACATAATAGGAAATTGTGTTTACACCATTATTTTACAGTTAATTCATTTAAAAGAGTTTTACTGTAGTGGCATAAATTGATTTGAAGCCATTAGTAGCTAGCAATTTCAATTCTTTTAACTGATTCCATATGAAATCTTCTAATCACCTTATTCTCTCTGCCTTAAAGAATCTTTTCCCTTCTCACATCTACTCTGAAGTAATTATCTCCCACAGTTCTGACACTCAAATTTTTATTTCAAAGCTAGTTACAGTATATTACCACTGGTTTCCTTGTGTAAAGGTCAAAGCTAGGCTGATGTAAGAGTCTGTGGTTCAGAAATCATAGGAAATAGCTTGGAAATAATTCATCAACCACCCAAGTAAAAAAACTGGGATGGGTTTCACTCTTTCAAAGCATCCACTTTTAGAAAGGAACAGAAATTTAGCATAATTCTGAATTTAAATCAAGGATATATTGAATTCAAGTAGTGTTAGGAGGGCTTTTCTTTGTTATTAGCAGTTTACCATGATTAGCAAGTGTTGCTAAAGAATGAAATACAAAGCACTAGAAAGAAATAAAAGACAGACTTGTCCCAGACTGATCTTAAGTCTCCAAATGATAATACCCAATTTAAAAAAGAAGACCCCAGCTTTTAGCAAAAAATAGTAAGAGGTAACATAGGCTGTAATAAATAACTTGGAAGAAAAACTAAAAATTTGAGATTGTTTAAATTCCCTCCTGCTGTGAGAGAGAGATTTTTAAACTGCTTTCAAAAAACATATAAATGTGTTTTAGAATCCACTCTGGACATTTAACACTTGACATGTCTTATTAGACATGTATCAGATTTTTTTTTTATACCTATAAATATCTGAGTACCTGAACTGACTTCAGGATTTTGCAAGTTCTGATAATTTGTGAAGGGAGGTTGCTATTGGTTCAGTGCTGCTTGATGATATGGCATTTTAGCTGTGTTTTATGTGTTAATTAAAAAGGTTTTAAATTTTGGTGCAGACACTACACACGTTTTGTTCCATGAAACAAATGTTTGTTGTGATAGTGTATTTTAGTCTTAAACACAACTAGCATGAAACATTTGTGTCTATCTACACTAGCATTGGCAATTGTGTTAGCCTGGGTTAATTAATGTGTATTAAACCATGAGTAAAAATTCAAGCTGAGACATGCCCCCAGAGAGAAAAGAAGTCTGCTGAATTAACACCTCTTCCTATCTAAGCTTTACAAACATGGTGTAACTATGTATAATTGTACTGAGAGATCACAACACAAGGTGCTATGGTTGTAATCCATAGTATTTTTGTTAACACTGTTTTGTTTTTAACACAAGGAGAAAAAATTAACTAACCCAGTTCTTCAGGTAGGAAGTGGGGAGGCTGAAAGTCACTCTCCATCAAGCCAAACAGCAGATGAATGACTGACACATGATGGATTTAAATGGAAGACTGTAACTTTATTAATTATACCTCAGAAAGGAACATTATACTTCCTCTCCCCCCCCCGCCCCCTTCTCACATGAGCCATTTACTGGTTCCAGTGAGGGTTACAGGGCTTCAATCAGAAACCAAACAGTAACTCAGAGTAGACCATCCCCAATCTACCCCAGGGACTCAGCTCTGTTGTGAAAGCTCTCTCCTTCCCTCGCACACGTAAAAGGGGGTGTGATGACAGAGGCCACCAGGTGATGGGAAGCAGAGAGTGCATCAGTCTACGAAGATGTCAGGCTCTTCCCTGCTTACAAGTGCTAAGTCCAACTGCAAAATGCCATATCTCATTTACCTCTGGGAGCTGGCCCTTTTAGCCTTTACCCACTCTGGACACCAGATAAGGGAGACACTAGCAACTAATATGGCTACACCCCACACCCACCATGCCTGGTACCCATCTCCTGCCTGACCCAACTCCTGGTCAAGGAGCCAAACGCCAGACCCAGCATTTGACAGATGTACTCCATGATACCTAAAATAGATCAGGACCAGATAGTATCAGATATGCCTGTGTTATCACAATCCACTCCAAACTCCATAATTATCCTGGCTACCTCATGGCTCACATTTTTTCACATCCTGTCAACATGGGCTGGCTCAGTGGCCCCATCCACCAAATTCATCTTGTGAACATCTCAAACCAAACCAACTGAGCGCAAGGCCAAAACTGCAGAATCAGCTCCACATCCCTCTGTATCCTAATCCTTAAATTTAATCCAGTGCAGTCCCCAAAAATCATTTTTTGCCCTGGTGAATAAGCAGGACATCAGGTAAGTACAGCTCAGCCATCACTGCATGCAGCAGGGATATGAGCTGGTCCCAGCCAATATCATCGAAGACAAGTGGCATCAGCATTGAAGCTCAGTTGTGATACACTTTCTGACATGGCTACCTGCTTGTGGGTTCAATGCACAACAAAATGCCCCCAGATACAAACATCAACCCTCCCTCCCAATAACTCCATCTCAAGCAGGGATTGTATTCTGATGCACCCTGTGTCCATCAGCTGAGCTTTCCTCTCTGGTGCATGGAACCTGTTCCTCACCTTGGAACCCTGAACCACAACTTGGTATAAGAGGTGCTCTGGCAATTGTAGGTGGCCAGAGACTGCTTGGGCAGTAGGATCTGTGTACCCATCTGCCAGCCTGTGAGTATAAAATAGATATACTGCTCCATCTAAGAAGTGGGACTCCCATGAGAACTTGGGTGGGTCTCATTTTCTATCCCAGCCACCCAGTCCCCATCACCCCTTCTATAAGGCCCTGTTCCCCATGCCACAGACGCAGCAGTTCCTCCTCTCTCCCCCTTAAATGGAGCCATCTGGCTCTGACTTCTGCCACCCACCCCTGGCTGCACCACCTCTGCCACCCTGTCTACAGGGGCTGTGGAGGCAACACAGGTCCCTACAGGGTGGCTATGTTCCACCTAGTAGTGTGCCCCATTCCTCCCTAATGGGGACACAATTACACAACCAACCAGAACAGCAGGGAAGATGGGGAAGAAACTTTCAGACATGGAAGCTCCCTGTATCCTTGCCCCACTACTGGAGCAAGCTGCCACTATTGCTGCTAGGGAAGGGGGGGGGGATCAGTCCCAGCCCAAGACCTAAGCCCATGTGGAGAAGATGACCCCTCTGAATCAAAGTTCCCCAGAATCTAAAATCCTTCCAACCCTTTGTTACTACTTGCCCAACATGTGCTGGCTCTTTTCCCACGCCTCCTCCAGTGTTGTCCAATGTTTTCTTACTCCAGATACGGCTAAACAGGAACTGCTTCTTTGCAGCTAACTGGAGAGTAAAAGGCTTTTGAAAAACTCAGGCTAGCTTAAATTAGCTGCCAGGTGCCCCTCCCTTACCTATCAACTGGCCCAATCCCCCTTGCCCAGCCAATGGCTAAGCAGAGGACCAAAGGAGGGGAGTGTGGGGGCAGGGAAAAATCCCCTTCTGCCATGCATTTTGGACTTCTCTCCTTCCCTGCTGTCCAGTCACAGATTGTCCTCTGCTAAAGATGATGAAAGGGTATTTTGTCATGTCTGAGCCTATAGTTTAAATAGCGCAAACTAAATCCAAACAAAGCAAATTTTATAGATATGTTAAATCAAAATGTATGTCCCATCGGTCCACTTTGAATCTTCTGGATGGGAAATGATGCAAAAAATTGTTTTAATTAAATGTAGGATTTCAGGACGTGTAGACAGCAGACAAAAGATAAACAGTCACGGTAAAGGAGGAAAAAAATTCACTAGCCCAATAGGGATTCTTCAGGTAGGATGTGGGAAGGCTGAAAATTGCTGTTTATTTTGTCATGCCTGAGCCTACGTTGTCCAACTATACCATAGACATTTTCTTATGGATAAATGTGCAGATGGAAAAAGTATGGTATTTGAATTATAAATCCCCCAAGCACTGTGTTTTTAATGGAAACGCTATCACAGTGCTGCCAGGCTCTACTTCAATAAAGCACTCTAAGTCTGTGTATCCAGTTGATATTTAGTTTGGTCTGGGATGGACTAAGAATCTCTCTCTCTTTTTTTTTTTTTTTAATTTGGCCTGGAAATAAACTGCCAGCAGAACATATTCCTTTTTATTCCCAAAATCAGTACCTTAAATAATATGAATAATTCAGTACATACTATATACACCCACACAAAATATGCATATAAGTACTGCACATGCCTTGATTTACTGAACCATAACAGAACATATGCCACAACTGCCTTAACAACTTTAATGATTCTAGAACAAGACTGTGATATAAACATAGGCTAAAATGTCAGCCTGTGGTAACATCATCACCGACAATTCAAAGCACACACAGCTGACATCTGCATTTCCAAAGAGAAATCCCATCATGTCTCTCCATTTTCAGAGGGCCCTGCAGCCTAATACCTTGAATTCTATACTAATGGACTAGTATATATTTCTCTTGACAGTGGAATTATGATTGTGGATATAAATTTTAAATCTTTATTTATTTAAGATAGCTTCATGAATATATGTATTTAAATAAAGTTAATTAATGTGAGGATGTCTTTTGCCCCCTAAATAAGGTCTATAACATTTCAACAACTTGGCAGTTGAATGATGCATCTTAATTTCTGTATTTTTCTTTTACAAGAATGGAAAGTAAAATATTTATGGAAATGAATAATGCTGTAAAACTTAGAACATTAAGGTTTTTCATTTCTAAAAATGAGACAAATGGCAAGACTGCCATTAGAATTTGACAACACATTTTAAGATGAACATTTTCTAACCTTTAGCACTGAATCACTCAACACAGAGACAAGCTAACGGCAAAAAGCCTAAAGCGTTTAAAATGTTTTATATACTTTATCTGTGGTACCAGGAAGCTACAGAACATGAGATACTGTTGCTCGAGATAAGAACTCAAACTAATGTGGCATGAGAATGTATTGAATATTTATACAGTGTGCATTCATATCACAGAATACTGCTGTGAATTCTCCCACCTTCAGAAACAGTTTGGGGGGCTCAAAACAAAACCCCCTGTATAGAAGCATATTACAAATATTTATACTCAAGAAGTAAGTTCAGCAATAACTTTCATTTTAAAAGCAATTAACATTCAAAATGACTCCAAATATATAAATTTGGTGTTTTACAAATTGGATGTGTTGAACTCATTCTGTGGAATGGACAAAATTCCATTTTTAATTATCTTAAAACAATGTATTTTCCAGCAAACTACCCCAGGCCTCCCACTGATGTCAGTAGCAGGCTTGCACAAACATCAAAGGTAGAATGAGCCTTTTACATATAAAATAACCAGCCACAGGCACTAAAATGTAGTTATCAGACTATTTGTAAAGTAAAATACTAAATATAAGGCTGACAGCATCTGGACCTTCCTTATCACTATTTATTTGCTAAGCCCATTAATAGTTCCGTACTGCATCACATGGTATGGACATATCCTCACCTACGACTACAGCCATTTTGGTCATTCGTTTCTCTTTCTTTCCCTATCCTCCTTTCAATGTTTCTCCTTCTTTCTTCATTGCCCTCATCACAGCAACTCTCAATGAAATGGTTAATGTTGCCATTAGGCTATGGAGCTATTAACCCTAATTAGATGAATGAGAGCTGGGGAGTTCCTGCCTCTCGTTACTTTCAGGCTGTTTGCAGACTCTGGAAGATGCTGCATCAGTTCATCTTCAGTTCATTTACAGCATGTCACAGGCACTTATTTTTTAATAAAAAGCATCAACTCTGCAGAACCTGTACATCATGAAGGCCACATAAACATGTCAACGAGATGCGGGGTTTGATATCATTCATCTAGAAACTAATTCATCAAGACCAAATAATGGAACAAAACAGCTCCACATTATAAATTACCTTTTATATGCCTACCTTCCAAATTCAGTTAAGAGATCTTAATTTACACAATTACCATTGGTTTGTGAGAACCACCTTAGCAATGGAGCAGCCCATATTTCACAAATTAATTAGGATAGACCAAAAAAAAAAATAGGGTCTACTTGTAACAAATATTTTTCTTAAGGAATTATTTTTAAAACAAATTATAACATACTGAGCTTTTTGGGGTAAAGTTTGTATCATCTGTGTATTTGAATAGTACTTAGCATATTGTGGCAGCTACTGGTTTATAAATAATAATAATATAATAAGTCAATGACAACACATTCTTTTTCAAAAGAAAGCTGTTTGAGTTTTGCTCACTTTTCTTTTTTTCTGATTTATGTCCTTTGTTAAGAGGGAAACATTGTAAAGCTCACCCCTCATCCCCCACCAGTCCTACACCAGATTATAGGGGTTGCCCCTCTGCGCGCACACACACACACACACCCACCAAGAGAAGCATCTGCAGCTGTTCAGAGTCTCTGGGAATGGAGCAGGAGAGACCATGAGGCCCTGCTCTCACCTTAGCAAACACTATGCTGACATTTGTAGACACTTCTGATCTAGACACTTGAGATCGCTGAGTGCAACTTCTGATTAGCGAGATTCATCACGAGAGAATTAAAAAAATAAAATAAAAAAAAGAAGTATTCTAACATCTAGTCCAAGATATGGGAACAGAGAACAAGGAGGCAGAATGTGGGGAAAGTGAAGACTGTATGAGAGGATAGGGCTGGATTAAGGGCAGACAGAGAGGGAGCAGATAAAGGAAAAGAAGGAAAGGAAAAAAAAGTACTGTATAACTTGATCATTAGCCCGTTCGTTTATAAGCCGACCTCCCAAGATAGTTAGGTAAAAATAGCAAAAACTGTATGACCCTTTCATAAGCCGACCCTATATTTCGAGGTCGGTACTGTGAGGGGCTACGGTGGCTTCTTGGAGTCAGCGACCTCCGGTGCCGTCTGTCCCAGTCCCTGCAGTGCATGCTTTGATCTCAAGGCCTGCACTCCCTCAATGTGGAGCGGTGACTGGAATCCCTGCTGCTCGGCACCTAGCCAGACAATCTGGTGGGAGTCAACGAGGACTGGCACGGGCTGCGAGCGAGGCGGTCACTCTGCAGAGAACAGCGTTGGGAACCTTCCCTCGACCGTGAACAGTATCGCCTGGGTAGTGACTGTGGCGGTCCGAGCACCGGCTTTCCTCTGGACCAGGGAGCCAAAGGGGTTGGTGCAGCCGGTACCAGGAGAGACATTACGTCTCGAGCTGCCTGCAGGACCTCCGGTATGTGGCCACTGGCGTCCGGGGAGGCCGGCTCGGAGTGGGCTCGGCTACTCTGCTCAACTTGAGTCGGAGGCTGTGAGATCGAGGGGGATTGAGAGCTGCCCAATGTGGGTCTAGTCTTGCCCCCAGTCTTGCCCTGGTGCCTTGACGGAGAAGATCTCTTCTTCATCTTCTTAGAGTGTTCTGTGGATGGGGAGTAGCGCTGGCTGGTGGAGGATACTGCTGGGTTGCCACGCACCAATGCCGCGGTGCTCGGTGCCGACTTGGAGCGGCATAGTGGTGTCGGGGGCAGGGCTGACTCCATCAATATGGCTTGGAGGTGTATGTCCCTCTCCTTCTTGGTCCAAGGCTTAAATGATCTGCAAATCTTGCATCTGTCGCTGAAGTGGGTTTCCACAAGACAGCGTAAACAGCTAGTGTGCAGATCACTTACAGGCATAGGTGGTTTACAAGTGTTGCACGACTTAAAGCCCAGGGCATGCCCTGACCCTGGCACACTTCTCTACTCTATAACTAACCTTTTATTTTTTTTCTACAGGTACTATCTACAAACAAAACAGCAAACCAAACAGGGAAAGCTACGGCAGAGAGCTGGAGAACAGCAGTTCCAAAGCACCTTCACTGGCGGCAAGAAGGAACTGAGAGTGGGGGGAGGCGCAGCACCAGGTCTGAGGGGTCACTAGGGGCGCTCCCCTACAGGTACTGCTAGGAGAAACTTCCAGCACCGGTGCACATGGTGAGCGTGCACACCTATTGTGGAATGTACATGAGCAATCATTTGAAAAAGAACAATCCACACCCCTGAAGAATGTAGTTATGCTAACCTAACTCCCAGTGTCAACAGTGCTAGATAGATGGAAGAATTCTTCCGTCGATCTAGTTACCGCCTCTCAGGGAGGTGATTAAATACAACTACAGTCAGGAGCACTGGAACCTGTGTAGAAGTGGGGGAGCCAACAGGGCCGTAACTCTTCCCCCCAAGGCACTGCCCCATGGTCAGGCCAGAAGCCAGAGCCGGGACATGGAAAGAGCCACCCAGGGAGTCCAGGACACTGTGGGGAGCCCTGGGCCCTCCACTGGCTCTGGGCGGAGAACGTAAGAATATAAGAATGGCCCTACTGGGTCAGATCAAAAGGTCCATTTAGCCCAATATCCTGCCTGCCTATAGTGGCCAGTGCCAGGTGCCCCAGAGGCAATGAACAGAAGAGGTAATCATCCAGTGATCCATTCTCTGTCGCTCATTCCCAGCTTCTGGCAAACAGAGGCTAGGGACACCATTCCTGCCCATCCTGGCTAATAGCCATTGATGGACCTATCCTCCATGAATTTATCTTGTTCTTTTTTTAACCCTATTACGGTCTTGACCTTCACAACATCCTCTGGCAAGGAGTTCTACAAGTTGACTGTGTGTTGTGTGAAGAAATACTTCCTTTTATTTGTTTTAAACCTGCTGCTTATTAATTTCATTTAGTGACCCCTAGTTCTTGTGTTATGAGAAGGAGTAAACAACACTTCCTTATCTACTTTCTCAACACCAGTCATGATTTTATAGACCTCAATCATATCTCTCCTTAGCTGTCTCTTTTCCAAGCTGAAAAGTCCCAGTCTTATTAATCTTTCCTCATGCGGGAGCCATTCCATACCCCTAATCATTTTTGTTGCCCTTTTCTGAACCTTTTCCAATATCCTTTTTGAGATGGAGCGACCACATCTGCACTCAGTATTCAAGATGTGAGAATACCAGGGGTTTATATAGAAGAACATGATATTTTCTGTCCTATTATCTATCCCTTTCTTAATTACTCCCAGCATTCTATTCGCTTTTTTGACTGCTGCTGCACATTGAGTGGATGTTTTCAGAGAACTATCCAAATGACTCCATAGAATATCAGGGTTGGAAGGGACCTCAGGAGGTCATCTAGTCCAACCCCCTGCTCAAAGCAGGATCAATCCCCAGGTAGATTTTTGCCCCAGATTCCTAAGTGGCCCCCTCAAGGACTGAACTCACAACCCTGGGTTTAGTAGGCCAATGCTCAAACCACTAAGCTATCCCTCCCCTAAGAGCACTTTCTTGAGTGGTAACAGCTAATTTAGACCCCATCATTTTATATGACTAGCTGGGATTATACTTTCCAGTGTACATTACTTTGCATTTATCAACAGGGCCGGCTCCAGACCCCAGTGCGCCAAGCACGCGCTTGGGGCGGCATTTTGCCGGCAGGGCGGCAGACGGCTCCGGCGGACCTTCCGCAGTCATGCCTGCAGGAGGTCCACCGGAGCCGCGGGACCAGCGCACCCTCCGCAGGCACGTCTGCAAGAGGTCCCCCGGAGCCGTGGGACCGGCGACCAGCAGCGCGCCCCCTGCGGCGTGCTGCCCTGCTTGGGGCGGCCAAATTCCTAGAGCCGCCCCTGTTTATCAACATTAAATTTCATCTGCCATTGTGTTGCTCATCACCTGGTTTTGAGAGATCCTTTTCTAGCTCTTCACAGTCTGCCTGGGTCTTAACTATCTTTAGTAATTTTTTATCATCTGCAAATTTTCCCAACACACTGTTTACCCCTTTTCCCAGATCATTTATGAATATGTTGAATAGGATTGCTCCCAGAACAGACCCCTGGGGGACACCACTATTTAACTCTCTCCATTCTGAAAACTGACCATTAATATTTACCCTTTTTTTCCTATCTTTTAACCAGTTACCAATCCATGAGAGCACCTTCCCTCTTATCCCGTAGCAGCTTGCTTTGCATAAGAGCCTTTGGAGCCTGAGCATTTCACAGTCACTATCACCATCCTGGTCAGGTGTTCAATAATATATCCCTACCATTATATTCTTATTATTAGAGCATGGAATTTCTATCCATAGAGATTCTATGGTACAGTTTGATTCATTTACGATTTTTACTTCATTTGATTCTATACTTTCTTTCACATATTATGCCACTCCCCCACCAGCACGACCTGTTCTGTCCTTCTGAAATATTGTATACCTTGGTATTACTGTATCCCGTTGATTATCCTCATTCCACCACATTTCTGTGATGCTGTCATAAACAGATAGTTAAGGGTTAATGCCTCTTTTACCTGCAAAGGGTTAAGAAGTTCACCTAGCCTAGCTGACACCTGACCAGAGGAACCAATGGGGGAACAAGAAGTTTCAAAAGGAAGGAGGGAAGTTTCCTTTGTTTAGAGTCAGTTTCAGTTTCAGCTGGAGTGGAAAAGATCAAGGAACCAGCCTCTTATCAGAGTAGTAAGTTTTAGAAAGGAATAAATAGGTTTATGTTTATTTTCTTTTGTAACTTGTCTTTGTGCAATTAGGGGAATAATCAAAGTTGGGTATTCTTGTGTGTACTAAGGTTTCTGCCTAGGGGAACATCCTGTGTTTTAAATCTGTTGTCTGTGATATCAGCTTGTATGCTGTCTCCCAGAAGTTTTTTTCTTTTACCTTTCTTTTCTTTAATTAAAAGCCTTCTTTTTAAGAACCTGATCGATTTTTTCCCTGTTTTTTAGATCCAAGGAAATTGGATCTGGACTCACCAGGGAATTGGTGGAGGAGTCTCTCAAGGCTACCCAGGGAGGGGAAGGTTTGTGGGGGGGAGACAGAGTCTCCCAGATGACTCAGACATCTGGATGGTAGCAGCAAAACCAGATCTAAGCTGGTAATTAAGCTTAGAAGTGTTCATGCGGGTCCCCACATCTGTACCCTAAAGTCCAGAGTGGGGGTGAAACCTATGACAGATGCCTATTATATTAATATCCTAATTTAATACAAGGCACTCTAATTCACCCATTTCATTATTTTGACTTCTAACATTGGTATATAAGCATTTTAAAAACCTGTCTCCTTTTAGCTGTCTACCATTACTCGATGTATTTATTTTATTTTATTTTATTGTTTCTGATCAGACCCTGCCTGTATTTTATCATTTTCCATCCTCTCGTACTCACTATGACATAGAGACAGGGCCGGCTCCAGGCACCAACTTATCAAGCAGGTGCTTGGGGCAGCCACTCAGGAGCAGGGCGGCACTTTTAAGTATTCGGCAGCAATTCGGCAGAGGGTCCCTCACTCCCGCTCGGAGCGAAGGACCTCCTGCTGAATTGCCGCAGATCGCGATTGCGGCTTTTTTTTTTTTTTTTGGCTGCTTGGGGCAGCAAAACCCCTGGAGCCAGACCTGCGTAGAGATTCTCTATTAATAGATCCTCCCCGAAGCGATGTCCAAACCATATGATCCTCCGCACCTGTCAGCTTTCCCGCAACCCTTAGTTTAAAAAATTGCTCTATGACCTTTTTAATATTAAGTGCCAGCAATCTGGTTCCATTTTGGTTTAGGTGGAGCCCATCTTTCCTGTATAGGCTCCCCCTTTCCCAACAGTTTCCCCAGTTCCTAATAAATCAAAACCTCTCCTCCCTACACCATCGTCTCATCCATGCATTGAGACTCTGCAGTTCTGCCTAACTGGCCCTGCACGTGTAACTGGGAGTATCTCAGAGAATGCTACGATGGAGGTTCTGGATTTCAATCTCTTACCTAATAGCCTAAATTTGGCCTCCAGGACCTCTCTCCTATTCTTCCCTGTGTCATTGGTACCTACATGTACCACAACCCCTGCCTCCTTCCCACCTCTACACATAAATCTATCAAGATGTCTCGAGAGATCCGCAACCTTCGCACCAGGCAGGCAAGTCACCATGCGGTTCTCCTGGTCATCACAAACCCAGCTATGTTTCTAATGATCGATTCGCCCATTACTAATACCTGTCTCTTTCTAATAGCTGGAGTTCCCTCCCCCAGAGAGGTATCCTCTCACACTGAGGATACATCATCATCATCTGGAGGCGCTAGGGTGCCTGAAAGCAGGTCCTGGCCCATGTTCTGGGCTCGCGCCGTCAAGGGCAGGAGGAGGGCCCGGGCTCCCCACAGCAGCCTGGGTTCCCTGAGTGGCTCTTACCACAGTCCGGCTCTGGCTTCCCGCTTGACCAGGGTTGGGGCCTCAGGGAAAAGGAGGAGCAGAGGCTGAGGCTCGTGGCGAACGGGGGCTAAGGCCCTCCTCAGCCCCCTACTGGGAAGAGGCTGGAGTCTCTAACAGGGGCTGCGCCTCGTGGAGGGGGAGCTAATCACCTTATCAACTCCTCCACTGCAAAGCTCTGCGGCTGCCTGAAGCTACTACACCCATGTTAAAAAAATAGGTGAGTATGGCCCTTCCACTTTTAAAGGTGGGGGGGGGGAGCATGGCCCCCCTGGCCCAATGCCCCGATTACAGTGCTGCAGCACTTCAATGTAGACACTCCTACAGCAACAGGAAAGAATTCTTCCGTCAATCTAGCACTGTGTACACTGAGAGTTAGGTGAACATAGCTACATCTTTTCAGTGGTGTGGATGTTGCTACAAAAGGGAACATCAGCCATTAAAAACTACATGTTTTCATCTTGCCTTCTTACAACCTTCAAAATGTAGCCATCACTAACATAAATAATCCAACCAATTAGCAAGGTAAATAATCTCTATTTAAAATTTACCAACCCTCAAAATAGTTGTTTTCTAGTGATTTTTAACATTCATGTCATCTTTCCTTTGGGATAATAAATATAATAGCACAATAGAAGATGGCTGTTTTATTAATTCCTTCATTATGCCAGTGTACCATGTGTGCTTTAAGAAGAATAATTCAACATATACTCCTGGGAGGATTCTGCGTGACTGCATGTCCACATAAAATACCCCCACCCCCTGCAGAATTCCTGTGTTTCCCTGCAGAAACATAGGGAAGCAAAGGGAAACCACACAGGGGAGGAGGAATGACAATGTTTTTTTGGGGGGACTGCCTCCCTCCAAACAGAGGTGAGGCACAGGGGGCTATGTGCCACTGCCCTCCCACCCCCCCATTTCTGCAAGCACAGGGCTACTTGTAGAAGGAGGCTGCTTCTCGGCTCTGCTGACTCTGCAGCTGAATGCCCCCTCCTAAGGTCCTAGTGCCAGTAATGCTCCCCTTCTGTGTGCTGTGAGCCTTCCTGTTGTCTGTGCAACAGTGAGTGCCTGAGGTGGGGGGAATGAGGAAAGGGCGTGAGGGGGTGGGGGAGAAGAGACAGTGGAGAAGGAAGTGGGGGTGGAATAGGGCGGGGGGGAATGTGGGAGTGAGATGGAGAAGAAAAGGGAATAGGAGAATCGGGGGAAGCAGGAACCCAGCACGTGGCATCCCCTCGACAGCAGCTGGGCACCCCCATTAAGCAGGCCCATCGAACCCCCACCTGACAAACCCTACCTCCCCTCACATAGTGACCCCTCCAATGAGCCCCCCCCACACACTGAGACCTATACCCCCCCAATCCCCAACCAGCTTCACCTGTACCCCCACGCCATCAAGCCCCACTCTCCCAGCACCCAGACCCCTTTGCCAAGCCCCATCTTCCCACACCCAGTCCCCCCTTGATGAGCCCCAACCACCTTCATCTGGATCCCCTGCAGAGTCTCATTGCTCCTGCACCTGGAACCCCACAATGAGCCACTCAGCACCCAGATCCCCCACTGAGCTGCCTGCACCCAGACTGCTTCACACAGAAATCTCCCACCCCACATCCGGATCCCTCCACACTTGGATCCTGCAGGGCTGAGCCTGCCCACTCACACCTGGTGCACCTGGCAAAGAGGGGCAGGGCCCTGGGGTGTTTCTGGGACAGGTCCAGCCCTTGCACTGTGTCAGAGTCTCACTGCTGAGTCCCTGTACTGGGGGAAGTGGGAGCTTCATGATGATCTCCCACCTCAATGCAGCCAGTGGCCTGCCATGCTTGAGACACATTTATTTATTAACAAATAAAATTTGCAAAATTTTAAAATGTTGTGGCATAATTTTTAATGTTTTAGTGCAGAATTTTAAATATGTTGGCTGTACTTGATCTGTACTTGATCTACTATACTCTGTTTCTAAAATATTGTTGTGCTTTATGTGCAACAAAAGCAAAGCAGGGTTTGCACATGTTATTCAGTGTCAATAACATCTCAGTTTTCAAACAAAATGTAACATCTGAATCTCTTCATTTTGCAGTAGCATTAAACAGCTCAACAAGTAGGAAAACAGGATGACAGTATGTGTGCTGTATTTTGGACATACTGAAAACTATCTTTAAATGTGATTTTTTTTCCTGATATCTCCTTTACATTCTATGAATACTCTGTTTCCCTGTAGTTCTTACAAACAGGACATAATTTAAAGGAGATATTTTTTCTCATTTTATATTTAAAATCTGTTTTTCAGCACTGACTGTTGACCCAATTAAAATTGTAATTTGGTACAGATCAGAAAGGTAATTACATTTGCTCTTATGAGTTAAAAGAAAATAATTCACTTTCCTCCCAAACTAAGTATCTTTAGTACAGAATAAGATTACACCTGAACAATCTGTACATCCAGGATAACTTCAGAAAGCTCATGAATATTTTAAAAGATAATCAACTGTGTTTATCTGACTAAATTAAAAGTTGCTGAAATGTCTAACAGAATTGTGACATATCGACTAATAAGCAGCTGTGTCACCACTGCCCTGCAACCTTGGGTGCCTTACAATGCCTTGCTGAAGTATCTCCCACCTGGGCTGCTCACAAATAGCCTTCCAGCATGCAAGTCAGACCCTGACTGTCTGTGTGCAACTGCAGCCTGCCAGCCACACTTAGGTTACATTCTGACTCTTGCCAGCCTTGATTATACTGCAAGATGACCCACACACCCCCTCTTAGATTTTCCTGCAGAAATGTATGTCCAGTACTGCCTAGCCCAGGGGTTCTCAAACTGGGGTCGGGACCCCTCAGGGGGCTGCTGTACAGACGGAGGAGACCCTGTGTGGAAGGGCTGGGGGCGGTACAGCTGCGCCGGAAGAGCTGCTGGCAGCCCCACATTCTGCTCCTCCTGTGTCTTTCCATTAAGCCGTACCAGCTATAAATATCTTGTTGGTACGGCGTACTGGACCATACTGCCCTATTGCATTTCTGAGTGAATGCAATAAGAAGGGAGAGAGAAAGGGGTCCCTTTGAATGTTTGTCTCTCCTTTTTATAGCTTCAGTCCCTCTCTTGAAAAACATTTCCAGCTGGACACTAGGAGACAGTCTATGTGGTAGGATGTTCCCTGCTCACTTTTTCTCACCTGTTTGAGCTTTCTTTGTTTCCCTTCCTGGTTGATGTCTGTTTACTGCTTAAATGCAAATTAAGCAGAGCACACATTCCTTTGTTTAGGACAGACCTGTTTACCAACTTCTATTTGGGCAGGGCTATGGGATTTGGAATGTGTCAATAACACCATACAAGGGTATTCTATAACTTCACATATAATGTTGCCACATAAATTTTACAAGGACAATGACCAGCAAATTGTGAGTTTTCAAATGGTACCTCACCAGGCATACTTTGTACAAAGAGTATTACAATAGCATGTAGGAATAATTATGCAAGTGACTTGAAACTATTTACACCCACAATTTAACCTATTTTAAAATTCTCATAAATTACCTGAAGAGCAGTTAGAACAACAATCATTAATACCTTAACTTAATTACACATTAATTTCTTCAAATATACCGTATGCATAATATTTCAGTAAGTTGTATTTATAAGGAAAGTTTGAAGAGTTAAGGTTGTTTAGATGCCTTACCTGCGTATTTATTACTTGAACATGTTTCAATTTCTTTTAAAAGTATTTTTACATCTGAAATTTCTGGGTTTATAATGCTTGCTTTAAGGATAATTACCATGCCACTGTGGGTTTTTTTTTTTAAACCTTTGAATTACCGCTATATAGATTTAATCTTAAATCCAGCTCAATTAATTTTTTGATCTGGTAAATAAGCATGCTGCTAGACAGACATTTTCCCTTTTTTTTTTTTTTAAACTAACAGATTCATTCTTTTATAACAGAAATCTTATAAAGCTTGTTTTACAACTTAGAGATCAAATTAATATATATACAAATGCACAATTATAAATTGGCCTATGGAAGTCTCTAAAGCTGTGTGACACCTACTACCACTCACTTTCCTCAACTCTAGGATATTGAACACATATTGAGCTTGATGCTTTTCTACTTTTCATTTTCCTTGTCAGTCTGACAGTCGATAGCATCAGTTAAAATCTTACAGTATCTCATGCTTAGGTCTAAAACTTCTGTTTTTCTTACATTAAGATGTGTCTGTTTATTAGCTGCCCTATCAAAACTCTACACAATAGTAAGCTTTTCTCCTTTTCCCTCCTGTTTCCTTATTTTAATATCTTAATTTTAAGTTTCATTTTGACCATCATTGAAGGGTTTTCTTCCTTACTTTCTATTCAAAGAAAATTCTCAACTATTAGGTCATTTTCATTTAAAGGTCTTCAACAAACTCACTTCCATCAAGTCACACAGTTCTAAGTCTTCCCAGGTTTACTGAAGTAGGAAAAAATCAGTTTTGAGGGAATCTGGGTGTGTGTTAGTTTTTGTACGTCAATCATATGTATTATATGGCTTGTACAGCTTAAGAGTATTGGGTGCATGCATTCTAAATAAATCATATGTATCATATATAAATAAATGCTTCCCCAAATGCCCACCTGATCATCTGACTCCAAGTTCTCTTCCCCTTAATGTGTCCCTCTCACTTCTTCTGTCTCCAGATCTCTGTATGCCCTTTCTTCATCCCCATTTTGGGGTATCCATTCTCTCCCCCATAAACTCCACCTGGCTCTCTTATCTGAAGTTTTGCCCACTTCACAAACCTGTCCCTTTCCCCCATCCTTAGTGGGAAGGCACTAACACATACTGCACTATTTTTCCATTTACTCAAGATTAAGTTGCTGCACCAGATCAAATAATTAGTCCCTGATCTCTGCTGCTATCGTCCAACATTCTGCACTGTAAAGCGGGAGAACTGGCAGCTATGGTGACCCTAGCAGCAGCAGCTAAGAGTCTTTGGGATTGAGCTGCTAGAGCACTCTTGGTGCTATAATAAAAGAAATAACTTTAACTGTCAGATATGGCCCATATACAGTGAATGGGAGAGGCAAATACAGCTTTTCAGAACAGCATCAGTAAGATATTATCACCATTGACTGGTAATTGCCCACATGGATACACAAACTGCCTCCATTCTCAAATATCTGGGCAAGAGAGAAGTTACATAAATGGAGAAAAACTAAATTTGATTTGAAAATAGGATTATTTTTTCTAAGGCCTGGTCTACACTAGGAGTTTATGTCGAATTTAGCAGCGTTAATTCGACTTAACCGTGCACCCGTCCACACCAGGAAGCTAATTAGTTCAACCTAGAGGGCTCTTTAGTTCGAATTCTGTACTCCTCCCCGACGAGGGGAGTAGCGCTAAATTCGACATGGCTATGTCGAATTAGGCTATGTGTGGACGGAAATCGACCTTAGTAGCTCCGGGAGCTATCCCACAGTGCACCACTCTGTTGACGCTCTGGACAGCAGTCCGAGCTCGGATGCTCTGACCAGCCACACAGGAAAAGCCCTGGGAAAATTTGAATTCCTTTTCCTGTCTGGCCAGTTTGAATCTCATTTCCTGTTTGGACATCGTGGCGAGCTCAGCAGCACTGGCAGCGATGCAGAGCTCTCCAGCAGAGGAGTCCATGCAATCTCAGAATAGAAAAAGGGCCCCAGCATGGACCGACCAGGAAGTCTTGGATCTGATCGCTGTGTGGGGCGATGAGTCTGTGCTTTCGGAGCTGCGCTCCAAAAAACGGAATGCAAAGACCTACGAGAAGGTCTCCAAAGCCATGGCACTGAGAGGATACAGCCGGGATACAACGCAGTGCCGCATGAAAATCAAGGAGCTGAGACAAGGCTACCAAAAAATCAAAGCGGCAAACGGACGCTCCGGATCCCAGCCCCGCCGCTTCTACGAGGCACTGCATGCCATTCTTGGTGGGTCTGCCACCACTGCCCCACCAGTGACCGTGGACTTTGATGATAGGATAGTGTCGACAGGCAGTTCCTCGGCGATGTTCGCGGATGGGGAAGATGAGAAAGGGTTTGTGGAGGACAAGGCAGGCGACAGCGCTTACAATGCTGATTTCCCCGACAGCCAGGATCTCTTCATCACCCTCACAGAGATCCCCTACCAACCCTCCCCGGCCGTTGACCCGGACTCTGAATCAGGGGAAGGATCAGTCGGTAAGTGCTATAAACATGTAGACATTTATTTTTTAAAGAACAGGAATATAAACTATGTGAAAAGAAGGTCAATACATATGGGGATAGAACAGAAATCCTCTTGGGAGATTTCCACGAAGCTCTCCTGGAGGTAATCGAAAAGCCTACGCATGAGGTTCCTGGGGAGAGCTGCCTTACTGGGTGCTCCGTGGTAGCACACTCTTCCATGCCAGGCTATCATCAGGTACTCTGGGAGCATTGCCTCCACGAGTATGGCAGCATAGGCCCCTGGTTTGTGCTGACTTTCATGCAGCATGCGCTCTCTATCTCTCTCAGTGACCCTCCTCAGGGTGATCTCGCTCAGCGACTCCTGCATCTAATTAGGGGAATTAGCGTAATGTTAGTATTGGGAATGCTTCACTTTTCCTTTGCATAACAATAAGCGTCAGTTTACAGCCACGTGGTGGAGGCTGCAGAGGGGCAGCATACAGGGATCTTTCGCGGGGACAGCCGTGAGGGGGTGGAACAGGGGCAGAGTTTATGCTTTCCGGATTGCCTGCAGCAGGAGGGCACTGCTATACATTAAGTTTTAAGCAGCCTAAAGTCTACGGCTTACCATGCCTGGCTGCTACACGGATTCTGCTGTCCTGCCCCGCTTGTCTGATCTCCAGTGCAAGACCCCAGGCAATGAAAGCGAAGGCCGAAAATTCGAACTAGTCCTGAGTGCGCATGAGATAGGTGCTGTGCATGGTCTTGTTCCCAGAGACAGACTACACTGTGTTCATTGTTCGCAAAAATGTATCTTTGCAAGGAATTCACTCCCTTTTTCCCATCACACAGCTTCGACTATCTCCAGACCTGCCCCAGCATCCCCCTCACAGAGGCTGGCGCAGATTAGGCGTCGAAAGAAAAAGACATGGGACGAGATGTTCGCTGAACTTATGGGCTGCTCCCGAGCCGAGGCGGCCCAGCAGAGCCAGTGGAGGGAGAACCTCTCTCAGTACCAGCGCTCACACAGCGAACGGGAAGAGAGGTGGCGTGAGGAAGACAAGCAGGCAACTCAAACGCTGCTTGGACTAATGAGGGAGCAAACGGACACGCACCGGCGCCATGTGGATGTTCTGCAGGACCGCAGGCAGGAGGACAGAGCCCCCCTGCAGTGTATCTGCAACCGCCCTCCCCCACCACAAAGTCCCATACCCCACTCACCCAAAATAACAAAAAGGAGGGGCGCCAGGGGCCGTGAAAACTGTCACCGCACCCCAGCAGAGAGCTCAATTACCCAAAAGCTCTCATTCCCTAAATTTTTAGAAGTCCTTCCCTTGCTGACTCACCTAAGCCCCAATCCCAGTTTCATCCCCCAACTGTCTAGTTGATTATTAAAAGTACTTTGCTGTTAATTACTGTTTCCATCATGTTTTTGTACAGAAGACTGTGTTGGAAGGGGGGGGAGGGGGTTGGTAATTGCATAGGACAGTCACCTTTACCAGGGTACAGACACGGGGACAGGATCAGCAGCAGGTCACACACACAGTGCAGTCAGTAGGCACCCTGGTCGGTATGGGAGGTGGTTTCCATGTTCTGTGTGGGTTGGGGGGGTACGTGACTTTGTAGCGGGGGAGGGCGGTTACAGATCTTATGCAGTGGTCCTTGTCCTGGACCACAGAGCCACGCAGCAGGGGAATCTGTAACCGTCCTCCCCCGCCACAAGGTCACATAGCCCCCGCACGCAGAGTCCCAAAAAGGAGGGATGGTAGGCTCCGTTGAAACAACCAGTCTGGCACTGCAGACCGCTCTAGGAGCAGGAGCCTGTCATTCCTCGAGTTTAGAGGCGGTCTTTACATCACTGCACACCCTACCCAGCACAGTCTGCATCCCAGTTTCAACCCTTTAACGCAAAGTCATTAATAAAGAAACGTTTGTTAAGTAACAATGGAACATGTATTTTATTTTTACACGTGTGTTGGAAGGGGGGAAACGGGGTGAACGGGGTATGTAACTGCAGAGGATAGTCAACAGTAACTGGGTAAAGAAACAGGGGCAGGTTCAGCTTCTCTGTAAAGAAACTGAATAGTCACAGGTCACGCTGCTCGCTGAGGAACCTAGGTTTCAAAGCCTCCCGGATTCACAGCGCTTCCCGCTGGGCTCTTCTAATCACACGGGTGTCTGGCTGAGCGTAATCAGCAGCCAGGCGATTTGCCTCAACCTCCCATCCCGCCATAAAGGTCTCCCCCTTGCTCTCACAGAGATTGTGGAGCACACAGCAAGCTGCAATAACAATGGGGATATTGGTTTCGCTGAGATCCGAGCGAGTCAGTAAGCTCCTCCATCTCCCCTTGAGACGCCCGAAAGCACACTCCACCACCATTCTGCACTTGTTCAGCCGGTAGTTGAAGAGTTCTTTGTCACTGTCCAGGGCGCCTGTATAGGGCTTCATGGGCCAGGGCATTAGCGGGTAGGCTGGGTCCCCGAGGATCACTGTAAGCATCTCCACATCCCCAACAGTTATTTTGTGGTCCGGGAAGAAACTACCTTCCTGCAGGCGTCTAAACAGACCAGAGTTCCTAAAAACACGCGCGTCATGAACCTTGCCCGGCCACCCGACGTTGATGTTGGTAAAGCGTCCCCTATGGTCCACCAGTGCTTGCAGCACCATTGAAAAGTAGCCCTTTCTGTTAATATACTGGCTGGCCTGGTGTGCCGGTCCCAGGATAGGGATGTGAGTTCCATCTATAGCCCCACCGCAGTTTGGGAATCCCATCGTGGCGAAGCCATCTATGACGACCTGGACGTTTCCCAGGGTCACTACCTTTGAGAGCAGTAGCTCAACGATTGCGTGGGCTACTTGCATCACAGCAACCCCCACGGTAGATTTGTCCACGCCAAAGTGGTTCGCTACTGACCGGTAGCTGTCTGGCGTTGCAAGTTTCCAGAGGGCTATGGCCACTCGCTTCTGCACAGTCAGGGCTGCTCGCATCCGGGTGTCCTTGCGCTTCAGGGCAGGGGACAGCAAGTCACACAGTTCAAGGAAAGTGCCCTTACGCATGCGAAAGTTTCGCAGCCACTGTGATTCATCCCAGACCTGCAGCACTATGCGGTCCCACCAGTCTGTGCTTGTTTCCCGGGCCGAGAATCGCCATTCCACAGCATGAACATGACCCATTGCCACCATGATCTCCATGGCGCGGGATTCCGTGCTTTGTGACAGGTCTGTGCCACTCTGACACTTCATGTCGTCACCGTGCTGCCGGAGCCTCCTCGCCCGATTTCTCAGCAGCTGACTGTGGAAGAGGTGGACGATAAGGTGCGAGAAGTTGACAACGGCCATAAGTGCAGCGATGATCGCAGCGGGCTCCATGCTCGCAGTGCTGTGGCGTCCGCGCTGTCACTGACCAGAAAAGTGCACGAACAGATTTCCCGCCGGCGCTTTCAGGGAGGGAGGGTGGGAGTGACGGTTGAATGATGACAGTTACCCAAAACCACCCTCGACACATTTTTTCCCCCAGCAGGCATTGGGGGCTCGCCCCAGAATTCCAATGGGCAGCGGGGACTGCGGGAACTGTGGGATAGCTGCCCACAGTGCACCGCTTCCAATGTCGACGCTTGCCCCGTTAGTGTGGACTCACAAAGTCGAATTAGTGTCTTTAGTGTGGATACACAAATTCGACTTTGTAAGGTCGATTCCACAAATTCGAGTTAAGTTGAATCGAATTACTCTTGTAGTGTAGACATACCCTAAGGTGTTACTAGCAACAAAGCCATTTCTAAAGATATAATTTTTAAACTGATAGTGTGTGTCTACAAAAACTAACAGCTTCAGAATTAAACCTAGGAACAAGCTTTTTGGCATCCAAGTGCAACTGCAAACATAATGGACTTTGGCTCACAAGTGCTTGGATTTCTGAACTGTGCCCCCAGTATTTTCACATTGCAGTTCTAAGATAAGACTAACTAATAGACTAACAAATGAGAGAGAGCTTGTACTGTGAACTTAACATCATTTTAAAATGAGGCTTATAATGGAGAATAATACACAGTAACATTTTATGCAGACTTAAAAACAAAAATTCTTCAAGCATGAACTCCTGCTAAGGGTGATGGCTATGGACAGGATTTCTGACCAACACAGCATGTGTTTAGAAGAGATAAACTTTACTGAATAGCAACCACCACATCTTTATCCATATTAGCAACTTGAAGAGAAATTTGTCTTAAATATCCTATTTTACATACAGATTTAAGAATACTCAAATAAAATTCTCTCTGCTATATAAACATTACATATGCAAGCATTTTCCTTTCAAGAGCTAATTCTATTCTTACCATTCCAATCTGCTCTCATGAAAACTTGGCTATGATTTAAAAATTTTAAAGGCTAGAGGGTGAAAAAGGAAAAGGAAAGTAGTATTCACTTTCAGCTTCTTTTATAAGACTGTATTAATTAGATCCCAAAGTACAACAGCTATACTTTTTGTTGCACAAGTAAGGAAAAGAAGTTGTTTTTTTTTTACCGTACAGTAACTGCAGTTCTTTGATACATGTTGTCCACATCTATTCCACTTCTGGGGTACATCATCTCATGCACATAAGATTGGATTCTTTTGGCCAGCAATGTCTTTGGGGCCATGCCTGTGCCTTGGATGCCCTTACGTCACACCCGCCCCACCCCCATCACCACCAAGAGGTATAAGGGCAGCACAAACCCAACTGTCCCTCAGTTCCTTCACTAACACATAATCCAGATAGTATGGGACTCTGTAGAAGTGGGAAAGGAGGGCAGATCATTGAATACTTGTGGACAAAACATCTTGAGAACCAGAGTTACTGTAGAGTAAGTAACCATTCTTCCTTCTCTGAGTGACTGTCCACACAGAGTCCACTTTTGGTAATGAGCAAGTAGTGTCTTCATGGTCAGGAAGTGGGCGCTAGAAGTCCTATTTAAATAATGATTTCAGGGCACCTCTGCCAAAGCAGATGTCAGATCCTGAAGCCTCAATTCAGGCTGTATGAAAGTGTGGGCTGATCCCCATGTAGCTGCCCTGTAAATTTCTGAAATTAGTATGCGTCTCAGAGAAGCCACAGAACATGCCAAAAGCATGGTAGAGTGGGCTTTAACCTGCAAGGGTGGATCTACTCCAGTTAACTCAGAGTCTGATCTAATATAATTAGATAGCCATTTAGACAGTCTTTGGGTGAATATTGCCTGATCTTTCAACCTGTCTGCAATGATACAACCAGCCCGAGGGATCTACTGAATTGTTCTGTCAAGGTAATATGAAAGAGACCTAACCATATCAAGGTTGTGCAATTTCCCTTAGTTGGTTGGAATGAGATTTTGGAAAGAAAACCGGCAGCTGAATCACCTGATTCAGATGAAAATCTGAAACAATCTTTGGTACAAAATTTAACGTGTTACCTAATGGTCACTTTTTTTTTTGAAACACCAAATAAGGTTGACCAGACATGAAGACCTGAATTTCCACCACTCTCTGTGTTGATGTTATAACTACTAAAAAGCCAATTTTCATAAATAGATGGTATACAGAATAAATTGCTAGGGGCTCAGGAGGAGGTCCCATTAACCATAATAAGATTATATTTATGTCTCAGGGAGGAGGGAACTCCTGGACTGCAGGAAAAGGCCCTTGAGGAATATAGCAACTGGGAAGATATGGTGGGGAAAATATGGTGTGACCCTGGACAGGAGGAGGATGAGCTGATATTGCTGCTAAATGTGCTTTTATGGAGCTGGTACATAGCCCTGTAGGCTATAGTCCAGAATAGCAGGAATCAGGACTTCTAAGGGAGACATTGTGCTGCCCAAATAGATAATCTCTTCTATTTGTCTGCAGAGATCAGTCTAGTAGAGTCCTTTCTGGTAAGCATCAATATATTCTGGACTTCAGCTGAACAGCTTCTTTCCATGGTAGTAAGCCAGGCAGCATCCACACTGTCAGAAACAATGAGGCTAGATCCAGATATTGAATCTGACCTTCATTCTTGGAGATCACATCAGGTAAGACAGGTAATTAGCAGGAGTTCATGCAGGAGTATCACAGCAATTTAATGTGAATAAGAAACAGATATAAAGTACACTTATTTGTCACAATATAAATACATTACACTTTGCTAATTTTAAAGCAGTGTCTTTTCTTCCTTCACAATCCCATCCCATTTGTTTCTGTTTTAATCTGCCACTTTCCTTTTTTGTCTTTTGCCATTCCTATATGCCCATATACTTCCCCTCTTATTCTTAAGCTCCTCCACCTCCACTTTCCTTCTGTGTTCCCGTCATTCCTATCTCATTTCCCTATCCCTGGGCCACAGTCATCTGAAGAGCTGATTTCAGCCTGAACAGGCTGCCATGATGAGTTGAAAAAAAAAATCCTTATTGCTCCCTCAAGTCACCAGCTGGTACTTTGTTCTTTTTATGTATATCAGTTGCACATGGAGCAATGGCTCATACTTCCATTCCCAATTGACTGATTGCTGGCACACAGTTGCTACTATTAAGTAAATCACCTCAAAACAACATTCCAGTTCAATCGGTAACTTTTCAAAATGGCAGTTAGTTAAATTGTCAATTTGAGTGAAGTAATGCTTAATTTGTGCCAGCAGCTGCCAGTGCTGAGCCTCAGCACCTCTAGGCTTGGCCCCAGCACTTCTGGGCTTGCCATGTCAGTTATGAAAGTAAAAAAATTGCTTTAGCCCCGGCACCAAATTGCTTGAGCCCTGGCACCTCTTTCATTACAAATTAAGCACTAGAGTGAAGCTAAGAACTGATAAAAGTTTGTTTTGTTCTGCTTTTCCCAGGTTTGCACTTTGAACAACAGATGGCTTTAAGAATAAATACAATATAACAGTTACAGTCGCTACAGGAGATCTGCTGAAACTTCTTGATTGTTCATAAACAGAGTAATAATTCTGGTTTTCAGTGACCCTGGAGACAAGGGAGCCACAGACTTCAAGAGATACTGTGTGTGCTGCATTCAGCCTGCAGATGTCAGTCACCAATATTATATGTTCCCTTATTATATGTTCAAAAACTTGTTACCCAGAGTTATGGTTGTGCTGGATAAGCAAGAAATTAAGTTTATCAAAACATTTTTTGCATTTCAAATAAAGGAAGTATTATCTGTAGTTAGTGAACTGAACTGATTGTATTGAAGTGATTGTTTCTGATCATCACGTTCTTCAAGTTTTTAGAACTAGAAGATTTCATCCTCTTACACCTAGTTCTTATTCATAGATTAAAAAAGTAATACAAGCTTTCCTGCTTTTTTAACTCCCAACTGGTTTCTTTGTTTAACAAACCAATTAAATAAATTAAAATGAAGAAAATATTCTCTCTATACCTGCAGAAGAATGTAAGACTGTCAAAAGCCAGTTTTGCACTTAAACAAATTCAGGTTCTAGATGCCTAGCCAGTGACTTCCACTAATGCATTGGTACGACTTTCTTTAAAACTTGGCAGCAAAAAGGTACTGCTTGAATTTAATTTAATTTAATTTAATATATTACAGTAAATTAACAACCACGGTCACAAATTTAAATTTAATTTTCAATGGGTTAAAATTTTTAAAAATTCAACCTTTATTTTATTTAAATTAAAAAAATTTACATAAAAATCCTTTTTTTTTTTATAAAAAATGTAATCAATTTTTTTTTCATCATGTTTCAGAGCTTTGAGTGTAGCTGAACTCAACATTCTGAAAGGGCACAAGACACTAAAGGGCTGTTAAAATTTTGGGCATTTAATTTCCTTGTTTTTATAAAAATACCTTTCTGCATCCCTATGTACCACAGCCCAGCTCTCCACATGGGTGCCTGTTCCATTTCCAAATACGAGCTCAGTGTCATGTACAGTGTCATGCACCAAACGTGCCCATTCCCAGCTCCTCATTGTATATTTGTGCCATGCACTAAGCATGCCTGTTCTCAGTTCCCCCACACCACCTTAGCATTGTGTGTCAGTGCCATAAAATGAACATGCTCGTTGACAACTCCCCATCCCAATCTCAGCGTTATGGGAGCATGTTTTGAAGGAGGAACAGAAATGGGGGATATGGATGTGGGGAAGTTTAGGGGGCAGACCTAAGACCCTGCCCACATCCCCCATTGCAGTTCTGCTCCCTTCTTTTCTTCCCCACACTCTCCTGCACTGCTCTGACCTCCCATTTTTCCCCCTAGAAGCAGCAACAAGGGGGAATGGTGAATCTGGAGCCCCTTCTCTTGCTGCTGGAGGCAGCATGAGGAAGGTGGAGAGTTCTGGGTTCCTTCCTCTCATCAGTGAACAGTGGAGGAAGGGGAGCCCTGGAGACCCTTCCCTTTCCCTGGTGAAGCTGTGGCTGATCCACTGGGAGGAACTGGGGGAAGGTGACACACAGGTGGTTCCATTTAATTCCTCTCCAAGAATGTCATCAATGGAGAAGGAGCCCAACTTTTCACCCCACATTGTTCTGCTCTGTTAGCACTTCTGAGCTCCCAGAAAGCAAAAGGTCCCTTTAAGGACAAACCCTTATTCATGCAGCAATTATAGAAAAATTACTACTTTGGAATCCCCGTTCTTCATCAAATCTTTAATCATCAAACTGGGTTTTCAAAAACATGGTGTTTGGATGCTCATGTACATTAATAAGGGTTATTATCTAAGTTGTGCCAAAGCAATTGACCTAAGGAACAAAGGTTGGCAAACAGCCACTGCTGCCACTGCTACCTTCCCAAGCCCCACCTCACACCACCTCTTCAACTGACTGCTCCAACACACACACATACCAATGCTGCACCAAAAAAAGTTATAAGAATCGAAAATGTTATGAGCAGTTCAAGTTAGGGGGCTGTGTATCAGGAACTCCTTGACCAAGTGATGCAGCAACTTTTTTTCACACTCAGTTCCATTGTTCAGAAACTGAACAAAGAATGTAAGCATGATTACATCAGGCTATCTTCCCTCTCTTCAATTAATGACAACTGCCTTGACAATATTTCAGAAGTAAAATTAAAGTCTGCATGTGAATTTTAGAGCACCTTAAAATATCTCAGAACAACACACAATTCAGACAGAGAACAAGGAAGATGTGCAAGACATATTCAACTGCTACCGGTTAGGGCACAAACTTGCAGTGCGTGGGTGTTGCTCAGATTCAATGATCCCAGCATTTCACCTTGAACCACCCAACTTTGTGATAACAGACCACATGGAAAATCTCAAGCCGTTAACAAGAATCCTAGTCTTGCTTCACTTACATATTACACACAAATACATCAGTTTAGCTTGTGCCGACCTGGATTTAAAAACTTTACCTTCAGTAACTTTTGCAATCTTGATTTCCCAACAGGACAGTGGGGGCTGTGCACTAACTGAAATAAATCCCAAGCAGCTGAGATCAATTTGAGGAGTAGAAAAACAGTTTGAGCCCCACATGTGCACAAACAAAAAAGTAACAAGCAGGTGATTTTGTAAACAATTGATTTTGAGTAGCTGTATTTTGTTCTAACCCAAATTTGGAACACCACCCCTATACCGCACTTGCAAGAGGCAACAATTTTCAGACAATCCAAGCAAGCACTTGTATTTTAGAGCACTTATAATATTCACCTTTTAAGGAGAAAGCAATACACAACCTTAACTATAGCTGACCTGGTACTCCACTATAATATGTAACCAAGATCCTCCCACCTAACCTGTATTCCATAAAGAGAGGATTTACCATGTCTCTTTTGATTTTATAGTTACTCCACACCATACATCTCAGTGATAAAATTATACTGATCACTTCTTGCCAAGCCAAACATTCTAGCTTGCCCATTTTTGTAATTAAAACTTCTAGAATTAGCATAAAGGCAGCTGTGCTTTTTAATCTCTACAGTATGGCCACTGCTAATAGCCTCTTTCAGCTGAAGTCCTGCTTGTGCTCATACTGATAACACATTGTCTTATTTGTCCTTGACACTGAAAGTGCAATACTTCATAATGAATGCTTCCCTGATTCTCAGTGCATCCAAAGAAACTGACAGCATTTACAGTGCAACTCAAGTGCAGTTCAGTATCTGCTGCCTTTCCCCACAACTTAACCCCTTACAAAAACCCACTCATTTTCATGCTCAGTAATTTGGTTCCTTCATGTTTAATCAGAGCCCATCACCTCAACAAAGCTTCACTTGTTAAAACTGTGTGAATATACCAGAACAGAGGCAGAAGAGAGGAACAAACAAACGAAAAAGGAAGGCGAGACCAGACAGGGAAAAGTGACCATAAAGGAGGGAATGGGAAAGGAAGAAACAGTAGTAGTGAGTGACAGACAGAGCATAAAATAAGAGAGGGCAAACACTAGACAGAGTGAAGGAGAATAAACACGGAAAGTAGGGAAAAACAATAGAAAATGGGTGAGAGATAGACAAAGTGAAGGACAGAACATAGACAGGGCAGAGAACATAAGATATAGCATTACAAGAAAAAGTTTTTAGAGAAGAGAACACAAAGGTCATAATATTACAAAAACAATTTTTGCTCTTTTTCAAATGTTTTCAAAACTTAGAATATTTTACAACTTTCAGAAAACTAACACATCGCTGAGGATGCTAAGAATTACATTCTACAAGTTATATTGACTAAAACATTGATTATAAACAATTAAAATTCAATTCCAAATTTGTGGGAGAATGTTAAACACTCTTGCTTTTAAAAGCAGAATCTGTCAAAATGACCCCTCCGAGATTTGTTGTTCTAAAACAAACCCTGTTTATACTGTACAGGGCTTGATTCTGCCACTCTTATTCACAATGAGTAGGGCCTAGCTCCATGAGAGTAGAGTTCCTTAGTGAGAAAATAATTTTAAGTGTGTCAGAATCAACCCATAGTTTGCACTAAAACACTTCAAAATGCACAACATGTTACCATTTGAATTGTCTAAAATATTTAATATTTTCTCCCACAGATCAACTTTGACAGGGTTCCAAAAGACATTTCAGAACCGAAAGCACTAGTAAGAATAATAGGAAGCATGATGGCCATTTCAGGAAAAAATGGCTACTCACCTTTCGTAACTGTTATTCTTCTTCATGCCCATTCCTATCAGGTGTATGTGTGCGTGCGCACAGCAACCAGAAGATTTATCACCTAGCAGTTGGGTTGGTCCAGGTGCCCCCTGGAGCGGTGCCAACATGGTGCCCAATATAGAGCCCTACCAACCCGCCGCCTCCTCAGTTCCTTCTTGCCGGCTACTCCAAAAGAGGAGTAGGTGGGTGGGTATCGGAATGGACATGAACAACACATCTTGAAGAACAGTTATGAGAAGGTGAGTAACTGTTTTTTTTGTTCTTCGAGTGTTTGTTCATGTCAATTCCAATCAGGTGACTCCCAAGCCTAAGTTCAGGAGATGGGGTCAGAGTTGTCCACTGGCTGGACCGCTGCTCTACCGAAGGCCGCATAATCTCTGGCCTGCTGGGTAATCGCATAATGCGCGGTGAAAGTATGCATGGCGGACCACTCTGCATATTTCCTGGGTCAGAACTTGCACCAGGAATGCTGTTGAATAAGCCTGCGCCCTAGTGGAGTGCGTTGTGAGCAGGGGCAGGCACCTCTGGCAGGTTATAGCGTTCACAGATGCAGAACATGATCCATGAGGAAATTCATTGGGAGGAAACTGGAAGATCTTTCAGCCTGTCTGCCACAGCCTCAAACAGTTGAATGGACTTCCTAAACAATTTTGTTCTTTCAATGTAAAAGGCTAGCACTCTGCAGACATCCAATGAATGAAGCCTCTGCTCCCTGCCGCTCGAGTGCAGCTTAGGATAGAACACTGGAAGGAAGATGTCCTGGTTGATGTGAAACTGGGAGACAACCTTTGGAAGGAAAGCTGGATGTGGCCTGAGCTGAATCTTGTCCTTACAGAACACAGTTTAAGGAGGCCCTGATGTTAGGGCCTGGAGCTCAGACACTCTCCTGGCTGAGGTTATCAATACCAGAAACACCACCTTGTATGACAGGTAGAGCAGGGAACAAATTGCCAGCGGTTCGAAGGGCAGACCCACCAATTTGGAAAGGACCCGATTGAGGTCCCAGTTTGGGGCTGGTTGTCGGACATGCGGATATAGCCTGTTAAGACCTTTCAGGAAACGGCTGATCATAGGGTTGGCAAACACCAACTGGCCCTCTGCACCTGGACGGACGGCAGAGATGACGGCTAAGTGATGACATGGACAGTCCCTGCTGCTTGAGATGAAGAAGGTAGTCCAATATGAGTGGCATAGAGGCAAGCGTCGGGGACAGATGTTGCTGCGCTGACCAGACTGAGAATCTCTTCCACTTGGCAAGGTAGGTAGTCCTGGTGGAGGGTTTCCTTCTGCCAAGGAGGACTTGTCTAACTGGGTCTGAGCAGGAGAGCTCCATGGGGTTCATCTATGGAGATTCCAGGCCATGAGGTGCAATGACTCCAGGTTCGGGTGCTGGAGATGGCTGTGATCCTGAGTTATTAAGTCCGTGAGGTGTGGCAAGGTGACTGGGGCTTCCACGGACTTTCCAGGAGAGATGTGTACCAATGTTGGCGAAGCCAGGCTGGAGCTAACAATATCACTGAAACCCCTTCCTTCTGTATCTTGAGGAGTACCTTGTGAACGAGAAGGATGGGCTCGAACGTATAGAGAAGACGGCCTCCCCATGGGAGAAAGAAGGCATCCATGATGAAGCCCGGCCTGTGATTGAGGAAGGAGCATAACTGCTGGCACTTCCTGTTGCGTCCTGTGGTGAACAGGTCCATCTGGGGAAAGCTTCACCCCAGGCATAGGGACCACTCATGGCTATGAAAAGACCTGCTGATACAGTCCGCCAACTCGTTCTGTATTCCCAGGAAGTACAATGCTTGCAGGCGTATCGAGTGAGCTACATAAAAGTCCCACAGCATGAGGGCTTCCTGGCACAGGGCAGAGGAGAATGCATCCCTCTTTGTTGATATAGAATATCGCTATGGTGTTCTCTCTATATACAGACTGCCAAATGCGCTTGTCATGACAAAAACAAGGGGAAGTTCCAGTTAACCGTCACTGGCAGTAAAAAGGAAATGAGGGCGTGGCAGGTAGGTAGGGCCTTATACTGAGCGTCATGATGGCACCACTGCAGGGGGTGCCCGGACAGATCTGATGGATACTACTAGGGAAAAAATCTTTTGGCTGCCGTGCACGCATGCGCGCACACACTTGATTGGAATTGACATGAACAAGCATTCGGAGAAGAATAGCTAATATAGGCATAAAACTTCTCAGTACCCCTATAAATTGAAACTAAAAGACAGGGTTGTCGGGGGGAGTTGTTTGTTTTTTACAGTATTCATGCACATCAACCCAATCAAAACCTTCCTTTGTTTCAGTAGGACTGACCACTTATACAACAAGTAATGCAATGATCCCCACACTGCCATTCATTCATTCTCTCAACACAGATGGGAAAACGTTTCTATACAAGACAAAACTTAATTTTGCTTCAATATTGCCACTTTATGCCATCCAGATATGTACAGATCACCTCAACCACTACAACCTCAATTGTATGTGTATGGGGGGGCGGGGTTTTTGAAACATTTTGTCAAGGACAACTCTTCAAATTAATTGGGGGTCTGAGGGCCAGAGCCCAGCCAATTGATAGTTCTATGTAAATTATAGTGATTTTAAGGTTATTTTTCTTAGATCATGAGAGAAAAAGAAAAAAAATTACTAAAACAACACACAAGAACCTTTAGTGTCTTTCAAACCTCTAGTTTATTGGCAAACTCCCTTTGAAAGCTGCTCTCTCTTCACCCACATTGTTTCTTCCCAGCTGACTCTGCAGTTGCTCCCATAGCTCTCCACAATGGCTTACCCATTTTCCCCTCCTTCCTCCTTACGCCTCCTCCCCTATACTCAACAGCTCCTTTTTCTGGTCCCTGGGACTGATTTCTGCCCCTGTCTGGCCTCGGCACATCTGAGCTTATGAGAAACAGCTGCAGGGTACAGAACTGAGAAGCAGCTGCCTAAATCTAAAAAGAATATGAAGAAGGGGTCACTGAGCAGCCAAGAAGGTTCAGTGTGTTTCAAAAAACAGCTATACTACTGCTGCTTAACCCCCTTCCCACTCTCTGTTTCACGACCTGGGCAAGGATCCACTACCACAGCACCAACCCAGCCCACCTACTGTCAGCCCAGATGACAGAGTAGCCCAGACCAGCAGTAGCCCAGACCAACAATACTGTAGAGGCAAATGTAGTGCCCTAGTATGGCCTCTGCAGACTCTCAGGCTACATGTAGACAGGGATAAAAAAAACTGCAGCTGGCCCAGGTAAGCAGGTTTATGCTCTGGAGCTGAAAAAAAATCATTGTGTAGATGCTTGGGCTCGGGCCAGAGCCTGTTTTCTGAGATGTTGCAAGAGTGGAGGGTCCCAGAGCTTGGGTTTCAGCCTGAACCCAAACGTCTAGTTTTAGCCCCACAGTCCAAGCCCCACAAGCCTAAATCAATTAACCCAGGCCAGCCACTGGTCTTTTAGCCCTTTGTAGATGTACCCTTATAAGTGAAAACAGTACCAGGACATTAGTTGGGACTGTTTGATCCCAGCCAAATCAGGACTATTGATAGAGCTTTCAATTCAGCTATGTGATTTCCTCGTCATTGTTAATATAAGCCTGAAAGGATGTTTTCTCTTTAACCCATGTGTAACTATCCCAATCAAATTAAGAGAGAATCAGAAAGTAACATGTACACTAAATATTTTTGCCATCTCTTGAGCTTGCAAAAACAAAATTATTCAGTATTTAAATGGTCCCAACTAAGCTGTAAATATATTGTTTACCTATAGACAGATCTGCAGAGGAATAATGCTAAGTTATTACCACCATGGCCAAACCAAGTTCATATCTGCTGTAGAAAGAAGCAGTTTCTGAAAAGTATTTTGCAGAGGTTTTCAAACAACACAATCTTCTCTCATATAGTCTTTGTAACCGATCAAGTCTCTATTGACCAAGCAAGTAGCATTACTGAGGTTGCTTTCAACAGTGCTTTGCTTGATTCAGGATACTTTCCATCTCACTTCTCCTGTACTGCTGTCAGCTGGATTGCACATTGCCCAACCACTTTGGGCATCAAAGTGTGCTTTCTGGCTCTTAACAATGCAAACATAATTTGTCTTAATTTTAGTCAATAACTACTAATCAAAAAGTAGTAATTTTAAAAAGGTACTTACATTGAATTTAATAATGTCATATATCAAGTACCGAGGAACGACTTGTCCATTTACTTTGTCAACGATCATTTCCTTAAAAGAAAAAAAGATAACACTCCCTTAATATCTGCAATTCAAGAATAATATAAAAGTCTCACAATATGCAGTACATCTATAGAACTGTAGCAATGCTAACCACTACTGCTACAAGGCTCCATCCAAAGTTCTATTACCAAGCATATTTTTACAGGAGTTTACAAGTGTTATAAAAATATTCTTCACGTTTGAAGTGTGCCATATAAAGTTCTCAACAAAACCAAGGCAAATCAGTGTTAAGACACTGTTCTGAGCTGGAACTGTTGTGCTTCAGTGTTTCATCGGTCTCAAAATGTGTTAGCTTAAAAGTATGTGATCCTATTGAAAATCATTTTGGAAAATTGTGAAATTGTAATCCTAAATCACTTAGGCACATCTGAAAAATCTCACGTACAGTGTATAAGCACAGTGGCCATTAAAGACTGAACTTTTTTATTTTGGGAGGGGCTTGGTTTGCTCAGATCAGATGATTTAACAATACTTTAACATTTTTCTGACTATACAGACAGCAGAGTGGACTTAAAAATGTTACTTATGTATTAGTTACTATCCCTCACTAACCAATAAGGCTCCTTTAAATGAAGTATTCCACATGGTGTTTAAATCACATGAATTAAGGCAGAGCTTTATGCTTCTGTAGCACATTTCATATGACTACCAGTCCAAATTAACATTTGCAGCTAATTAGACCAGAGTCAAAAATACATACATCTCCACACTAAATTAAGCAACCCTCTATATTTTTTTCTCACTTCCCCATCTTAGAATTATTTTGATGTCCATCTCTTAGGGCTAGTCTACACTTACCTGCCGGGTCGACGTGGTGAGTTCGACTTCTCGGAGTTCGAACTATCGCGTCTAATCTGGACGCGATAGTTCGAACTCCCCGTGCGCTCCGGTCGACTCCGGTACTCCACCACTGCAAACAGCGGTGGCGGAGTCGACCTTGGAGCCGCGGACTTCGATCCCGCGGTGTCTGGACGGGTAAGTAATTCGAACTAGGGTACTTTGAGTTCAGCTACGCTATTCACGTAGCTGAACTTGTGTACCCTAGTTCGACCCCCGCCCTTAGTGTAGACCTGCCCTTACTGTTGTCCCCTTCTTGAGGACACATGGCTAAAGCTGTGAGCTTGTCATGGAGGTCACAGATTCCGTGACTTCCTGTGATTTCTGCATGGCTGGTGCACCTGGCCCGGGAGGTGCCTCAGCAGCTCAGGCAGTCCTGGACCAGTCGCACCGGCCACTCCTGGGGCAGTCATGGGCCACCGCGCCTCTTCCCCTCAACCTCTGCAGCAGCAGGAGTTTGAGCATGGGAGGGGGCAGAGATTGGGGCCCGGGATAGGGTGAGGATTCTGGGTGGCGCTTACCTTGGGGGGGGGGCCCCCTGGAAGTGCCAACATCCCCCTCCTTCAGCTCCTAGGTGGAGGCGTGGCCAGGCAGCTCTGCACACTGCATTCGCCCCGAGCACTAGCTCTGTAGCTCCCATTGGCCGGGAACTTATTGAGGACAAGGACACAGAGAAGGCAAACCTATCAGGTAGCCAGGAGCATTTTGCAACCCAGCTAAGCCTGACCCAGATGAGCCTAGAGACAGAAACCACTGAGGGAGGGGAAGGGAGATCAGATGGGGGGGTTTTTTTGTTTTTATTTTTCTTTTTCTTTTTAAAGGCATTAATACACCTAACTTTCTTCACAGGCCCCAAAACTTCACACACACTGTTCTCTCTCCTCCCCTCTCTCAGAATGGTGGTCAAACTGTCAGGCAGGGAACAGACCAATTCCTTTTGAAAGTATCAAGTTTATTGTAAGAATACACAGTGCAAAACATAACAGAAACAATTTAGATAATGCTTTCCCAGCCAGAAGGCCGAGAAGCGCAAGTCAAAAACATTCCCAAATGCATGCTTTTGGCAAGCAGGCAGAAAGAAATTCTAGCAACGTAATAATGCAAATATAAATCTGTGCATTGCAAACAGAAAAAGAAATACACTGAAACAGATACCTAAGCATTCAAATAAAAAGAATCCATGTAAGCAACTGAACAACTGAGCATTCTTACTACAGGATTTTTATGAATAAAAACTACAGAATAAATATGTGCTTTGGTTTTCCAGTCCGAGAATCCAAGTCCAAAACAAATTAATTCTGCATTGTGCTTTGATTCAGGAATAAAAAGAGGTAGAAATGGTATGTTGCTGGCTTGGTAGGCTTGACTTTTTACTGGCTCCCAGAAGTAAGCAGCAACAACAAACCTTCTCCACTTGCAGTTTCTGATTTATTTTGGCCCGGACATCCCTTTTCTCCTCTGGAGCAATTTCAAGCAAACATTCTTTCATTTTTGCCTGTACATTTCTGGGAAGAGCAGCCTGGTTTCTCCCACACTTATGCAACAAGCTCCAGTGACATCACCTCTGTGAAGACACTGGCAGCATTCGGGCCTAGGCAACATTGAGCTGCCTTTCAGTGACGAATGCGGGAATTTTCTGTAATATTTTTATCAATGCTGTGCATAGCAGTGACTCATTTGGCTTAAAAATGCTATCCAGAGGGTACAGAAGTGTTCAATTAATGCTCCTGGGGCAATGCAAGAGAAATGAGATGTTTGTATCACTTGTCTGCAGTGACACGAACGGGTCAGTAAGCACTGGGTGGAACCAAACCATCAATGGAGGATCTGGAAAGACAATAGGAGCCCCAGTGACTGCACAACTGACTTTTCACAATGGGAGGCTCTGGCAAGAAGAACACGTGAACTCAGCATGACTTTGCAGCAGGACGATGATGGATTGAGAGGTACCAGGAGGCTGTGATAAGAAATGGGCTCACAGAGTCACAGAAATTCTCACCTGGGGGGCACAGGCAAAAGGACAGAGAGCGGATAAGCCAAAATGAATTTGACAGCACCTTGGCTGGGTGGCACCCTGGTTGTAGCTAGTCTTAACTTGGTCTTAGGTTAGCATAGAGAAGAAAAAGTTAAGGACTTCCCAGTGCTGTATTTCAGTTGACTAAGAAACCCTACTCTGTTCTGAAAAGGCTGCCTGGAATCACTACAAATACTGATTGAAGTGCATGGATTCTTGAAAGGAGTAAAAGTCTCTGAACAGGAGTCTCCTTCAGTCACACTGCTGGGCAGAGCTCACAGTGAGAAACAGGAGGGCTGGAGCTCAGTCTCTGAGGCTATGTCGCCTACTCTTATAGAAATGTGAGACCATTTGGGGGTCTGGCAGACTACAGGCATTCCCAAGAGACTATCTACAGGCCAGAGCATAGCACAGATCTTGTAAATCCATAACACCTTCTCGGGGCCTTTAGCGCACCACAAGACACCAGCCAGAATTATCACTGCCTGTAATAAATTTGTACGGCCATATACTCACCACACTGGGAGCTGCTGAACAGTCCTGAAGCAAATGGCAGTCAGTCTGATCACTTCATATTTTTATGAAGATCTTTCTGGTAACATTTTAGGGTGTTGTAATACCTATCTTTTCCTGTCTGCTAACCCTTTAACTCTAGCAATGTCTGTCTGGTTGTTTATCAGCAGCCTTGGCTGGGTTATGCCTCCATACCTGCTGAAAGACTACCCTTAATATGGGAGTGCGGGGGGAGAGATAAAAGAACAAAAGAAAACACATTCTCTGATCTGCTCAAGATCTCTGAGGGCAGGGCACACAAAACTAGGGAGTGTAGGGAGCTCTTGCTTGAGGAAAGGCAGAAGGATTGAGAGATACATAAGGAAGTGCACCAAGACAACATGCAGCTCCTCCAACTCAGATGTTCCAAAGCACTACCAAGGAAAATACCCAAAAACTTGCACCCCAGCAGCCATTCACTTCATGGACAATTCTTTCTTCCTAGGTTGTACACACACACCCAAAGCCCCCTAAAGTATCAGCACAGCCTGCCATAGTATGCCTTTCACTGAATCCCACTGGAAAATAAGAACGGCTGTGACTACACCTATACTGAGCTGTGATTCCTCCCAGGGCAAGCAGAATCTTGCACTTTTTTAGTCGTTTTAAATCTTTTTAGAAGTATTTATATTGTTTATTACTGCTCAAGTTTTATTTTGTGAAAATTGTGATTTATTGACTATTTTTCAAAAGACACGTGAACTACTCAAATCAGTACCCTCTCACTAGATTCATAAAATGTTAACAATGCACTTAAAATTAATAGACGTGACAACTACAATTTATTCACAAATCAATAACCTTGTAATAAGTAAATGTGTAATTAACTGCAAAATAAAACAAAAGCAGCACACTGACTATTGCACACTGGCAAAGTATGCCCCTAAGGCCTCCATCAGATGTACAGCATCTCGACAAGCTCTGGTATTTATTCTTGTGTCAGGCTGCTCAGAATCAGTTTTTCCACTTCCCCCCTCCACCCTACTGGTAACACTTCCCCCTTGGCTTTGCATATAGTTCATAAAGCACAACATGTAGCAATAACAAAAAGAATATTTGGCTCACTAAGATCTGGCCTAGACATGAGATATCTCCAGCATCCCTTTAATCTGCCAACTGCACACTCCATGGTCATTTTGCACCTGTTTAGCTGATAATTACATCTTTTCTTGTTTCTGTTCAAGGTGCCCAGTATATGACTTCATGAGCCACGGAAGCAAAGCGTAGGCTGAGGCCCAGAGAATCACATTTACTATTGCAACCCCACCAATATAAATGTGCTAGTATGAGAAAAACATACCTGCATGCAGCTTTTCAAAAAATCCTGTATTCTTAAAGATGTGAGCATCATACACTTCCACCCAATGATCATGTCACTGAAACATCCCTAGTGATCAGCCAATACTTACATAAATATGGAAATGTACCTCTTTCTGTATATGTACGCAGAAGCAAGGTTGGGAAGGGGAGGATAGCAGAATCAGGATATGCAGCTATCATCCTATCACAGTTTGGCAAGACACCTGCATCAAATATCTCTATTATTTCCTGCATATTGTCAAGAGTCACAAACCTGGGCAGCAAGACACACTTAATGGTGTTACACACCTGGATGACAACCATCACCACTGGAAAAACTTTCCTACACCTAACTGATTGCCCACTGATTTATAACAATAAGGAATTACAAGCTTCTACAGCACCATAACCATCCATTTCTAGAGCTGGGCAAAGTGTTTCAAATAGTTTATTCTCCAAACAATGCAATTTCAGATCAAACAAAACTATTCATGAATTCATGCTGAGCTCACCAAATAGTTTCAACTGAACCAAAAAAGCCAAAATGAAATGTTTTGTTTCAACCTCAAAAAACTTATTTAGACTTTCTGACATTTTGACAAAAGCAACAAAAGTACGACTATATTCACAAAAAAGCAAGAGGAAGATAAAGTGGTGGTGCTGCTGGTGCCCAATAACTATCCACTGTCATTTGTAATTGCAATCCATAGTTATTCATTAATAATGGATAATAATTGAGCGAGAGATAGCAAGAATGACTCTACAACTTGGTGGCTATGACGAAGTCCCATACCAGAATATCCCATAGCCCAGTGGCTAGGATACTCTCCTGCAATGTGAGAGGATCAAGTTTAAATCCCTTCTTCTCATCAGGCAGAAAGGAGAACTGAACTTGGGTCACCCACACCCTAAGTGAGTGCCCTACCCATTGGGCTAAAGCTCATAAGGGGAGGCACCATCACCACCAACTCCTCCTCGTTTTCTTTACATAGTCTTTTCTTTTAACAAAATGCCTGAAAGTCTAAACAAATTTATTTGGGTCAAAACAAAAAGAAAAATTAAGTTTCAATTAAAAAAAATTCAACTTTTTAATTAGCCAAAAGATTTAAAAAAAATGTGGCTTCCGTTTCAACCAGAAATTAGGTATTTTTGTTTTTTTTCAAAATAGCCAGCAAAACAAAACATCTGTTATTTGCCCAGCTCTACCTTTTGGTGTGCGCGCTTTGGAGGCTTTTGCAAGCTTGGCTCACAACTTCAGCAACATCCCCTTCTGCATCCCAAAGTTCTGCAGCCTTTGTTGATCATTCCAGATTTGCATAAGGATCCAATCCCACTACCCAGTGCTTACTTCACGGGCCAAAAATGCTACTCTACTATGCACAGCTGGTCACTGAATGCATGCAGCACCTAGCCAGTTCCATTCTTTGTCCACATCATCCACTCTTCCTCATTATTTTCATTTTCACTGCTGCACAACCAGTTGCTGTGGTAATTGAGGTGCTGCAAATACAGAAAAATCAGACCCATCTGTAAAACAGAAACAAGAATTCCACTGACCTGTTCAGCACCCATGAATTTGACAGCAAAACAGAGAAGGGATTGAAAACCAGTGTGAGGAAGAGCAGATTATGGGATATAATGGAGGGAACTGTGTGAATTTAAAAAAAAAAGTGCAAAAAGACCATGGGATGGAAGGAATTATGGAGAAATGATCTCAAACTTCCATAATTCCATTAAAGGAGAGCTATTACCCTGCAATGTACTGCAAAAAAGAAAGTCCCACAAAGCAGCTTGCCGAATAGTGAGGTGGGAGAACAGGGATACCTGCTCACAGTGCTGTACATCTTTTGCCCATACAGGCTCTTGCCATAAGGACACATTGCATCAGCAAAGGCCAAGTGCTTTATCAAAACTATAATGTCTTCGGCTGAATGCTGGCATGAATTCTACTGGTCAAACAGTCTACTGTAAATGTGACCTCTATCATGTTTCCAACCTCCTGTCCCTCCCCGATACATTCTGACACACCACCTGACAGTTCCTTCTCAATTCAGATTGTTCCCATGCTATACATGACTTTCCTCCCACATACTAAAGATGATCCTTCCCATGAATTGTCGTTCAGCATTACTTTCTCTACCCCTCCCTGCGTGCCATCTGCCACCTTACTTGTCTACCACCACCCTTTAAACCTACTATTCTATTTAATACCTTTTCCCAGATATGACTTTTGAAAAAAAATAAACAAATGTGTGGGTACACAGACCCTTTTGAAAAAGAGAGAAATATAGAATGTCTAACTACTGTAGCCTCATTAATTTTTTAAAAATTAGAGGCATCAAAGCAACTCATCACTGCTACATATTGCAGGCTAAGAGCACGGATCATGTACCAGGATACTTACCTCTAGGAAAAATAAGCTTGTGAAGATGAAGATTACCATTTCCTGATTTACAACAGTATATGATATAGTACTAAACTTTAACCTCTCAATCTGCTTAACGCTTGATATTTTTAATATTTTAAAATAAACTTGACATGTTTGCCTGCATAACTATCCAAATTGCTGTGATTATGGTTATCAGATATGTCCTGTGTGTATTTATTTCAAATTTATTTACTTTTCTGACAAAAGTATTTTGACAGGTTCCCCGGGGTGCAGCCTGGGACTGTGGGACCACTGTGCCCCCTTAACTCTCCAGCCTTGGCTCTCTCTCTCAGTTCTTTGCTAGTGACAAGCAGCAAACCTCTCCAGGTGCTGTTATCACTCAGCACAACAGCATGTGGAGCTCCACACCCAGCTAGAATACATGAATGCTCCCAGAGCCACTCATGAATCACACAGGGAAAGGCACCAACCAAATCCCCGCAGCACCCAGCATTCGACCTCAGAAATATACTGTCTTGCACTGCTTAAGATTAATTTATTAATTGATTCACCACTTCATCAATGAAAAGTGGATAGACACCAGCTTTTGCAAACCTGAGCAGATTTACCACACGCTTCAGGCAAACTCACTGGTAAAGATAAACAGTTAAAGAAGTTTATTGACTACAAAAGATAGATTTTAAGTGATTATAAGTGATAGGCAAAAACTCACAGTGGTTACCAAAATAAAATAAAATATAAGCACGCAGTCTAAACTATCAACCCTATTAGACTGGGTGACATCTAGATTATGTAGGTTTTTTCACCCCACTGGATATTGCAGCCCTTAATATACAGGTTTGTCCCTTAAACCTGGCCCAGTCTCCTCTGTTGGAGTCTTCAGTCTTCTGAGTGTCTTTGTTGCTTGCAGCATAGGTGGACACAGGAGTAAGGCCAAGCATGTGGCCACTGTGTTCTGTTTTATACCCTTTGTCCCATGTCCTTGGAGAACACAAGTTTAGGCATGTCTGGTGGGCATTGCTGAATCCCCAGGCAAGGTTGAGCAATTCCCCTGGTGTGGCCTTGTGCAAGTGAGTCATTGCATTGTAACTCCTCTGCTGGACAATGGCTGCTCATATCTATTTAGCACCCACCTGGGTGTTGGTTACCTCGCTTGTCATTGTCTCTAGAGAGCTAGTATCTGGGTGCCTCCCAAGCCCACGGCATATTTTAATGACAACCATACAACACATTCACATAACTTCATATGCATTAATGATATACATATTTAGATAGAAAAATGACTTTCAGCAGATCATAACCTTTCCCCTGATACCTCATACGGCCTACTTTATATGCAATATTACAATTATATATAAATGAGGAATATGTGGGTTAGAGGATGCTCCCCCAACGTATAGAATGCCCCAAATATATTACTTTTTACTCTTCTGAGCTTTTTAGACAATATAGCTATTAGAAAGCAAAATGGATTTAATTCTGAAACATAAATCAATACAATTGCTTATTAAGTTCTGACTGCAGAATCTTCCTTGAAAATATGCAAGCCAAAAAGAACACAGATTGAGTCAGATCTCAAGCTGAGTTTGCAGCATTTACTGTTAGAAAAACCTTTTACTTGTAAACAAATCACATTTTAACAGGAAGTCATTAGGACTCAAAACATGCAGCCCCACAAGGTCAGTTTTACCAAGCAACTTTTCAGATAACAAACAAAAATACAAATTTAAAAATAAACATTAGTTTGACGACTGTGTAAAACACAAAGTTATATACACAAAGTATCAAAGCATGTAGATTAAAAGCAGAGAAAGTGTGGCTTAAATCCAAGTTTGCTTTCTAGGATATGTGTTCTTTGCCACTTTTCATTAATTGTTACTTCAATTCTACAAACCACAAGGTTAACCTGAGAGCAAGTTCCAATGGTTGGCTCATTTGATGTAAACTGGTGAGATTATGCCACATCATTAATCTCTTTTTCCCCTAATCTTCCAGGGTTGCAGAGCATAACTTGGTAATATGTTACAAAAGCAGTAGCACTGTGAGCTAACACCTGGAACAGTGCCAAGAGAGCACTGCTAGAGTGAGGGACCAGTGGTATCTTGAAAATCATTTAAGCTAAAAAATAATCCTATATTTCACTGCAAATCTGAGAATCTTATTTTACCAGTAGCATGCAGCATACATTTCTAGTTCAAATAGACTGTGTGAAATCAGACCTTAAAATCACTATTTTTTCTATCTATCTTTCTCCTCTTCCTTCCCTCCCTCAAGCATCTTTCCCATCTACCCAATTAATTTCAGTGTAATTTTTACTGCAGCCCTATGTCAAGAATCAAAAGAGCAAAAAAAAGATCAATGCTCTATACAGAGCCAGCCTTCGTAAACTCAAAAAAACCCCAGAAGCTATAAATGCTCCTCATCTGACAAGACCCTAGAAATGCAAGAGAGAATCTTTCTGCTTTAATTTCTCAATACAGAATGGTTCCTTAACCTGCCGCTCTTCAAGATGCTGTGGTCAGTATGAATTCCAATCTATGGCTTCACATGCACCCAATATACACACAGATTTTTTTTTTAATAGTAACACTCGTTGGGGCTGTGAACATGCCCTGTGCCTCCTTTTATTCCTGTCAGAAGGCATAGCATCCATGCCTCCCACTCAGTTTCCTCATAATTGAAGCCCACAGTAGCTGAGGATGCCAAAAGAGGGATGGAGGATGGGTTGTGGGGTCCACAGTGAGTACCGCATCTCAGAGAACCACAGCTTCTGAAGAGTAAGTAGCCATTCTTTCTTTATATCTCAGGATACATCTTACACTACAGCCAGGATCGATGCTCTGAGATCGATCCACCAGTCTAGTGAAGACCCGCCAAATCAACAGAAGATCGCTCTCCAGTCGACCCCTGTCCTCTACCCCCGACGAGAAGAGTAAGGTAAGTCAACAGAAGAGTTTCTCCTGTCGACCCCCCTGCGGTGCAGACCTTGCAGTAACTCAACCTAAGGTACGCCAACTCCAGCTAATTCATTCACGTAGGTGCAGTTGCCTGGTGTAGGTCGACTTACCGTGGTAGTATAGACATAGCCTCAGTGTGAATCCCACTGTTATTGGCAAGCAGGATCCTCTTCAGGATGGTGGGGATGAGGCATTTCAGCTGCATCAGCTGAACAGTGATTGACTGGCTTCCAACACTTGACATCTGACCTAGCTGCTAAATCCAAGGCACAGTGTTTGACAAAAATCAGTGGGTTACTGCACATTGCCGTCTTGAAAATCTCTAACACTGGGACTGAAGCAGGAGGAAAAAGTCTATCACTGTTGGAATTAGTTGATGTTTGCTGGTAGAGGTACACCAGCCATTTGGTAACACAAAGAGATGCATAGTGGTATCCATTTATATTCTTTGAGATTAGATAGATTCACATTTTGAACATCCCGCTATAGCCAGATGTGTTCACAGTCTGAATGGTTTAATCCTGTCAATATAATAATGCAGAGTTCTAGATGCATCCCATGCATGTAATTTCTTTTCTCCCAGTACCAAGTATGGGGTTCTTCTCTCTCTACACCTTTCAATGACTTAGATTTTTCTGTAACACTGACTACCAATTATCCCAGGTTTCAAAGAGTAACAGTGCTCAAAATTTTTCAGGGACATCTGATAATGCTTCTCCACCTGTTTGGATGTGAGCTGAATAGTAGCTGGAGTTTGCCAGAGACATTTGGCTGGCTCAAGAATGACCTCATTGATGGGGAGCAATCTTGACAGGAGCTGATATAGTCCGGATGTCAAGGAGTTTATGAGCGCTCCCCTATATAACCATCATTTCTATACCAAGGGCCTCCACAGTGTGCCTGAGCAGATCTTGGAAGGCCTTAAAATTGTCAGCTGCCAGGGCAGAAGCTGGTTCAAATGCCCCATCAAGTGAAAATAACTCTTTTGGTGGAGATTAGAGTTGCTGCTGTTCTGGCCTCTGACTCCAGTGTTAGTGTACTAAGTAGTGATGCCACAAGGGAACCTGATCTCCTCTTTCTGAATGTGCAAGAAGGAGACCTGCTACAATACAGAGGGACCAATGGTCCCCACTAGTGCCAGTATGGCCAGAGTGGTATGGGTACTGGCCAGGTTGCAGCTGATCAGCCCATTGTCACTCACACCTGTGCAGGATTCGTGCACTGTGAGGTAGGCCTCTTCTATCAGCTCTGAGGTCACTTCCAAAGGTAGCAGAGAAGTATCCCTGCTGGACATGAAAGAGAATACATAGTCTGGCCACAATGACATGGTATTCCTTGAATGGTGGTGCCAAGGAGCAATGTCTTGGTTCCAGTCTCAGCATTATACAAGTATCAATGTTCCCAGAAGGAATCCCGATGGTTCTTTGTGGGTATACCTTGGGCCTCTATTGGTGTCTGTGCTAGTACTGTCACCAGCAGTATCAGCTCACTTAATCTCGCTCTTTTGGCAAAGGACTTGGATGCCTCTTCCCCCCCTCTATTGGGTGGTGCCTCTGTTTGGAGTCATGTCTGGTCTCCGCTTGGCTTTGGCCATATGTTGGGGCACCATGACTTTGCCTATGCTGAGGGAGCAAGGTTGGTGCTGGTGCTAAGATGGTAAGAGTAAGCTGTTTCAATAGCCCCAGTACCAGAGTATTCCGTACCTATGTGACTGGTGCCAATTTCAACCAAGTTTTCTTTCCCTACCTTCCTCTCAGTGGACCCTCAGAGTATAGTATCTCTCAGCGGGGCACTTGCTAACACCACAGGGTTCCTTTAGAGGTGAATATCTCCTTCTAGGTCTGAGATAACATGCATAGGTTGCTTGAACGGGAGTATTAGCCACATGTCCCTCAACTTATGAACCTCAGATGAGGAAGATTTATGCACCAAATACTTATCAGGGATGCAACTATCCCTGAAAGAAAAACAGACATCAGTTATGCCCAATGGCCAGAGGGCTGAGCGTTGCAAGTTGGACAAGAATTAAACCCTGGGGGTTTAGAGTCCACCACAGCAGCTGACACTAAGCCCCTCTCCCCACTATAGAGGGGTACGCTGTAGATTTTTTTTGGGGGGGGGGGGGGAAGAAGAGCAGACATCCAAATAAAAGTTAATGATGTAAAAGAGATGAAGAAAAATTTCTGCTAAATAAATAAAATATAAATGGATGAATAAATAGTTTAGAAATTGAGCTTAAAGAGAGTAGCAGGTTGTACACTCACCTGGTTCCATCTCCTGGCCAGAGGTGCCAAGAGGGAACAGAGTGAGGGTCGCGGTTACAGCACAGTCATTCATAGTGGCAATTCATAGTCATTCATAATGACTATGGGAAACAGAGAAAACGATTCTATAGCCCAGTTAGGGCATCCGCCTAAGATGTGGGAGCCCAAGTTCAAGTCCTTGCTGCAATGACTTTATTTATAAAAAGTGGAACAGCTCCAACAGAAGAGACTCTCAAAGACTCATACCACAGTATTCCATAGTCCAGTAGTAAGGATAAGATGTGGGAAACAAATTTTCTAATTATTTTTCCTCATTAGGTACAAGGAGAAATTGAAGTAGGGTCTCCTATATCCTGTATGAGTTCCCTAACCAATGCAATAAAAGTTATAAGGAAGGTCTCCTCCACTTTCACCTTTCCTTATCCCCATCTATTTTGTGAATCTAGTCGTCCGTTGCTTTTGTCAAAATGCCCAAAATCAAAACAAAAATTTTTGAGATGACAAATAAAATGTTTCATTTTGAGCCAACTCAAAATTTTGACTTTTTGATTTGACAAAATTTTGTTTTCACTTCAACCTGAAACAAATTTTTTTTTGCTTGGTTTTCAGTTTTTTGGAATTGCCAGTGAATTAAAAATCCATTATTCACTCTGCTCTACTCATGAGGTCACACTGCCTTCATGCCATCACATAGGAGCACAAGGGGGCATATGCATGTGCAGCTCCAATAGACACTGAATTCAAAAAATAATTTGACCTTGTATATGTGGTGCTCATGTGCACCTATAGTGGGATCCATACTAACACATACAGTACTATACAAGAAAAAAGACTTGAAACTTATTTTGCTTCTTAATGATAGCCTTGAAAATGTAAATCAAGACAAATCTGATCCCTATGGTTAAAACTTATCACTGATTTTTCTAAAGAATCACTAGTTACTCACGGCTCTCCTCATGGACCATGGGCTAGCCTTTTGAAATCAAGAGAAAACACAATGAAAGGTCCATTGATTTTTAGGAAGATACAAATAAGATTCTAGCTGCCAGGAGCAGTGCCAGCCAGGCTACAGCTGATGGCTCAAGGCCTTCTATAAGTTCATTACCAGTTAGATGCGTGCAGCTAACCCGGCTGGGTCAGCAGCATGAGATGCAGTTTACTCTAATGCACCAAACAATGGCCAGAACTAACTAAAGGAATAATCCCACACCTCTGACAATGACTCTCTGCATGGCCTTAAATACATCATTCAAAATTTTCAAACTTGAGCTCCTAAAGTTAGGCACCTAAATACAGAAATGCTTAGTATCTCTGAAAATCAGGCCACTCTTATTTAGATGCCTAACTTCATATACCCATGTTTGAAAATACTGGCTTTAGCCTTTCTGTGCCTCAGTTTCCACATCTTTAAAATGAGGACAATACTTCTCTCATAGGGTAATTGTGATAGGTGTTTAATATTTGTGAAGCTCTACAGGTGTTCTTACACTCATCAAAATGCACAGAGAATCCCAGTTGATTTGAGCAACTGTCCCCGGCAAAAGAATTCTAAGAAATTCATTACAAAATGTTATCATGATGGAATATGACTGAAGCATCAAGTTAGCTAGCATGAAGCTGAGCACAAATGACTGGTCAATACAGACCAAGGCAAACTGTGTAATAACTCACATCAGATAATAATGATTAAGCTCTCAGCCAAGATGATTTACTGAATCACTGTACTGCCTCTATAAGCTGTATTTGGGAAAAATAAAACCACAAGCACTCTCTCATATTGGAGATCTAATGTACGAAACTACTCATAGCTCTTCGAAGCCTAGAATACTATTGATGAAGAATCAGATAACTAATCTACTAGGATAGTCTCCAAAATCTGGCGGAATTTCTGCAAGGTAGAAATGAAGGGCACTTATTTTAAAATTTTCTATTCTTTTTTACCCACTTTTAAAATAATATCTAGTATTGCAAGACATAACACAAAGAGGGTCAAACATCAATTGAAGTAGAATGCTAGAAATGTTAATAGCATATTTAAGACTCCTCTCTAATCACAAAGTTACTAAACTCACTATTCCAGTTTGCTTTCCACCTCCTTTATTAGCAGGATGCATTTTCTTTTAAATTCAGAATGAAAATTTGTTTATAACTAATCTTTTATATGTTTTTCCTAGTCCATTTCTCTCTCTCTCCCTATTTTGTCAATCTACCCTTTCTCTTTTCTTTCCTTCTGGCATGTTATATCTGTTCACAACTATTTCAATAGAATGTCAAACAACTTCCTCTTCTTTCAAACTCTGTTGTTAAATTCATGTATTAAAAAATCAGTACCATTTGGACCACCTCTTTCTACATCTCCACTGTCCTGAGTAGAATGTCTACATCAAGACCAATGAGTAAGATTTTTTTAATTTTGCAATTACAGAGTTAACTTCAACAGTCCTTCAGCACTAATTAGCAACAATCTGTTAAAACAAGACTTACATCTCAGGGATTAAAAAAAACAACTGAATATATTCCAGTGTTAAGAACAGTAGTGGGAAAAAATCCATCTAGCACCAGCATTAAATAACAAACCACCTACTAGACTGAACTATTGTGATGCTTAAATATGAAATAGAAATTCCATTTTCAAACACACACAAAATAATTTATCTGAATGTGCAATAAATTCCATAAGCAGCTTTCATTACCCTTCATTGATCATACTCATTTAAAAATTTGAATTATGAAAAAGGATTTATGATATGGAAAGTTTTAATTCGATCTCATGGTGCTTCAGCCAACCAAGCCTTTTTAAATTTCATTCCATTTTGCTTTTCACTTTATGAAAAAAATTGAAAAAGGATCCTGTTTTATGAATAATTTTATACCAATAAACTAGCTATTAAAATGTATTACAATACAAATAGTTTTGCAAAAGTACAAAACATGTAAAGTCATAATCCAGGATGTCGTAAAACAACATGCAGAGCCTGAAATAAACAGTGATTGATTGGGAGTTCCTTCCAACGTAGCTTATTGTTGGGAAAGGACTTCCCTTAACCCTCCTTCCTATTTACCACAAACTTGGGAACTATTAGTCTCATCCTGAAGCACCAGACCAGGGCACCATAAACACCACCAGCCCCAAACATGAATGAATATCAATGCATAGAAGTCCTTCCCCACCAGTCCACACCTTTGAACTGAAAGCCAAGCTCCCCCCATGTCCAGCAGCTCCTAATTGTCAGCTCTTGTGAAATGCACAAAGAGGAGAGATTCCCCACATCCTCCCAAATACACCAATTCTAACTGGCACTTTCAATTACTTCCTTGAAAAGATTATTACCACAACATACTAATAGCAAACAGCTTAGATGGCATCCCCTACCCCAGAATGTTCAGTGTACTCTTATATACCCAAGACTGAACAGCCTGTGACAAAATACTCCTAGCCAGTCATGATGAATGTCTGTGTTTCTAATGGTTTCCTGTCAAAGTTCCTAGGAAAACTCTGCAATTCCTGGTTTCAGAGTAACAGCCGTGTTAGTCTGTATCCACAAAAAGAACAGGAGTACTTGTGGCACCTTAGAGACTAACAAATTTATTTCAGCATGAGCTTTCGTGAGCTACAGCTCACTTCTTCGGATGCATAGAATGGAACACACAGACACTCAACACATCAAAGGCTGCAAGAGAACCCAGTGGCATCACATCATAATAGTAAAACCACCCATAAAATGTGAGGACCAACTGGAAAAAAATCATCCAGGTGTACAAGAAGCAGCTTACATGCCAATTTGATGTTACATTTCGTCAGGGGAGCCCTGAGTCAGAAGAGAACTCCAATTCTATTGCATGTTCAAAGGATTAGTTACTGATATAACAGTCCTTCAAGAAAATAAGATGATAGGAACACGGTAGGAATTGCCATACCAGGCCAGTCCAATGATCCATCTAGCACAGAATCCTGCTTCTAATACGGAGTTCTAAAAAAACTTCCAGTTATTTTGTTCTCTACAAATTTTTGCTCACTATTTACCCCCTTTCCAAGATATTAATACATAAAACCACTATCCTAGTATAGAATAAGGTCATACCACCATCCATCTTTTGTAATGTTGACAACATACTATTTAGACTTATTATGGGGTTTGTCAAAAGCTTTTTGAAAGTCCAAATATATTTTTGCACCAGTTCATCATCTAATTTTCAACACAAAGAATTCTAGAAATTTGGAGAGACCCAATTTCCTTTAAAAGAAGCCGTGCTGGTTTTACTTTATCATATCATGGTCATCTTATTGTTTTATATTTTTTGAAACTGTCATTTCAACAAGTTTATCTGATATGGAAATAAGGCTTACTTCAGAAATTCACAGATTACACCCAGGCACTTTTAACAAAGATACAGTAGAACCTCAAAGATATGGGGGGAGGGATAGCTCAGTGGTTTGAGCATTGGCCTGCTAAACCCAGGGTTGTGAGTTCAATCCTTGAGGGGGCCACTTAGGGATCTGGGGCAAAAATTGGTCCTGCTAGTGAAGGCAGGGGGCTGGACTTGATGACCTTTCAAGGTCCCTTCCAGTTCTAGGAGATTGGTATATCTCCAATTATTACCTAGCACCAGAGTTACAGACTGACCGGTCAACCAGACACCATCTGAACCTGTAAGTAACCAATCAAGCAACAGAAGAGATTTTAATAAAAATAAAGCAAGTACTGTACTGTGCCTGTATTGCATCTTAAAAGGTAGGCACATCTGGGCTGCCTCCCCCCGCCTCGCCCTCCCCCTACTCACAGGGCAGCCACTTATAGCAAGACACTGGACCTGCCAGGCAAAGGCAGCAGAGCAGGAGCAACGCTGGGGTCTGCACAGCTTTCACCCCACCCATTGCCAGAAGGGGAGTGCTGTTGTTACCCCCACTCACCCGGGCAGGAGGGGGCCACACTGTTTTTAACCCATTCTCTCCTCCCAGGAGGGGGACCTATCTCTCTCTCTCTCTCTCTCACACACACACACACACACACAAGCTTTCAAACTCAGTTGCTCCGCTGCTGCTAAATCCTGGCCTGGAGTGTCAACTGCTGGATCTGGATCCCAAACTGCACTTTGTTCAGAGTTACGGACAACCTCCATTCCCGCCGTGTCCATAACTCAGGTTCTACTGGCTCTAAAACATTACCCTCCAGTCCTCTGGTTAGTAAGGTCACAGCTACACTACAGAGTTTACAGCGGCGCAGCTTCTAAGCTCTCTACTGTAGCCACTCTAAGCAGACAGGAGAGAGCTGTCCCAATGGCTTAACTACTCCAGCCCCCATGAGTGGCAGAAGCTATGTTGGCAGGAGAAGCTCTTCTGCCGACATAGCGCTGTCCACACCAGCCCTTATGTTGTTGTAACTTATGTCAGTTGGGGTAATTTATTCACTCTCCTGAGCAACATAAGTTATGCCAACAAACTATAGTGTAGACATAGCCTATGTGATTTTAATGAGGATTATAAATATATGTTAGCAGCTCAGGATCCTCATTTTGAAACTACTTTAAGAACTCTTGGATGTATGCCATTCAGTCTTGTTGCCATTTAATTTATGACTTTTTTCCAGTGCTTCCTCTTTTATTCACTGAAAAAGGTATGTATTTCTCCAAAATCCTCTAAATTAGACCTGATGCAAAGAAATCACTTGGTTTCTTTGCAGTGTTCTTATCATCATCCTTCATTTTAGTCCCTGATAAATGAGCACATGAAGATTCACAGACAGACTTCCAGCATCTGATAGATTTAAGAATTTCCTCACCCTCATCATTTGACCTGGTTCAATTCTTCCATTCACCAAAAATTCCCTGGACTTGGTTTTCAACAAGAACATCTCTCTCAATAACTGAAGTTCCCCTCTCCAACCACCACCTGATTTCTTTCAGCATTGCCCATCAACACCCTCCCACATGCTATCATTCAGCATCTCTGACTTGCAGTTCATCAGCATGGACAACTTCTTGTCTTCCCTGGCCGCCCTTCCATTGATAGTTTTTTACTCTCTCCATGTTTCATATCCTACACTCAACTGTTTTGTACCTCTAAATACCATTGCAAGGTCCACCCTTCCAATGCCAGCCCTGGCTCATCTTCAACATCCGCTTCCCCTATTCCTGTTCTTGCACTGCAGTGTCTCTGGCAGATATCTTGTGGTCAGGCTGACTTCCTCCATTACATATTTGTTCTACTGTCCTCCTTCAGTTCTGCTGTCTCTCTAGCTAAACAAGTCTGCTCCAACTTAACTGAATCCTAAGACCACAATTTCAGCCACCTTTTCACCACCTTAGACTCATTCCTCAAAACCTTTTTCTTCTGTCCACAATTCACACTCTGCACTGGACCTTGTGGATTTTTCCGGAACAAAATTGACAGAATATAACATGACTCCTTCTCCTCCTTCAATTCTCCTTCTCCCTGTCACAGACCCAGACATTTATCATTTGCTCTTCCCTCCTCAAATCCCTCTGCCTGTCCCAGTGACCCCATCCGATCTCCTGAGCTCCCTGGGGCTAGACAATAAAAGTATGCTTTATATTTGCCCAGCTTAAAAAACAAAATGGGGTGGTGGCTGGACCCCACTTTCTACTCCAACCACCACCCCATCTCCATTCTCCCTTTTATCTCCAAGCTCATTGAATGCACTATCTACAATCACTGTAGAGTTCCTCTCCTCCAGTTCCATCCTAGACCCTCTCCAATCAGGCTTCCATGCCTTACACTCAACTGAAATAGCTCTCACCAAAGTCTCTAACAACCTTATTTTAGGCAAAGTTCAGAACCAGTACTTCATCCTCAGCTTCCTTCAAAACTGTCAACCATGCTCCTCTTCTTGAAATCTTATCTACCCATGCCTCTTCCCTCCTACTAATTCTCTTCCTCCTTCAGCGTGTCCTTTGGCACGTCTCATCCCCCATCCAACTTTTTGTAGAGGCACCACAGGACTGTGTCCTTGTCCCCCTTCTCTTCTCCCTTTATAACTTATGTCTGGCTACTCATCTGGAAACACAAATGCAACTACCATTTCTATGCTGATAACTTACAGATCTACCTTTACTTTAACCTGTCTCCTCCTGTCCAAACAAAAGTCTGCAACTGCCTCTCCAACATCTCCTCATGGATGTTTAGCTGTCAGCTCAAGCATGGCTAAAACAGAACTCTTAATCTTCCCCTCCAAATCGTCTCTGCTACCTCTTTTTTCTATCACTGAACATTACCACCCTCCTGCCTATCACTCAGACCTGTAAACTAGGCATCATCTTTGTGATGAAGTGGGTTTTTCCCCCTTGTTATGTTGCATGCGAGTCTTACTGTCCTGCATTAATACTGTGTGCCTCAGTTTCCCTGTGTCCTGTACCAATGCCTCTGTAGTGGGAATAAGAGTGTGTGACTTTTGCTGAGACCCTTGGGGGCAGATGAGGCTGCCCAGCTGCCTGCACGTAAGCTATGGCTGATGCCCTTCATAACGTGAGAAGCAGGAGGGGGAACGTGATCAGGTAACATTTTGCCTGGGAAGCAAGACAAAGCCCAGGGGAGTAGCAATGGGCATTTCAAAGGCCAGGCAATGGGGTCCAGCTCAATCTGCTGTGGGGGACTTGAAGAGGGGGGAGTTTAGGGCATCTGGCCCAGGGTTCCCCCAAGATGAATGTGGCTGAAAGTCACTAATTTCTGTGCTAGCAAGTTCTGATCTACGCTGTGTACCTGTCAACTAATAAACCTTCCATTTTACATTCTGGCGGAGTCACAGCTGATTGCAGAGTTGGGGTGTAGGGCCCTTTGGCTTCCCCAGGAGCCCTGCTCAGGTGGACTTGCTGCAGGAAGCACATGGTGAATGCGGGTGCTGAATGCTCTGAGGTCAGACCCCAAAAGGCCAAAGCCGTGTAGGCTGCTTGCCCTGGCAACAGTGTGCCATGCTACCTCTCACAGTTGGGAGGTGCTCTCTGTAAACATCCACAAAACCAATCATATGCCACCTTCATACTCTCCTTAAAGTTCTCCTTTTCTACGATACCTACAAAAAAATTGACAACAGTTATGCTGCTGGTGTGCTGAGACCACTGCCTAACATGCTGACCAATACTGTCTCATTGTCTCCTTGTACTTGCTCATCTGTCTTTATCCATTTGTCAACTCTTGTTTTATACTTATACTCTTTGGGGCAGGTATAGGCTTTTTGTTCTGTGTCCGTACAATGCCTACCACAGTAGAGTTCCTGGCCCATGACTAGCACCTAGGAGGCTATACAGTAATACAAACAACATCAGAGAGTCTATGCATCCCCGTAACTACACATTAAATTGTATGAGACACTTATATTTTAATAAGACAAGACATTGTTTAGTTTACTTTACACATACAAGGTATTCATAGGTCCTGAAAGCAGATAACCAATTTGTCTGTAGCTCTCCGATATTTATTGAGGTATCAGGGTTTCATGCTGCATAACAGCCATGGGTAACAATAACAACAGTTCTATATATAGGAAAGTGAAGCCATCCACAAATTCACCCCTCTACATCTTCATTTTGGTAGCATTCTCATTGGCATAGCTGTGTGAAAACATGCCTGATGGCTAGGAAAGTCACTGTACCATTAAGCTCTTTCAGGGCCCATAAGCTGCAGCCAATCTTTGTCCACTGCCATTCACCCACTGCCCACAGAGTCATTGTGGTCACCATTTTGCTGGAGTCTCTGCTGCTGCACTGGAGCCACTTACTCAGGCTGACCATTATCAGTGTAATTCAGATTTCTTTTGGTGGCATGCCGAGGAAGTTTTTAAGACAAAATCTGACACTTGGGTAAGTGACAGGAGACCCACCATTGCTGCAAACCCAACTGTGAGATCCCTGAGGAGAGCATGAGGTAACTCTGGAATTCTGAGTTTAGGGTTACTACCTCTGTGGATAAGGACAGAAAGGTAGGAGGGCTAGCCCATTAAATGGGAGAAAGTAAGGAATGCAGAGTAATATAACCACTTCTGGTTCCCTACTCAGCCATTTGTCTTAGGGCTTGTCTACACTGGCAATTAACAGCGCTGCAACTTTCTCACGGAGGGGTGTGAAAAAACACCCCCCTGAGCGCAGCAAGCTGCAGCGCTATAAAGCACCAGTGTAAACAGTGCCCCAGCGCTGGGAGCTATGCCCCTCATTAAGGTGTGGTTTTTTTTTTAAGAACGCTGGGAGAGAGCTGCACCACAATCACACTAGACACGTTAATGCTCTGCCAGAAGCGCTTTAATGTTGCCAGTGTAGACTAGCCCTTAGAAAGATACTCAGCATGTCACCAGAAAAACTGTCTGAAATATGCTGACAATACACAACCTTACTGAGTGGCTACAGAAAAGCTGCAGAGACTTCAACAATATGGCAACCATAATCACTATGTGAGTTATGGATGAGTGGCAGTGGACAAAGACTTGTTGCAGTTTGTGAGCCTTGAGAGAGATTTACTTCTCTTAAGCGTCCGGGGAAATGAGTGGAAGGAAAAAAAGAGCAGTAATATGGCCTATCAGGGGACCTAATTACCTCCAGTGATTTATAGATTCCTTGGCTGCAGCAGTTCTCATCTTTACAAAGGTACACGACACTCCTGCAACGCTCCTCAGCTGTGTACTTCTGTTTTCCTGGTGCTCTGGGCTTTCTGCTGCTGCAAGTGGGTGCAGGAGCTTTGTCTCTGTAGTTAGTTGCCTGCTTCTCTGCCTCCCACTGCTGCTCAAAGGGCACAGAGCTCCTTTAAACAGCCCACTCTTAAGATGACAGCTTGGTTTGTGACCTTCTTTAGGCATAGTAGCTCATTAAGGAGAGGAAAGAGAATGATTCCTAAATGTGGCAAGCCCAAGGGGTGGTACAGACCACAACAGGAGGGAGCACAAGCTCCAGGAGGCAGAGGAAATGGGAATAGCAGTGGTGGCAGCAGCAGGGTCTTCTTTTCAAGAAAAATCCAGGGGTCAAAAGGCAGGACCTCCTGCCTTTGGTCACTCTGATAGCTGTAAGAGAAGACCCATCAGGAAGGCTTCACTTACCTAGTCACCATCCAGGTGACAGCCAATGGTGTCACTATCATTCCCCTCCCCTTGAGCAGATTCCAACCCTCCCATGACCTGCTAGCCAATGCAGCCATTTTCTCCCCAAAAAGAGCAGTTGCTCTCTCCTCTCAACAGCTCTGGAAAGCAATATTCGGTTTAAAAAGCTGGGCTGAATTACTTAACAATTACGGGTATTTTATAAACTCAAATTCCAGATAATCTGCCAGTTTAAAATATTGCCAAACTATCAAGCCCATTTAAGTTTATGTAAATTTTCAGCACTGCTTGAAGTTTTTAGTCAGAGATAAATAGATAAACTTTAACATAGAGGGTGAAAACAGCACATAAACCACAAGACAATAATTAAAATCAGCTGAAAAATGAAGGTGGGAGAACAAACAACAAACGTCTCCTTTCAACTCGAGTTCATTTAAAGGTTAGCAAATGAGTCTTGAAAAAGATGTAGAAGATAATTCAATTCACTTGCAATGTTTCCAACATCGAAGGAGACAAGTGTAAAGATTCATGTCATGTTTTATTCCTTTTTGCTTTCTTCCTCCTCTTTTTCAGAGGCTGCCAATCAACATCTTGATTTCAGCCCCTGCTGAGCAGTCAGCATTGCTACTCTATGGCTGGACTGGTAACAAATGATGAATGGAAAATGTGATCATCACTCTCTATTAGGTACTGAACACATTACTCTTGTAATTCTAACATTCACTATCCCCAGGACTGCAAATCTGGCTTAGTTGCTGAACACAGAAAAATAGCATTGTAATAAACATTATGCACCTTACCCCATCCAACAGAGTATTTGTTAAATGTGTGCGAAGATCTTTACGAAAGGGAAACTCCAGGTTAGATACATGAAACACTGAGTTATCTCTGTCAATCATATAAACTTCATTCTTGCCATCAATCATCATCATATACCTGCAACGAAAACATTAAAGATGACATTATACTTCGAACTATAGCCTCTAAATGTATAACAAATATTTTAATTGTAACTGCCTTATTAGTTTAATCAAATGTACTCAACAGAATGAAGCTATGAAAATGGATTAAAATGGGAAGTTTTATAGGTAAGCATATAGTGATCATTATTTTAGAAAAGTGCCTTTTTAAACCTAAAATAACTACAGACAGAGATATTTCAATACCTAACATTTAGCTTATATAGGTTAAAGTCATAAATATGCAATTTTAATCTATAAAGAATAGATATTAAAACACAACAGAGGTTTGAGGCCTATAACTATGATTCCTTAACTTAGAGGGACATATAAAAATCCTCTTTTAGCAACTGTTCCTTCAGTCTATATTCCAGTTACTTTCACAGCAAGCCATATGGAAAAACCTTATCCATATAAAAACCTTTTGCGATTTCAACCATCCACATCAAATTAACGTTTAAAATAAAAGTTTTAAAGAGATTCAAAATGAGCTTTCATATTTGGAAAATTTTCAACTCTACTGAACTTAGACACCTTCATGAAACCTCAATATTTTTCATAATTCAAGATTCCTGTTTCTTGAGGGACAAGTCATCTTCCAGTAGCCTTTTCTAAAAGTCACTGGCTCTAGTAAACAGCTGCAAGCCACACTCAGAGGACCTCTGCTGTCAGAAGGACAAAGCAAGTAATAAGCATCCCCCCAAGAACCCTTTTCCCAGACAGTTTAAGATAACACAGAAGCAGTCCCTTCCAAAGATTCTACCCCAAAGTCTTGCAGGGGAACCGCACAGCTTCATATGCAGTTTATGTAAATATTTTCTTTCAATATTTTGAATACAAGAAACTATTACAGTTTAGCATAACTAGCATTCTGTGCTCAAGAGGCCACAGTTTGGGTGGGCTGTTTCAGGTCTGTACTGAGTTGCATTGGCACAGAGCTGTGTGAGGAAATGCTTTAATTTGTATCAAGAGCTATACAGAGCACTGACACTTTTGTTTCTTTATACATATGAAAGCTGCTGCACATGCCCACCTCATGCTGTGAGCACTCGTTTCATAAATTAAATTTCACAATACAAATATACAGTGTAAAGGACTGCTCTTCCCATCTCAACATACACAAATATTCACCAGCTAATAAGAGGATTAAAAAACAGACCCTCCAGTCCTCAGTCCACTCACTCACCATTACTGGAGGATAAAGATGGGATTTGCAGAATGTCAAGAAAACAAATTCTGACAACAGCAGACCAAGTTAGAGGCGCAAGTTCCAAAACAGAGAATCTCTCTCAGAGTGTGTCTGGTCAGCATCTCCCCACTTCTCAAAACAAGAAAGCTCCAGTTTGAGCACCTCCACTAATTGCAGCTTCAACAGTATGGTACACAGAAGTAGCATCTCAGGTAATCAGATTCCAAACCATTTACAGGTTTATAGGTTAACTCCACTACTGAATTCTAGAAACTTTTTGGAAGCTAATGCAGGCCCTGGAGCACTGACTAAAGGGCATTCTGTGCTAGCTTCACTTTCCAAATGGCTTCAAGGAGTAGCCCCTTGTAAAGGGCATTACAGTAAACTAATACTTAGTCAACAGAAGCCAAATCCAACATGGCTGAGTGTAGAAATGGATGTCATCAGAGTACCGAATACTCCAAAACCACAGTCCATGTGTCTCCTCCTCCACCCATTTTGTGGTCTAATTATATGTTGTGCAGGACTGATGATAATACTAGCCTCTTTAAGAACCACTGGTATCCTTTCCCATCCTCACTCTTGATAGGAAACACTGAAAATTTCAACCAACAATGGACTTACCCAATAGCCTTCACCAACCAGTAAGTACCAGAGTCCAACTCTCAGATTTAGCACAAAGCCAGAACCCTACTGTGTGATGTTACTAAGACATATTCCAAATTTGGGGAAGCAGCCACAAACCAGTTCCTCAGAGACAAAAGGCAAACTGACACAATGAAATCAAATGGATCATCACCTAGTTAAGCGGCTAGTCTTTGCAGGAAAAAGGGTGTGGGCAAGAAATTTACATCTTGGCAAAGAAACAGCTGGAAATTCTCATCCTCACACACTTCCTGTATCCTGAACCCCCACTGGAGATGATTCTCAAAGAGGAAAAGGTATAAGAATGGGGAACAGATGCACCAAGATATTCTTCCCTTCCTCACTACCCACAGCAGCCACAACACCTGAGGAACAAAAACAGCTTTGGACTGAGGGAAGAATCCTGTCTGAAAAGAATTCAGCCAGTAAGACTGCTGAAGAAGCAAGTAGTGAGAGACTTTTGATCTGAATTAATTCAGTTAAATTAGGTCTTTGGTGTGTTTTACCTTTTATTTCTTTGTAACCAGTTCTGACTTTTATGCCTCATTACTTGTAATCAGTTAAAATCTTGTTGTAGTTAATAAACTTGTTTTATTCTTTTATCTAAACCAGTGTGCTTGTATTGAAGTGTTTGGGAAACTCCATTTGAGTTAACAGGATTTGTGCATATCATTTTCTATTAATAAAATGATGGACTTTATATGAGCTTGTGTTGTCCAATAGAGGGCTGGGTAGTACAAGACGCACATTTCTAGAGGAAAATCTGGGACTGGGAATTTGTTGCAGTGTTGCTCTGTAGTGTAATTCAAAAGTGGCTGGCTATAGCACTCATATAGTATAACTAGGAATAATTTACATGCTGGATGCTGTGTGAGAGCAGACCAGGAATGATTGCTGTCATAGTGAAGCAGCATAAATGGCACCCCAAGATGGAGAACTGAGGGGAGACAGCTGTTCAACAGTCCAGATTGTACCCTGGGTAATGTCACAGTGTCCCATAGGACGCATTCAGATTGCTCAAAATCTAAACTCTAATTTTTAAAAAGTTTCTTGGCCTTAAGATTGAAAGGGAAAAAACCAGCACACACACACACACACACACACACACACACCTCTTAATGTGATACGAGTGTAAACTGACGCAATATCTGCCTGAATCTGAATACAGCCTCAAACATTGACTCAAAGGTGTGAGCTACCCTGTTACCAAATAATTTAACTGAAGTGTCAACTCTAAAGCCCACTGGTGATGTTTCAGTGTCAACATTTAATTACTAATCATTTTAGTGGACAGAATGAGGGAAAGGTTAGAAGCACAGCACACAGATTAGAAGCTGACTGCTTCTTGGAGCTGCTTGTTCTGGAACCCACAAGGGGAGACGTAATTCTTGATTTAGTCCTAAATAGAGCACAGGACATGGTCCGAGAGATGAGTACAGCTGAACCACACATTAATAGTGACCATAATGTAATTAAATTTAACATGGGGGGAGGAGGGAGGGAGAATGCCAAAGAAACCCACCACAGCAGCATTTAACTTCAAAACAAAAATGAAGAAGCTAGTTAAACAAAAACTGAAAGGAACAGACACAGAGGAGAAATGCCTGTACCCTGCATGGAGACTATTTAAAAATATCATAAAGAGGCTCCAACTAAATGTATTCCCACCCATCCACCCCCATTTATGAAAACGAGTAAGAGGACCAAAAAATGCAACCATGGCTAAACAGCAGAGTAAAAGAGTAAGTTAGAAGTAAAAAGGCATTCTTTTAAAAATGGAAGACAAATCCTACTGAAGTAAATAGAAAGGAGCATAAAGTCTGGCAAGTCAAAGTATGAAGTATAATAAAGGAAAGCCAAGGAAGAATCTGAAGAGCAATGAGCTAAGGACACAAAAACTAACAGCATTTTTTGCCAGTACATCAAAAGCAGGAATGGGACCACTGGATGACTGAGGTGCTAAAGGAGCACTAAAGGAAGACAAAGCCATGATGGAGAAACTAAATTAATTCTTTGCATCTGTCTACACTGCAGATATGGGGGAGATCCTCACATCCAAGCCATTCTTTTTAGGTGACAAATCTGAGGAACCCTGAGGTGTCAACAGAGGTGGTTTTGGAACAAATTGATAAGTTAAACAGTAATAAGTCCCCAGGACCCGATGGCATTCACCCAAAAGTTCTAAAGCAATTCAAATATGAAATTATAGAACTACTAACTGTGATATGCAACCTATCACTTAAATCAGCCTCTGTACCAGATGACTGGAGGATAGCTAAAGTAATGACTTTTTTTTTAAAAAAGCTCTAGAAGCAAAGCTGGCAATTACAACCAGCAGCCTAACTTAAGTATGAAGCAAACCAGTTCAAACTATAGTAAATGTCCGACACAAACACTATGCATTGGGGAAGTGTCAACATGACTATTGTAAAGGGATTTCATGCCTCACCAACCTATTAGAATTTTGCGGGAGAGTGAACAAGCATGTGGACAACGGTGATTCAATGGATATAGTGTACCTGGATTTTCAGAAAGCCTTTGACAAGGTCTCTCACCAAAGGCTCTTAAGCAAAGTAAGCTGTCATGGGATAAGAGGGAAAGTCCTCTCACAGATCAGTAGCCGGTTAAAAGATAAGAAACAAAGGGTAGGAATAAACTACCAGTTTTCATAATGGAGAGAGGTAAATAGCAGCGTCCCCCAAGAATCTGTACTGGGACTTGTGCTGTTCAATCTGGAAAAGAGGGTGAACAGCGAAGCAGCAAAGTCTGCAGTCAATACAAAATTACCCACAAAAGTTAAATCCAAAACTGACTGCAAACAGTTACAAAGAGATCACACTAAACAAAACAAAATGGCAGATGAACTTCAATGCTGATAAATGCAAAGTAAATGCACATTGGAAAAAATAATTCCAACCACACACATGAAATGATGGGGTCTAAATTAGCTGCTACCACTCAAGAAAGAAACCTTGGAGTCATCGTGGATAGTTCTCTGAAAACATCTACTCACTGTGCAGCGGAGGTCAAGAACGCTAACAAAACATTAGCATAATAATAATAAATAATAATAATAGTGGGAATTAATATTCATATAATGTTAGAAACTGTTAGGAAAAGGCTAAATAATAAAACAGAAAATATCATAATGCCACTATATAAAGCTATGGTAAGCCCACACGTTGAATGCTGTGGACAGTTCCAGTTGCCCCATCTGAAAAAAGAAATATTAGAATTGGAAAAGGTACAGACAAGCGCAACAAAAATGATTAGGGTTATGGAACAGCTTCCCTATGAGGAGAGACTAAAAAGATTACTAGGATTATTCAAGCTTAGAAAATAGATGATTATGGGGAGGGTATAATAGAGGTCTATACAGTTATAACTGGTATAGAGAAAAAGTGTTATTTACACCTTCACACAACACAAGAACCAGATGTCAGCAATGAAATTAATAGTCAGTAGACTTACAACAAACATAAGGAAGTACTTCACACAATGCATAGTCAGCCTGTGGAACTCATTACCATGGGACGTTGCGAAGGAGAAAAGTCTAACTGGGTTAAAAAAAATTAGGTAAGTTCATGGAAGACAGTTCAATCAATAGCTATTAGCCAAGATGGCCAGGGACTCAATGCAATGCTCTGGGTGTCCCTAAACCTTCACTTGCCAAAAGCAGAGACTGGACAACAAAAGAATGGATCAGTCGAAGTTGCCCTGTTATGTTCATTCCCTCTTCATCTGGCACTGACCATTGTCAGAAGATACAATACTGAGCTAGATGCACCATTGGTCTGACCCTGTATGGCCATTCTTATAATCTTTGTGCAAACATCATATTCAGATCAGTAAGTTCTGTTGTAGATTAAGGGTAGTATATCTAGTCCTCAATTTATACTCCAACCCACTGACAACAATTAAAAATGGAATCCAGCCATCTCTACCAAATGAGTTTAATACATCCTGCTAAAGAGTTAATGGCCATTGTTACATAGAACAGTGACTAGCATAATTTTGAAAAAAAAAAAAAAAAAGCATGGTTACAAATAAATTAAGGTTCAGAGTATTTCAAAGTTCAGGTAGTACACAAAAACTACATTGCACTTTGTTTACAAAAGTATTACTTTAAAAAAAAGGTTAGAATATCTGGAAATGAATAATTAAGTGATCTCGCCAATTCTCCATTGCCATATAAACCATCTTTAATCATCATCACCCTACCCAACTTGCAATGCCTGCCCAAACTTAACCTTTGCCCCTTACTCTTGTTCCGTAATGGTATATGTTCTTGGCTGTATACTGTTCAGTTCATACATTTATTAAATGTGTAGCAATTATTTTAAAAGGCATACAAGTCCTAGCAAACATCAAGCTATTTCAAGAATTCTACAAATTCTTTCTTTAAGAGTGAAATGTGATGAAGCAGTAGGGAATCTACATATGAATGATGTGCCTGCTAATATCACCTTGATCGATCGGTCCATCAGCCCTCACAGAGAGAGCGCCGATCACAACATGTCATTCGTGTTGTTCTAGCCAGTCCTTCGGCCACCTGTTGGCCAGGCTGTCAGTGGCACCGGACACCCGATCGGCATAGTGCACCACACCCCAGAACCCCTGAGCGATCCACCAGCCTCAGCCTTCCAAGTAGCCGTGATTACAGGCATGCGCCACTGCACCCAGCGTCTGATAATAGGAAATGCATTAATTATATAATAGTGTACATTTACAGAAACCAAAAGTTACATTGCAATGTAAAGTCTGGAGAGCAGAGCCTTTCTCCAATAGCTATTATGAAGCCTACAGAGCTCCCCTCCCACCGACCTTAATAAGTCCATAGAAGAAGTGGGTATGGGGAAAAAGTGAAAAGGAAATGGAGGGGAAAAGAAAGACTTTTATTCACATTGAAAGTTTTCAGTGGTTAGACAGGAAAAAAGATCTCATCAGCCAACAGCATGACTTTAAATACCTAAAGAATGGGCAATTCCCACTAACAACAGGTTTATATAGAATCATAGAATATCAGGGTTGGCAGGGACCTCAGGAGGTCATCTAGTCCAACCACTTGCTCAAAGCAGAACCAATCCCCAACTAAATCATCCCACCCAGGGATTTGTCAAGCCAGGCCTTAAAAACCTCTAAGGAAGGAGATTCCACCACCTCCCTCCAGTGCTTCACCACCCTCTTAGTGAAAAAGTTTTTCCTAATATCCAACTTACACCTCCCCCACTGCAACTTGAGACCATTACTCCTTGTTCTGTCATCTGCTACCACTGAGAACAGTCTAGATCTATCCTCTTTGGAACCCCCTTTCAGGTAGTTGAAAGCCACTATCAAATCCCCCCACATTCTTCTCTTCTGCAGACTAAACAATCCCAGTTCCCTCAGCCTCTCCTTGTAAGTCATGTGCTTCAGCCTCCTAATCATTTTTTTGCCCTCTGCTAGATTCTTTAAAATTTTTCCACATCCTTCTTGTAGTGTGGGGCCCCAAACTGGACACACTACCCCAGATGAGGCCTCACCAATGTCGAATAGAGGGGAATGATCACATCCCTCCATCTGCTGGCAATGCACCTACCTATACAGCCCAAAATGTCATTAGCGTTCTTGGCAACAAGGGCACACTGTTCATATCCAGCTTCTCATCCACTGTAACCCCTAGGTCCTTCTCTGCAGAACTGCTGCCTAGCCATTCGGTCTCTAGTCTGTAGCAGTGCATGGGATTCTTCTGCACTTGTCCTTGTTGAACCCCATCAGATTTCTTTTGGCCCAATCCTCTAATTTGTCTAGGTTCCCCTGTATCCTACCCCATCCTCCAGCACATCTACCACTCCTCCCAGTTTAGTGTCATCTGCAAACTTGCTGAGGGTGCAGTCAACGTCATCCTCCAGATCATTAATGAAGATATTGAACAAAACCAGCCCCAGAACCGACCCTTGGGACACTCCGCTTGATGCCCGCTGCCAACTAGACATGGAGCCATTGATCACTACCTGTTGAGCCTGACGATCTAGCCAGCTTTCTATCCACCTTATAGTCCATTCATCCAGCCCGTACTTCTTTAACTTGCTGGCAAGAATACTGTGGGAAACCATATCAAAAGCTTTGCTAAAGTCAAGGAATAACATGTCCACTGCTTTCCCCTCATCCACAGACCCAGTTATCTCGTCATAGAAGTCAGGCCTGACTTGCCCTTGGTGAACCCAGGCTGACTGTTCCTGATCACTTTCCTCTCCTCTAAGTGCTTCAGAATTGATTCCTTGAGGACCCGCTCCATGATTTTTCCAGGGACTGAGGTGAGGCTTACTGGCCTGTAGTTCCCCGGATCCTCCTCCTTCCCTTTTTTAAAGATGGGCACTACAGTAGCCTTTTTCCAATCATATATATGAATTGGAAAAAGGCTAATATAATATAATATATATAGCGAGGCGCTTGCTTCAAGTTTAGCTATGAAGTGGCTACTGCCATTCCAACATAGAAATGACACTAATATTGAATTAAACCATTATATACTGGGAATGCCATCCTGGGAATCTCTTCCTATTTTTCCAGTGTCACAGTTTGATAAACTGCTGGCAGCAATGTTAGTTGGGAGAACAATTACACACAGATGGAGACAGACAGAGGCATGCTGGTTTATGGTCAGGTCCTCCTTATAAGGATAGCTTGCTTTTTCTATTCTATTCTATATGGCAGGGATGGGCAACTGGCAACCTGGGGACTGCATCTGCCCTGCCAGATGACTTTATTTGGACCACCAACCACAGGAGAAGAGGAGGCAGCTCTGCCAGCTCTGGCTGTGCCAGTGTGGAGTAGAGGATGGCAAAAGGGGGTGAAAGGTGGCTCTTCCCAATGCCCAGAGGAAGAGAGGCTGCTCCCTTGCATCTGCTCGAGTAAGGGAGGGAAGCACCAGCTCCTGGTTGCAGAAGGCTCGCTCCAGGGCAGCGCTGGCAGACAGCACCCAGATGTTGCTGAACAGAGGTAGTGTGTCCCTGGCTGCAAGGACCAGGATAGGGGTGGTGTCGGGAGGGGATGGGATCATCTGCCTTCCTAGAAATTGTGGAGCTGAACATGGGCAGGCAGGCAGGTGTATGTGAAACTGTATACATGGTGGTGTTGGTGCAGGACTTGCTGCTCTGGCACATGTTCTCTTAGCAGCAGCTGGGTGAGCTTTGCCAGACAGTAAGTGCAACTTCTTTACCACAAAAGCCCACCAAAGAGTTTTAGTGGATTTTCTGGCCCTCTACCACCTTACAATTGCCCATCCCTAGTATATAGGTTCTTATACTGCGATCATCGGAATATCTGAGCACTTTCCAGTACAGCACTAAGCAATGTGACTGAAATCTGTCACGTGTTTGTTTTCCCATTCCAAGGGTACAAGTGTGTGCACAATATCTATTTTCCTTTTTTATATATATAAATACACACAAACACATTGTTATAGGTTCATATTAGAGAAGGCAAGGTCAGAGAAATGTGAGGTTTGTGATGGTCTTTAGTTCTTGGGAAAATTCATTTCACAGTCTTGGAATACAACTCCATCTCTCACATAGATGAGCTATACTCTTAATATACAATTCCACTGTGCCAAAGGAATGAAGTCATCAACCACAGTCTTCACCCCAGAGGGTTATGGGACCTTTAAGATATCCAGAACCAAGGTGATGGAGACTGTTGACGATAAGACCTTGAACTTTATTTGAAATTCTACGAAAAGCCAGTGTGGAGAGTGAAAGACAGGCATGATGTGCTCATAGTAGACTGTGTTGCTGAGGAGAGGCACTGCAGTGTTTTGTATTAGTTTGAGCTTCCAAAATACTGACTGTTGTGTGCCCAGTTATATCACATTGCTATCATCCAACAGACAGGTGACAGAGGCATGCATGACCGAAGCCAGGTCATCATCTGCCAAGACAGGATGGAATCTCCTAGACAACCAGAAAGAATAGAAAACATTACTGGCAGATGCTGCTATGTGACAGCTTAGCATCAGTGATGAATCCAGGAGCACTTCTAAGCTATGGACTGAATTGGCCAATTGTGGATGTGTGCCTTCAACAAAAGATGATTGCACTGTGACTGCACTCTTCAAAATGCTTTCTTCTACTCACCAGCAGAATCCTCTGTCTTGCTTGGATTCAGCATCAGCCAGCTGTTGTTCTGCATCCATGAACTGATCTCCTCCAAGCACTGTGCCATTTTAGTAGTAGTGGTTTGGTCATATGTTGTGAATAGGTAGAGCTGTGTCTCATCTGCATATTGCTGGCACTTGAGTTTATGTTGTCTGAACAGTTCATCTAGTGCAGTGTTTCCCAAACTGGGGTTTGTGAACCCCTGGGGGTTCACGAAATGTTACAGGGGGTCCAAGGGGAAAAATCCCTAATGGCAGACAGAGCTGTCCCTAGGGACCCTGGGCAGCACGGGGCCAGCAGCCCTGAGCCCCTGGACTTCCAACAGCTAAGCAGATCAATCACATGGAGGAGATTTAAACTTCAAGACTTCTTATAAGAAATGGAAAGGGAAGTGGATATTTTTTGCTATTTTTTAAGTTAAAGAGGCAGCTAGATTTGCTTTTTAAATTATTATGAAGAACAAGTTTAAGCTTTGTTGTAACATGCTTTGTTTGCCTGGACTGCTCAAGACCTGAATGCTTGTGTGGAAGGAACTCTGAGTTGGCTTCTTAAATATCTTCATGCTGTTTCACATCTGATACTCTTTGATGAAACATAGGAGCCTTGTCTTATAACAGGCTTATTCAAAGTGATACAAGCTACGAAAGTGAGATCTTGGAAGTGTTGCTGTTTCATAATGTAATAAAAATACTGTAATGATAAATAATTAATAATAAATAGTGTGTAATAAGCATGTAATAAAAACAAATTTTATATTTCCAAGATCACTGCTTTTATAATTTATACTCAGGTAAAGAGCCTTATGTGGTACCAAAAGAAGATTGTATAAAACTTTTGGAAAAAAAAATCAGTTAAAATCTTTGTTTCCAAGAATCATCTGCAGTAACTTCAGGGTCTGATGGCAGTATGCTTTCATCAGAATCTGTTAATTAAATGTCAGAAGGAACTGTATCATCAATAACTCCATCACCATTCTTACTGAATCTTTTAACCATTAAAAATAAAATGTGTAGAACTTTATTTAAGATTGATGTAAATTGTTCAACAGCAATGCTGAAAATTTCCCTTTCATGAACAACCTGTGTGTTTCAGAGTTGGCTAGAGGTCTTCAAACTACCTCCACACTTTGCTAAACAACATTTTGGTAAAATATTTTTAAACTTGTTGAAGACTAAGGACAACTGGAGAACTGGTGATATGACAGCAGAAGTACCAATACAATGAAAATAAGCAGCTGAGAGGGCAAGAAACTTTTAATCACACTGCTTAAAATTCTTTTTTGTTTCATGTGATTAACACATGTCATGCAAACACCTTCCAAACAGTTGTCAAAAGATCTTTGTTGAAGATTCACTAATCCTGACTCTTCCATAAGCAGCTTCTCAAGTTCTGTGGTCCTAAGGAGACCTCAAGCAAAAACAAATGACAAGATTTCCTGTTCTTGCTATTTTTAAAGTTTCTCTTTTAAAAACTATGAAAATATTTTTCCTGGCCTTCCCTATACAGGGCATAGAAACAAAAAAGAAAGGCACAAATTGAAGTTTTCTAGATTCTGAAGGTCAGTTTTCAAAATCCTTCAGTGTGTTTCAGAAAAATTAAATTCAGGGGCATTAAAAATGAAATACCTCACACCATAGCCTTCTGCTTGTCAGAACACTTGCACCTTTTGATCAAACATTTTGAAAAAGTTGCCAAATCATAAACATGACAAAAATAATATCCTATCTAGCGGGGAGGGATAGCTCAGTGGTTTCAGCATTGGCCTGCTAAACAACCCAGGGTTGTGAGTTCAATCCTTGAGGGGGCCATTTAGGGATCTGGGGCAAAATCAGTACTTGGTCCTACTAGTGAAGGCAAGGGACTGGACTCGATGACCTTTCAAGGTCCCCTCCAGTTCTATGAGATAGGTATATCTCCATATATTACATATCAACCATCACTTGACAGATTCACTTTGCTATTTAGTCAAAAGCAATTATGTAATTAAAACTGTTACAAAATTCTTCATATTCTATTTAAAAAAGCAAGTAGGATAAGAACCACTTGCTCTGCTTATTCTGCATGACAGTGGTCAAATCTGTTATAAAAATTATCTTGTGAGTTGAAAACAGTAGCAGAGATTTTGGCTGTTCTGAATTCTTATTTGTTTACCTTTTCAACTTTAACTGATCTGTCATTCAGAATCTATGGATGCACACATATCAGTCTTACATTTAAAACAGGCAAGGGAGAAAACTGTTTACTGCAACTCGCTATTGTCTATTCATGACACACAAGTATGATTCCCCAAAAGGGACTGCAGTGCTATCCAGAGACCATCCTCATAGAAGCCAAATGGGGTAGCTATTAATACCCTATAGCAAATGAAAATTCAATGTTTAGTTTTCAAATCCACTCTCTTAAAAATAATGCTGCAAAATAAATTCTGATGCACACACTACAACACAAATAACAGACCCCTATCATCATCATCCACACCCAAGTAATTTCTTATTGAAATCCTTCTTTGACATGAACAGTCTAAGAACTATCACCTATTTTATTCTACATCCTTTTGAATTTTTATCATAATGTTAGAGGAAAACAATTATCAAATTCACAGACTGGACAAAGATTTCGCATGGATCTCTGACAGTTACTGCCAGATGCTTTGTTCTGTTTTTATTATACAGTAGAACCTCAGAGTTACAAATACCAGAGTTACAATCTGACCAGTCAACTACACACCTCAGTTGGAACTGGAAGTACACAATCAGGAAGCAGAGATCAAAAATACCCAAATACTGTACAGTAGTGTGTTAAATGTAAACTACTACAAAAATAAAGGGAAAGTTTAAAAAAAGATTTGATAAGGTAAGGAAACTATTTCTGTGCATGACTGCGGAGGGTCCGCTGGTCCCGCGGCTCCGGTGGACCTCCCGCAAGCATGCCTGCGGTTGCTCCACCGGAGCCGCGAGACCAGCGGACCCTCCACAGGCACGTCTGCAAGAGGTCCCCCGCAGCCGCGGGACCGGCGACCGCCAGCGCGCCCCCCGCGGCGTACCGCCGTGCTTGGGGCGGCCAAATTCCTAGAGCCGCCCCTGCTTGTTTCATATAAATTACGATGTTTAAAAGCAACATTTTTGACAGGACTCAACAATTTCATACATATGTTCTCTTGATGTTTCAATAAAGAAAAGCAGAGCAACCATTTTTATCATGTTTTCCATTCTTATACTATCATATACAAAAATTATGAGCCTTTCCCCCTAAAATTATCAAGTATTGTGCACTAAGTAGGAACATGTATATTAAAAACAAATTATGAAGCAAGATGACAACTCAGTAAGGAATTAAATTATAACTTGCTTTCTGTTCCTGTGCCCTTGCCTACTCTTCCCCCCAAACTTCTTCCATAACTACTTCTTTCATACAGTGATATACAGCCAGAGGACAATCTGAGGAAAATCTGAGATAAACAGGACAAAGAATATTTGAAATATGAAAAATGTGTTTTAAAAAAAAGATTTTCCACTTTTCCATTTTATGATGTTTTTAGGATAATCATTTCAACAACAGCTTTTTCTAAAACCTCCAGATTTGGTGTATACATCTATCCTGAATGTTAACTAGTGTCTTTGGAAAGCTGGGCGATTAAAATACTTTAATTTTCAACAAATCCACAGGCTCCTTAACAGAGTTGACAAAAACTCACCAGTAACAGAGAAACTGCAAGGGCCAGAAAGTCAGTACACCCAAAACCATATCTAATCCTGCTGAATTTAGAAGTTACTCAGGCCGCTCCAACTTTAGGGGTTTCACAGTTCCTAGTTTTCTTTTTGCCTTAAGAATGTAAGAATAATTGCAGACAAAACCTTAGGCTTCCCTGTTGCATATATTTCATTATAGTAATATGGTTTTGTATTATATAACCTGCACCCACCATCCTCCAGCTTATCTAAAAAGGAGGATTTTTAAGATCAGTTTTAAAGGAGCTGTTGTCAAAATATGTTAGCACATGGAAAAACTGATCTTTCACCTGGATGACTGGCCCTCTGTCCAGTACCGAAAGGAAGAACAAGACACACAACCCATAACGGAAAGGTCAGCAGGAAACAGTCTAGTGCAGTTTCCCCCAAACTATGGATCATGACCTCCAATCCAAGGATGTCTTGTGATGTTGAGCCAGCCAGGACAAGGGATAAGGAGCAAAGTAGGGGAGACACGGGATCTGGAGTGAGCATGGAGCAAAAAAATGAGCAATCAATTTGCAAATACCTAGAAGATAATAAGGTGATAAGAAACAGTCAGCATAAATTTGTCAAGAACAAATGTCAAACCAATCTAATAACTTTCTTTGACAAGGTAATAAGCCTTGTGGATAGTGGGGGAAGCGGTAGATGTGGTATCTCTTGACTTTAATAAGGCTTTTGAAACGATCTCACATGACCTTCTCATAAACAAACTAGGGAAATACAACCTAGATGGAGCTACGAGACAGGTGCATAACTGGTGGGAAAATCGTTCCCATAAAGTAGTTATCAGTTGTTCACAGTCAAGCTGGACGAGCATATCCAGTGGGGTCCTGCAGGGATCAGTTCTGGGTCCAGTTCTGTTCAGTATCTTCGTCAATGATTCACAAAATGGCATAGAGAGTGCACTTATAAAGTTTACAGACAATAACAAGCTGGGAGGGGATGCAAGCGCTTTGAAGGATAGGATTAAAATTCAAAATGACTTGAACTAACTGGAGAAATGGTGTGAAGTGAATAGGGTGAAATTCAATAAGGACAAAAGCAAAAGTACTCCAATCAGTTGCACACATACAAAATTGGAAATGTCTGCCTCAGAAAGAGTACTGTGGAAAGGCATCTGGGGGTCAGAGTGGATCACAAGCTACATATGAGTCAACTATGTAACACTGTTGCAAAAAAAGCAAACATCATTCTGGGATGTATTAGCAGGAGTGTTGTAAGCAAAACACAAGAAGCAATTCTTCTTCTCTACTCCACACAGATTAGGCCTCAACTGGAGTATTGTGCCCAGTTCTGGGCGCCACATTTCAGAAAAGATGCGGACAAATTGGAGAAAGTCCAGAGAAGAACTATAAAAATGATTTAAGGTCTAGAAAACATGACCTGTGAGAGAACGTTGGGTTTTGTTAAATGTTGGATTTGGGTCATTCCAGCTACACCTCTACCTCGATATAACACTGTCCTCAGGAGCCAAAAAATCTTACCACGTTATAGGTGAAACCGTGTTATATCAAACTTGCTTTGATCCACCGGAGTGCGCAGCCCCCCCCCCCTCCCCCCCGGAGCACTGCTTTACCGCGTTATATCCAAATTCCTGTTATATCGGGTCGCGTTATATCGGGGTAGAGGTGTACTATTCATATTAGAATTGAAAGTTTATGTATAGTGCATACAAATGTGTTCAGATAATAGGAGCCAAGGACATGTAAGCCTAATTGATGGAAGCCAGACTCCCATAAAAACCTTCTCCATCAGAAGCTACAGATTTCTGTCAGATTTTATCTTATAAAAGAGAAGGATTAGTACCCAGACGACAGATATTTGGTCAGTAACTGCATTGCTACACCTTCCCCCTCATATATCCTGTTCTCAACACAAAACCCCATTAATAGTTAAAAACAAGGAAATTAATATAAAAAAATAAGTTGTGAAACAGTTAGGGTTGCTGTGCGTGCACACAAACTATACCTCACAAACCCACAAGAACTAGCACAAGGAATATTAAGCCACCTAACAGTATACATTTATTCCGTCACCAAAAAGCACACACTTTACCATTACTAAAACTACCATACACCACAGATCATACCCTGCAACCTTAACTCTGCCCCCATATAGAGGTTAGCCTTTCATAACCTTTTAAAAGCTTCTGCAAACAATTTGTTTTAACCAAATTACACACTCCCAACATAACCACCCACTACATCAAACATCACAACTACTATTGTTGGGGGGGGGGGGAGAATCTGGTAAAGGAGGATGTGCAGAAGGGTGAAAAGGAGGCAGAGTAAAGGGTGCAGTGTATATTATGTTGCAGCCATTGGGCCTACAAATTTACCCTAATTGTGAGCTCAACTGTAAAAAGTGAATGAACGCCTATCTATAGCAAAGGTTGATGGGAAAAGATGCAACAGGGAAACAGACTGAATTAGTCCAGACAAAAAGGCCTGCTGATACAACTCAAGGACTGTGTTAAGATCATCTTGGTAAACAAGGAAGGTGTGGGACTGAAAAAAATCAATGGACCAAAGTGGTGTGTTGGAAATTAGGCCTAATTGGTGAATAAAATAATGAGGAGATGGACTATTCCACTCATCATTCCTTTTGGGGATTCTTAAAAAGAAAAGACTTCTGAGGGAAAATTAGCAGACGCAGCAGCTGCCTAACAAAAACTGCTGGCTAGAAAACAGGCGAACAGGAAAAGAGAGCTGCACCATCATAGCTGCTATACTCATCATGTCCTAGGAGCCGGGGATTATTTTGATACCAGTTACAATTATTTTGGAATGATACTCAATTATTACAATTATTTAGAATGTTGAGTAATTCCTTTAAACTACAATACAGAACCTTATCTCCCGCCCACCTCAGAAGCAGTGCAAAGGCTTGCGCTTACTAAGAAAAAATCAAATGCACAAATACAAAATGAGGAATAACTGGGTAGGCTGTAGTATTGGTGAAAACATCTGGGGGTTATAGAGGATTTTGAGTCAACCATATGATGCAGTTGCAAAAAAGCCAATATAATTCTGGGGTGTATTAACAGAATATGTATGTCAGACACAGGAGGTAAATTGTTCTGCTCTACTCTGCACCGGTGAGGCTTCAGCTGGAGTAGCACATCTAGTTTTGGGCACCACATTTTAAGAAAGATGTATACAAACTAGCAAGAGTCCAGATGAAAGCAACACAAATAATAAAAGGTTTAGAAAATGAGGAAGGGTTAGAAGAAACCACGCAAGTTTAGTCTTGAGAAAAGAAGACACAGGGGACCTGATGATCTTCAAATATATTCAGAGCTGTTATAAAGAGTATGGCAATCAATTGTTCTCCATGTCCACTGAAGGTAGGACAAAAAGCAATTGGCTTAATCTGCAACAAGGGAGATTTAGATTAGATATTAGAAAAAAGTGTTTGAATTATAAGGACAGTTAAGCACTGGAATAGGCTACCAAGGGAGGCTGTGGAACCCGCATCATAGGAGGCTTTTAAGAAGGTGCTGGACAAACACCTATGAGGTCTGATCTAGGTATAGGTTGTCCTGCCTAAGCATGGGGGGCTGGACTAGATGACCTCTTGAAGTCCCTTTAAATCCTACATTCCTATGATTCTATGAAAGGACCCCAGTTCCATTATGAGCTCAAGATGAGTTAACAGGATTGGTAATGGGAAGCTAAATACATTCAGTACTCAGTCACTGAGATATAAACAAGGACCCCAGGACATTAACTTTACAGTCACTTTCACTGTAAAAGTCTACTTCAATTTCCCTGCACCTTAATTACCCCATCTGTAAAACAGATCAATTTTCACCAGAACTCTTAAAGGAACTTTTTAAATATTAATACAGTATTGTGTGTGAAAGTGTATTTTTATTCTTTGTACTCTCAGTGGATAAATAATTTTCCCATAAACATTAAAAAAGATTGTCTGAATATTAAAAGTTTCAAAAATTCTCAAAACTTTAAAACTGATTTTATTCACCAAACTTGGGTAAGTTCCTGAATACTTTTTTTTTTCAATTACAGTTTTCATTTCCTCTATAATTTAACCACTCATTTCACTAACCAACAGAGTAGACCACTTTGACAATAGTAGAGATGTAGTTTTAGTGGTCTACAAATCACCATTCCCTCTAAAGTAGTTGATATTCTGTATTACTCTGACACCTCTGACAGTTTTATTATACTCTGACTTTTCAGACATTGTCTGGGTATATGCATATGGACCTCTCTGCAGCCCTGTAAAGACTATAAGAACAAATAAAACCAGTGCTGTTTTCTCTTTCTTGACTCCCCTTGTAAATCAGAGCATTTATCACTGATACAATGTACCATTCATTGTCTTAACAACCTCTCCAACAGCAACTATCAAGACCTTATTTAATGCCCATAATTAGTTTCAAAAGACCTTTTCATTCAACAAGACTTTCTAACTAGTTGAACCATTTTTTAAAACTTGTTTATGGATTCTGTTGTTTTCAATGAACTTCAATAGAATGAAAAAATGCATGCACAATAACCTTGTTAACCTAAATATAGCCACCTAAATACATGATAGAGATAAATTAAGATTTAATCTTCAATTTACTATGAGATCACAGCTGGTCCGCTATATAATCAATGCAACAGTCCTTTTCCACAATAGTAATTAAACAGACATATTATTTAATTTTAAACTAAAAAAAATCCACTTACCAATTTTCCTGCCAAATGTGTCTAACCAGCCCCTAATCTCTGAATATTAAATGTGTGTTTAATAACAGAGTGGAAATACAAATCTGTAAATGCTGACAACTCAATGACACTTAACGTCTTTTCTACCTGTATTTTTAGAGGTTTTAGATTTATTTATTATAGAGGCAACTACTGCAAACACTATAGTTAAAGCAGAAGCGCTCATGCAGCCTTAACCTCCTGTTTCAGTTACTTGTAATTTAGAAATTTTTACCTTTCATATTTACCTGAAAGTGATTTTTTTAAGCATTTGGAAAAAGGATCAGCTATTTGAGTACAAGGATACTGAATACTCATTTTTTCCATTATTAAAAATCATATGACTGTTTCAACACTATATTTAACAAAATATAACAAAACAAAAATATAACAAAAATTTAACAAAACAGTGACAAGTTTTTAAAGTGCATGTACACAAATGCTAGCAGTCTAAATAATAAGATGGGTGAACTAGAGTGCCTCATGATAAAGGAGGATATTGATGTAATAGGCATCACAGAAACCTGGTGGACTGAGAGCAATCAATGAGACACAATCATTCCGGGGTACAAAATATATTGGAAGGACAGAACAGGTCGTGCGGGGAGGTGGCACTATAAGTGAAAGAAAATGTAGAATCAAATGAAGTAAAAATTTTAAGTGAATCCACATGTTCCATAGAATCTCTATGGATAGAAATGTCATGCTCTAGTAAGAATATAACATTAGGGATCTATTATCGACCACCTGACCAGGACAGTGATAGCGATGATGATGAAATGCTAAGGGAAATTAGAGAGGCTATCAAAATTAAGAACTCAATAATAGTGGGGGATTTCAATTATCCCCATATTGACTGGGAACATTTCACTTCAGGACGAAATGCAGAGAAAAAATTTCTTGATACTTTAAATGACTGCTTCATGGAGCAGCTGGTACGGGAACCCACAAGGGGATAGGCAACTCTAGATTTAATCCTGAGTGGAGCGCAGGAGCTAGTCCAAAAGGTAACTATAACAGGACCGCTTGGAAATAGTGACCATAATACAATAGCATTCAACATCCCTGTGGTGGGAAGAACACCTCAACTGCCCAACACTGTGGCATTTAATTTCAAAAGGGGGAACTATGCAAAAATGAGGGGGTTAGTTAAACAAAAGTTAAAAGGTACAGCGACTAAAGTGAAATCCCTGCAAGCTGCATGGGCCCTTTTTAAAGACTCCATAATAGAGGCCCAACTTCAATGTATACCCCAAATTAAAAAACACAGTAAAAAAAAACCAAAAAAGAGCCGCCGTGGCTTAACAACCATGTAAAAAAAGCAGTGAGAGATAAAAATACATCCTTTAAAAAGTGGAAGTCAAATCCTAGTGAGGCAAATAGAAAGGAGCATAAACACTGCCAAATTAAGTGCAAGAGTGTAATAAGAAAAACCAAAGAGGAGTTCGAAGAACGGCTAGCCAAAAACTCCAAAGGTAATAACAAAATGTTTTTTAAATACATCAGAAGCAGGAAGCCTGCTAAACAACCAGTGGGGCCCCTTGATGATCGAGATACAAAAGGAGTGCTTAAAGACGATAAAGTCATTGAGGAGAAACTAAATGGATCCTTTGCTTCAGTCTTCATGGCTGAGGATGTTAGGGAGATTCCCAAACCTGAGCCGGCTTTTGTAGGTGACAAATCTGAGGAACTGTCACAGATTGAAGTGTCATTAGAGGAGGTCTTGGAATTAATTGATAAACTCAACATAAACAAGTCACTTGGACCAGATGGCATTCACCCAAGAGTTCTGAAAGAACTCAAATGTGAAGTTGTGGAACTATTAACTAAGGTTTGTAACCTGTCCTTTAAATCGGCTTCTGTACCCAATGACTGGGAGATAGCTAATGTAACGCCAATATTTAAAAAGGGCTCTAGCGGTGATCTCGGCAATTACAGACTGGCAAGTCTAACGTCGGTACCAGGCAAATTAGTCAAAACAACAGTTAAGAATACAATTGTCAGACACAGAGAAAAACAAACTGTTGAGCAATAGTCAATATGGTTTCTGTAAAGGGAACTCGTGTCTTACTAATCTATTAGAGTTCTTTGAAGGGGTCAACAAACATGTGGAAAAGGGGGATCCAGTGGATGTAGTGTACTTAGATTTCCAGAAAGCCTTTAACAAGGTCCCTCACCAAAGGCTCTTATGTAAATTAAGCTGTCATGGGATAAAAAGGAAGGTCCTTTCATGGACTGAGAACTGGTTAAAAGACAGGGAACAAAGGGTAGGAATTAATGGTAAATTCTCAGAATGGAGAGGGGTAACTAGTGGTGTTCCCCAAGGGTTAGTCCTCGGACCAATCCTATTCAACTTATTCATAAATGATCTGGAGAAAGGGATAAACAGTGAAGTAGCAAAGTTTGCAGACGATACTAAACTGCTCAAGATAGTTAAGACCAAAGCAGATTGTGAAGAACTTCAAAAAGATCTCACAAAACTAAGTGATTGGGCAACAAAATGGCAAATAAATTTAAATGTGCATAAATGTAAAGTAATGCACACTGGAAAAAATAACCCCAACTATAATATGATGGGGGCTAATTTAGCTACGAGTCAGGAAAAAGATCTTGGAGTCAGCGTGGATAGTTCTTTGAAGATGTCCACGCAGTGTGCAGAGACGGTCAAAAAAGCAAACAGGATGTTAGGAATCATTAAAAAGGGGATAGAGAATAAGACTGAGAATATATTATTGCCCTTATATACATCAATGGTACGCCCACATCTCGAATACTGCGTACAGATGTGGTCTCCTCATCTCAAAAAAGATATACTGGCACTAGAAAAGGTTCAGAAAAGGGCAACTAAAATGATTAGGGGTTTGGAGAGGGTCCCATATGAGGCAAGATTAAAGAAGCTAGGACTCTTAAGCTTGGAAAAGAGGAGAGTTAGGGGTGATATGATAGAGGTATATAAAACCATGAGTGATATGGAGAAAGTGGATAAGGAAAAGTTATTTACTTATTCTCATAATACAAGAACTAGGGGTCACCAAATGAAATTAATAGGCAGCAGGTTTAAAACAAATAAAAGGAAGTTCTTCTTCACACAGCACACAGTCAACTTGTGGAACTCCTTACCTGAGAAGGTTGTGAAGTCTAGGACTATAACAGCGTTCAAAAAGGGAACTGGATAAATTCATGGTGGATAAGTCTATAAATGGCTATTAGCCAGGATGGGTAAGGAATGGTGTCCCTAGCCTCTGTTTGTCAGAGGATGGAGATGGATGGCAGGAGAGAGATCACTTGATCATTGCCTGTTAGGTTCACTCCCTCTGGGACACCTGGCATTGGCCACTGTCGGTAGACAAATACTGGGCTAGATGGACCTTTGATCTGACCCGGTACGGCCGTTCTTACGTTCTTATAAAATCAGAGGTAGAAAGTTGCAATTTGGCATAGAAAAAGCCCTCTTTGAGAAGAAAGTCCATTGAGAATTGGTTTTGATTTTACTCAACTACGTACTTTTGGGGGGAAAAAAGTCACATGTATAGTACAACTCATATCTTTTTAACAAGATTTAGAGCGAAGTGTGTGGCTATCTTAGCTGTATACAGAAAAATTGATTAACTATACATAGAGTAAGGTGGAATCCACAGGAAGAATGGTGAAAGTGAACAATGCAAAGGCTACTTCTTTACCATGGGTAAAGTAGGCCATACTCATAATGCACAGAAAATCTTTATTCTGTTTTTCCCCCTTTTGACAAAACAAACTGAGAACATTCAAGCACTGTATGCTAAAAACATTAATATTTGCATGGTAAGCAGTCGTCAACCAGGAAACGGCAACATTACAGTTATACATACAATCATGACTCTGTTGCCTTATCTTCACACATTATTATGCAGGAGTCAGTCACAGATCCATAGTTAAAGCCAAGTTTTGCACTTAAAGCAGGGATTCCAACACTTCCCTATGTATGAATTAAACATTTTATTAAAGCTAATGGTAAAAAAAAATTATGTAATACATAGGTTGAGAAAAGAATGTCTGTACATCTGGGTATAGTGTTTAGATTATCCACAAATACAGAGTTTGTTTTTAAAAAAGTCATATGATACACATTGTACATAATCAGAAATAACCCAGATTTAGGTGAATAAATTTAAGAATACAGTTTAGATATTAGCATCCAAGTATTTGGGTATCACTCATGAGAAGTTGTATAGAAATTTGGTTGTGGAAAGCAAAATAAATCAATGAGTGAAGATTGCCCCTCAGTAATTGAGAATTAGGGTAGGTTGTCCACTTAGGAAATACAATCTATAAGTTACTTCCTTACTCCGCTTCTCATCAGCACTCCAGCTCATCCCTCCTGGTATTGTCGATGTCCGGTGATATATTCTATGTAGATGTTCCTCGACCATCTGATGCCATCTGACACCATGAGTTGCTGCATCAACCGAGCATAGCATTGACCTATTCTGCATTCTTGCAACACTTGCTCATTACTGGGGTCCCATGCACCCAAGGCTCTGACGATCAGCGCGTGTCTCTGAACCTGGTAACCCTTAGCTCTCAAGGTGTCAGCCAGGGGGGCGTATTTCTCCACCTTTCCAGCACGGGCATCGTGGAAGGCCGGGGTCCTGTTCTTGAAGGGCAATGTGACATCCACCATGATGATGATCTTCCAGTCCTCATTGGTGATGACGATGTCCGGTCACAGTTGGCTGTCGGTTCCGGGGATGGTAATCTTGGATGGTGTTGTCTCGAGGCTGCGAGGCTCTGGAACAGGGCTTGCAGCTATACAGGACATGGGGTAGTGTCTCGTTGGCATAGCCGCACTTCCTACATCGTTTGTCCAGATTCCCGTGGCGGATGGCTCCATTCAGTAGTATGCAGTTGAGCCAGGCTCTTTGGATGAACCTCCAGTCGGCAAATCAGGTGACGCTGTCCCTGGGGAGGATGTGGTTGCTGGCGTCCCACTTACACGTCACCTTGAACACCTTGCCCTGGTCTGGCTTCCGCTTCAGGTTTTCCACACACTGGCAGCAGATGGCATCCTTCAGGGTTCTCTCCAGTATGGTTCTAGCTTTCAGAGTGAGGACTGTATGACCCGAATTCTTCACCTGTGGCACCAGGACTCTCAGCTCATGGCGTTCCTCTCACCATGTCCAGTGGCAACTGATATGCTTCTCTAGTCATCGCATTGCATTGCGGGCATGAGTCCAGAGCGAACCAAGTCTTACCCATCTCTTCCAAATTCTCCTTCCAGCAAGCCACTCAGGTAATACACCATATCCCTTCCAAACTTGCAGCACTTATCTAAGTATAAAGGGATACCACTCCTCTTTATTCTCTGACCTCTCCTTTTCCCACTCATTCCATTAAACTCATCCTCTCCTTATCTCTTCTCCGCCCCAAAAAACACCTCACACCATGGATCTAACAAGATGTGCTTCTGCCAGCTTCATCATCTGCTTTTATGTTATATCCCTTCTCCCACTTCGTCTCTTTTTGTCTTTTTTTAATGCAAGGTACTGTGTCTTCCTATGGCTGTACAGCACATCTTGGATGCTACATCAATATAAATAGTACTAGGATAACATTGTATATTTTGTATATGAATGATTTCCACCGGATAATGACCAGAACAAGTATTTTTCTACATATTTTCTTGGTTTTTCTTGAGATTAAGGAAAAACTAAATCTGAAGAAGGAAAGTAACTTGGATTTTGTTATATTTTCTCAAATTAGAAGTTTCTTGTATGGGCAACAATTCAAATCCAAGAACACAAAGTGAATCAGGTGGATCTGTCAATCTGTCTAATAAGCTGCTTTCTAAAAACAAAAATACTGAAAACAAATATATTTCCTAAAATATTTTAATGTAAATATTTAGTCACAATAAAGGAACACAAAGATACAAAATAAACCTTATAACTTTGTTTTAATAACTGAAAATTAGGGCTCATAAAATCCAGTATCACAGAATACTAAACAAAGATGGAAGAGACCTATTAAGGCATTGATCACCAACCCATCAATCGCGATTGACTGGTCGATCCTAGGGAGTCTCCAAGTCCATTGCGATCTCCGGTGGGGTATCGGGGCTGCCGCTAAGACAGGCTCCCTGTCTGCCATGGCCCCACGTGGCTCCTGGAAACAGCCAGCACACCCCCGCAGCCCTGAGGGGGAGGGTGTGGGTCTCCACGCACTGCTCATGCCTGCAAGCACTGCCCTCGCAGCTCCCCTTGGCCAGGAACGGTAAAATGTAGCCAATGGGAGCTTTGGGGGTGGTACCTGCAGAGAGAGGCAGCGTGCAGAGCCACGTGCTCTCCAACCCCCGGTCCCAGGGGCTGCAGAGGCACATTGGCCCCTTCCGGGACCAGCATGGGATGGCCACACCCCAACCCCCAGCCATGAGCCCCCTCCCAGAGCCAGCACCCCATATCCTCCTGCATGCCAAACCCCCTCGTGCAAGCCAAGCCCCAGCCCCAGCCCTGACCCCCCTGCCAGATCCAGCACCCCACATCCCCTCCGCCCCAGCCCAGAGCCCCCTCCTGCACCCATACACCCTCCCAGAGCATGCACTCCCCACCCACTCCTGGGCCCCAATCCCCTGCCCCAGGCTCAGCTCAAAGCATCCTCTCACACTGCAAACCCCTTAGTCTCAGCCCAGAACCCACAACCCTCCCAAACCCCAACCCTCTTCCCCAGCATGGTGAAAGTGAGTGAGGGTTGGGGAGAGCGAGCAACGAAGAGAGGGAGGATGGAGTGTCCGTGGCAGGGCTTTGGGGAAGGGGCAGGGCAGATCCTTGGTTGCCCTTAAATTCAAAAAGTAATCTTGGGCATAAAAAGGTTAGAGACCACTGTATTAAAGGTAACTGATTCATATCCTTGCCAATGTAAGATTGTTCCATTACAAATTTAAGTAGTCAGTCAAGTCTAGTCTTAAAATGTTCAAACTTCAACTATTTCCTTTTGGAAATAATTTCAGTGTCTAGTAGATCTTACTGACAGCCATCTTAAATTTCCCCTTTCTTCTAGTCTTATCCCTGATATAGTCTCTCATCTTTCCTCCAGATTATAAACTTATTTTCACATTTCTGATAAAAGCTAGACACATTTAACTGCGAATTTTTCCTTTTAGACTCAATTCCTCCGGTCTTAACTTTTATTCTCTCTTTACAATTATTGTCTTTGAAAATAAACATGAAGTTCCTACTCAACATCAAGGCTTTCCAAAAGTACAAAGAAAAGTAATGCAGCTTATATGAGACAGTAAATGAGCTGGTAGATTTGAGAGGAAAGTTCTCCTGCCTATACCTACACTTCTTAAAAAAAAATTGAAATACAGTATGAAGATTTCACTCATTTATCCAAACATCAAAAATCATTATGCTAAAGAGTAGATAGATAGATATAAGGTTATGGATTTATATAATTTCTAACACAAATGAGCAATAACTGCTCCCACCAGTGAAAACTGAATAGAAGATGGAACTAACCTCCAGTGGCAAAAGCAGACCAAATGCTTCCAAGTAATTCTTAGAGAGCGACAATCTCATCCCTGATTTCAGGTAACGTAAGAACATAAGAAAGGCCGTACTGGGTCAGACCAAAGGTCCATCTAGCCCAGTATCTGTCTACCAACAGTGGCCAATGCCAGGTGCCCCAGAGGGAGTGAATCTAACAGGCAATGATCAAGTGATCTCTCTCCTGCCATCCATCTCCATCCTCTGACGAACAGAGGCTAGGGACACCATTCTTACCCATTCTGGCTAATAGCCATTTATGGACTTAGCCACCATGAATTTATCCAGTCCCCTTTTAAACATTGTTATAGTCCTAGCCTTCACAACCTCCTCAGGTAAGGAGTTCCACAAGTTGACTGTGCGCTGCCTGAAGAAGAACTTCCTTTTATTTGTTTTAAACCTGCTGCCTATTAATTTCATTTGGTGACCCCTAGTTCTTGTATTATGGGAATAAGTAAATAACTTTTCCTTATCCACTTTCTCAACATCACTCATGATTTTATATACCTCTATCATGTCCCTGCTTAGTCTTCTCTTTTCCAAGCTGAAGAGTCCTAGCCTCTTTAATCTTTCCTCACGTGGGACCCTCTCTAAACCCCTAATCATTTTAGTTGCCCTTTTCTGAACCTTTTCTAGTGCTAGAATCTCTTTTTTGAGGTGAGGAGACCACATCTGTACACAGTATTCGAGATGTGGGCGTACCATGGATTTATATAAGGGCAATAATATATTCTCAGTCTTATTCTCTATCCCCTTTTTAATGATTCCTAACATCCTGTTTGCTTTTTTGACCGCCTCTGCACACTGCTTGGACATCTTCAGAGAACTATCCACGATGACTCCAAGATCTTTTTCCTGACTCGTTGTAGCTAAATTAGTCCCCATCATGTTGTATGTATAGTTGGGGTTATTTTTTCCAATGTGCATTACTTTACATTTATGCACATTAAATTTCATTTGCCATTTTGTTGCCCAATCACTTAGTTTTGTGAGATCTTTTTGAAGTTCTTCACAATCTGCTTTGGTCTTAACTATCTCGAGAAGTTTAGTATCATCTGCAAACTTGGCCACCTCACTGTTTACCCCTTTCTCCAGATCATTTATGAATAAATTGAATAGGATTGGTCCCAGGACTGACCCTTGGGGAACACCACTAGTTACCCCTCTCCATTCTGAGAATTTACCATTAATTCCTACCCTTTGTTCCCTGTCCTTTAACCAGTTCTCAATCCATGAAAGGACCTTCCCTTTTATCCCAGGACAGCTTAATTTACGTAAGAGCCTTTGGTGAGGGACCTTGTCAAAGGCTTTCTGGAAATCCAAGTACACTATGTCCACCGGATCCCGCTTGTCCACATGTTTGTTGACCCCTTCAAAGAATTCTAATAGATTATTAAGACACGATTTCCCTTTACAGAAACCATGTTGACTATTGCTCAAGAGTTTATGTTTTTCTATGTGTCTCACAATTTTATTCTTTACTATTGTTTCAACTAATTTGCCCGGTACCGATGTTAGACTTACCGGTCTGTAATTGCCAGGATCACCTCTAGAGCCCTTTTTAAATATTGGCGTTACATTAGCTAACTTCCAGTCATTGGGTACCGAAGCCGATTTAAAGGACAGGTTACAAACCTTAGTTAATAGTTCCGCAACTTCACATTTGAGTTCTTTCAGAACTCTTGGGTGAATGCCATCTGGTCCCGGTGACTTGTCTAATCACAAACTTAACAAGTCATAACTACTGAGATGAGTTAACCTCTAAATCAAATATCACAATAAGGATCTACACAACTGTCTACTAAGGACTTGTCTACACAGGAATACCTATTCCACTTTCAATTAACACCAATCATATTCTGAAATACCTTACTTGCAGACATGACAATATTTACCTGGAAACATCACTGTTTTTAAGAAAACTCACTAAAGTTCACAACTTTGGAGACATACAGATATGCCAATAATTATCTCAATACTCCTCTGAAAATCTGAAAACTGTAGGTTACTATTTAAATCTTGCCCAGAGACAGAGAGAGAACATAAAAGTCTAAATTAAGCAATAAGAGATGGTAGTCATAAACATAAGGAGATGGAAAAGGAAAGCAGGTCAAGGTTATATTAATAAGATTGCAAACTAACTTAAATTAGTCATATACATGTCTTAATGGTTCCCATTCCCTCCCCCATCTCCCCCAATATACATGCCTTATATCAGTTTGGTTCCCTCTCTTTTGGCATTACTCAAATAGTAAGTTTTTAGGAAGGATTTCAGAGGCAGAACTGGAAAACTAGCATGCAGGTTTAGAAAGAGCATTCCCTTAGGATAATCTCATTTTCTGAGCCTGGGAGACAAAGGATAGTGGTGTTGTAAGGTGGAACAAAGAACACAGGTAGTGTGGATGATTTTGAAGGAAAGATTAGGAGCTCAATTTTAGCTATATGTATCTTGAGATAACAGCAAGTCACTTTTATAGAATACTAAGACGACATGTAAATACAGGATTCTGCCTACAGTTTAGGATACTTTTAGAGCTGAGCATTTTGAAGGAATACCCCTACTCCCTTTATATTCACTTGATACTGGAATGCTGACAAGTCCCATTCATTTATGGGAGAGGCTTTTGGAAATTGGTGATGGTTAAGAACAATAAAACTTAGTAAAAACTTTGGAAAAGCATGTACTGACACCTTAATGTCAGTGAGGGAAACTTCCAAAGCTAACATTACTCATTCCAGGGGTTTATGACAAAGGCAGGCTTGTGGGACAGGAAGAAAGGTAATCAGGAACAGAAAGTGGTTTTGGGGAGCAAACCCAGATTTTGTGCCTCTATTCAGGGCCCAACACTGGAACTCATAGTTGTGCAGTGCAATGGAGCTGTCCTCTCCCCAAAGCATTCAGAGAAGGGTGGGAACTGTAATCTCAATGATGCTGAGGTTTGTAGGCCAGCCTTGCTGCCAAATCCTTTTATAAGTTTTACATATATAGGAACTATTACACTATCAATTACATAAAATTATCTCTGAAAGGAATGAAGTAGCTGTTAAAAAATGCATGTTTACACCACCCAACAATTTAGATCAGGATGTGAGGAAGAATGCCATAACTGAATTCACACTGCAGAAAAAAAATATATAGGCAGAATGTAATCACTCAGATTAGAATTTAGCGAAGGTTAACACATGCGCTCTTGAAAAAAAAGTCACAGAATCTTTAATGACAAGTAGTCAAAACCTAAAGGTGACTGTTGTTTTATATAAAAGTAATCCACTAGACTTAATACTTATTCATTGATAGTAACTTCAGTCTTTATTAGATATATAGTTAACAGAGCTTCCTTCCACTGTCAGTTCCCATATCCTGAAGATTCTATTCATTCTCTTAAAGTCACAGAAATACCACATCTCCTTTCTTTATTCACATATCTGTATTTGTCAATAAACAGCTTTCTAGAAGTCTTAACAGGTCTCCTTTTGATGCAATGACCATCTAACTTCTATTTTGCTGTATTATTGAAGCTGTTCTTTATTACTTAGAGGAATGATGTCATTTTCAAATTTCTTGCTGCTCTTGTTACTGCACTGTATCATTGCTTCTTTCAGCTGAGTCTGGTCTAGCAGGTAACAATTGTCTATACACTCCGCTTTGATCTATACACTTGACCATTATTAGTCATGACATCATAACATTGAGGTGCTACCTCTTTTGTTACAGTGGCCTTCTGAGATCAATTTCTACCATTATAGGATATGTACTCTATCATTCAGTTTCAAATATGGTAGTTTATGCATTTACATTCATAGATTCAGATTCATAGACTTTAGGACTGGAAGGGACCTCGAGAGGTCATCGAGTCCAGTCCCCATTCTTCTATGCCTAAATGTCCCTCATGTTTGCATTTCAATATCTCTACTGTTAACTCTACAGGAATTACTAATCTATTAGCTTTAACGAGAATTCCTTCAATTACTGATAGGTCTTGAATAAATTATATGGCTTCAGTATCTTTTTTTATATATCTTTTTTCAATAGCTATAATAACCCTTTGTAAAATTCTCAACCTGTCTAGTTGCTTATACAATTTCTTCCCATACTCCTGATATAGGAAACAATTAAGTACATCTACATGTACCCCATCATCATCATCTTCAATTACACTGGATACAACGTAAGTTCTAGAATAGTGGTTCTCAAACTTTTGTACTGGTGACCCCTTTTCACATAGCAAGACTGAATGCGAACCCCCCTTATAAATTAAAAACAATTTTTTAATATATTTGACACCATTATAAATGCTGGATGCAAAGCAGGGTTTGGGGTGGAGGCTGACAGCTCGTGACCCCCCGTGTAATAACCTTGCAACCCCCTGAGGGGTCCCAACCCCCAGTTTGAGAACCCCTGTTCTAGAAAGAGTATCAGCAACAATTAAGATTTACCTGGCTGATTTCTAATTTTAAATCATATAAATACAATTGAAAAAACAATCTTTGTAACCAAGGCAATATGTCAATCATAATCCTTTCTGAAAGATTAACTAATGGTTTATGATTTGTTTCTGCCAATACAGATCTACCATTTATAATTATGTGAACATTTTTGCATGAAGAAAACAAATGCCAAAACCTCTTTCTATTTGAGCATACTGACATTCCGTTTTTGACATAGCTCTAGATGCATAAGCAACTGGTTTCCAGAGATCACCATAATTCTATAGTAGAACCGCTCCTAGGCCTTGTTTGGGTGCATCTGAAGAAAATTTTGTAAATCTGTTACTATCTAATAGTTTTAATACTGTAGCCATTTTTATTAGTTGCTTAAGCTGCTTCAATTCTTATTGATGTTCACAGTTCCATTACCACGGATTATTTTTACAAAGGGATCAAAAAATTATACTGAAGCCATATAATGTATTCAAGACTTATCAGTAGTTAAAGGAATTTTGTTTAAAAGTAGTAGAGTAGTAATTCCTTTAGGGTTAGCAGCACGGATGTTGAAACACTTACGGGGGACATTTAGGCACAGAAAAATGTAAATGTTGAGCAAGAGAGAGTCTGTATGAGTGAAAAATGAACCAAAACACACAAGATCATGTAAAAGAATGTGACGTGTGTCAAAAATATAGAAATGCTCAGTGTAAATAACCGATGACATTTATTCAAGACAATTTAACACCTTGGTCTAAAGCAGGTTTATTGATGTTCACAGTTCCATTTCCACGGATTATTTTTACAAAGGGATTAATCGCATAAGTCTTTGTATTAAGAGTTTGCATGTATTACTTAAGCAATATGAAAGTTATTGAGGCTACTTACAAGGTAAAATTGTTTGTAAAGGCTTTGTCTTTATTCTATATGATAGCTAACAACCTTTAATTTATAACAAGCATACTTTTGCTTTGCCCCCGCGCCCCCGTCAGATCCTTCCAAGTAAATTGAAAGATTGTAGGGCTCTTTCAATCCCTAGTCCTACTCAGTTCAGTATCACTGTTGGCAATCACAATACAATTTACAGAGACTTACATTCTAAAGCCATTGATCTGAGATAGACTGCAAGTTTCTATGCAATAATCTCAAGACTTTATACAGTATAAATTTATGGATAGTGGAGGGAGGTTTTTTCCAATTATTGATGAGCTATTTCAGACTTGCTTTCAGTTGGACCACTTTATTGTGTGCCTTAAAGAAATTAAAGGTCAGGAATATACACTACAGTTAAAAAGAAGGTATTACAAGGCAATAAGTAGGCATGACAGCTATTTTACAGTTCACACATTTTCCTGTTTTACAATATGGAATAAAATAGCTAGTTAGCCTGACAATTGGAAAGGGCAGTTTAAAGAAATTAGTGAAACATTTTTATGCTTCGGGGAGCTCACTATATTTTTACTAGACTACACTCATTTAATTACGTTAACTGTAATCATTTGAATATAAAGCCCTAAATTAGAAACGATGGCCCAGCTTTTTAAAGGAATTTTGGCATTGCTGCACTCAGCATTGCAATGCATAACTGATTTAGGAGCCTAAGTCTCACATTCAAAAGGGATTTATGCACTTAGGAGCCTAAATCCCAATGACTGTCAATGGGATTATGGCTCTTAAGTGCCTAAAACCCTTTTGTAAATGAGATCTAAATCCCTTTAAAATTTGGGACAGTATCCGCAAGATACCATCTTATTAATATGTTAAAGGCAAAAAACATACGGTCCTCCATCCCCTCATCAGGCTTCCCAGTGTTGCTAATTCCCCAGCTGGTTTCTTATGAATAAAAACATCTTACTACAAGCCTAGTTTTGGAGGATAATTTAAGGTCAAATAAGGAAGTACTTCTTCACAGAACACACAGTGAACCTATGGAATTCATTGCCAAGAAATGTTGTGAAGGCTATAACTGGAGTTCAAAAAAGAATTACCGTAGATAATTTCATGAAGAACAGGGCCATCAATGGCTATTAGCTAAGACTGTCAGGGATGAAACCCCATATTCTGGGTGTCCTTATGCCTCTGACTGCCAGATGCTGGGACTGGACAACAGGGGATGTATCATGTGATAATTGACCTATTCTGTTCAGTCCCTCTGAAGCATCTGGCACTGGCCACTGTCAGAAGACAGGATATTAGGGTAGATAAACCATTGGTCTGACCCAATATGGCCATTCTTATGTTTTTATGTCAAACTATGTCATTTTTCTTTAAACTAAAGTGTGGTATTCAAATTTCAAGATCAACTGCATGAAAGATTTTCAGCCTGGCAGAATTTCAATTGCCATATCATTACAAAAAACTTAACAGCAAAAGAGGTTGATTAATCATCAATGGAAGACAGATAGTAGACATAACTGTGAGACTTTCATGCCGTCATTGCTGTCACAGGCTGTGGAAACAGGTCTCAGCTGAGCAAGACACCAGCCCAGGAGGTGTGGCATGGGTTAGAAGAGAGAAGCAAGGGATTGGGGAAAACTGCATGCGCCAGATCCACCCTGTACACTCACTGCAAATGTGTTCTCATGCATCCTGAAAGTACATTCTCTATTCCCGTGACACCTAATTGCAGCATATATAAAGGGCTGCAGGCTTGGGCGACAGCCCACCAGCTGTATTGTAGCTTCTTGTCTACTAAAGAGAGACACAGCCAGCTGCAACAGCAGTCTGTCCCCACAGAGCCAACAATAAATGCACCTGCTTGTCCAAGCAGCACGCAGCCTCCAGGTAAGAAAAGTAACAGAAAGTTACCAGGAAAGATGGAATGAAAGAAAATAAGTAAAACATGACAGGGAATGGGGAGAGACAGAAAAGGACAGGAAAGAACAAAAATTGACAAACATTTGTCAGAACATGATGTGGCAGCTATCCATCACTTGCGGGGAGGAACTTCAAAACTGTTAACTTTGTTAATATTACTCAAACTCTGGCAACTTAGCAGCCTTGGAATTTATATTTAGCTTCCCCTGTCCCACCCCACCCCCTACTTTGGAACATCTAACTACATTATTTTCTTATTGATTTAAGGAGGCCCACTCCCCATCCTTGCAATAGCTCCCAAAGCAAAGAAAGAGCAAGAATGGTGTTCTTTAGGTACATTAATGATAGAAACTCCAACAGCATCTAGAGCCTTAATAGAAGAAAGTCTTCCACTGACCTGCAATCCTCACTGTTACAGCATTATTACTAAGTATATGTATTGGGGTAGTACCCAAAAGCTTTCATTAGAATCTAGGCCCCACTGTGTTGGATTCTGTGCAAGCACATAGTACGCTGCCTGGGATGGGGACCTATTAATTTGAAACAAGACAAGTGAATGTACAGAGATTAGGGGAGAGTGGAGAGGCAATACTAAGGCTGCAGTTAATTACATTGGGTAACTGTATGTACAAATGGATGAGTCTGACTCAGAACTTTTTTAAAGAATATAATTAATATCAGGTATCCCTAATTGCTACCTAATCTAGCCAATATCAGTAAACTGATTTCTTGTGAACATCCCAGCAAAAGCAGGATTTATGAGGAATTTGAAGGAAGTGATAATTGGCCATGTAGATTAGTTCCACTGGCAGATAAGGTATCTGAAACCGCACAAGCACAAGCTACACTACACAAGCTATGCAACTGTAATACACAAGCTATGTCTAAACTTTCCTTGGAAACTATGCTTTCAGCCATTTCAGGTCCTGAGGCAAGAGTCAACATTTTTACTTGCAAACTGGACATTGCTACTAACAAGATACTTATATTATTTTCAACTGAGTTATTAGAGAGAAGGAAAAATAAGTTATAGCTTTGGCATCAAAACAGCAGAGTTCCAAAACATTCACCAGAGCTTTAAATAAAATAATTTTTTAACAGGGCTTGAAACTCTGGAAGATTTCAGCAAGGCATCAAACATTTATATATGGGTATTTGTTTGCTTTATGGAGGGGCAAGTTAGCTGCAAATCTAACTGTGCTGTTAAACACTGGAAGATTTTCACCCTCCTCTATAGATATCAAATACTTTTAGAATTCCCAGGAAAGGTAAGCCTGGATCTCTTGATAAATTTCTTTCATCCTCTGGCACTGAGAATGCATTCACATTCTCCTTCAACTAGACACATGAAATGAAGATTAGGGAAGGATATTTTGTTTGACTGAGGTATCTGGGAATATACATTTTTCCCCTAAGGCCAACTCAAACTAGGCAAGATATTCTGAGTTTGAAGCCTTAGGTTTTTCCAATTCGGTCCTCTATCTTGGCTAATCAGTATTTAATTCTGACAGGACCTCTTTTCTGAACTCAGATTAAAAATCAAGTAATTTGGAAAATGCTGTTGAATTTGTTGATCACATTTCTGAAGGGCCTAAATTCAGCTCAATATTTGTCTAAGACATTTAGGGTGAAATCCTGGTTTCACTGAAGTCAGTGAGACTTTTACCATTGACTTCAAAAGGGCCAGGATTTCATCCTTAGTGTATACATGATCCATATTCAAGATTATTTATTTCTGCTCTCTCCGAAGGTTATTAAAGACTATTATTATTACCACTACTGAGGTGCCTGTCACTGCTCCCTAGTTGAGATTGAGGTCTATTTTGCACTTAAAGCAAGGATTCAAAATTCTTATGTACAAAAAATACAGCATATTCTCCCCAAATTTTCAGCACTTTTTGAGTACAGAATGAATGTTGAGAATTTATAAGTGAATAATGAATTACAAGTAATTTTAACATAGGTCCTTTAAGAAATTTAGCATCTGTGTCAGTCTCTTTGTCCCAAATGATTTAACAATGGAATAAAACTGACTCTAAACTTTCCATCTTGTTAAAGTTAACTGAAATCATATGCATAGGCTGTATTCAAACAAGCTAGCTTAATGAAGCTAAATTATTGGAATAAAACAATTGTTATTCTACTCTACATATGTTCTATACTGCATTTATCAGCATAGCACCTGACTTCCTTCCAGTAGTGCATTAAGTAATGTGTTAACATCTGCTATGTGTTGTTTGGTGTCTCGTCCTTTCCCCAGAGAGAGAAGTGTATGCAGTAGAGTCTTGTTTTGGCAGGGTATTTTTAAATTTACACATTTTGCAATGTATTTATGTTAGAGAATGTGAGGTCTAAGACATGCACTTTGAGGAGAAAATTTGAAGTTTGTGATGGTCCTTAGTTCTTGAGGAAGTTCCTTCCAGGGATTCAGAAGATCCCAATAAAGATGCATCTCCTGTATAGATGAGCTTTACTTTTATCACAGAGATAATGTGCTAGAAGAGCGAAGTCACTGACCACAGTTTTCATCCCCGAATTAAGTGGTCTTTTAGATTTCTTGGGCCCAGGCCATGGAGCACCTTGAAGAAGAGGCCTGAAACCTTGAGCTTTGTTTGAAATTCTGAGGGAAGCCAGTGTACAGAGCAGAGGATACGTTTGTTGCGCTCATGATAGTCTGTGCTGTATTTGTCTATTGGTTGAAGTTTTCTAAGCACTGAAGGCTTCATGCCTGAATATATCACATTGCTATAGTTCAGCCAAGAATTGATGAAGACATGAATAACTGAGGCCCAGTCATCGTCCACTAAGATGAGATGGAGGATCCTAGCCAACCAGACAAGACAAAGCATTATTGGAGAATGGTGCTATGTAACAGCTTAGCATCAAAGAGGAATTCAGCAGTACGCCTATAGACTGAATCAGTGTGGATATGTGCCTTAAACCAAAAGAAAAAGCCCCGTGGCTGCAAACTCTTCAAAATGCTTTCTTCTCACCACTAGCATCACCTCTGTCTTGGTCAGGTTCAGCACCAGTCATCCATTGTTTTTTCATGAGCTGATCTTGTCCAAGCATTGGGCCATCTTGGCGTGGTGGTCATATGTTGTGAGGAATAGGTAGAGCTGTGTGTTATATGCATATTGTTGGCACTTGAGTCCATATCACCTAACCAGTCCACTACGTGGTTTCATGTAGATGTTGAAAAGGACAAGAGAGAGAATTGAACCTGGGAGGATTCCATAAGCAAGCCGTCTGATGGTGGAAATGCAATTTCCCATCACTACTCATTGAGTGTATCCCTCCAGGAAGGACTCAAACCATTTCAGGGCATTATACTGGACCTCTACTACCTCTCAGGCAAAAGAGCAGTATCTCATGGTCAACCGTATCGAATGTTGCAGAGAGTTGCAGGAGGAAGAGAACCTTCTATCCGTTGACAGGAAATCAGCCATCAATACCACTAAAGCACTTTCCCATTCCATGACCTGGCCTGAATCCAGATTGTGCTGGATCTAGAATACTAGCTTCACTTGATGAACTTGTAGTTGGCCTTTGGGTAACTTCTCTATGAGCTTGCTCAGGAATGGGAGGTTTGACACTGAGCAGTAGTTGACCAGAACCAATGTATCCAGGTTAAATTTCTTCAGTCCTGATTGGGCTATCGCATATTTGAAGGAGGAAGGGAAAATTCTCTCTCTGAATGAAGTTTTGGCTGTTTCAGTCAGGCATAGCACCAGTTGCTCATGACTCTCTTTCACAACCCAGGAAGGGCAAGTTGCTCTGCCTATATAGGCTACAGACAGGGTCAAGAGAGCAAACCAGGTAATTTTACAGTGGTACTATTGTGTTGTTGGAGCCAACAACCAATCACTACCTTTCCTCTACAGCAAGTTTGCATGCAACAGTTCTATTGGTTGTAAAGTGTCAAGGATATGAAAATGACTGAACACATACCAATACATGCTGGTAGATTAAATGGAATAACTATCACTTCTCTTCAAAGGTTTCAAGGCTGCATGATAGCCTGGGCAATAGAGTTTGAAAGGCTCAAAATGGTGCTGCCCCACAACGAGGCATAAGCAATGAGGCAATGCTGGGGAAACTCTGAAAAAGACGTGAACTCAGGGATTGGGCTCCCCCACACCACTGTTTTCTCATAGCACTGGTCTCACTAACACAACCCTCTAAACCAGTAAATTAACTATGAATTAAGGACACTTCAGAAGCTTTGTGTTGCTCTAGCAATGCAATGCAACTATACACCTAGTTTAATACAGCACACTCTGGCATACCACTGAACATACTTCCCCCACTCATAGTGTCACTATATGGTGTCTTTGAAAGTAATTTTTATCTAACATCTGGAACTTCAATCTATGTCTACAGAGCAAAGAAAAACAACACAGCAGGCCCATGCCAGGGACTCGGGCTCAAGAGGCTTGGACCAGGGGGGTTTCTTTGCTGTGTAGACTTAGCCTAAAATGCCTTAAACATAATTGTATGGCTACTGCATAGTATCACTAGAGGGCAAAGTTTAGATTTGCACTTCCTGGCTCTCTTTTACTTGTAACCTTAACTCCAAATTTTCAGGGTTTGTAAACTCTGATCCAGGAATAATTATAACATTCTAGCAACCTTTTTCAAACTTTACATTACTGACACAAACTCTCTGCCTTAAATTCCTCCTAACAGTTTTTTGTCTAAGAGTTTATATTAAACAATAGCACTCAATAGATTACTATAAGCTCTCTGGGGCATGGACCACCTTTTTGTGATTTGTTTGTACAGTGCCAAGCACAACAGGGTCCTGGCCAATGACTAGGGCTTCTAGGCAATAGCTCAGGAGGGATAGCTCAGTGGTTTGAGCATTGGCTTGCTAAACCTAGGGTTGTGAGTTCAATCCTTGAGGGGGCCACTTAGGGATCTGGGACAAAATCAGCACTTGGTCCTGCTAGTGAAGGCAAGGGGGCTGGACTCAATGACCTTTCAGGGTCCCTTCCAGTTCTATGAGATAGGTAGATCTCCATATATTGTATTATATTAGCATAATACTGACCATATACTTAGGTAAACAGACTTCCTGCCCTGAAGATCTTACAACCTAATTGAAGATAATTTTAACAAACAATACATGGGCAGGGGGATAATGAAAACATTAATAAGTTCAGGCAGCTACATCAGAATCACTTAAATATCTGTGGATGTGTTGGTTTTAAAAGTACTGTTTTAAAAATCTCCAGTGTAAACCGCTATTCTCGGTAACCTCTTAACATTTGCCCTCCATCCAAAAACATGTTGCTAAGTTTGTTGCCTGTTTTATATTTTCTTTTATTTTTGTAATTTATGTATTTTATTTTGCTTCCTTGTTTTATAGATTATAGTAACAGCTCCTTTATTAGTGTTGTTAGTTCCTTTTTTAACTAAAAGTTACCCCACAACTTCCTACATTGATGTGTCTCCTCCCTCTATAGTATCTGCCCACACTGGGGCTAAGAGGCCTGTACAGCACCAAGACTATTCCTACTCTGCTGCTGCAGTTCAGGGCTGGTATCAGGCACCAGATGGCAGAAAAGTCAAGTTATAAACTATGGAGCATACAGAGTATGATGTAAGTGTGGTCAGGTGCCACGTAGGCTTGCCCATTACTTAGCCCCCAGTCAGCAACCCCCTTTCCCACAGCTCATCAAGTCAGTTTTCCAATGCCACAAAACAAATCAGAGTTCAGAAATCCTGATCTGGGACCTGATTCAGTAAAGGAACTGTCCCAGTACTGTTTAGAGGTTGAGGTGACAGCTGGTGATACATGCCCCAAAGCCCTGACAAGCAGGCAAAGCTCAGTTTTTGTCTCCTTCCACTTACACTTACTGCAGTTGGTAGTGGCCGGTACTCTGGTGTGTCTTTTTAGAGGATGCTGAGGCCTTCATAAAGGGACACTACCTCAGGGAAAATTTCTGGAGATTTAGAATGCTAATTTCTGAGTAAGGCTCTGGACGAAGACAAAGGAAAACTATACCACTTTTAATCACTCCAGCAATAGGCTAAAAACACTGTCAATCTGAATATAATTTGCTATTTGCACATACAAACAGCCATGCGCACACACAAATATCTGCTCGTCACATGCAATCAAATAACCTACTTGTAAAGTCTACTATGCAATTGCATATCAGACTTAAAACAAGACCCTTGAAGTGTAGTCCTACTCTGAAAAGTGACTCTTAAGTTGACATTTTTTTTTTATTTTCTCTCAATGACTTCTGATTGAATGATTATTTTCCCCCCAATTGCCAACTCTGAAAACTGAAATAAATTCTGATTGGCTCAGGCACCACTACAAGTAGAGGTTGCAGATGAAAATTAGCTAACTGACAATGATAATGACTCAGAATAGAATCCAACTCTCTTCTAGAACCATATTGGCTCTTTTGTTTACGGGAATAGTAAAAAGCTTGATTTTATCACTATCTTAAGCAGATAGAATACATACAGGAAACATATTGGTTGAGTAAGAACAACATTTTATATCTACTTTTCAGAGTAGAATTAACAGGATAGGGTCACTTGTTACAATGGGTAAACTATTACAAGGCGGTTTTGAAAACCAGTTTACAGTTTTCTACAAAGAGTTCCTAACATGAAGAGTAAAAAATTATGCAACTTTTCAGCAAGATGACAACAATGAACCCAGAAATAAAAATACAAACTACTTTCAAAAACTATTCAGAATATATTCATAGTAAAAAGTATCTTATCTTTTAAACTTCTGAAAAGAACAAAAGGGGATGTGCCTTTCTTAGTAGTTAAAACTATAAAATGTTTCTACCTTTCAAAAATTTGTGGGATAAGACCTTTTTTCTTTTTAATATTATCATCGATAATATACATGATGATATAAAATCTTTCCTATTAAACTTTTCAGATGGTTCTAAGAGTAGTGGGGTAGTAAATAATGAAGAAAACAGGTCTCTGTTAGAGTGATCTGAATCACCAGATTAAATGGTCATAGTCTAAAAATATGTGTTTTAACACAGCCAAATACAAGGTAATATATATGGAAACAAATAACACACGTTATTCCAATAGGATGGGACACTTGGTATTGAAAAGCAGTGACTAAGGGCATGTCCACACTACAAACTTTTGCTGATGCAAGTTACATCAGCATAAAGCCACCACAGTTAGTATACTGCTTGTGAACATGCATACTTGGCTCCTTGCACCAACACTGTGCATAGACACCAGGAATGCTTGTTTCGATTCCCAGTGAAGTGCTTCATGGCTAGGTAACCCAGTGTGCAACCTGCCATTGTCCAGCACACTCTTTCAGGGAGTTTTGGCAATGTATTGTGGGGCAGAAACAAGTTGCACGGGGATGACAGGAACTCTCTTTGTTGTACTGCTACCTCTTCTAGAAGTAAATTAATGAAAAGTGTATAGCTATGTCCCGCTAAGTTGGGGGCACCAACACTAATGGGAAATAAATGTATACACTTACCTGAAGTTACTTCCCCTGCATTGGGCTCGACTACCGGGACTGACTGGATTGCAAGGGAGCCCCAAAAGTGGTCCTAGCTCATGGCATAACTGGATCCCCATGTCCCCAATCCTCCTCCTCACTGTTCACAGTAGGACCCTGTGACTTGGGCTCCTAAGAGGTACCCATAGTGGTGTGTGGGATGGTGTAGGGTCTCCACCAAGTATGGCATTAGGCTCTTTGTAAAGGCAGCAGATCTGCAGCTTACCTGTTATCCAATCTGGCCTACTGTTATGCCTGATCCAACTGCTTCACTTTCATTCTGGTCTCTCCTGCATCCTGTGGCCATACATACTGGATAGAGTCCAAGGGAGGGCCCCAAAAACGATCCAGGGGCTGGAAAACTAACCTTATGATGTGAGTCATAAGGAGTTCAAATTATTCAGTTAACTGAAGAGCAGGTTGAAAGTGGCTTGATCACTCCTAAATACTTACACATGGAAAAGTTATCTGATAGAGTGGGGCCTTTCTATCTTGTGATACAGACATAACAAGATCCAATGAGAGGAAATTGAAATTAGACAAATTCAACCTTGAAATAAGATTAAATTTCCTAGCAGTGAGGGGAATTAAACATTGGAATAGATTACCAGGGCCGGTGGGCAGACTCACCATCACTTGAAATCATTAAAATGAGATTAAAAGACGAGTTTTCAAAGGATATGATTTAATCCATCTTCTAGAAGGAAATGTTACAGTCAGGGAGGCGGGGGAGCCTGAATGGTCCCTCTGGGCTTTGGAATCTGAGAGTCTATTTATTCCCCCTGTTCATCTCATTTCTTGGTGGGCCGGTGGGAGAACAGAATTTTCCTCATTGCCCTCACTATGTTAACAACACTTGCAGCTCTGCATTAAGACCGTGACTATGATCAAATCTCATGCTTCCCAGCTTCAGCTGGTCATCTGTAGGGGGTCCTGCCTATTCAAAAAATAAATAAATAAATATCGTTCCACGAGTAGAATTTTGAAAAGCTGATGTAACAGTGGATACAAAACTACTACAACTCATATGCCCAGTTTTTTTTTAAATTAGAATTTCTCTAATGAGAGAAACAAGCAGATAAATACTTTATTTTAAACGTTGAAGAATTTTTGCATTTGGGAATAAACAGAAGTAATGCTAGCATATTTAAACAAAACACCACCACATATTACAACCCATCAAATACAAAACTCTAGGCACAAAAACAAACTGATTACAAGCAACTTCATACTACAGAAAATTCCTAATCCAAACATCGTAGAAAGTTTTCTACTCAAACAAAACTCATCTTTGTTAGAGACACAATTATCCAAAAATCTAGAAACAAGCATTTCCCATGATTAGATAAAGAAAGAAATCCAATAAAGAGAGGCCCTCAAAACAACTAGAGCAGACGGTTACGCTATCAATTTTTGTAAACTATGTAACACGACATGCAACGTACGCCTGAACCCTCAAAAATGCCACAAACCTTAAATGATGGTACAATCATATTCCTAAAGATAGTGAACAATGTCCACCCTATAGGCAAATCTCATTAATGGAATTAGAAGAGCCAATAGCTAAGAGTGTAAAAATAAACAAGAGATTCTTTAAGTATATTAGAAATAGGAAGCCTCCAAAAGAATCCGTGAAATTAAATGGAGCAATTAAAACAGTTAAGGACATTGCTCAGAAACAGTCATTTCTTCATAGCAGTCTTCATCACACAGACTGTTGCAGAGAAACCTACCCTAGACCTACTCTTTTCTGGTAATAAAGATTAAGTACTAGCACAGATTTAAGTGTCAGAACAAACTGATAATTTAAAAAGCTGTAAGTCATCATACTCCAAGCTTATAATGTAAGAGTTACTAGTAAGTAGCATCTTTTTCCCAGAATTGCCTCTGCAGAGCTACACTTGTGTGAGATTAACTAGCAGTACATCCCTAAAAAGGTAGGCTAAGGAGAAAAAATGACTAAATAAAAGACTGCTCTGCCAAGCAAAGCCTGACTAAGATGCTAAATACAGAAAACAGTGCTGCATAAATGTATATAGAGCTCCAAGAGGATCTGTTACAATTTTCCGTAACACAAACATTCTCCAATCATGCCAAAGAAACACCTTTTAACATCAAATCTATAAGTACAGGAACCTCAGTCAATTAACAGAATACCTGTATGTAGAATCTAGTCCATTTGGGAAGTATCTGGACAGAAATCACTTTACTCCATGATGTAGAGGACTTTCTAAAAGATTGTCCGATCTACAGTAACTTAATACTGTCTTTGCATCAAGTCTAGGTTTCTCAGATAATGAAAGCATCTTAGGAAAACTGGCAGATCTGGTTCAGATTAAATTTTGCAATCACCTTGGTCAACACATTTAAAATTATACTGTCTTCATAAAGCATTGTGAAAGTCATTGGCAGATGGTAGCCAAAAATTACTGTCAAATGTACCCCTGGCAGCAGTAGCAAGACAGTTTATTTTTTTAGATGAAACAATTATTTTGGAATTTTAGGATCACTTACCTCAAAAGCTAAATACCAAGTATTCAAGGTTGATAAAGCAAGTCTCCAGTTCGGAGAACAACATTTCCTCATGGACATGTTCCAGGAGTAACAAAGCATCCTGTACTACTATAGATTACTATACATCAGTGTAAGAAGTTAGAATGATCCATACTGCCTCACTGAAGAAAGCAAAAAACTGGTTAGAGAATATACTCATTGATTCTCGAACAGATCTGGAAACTCAGGCACAACCAGCGGAAGCTACAGTGAAAAGACCCTTACAGTACGATTACCAACAACAATAATCCCGTGCTGGAGCACTTGCCAGAAAGCCTGTATTCTCTCTCACTCTTGAGCAAAAAAATGGGAGCAAAACATTTGATGTCAGGTTGCAGATGAAGGTCATGGAAGACACAATCTTGTGTCTAATTTTCTTCCCTTAAGACAGAGCACTGCAGCACATATTTCTACTCTTATCAAAAGTGCCATTAGCTTTTTAATTACATGAAGTCATCAGAACTTGGTTTTATCAGAGGAAAGAGATCATCTCCACCAACACACTGTACTCTAGGAAACAGCTTCATTTCTGAAACAAAGAAAAAAGCACCTACTGACTGAAAAAATACAATATATCTTCATAACTTGGCTAATAATAATTGATGCAATTAGGCTTATTTTTGTGATCAAACCGACACCTGGAAGAGTGCTGAAGCCAAGTGGAATTATTCAAATTCTGCATTTGTGTTATGTATCACAAAAATCTGACCTCTATATCATGTAAAAGCTATTTAATGCCATCCTCCTTTCAAAGTTAGATAGAGACAGATACTAAGCGAGTCTTCAAACTTTATTTGGCCACAAAAGAACACTGGAGAAAAATGTCCATTTTCTCGCAGCTGGAGCCACCAAACAGACAAATTCTATGAAACAACAATGCCCAGATCTCTAATGATCTATCTCATAAGAAAAAAGGTGAGATCACAGAAAAAGCACTCATGGTGGATTAACTATCTGATTGTAAACTGAGGAAACTGAGCAAAATAAGTTACATTTCTTAATTTATCTACAAGCAAAACCATTACCTTTCCTGCCCATGAACATATCCTTTCCATACTTTCCCCCTTCCACCACCCAATAGATATACACAAATAAAATCATAATAGAAATCTGTTACGATGCTGTAATATCCATTCACTCTCCTGTAATCAAACAGCCAATAGAAGGTAGCCTATTAAAGATTTTGTATAACCCAGAGAACCACAATTACAAGTACAGACAAGCTGCTAGAAAATTAAAAGCCTGAGCAGTTAAAAATTTAGAATGAATTTGTTAAAAAGCAAAAATTTCAAGTCTATAAGTGACATGATGTGATCCTTCATTCACATGTGCAAAAAAGTGCTACATTAGCACTACCTCAGACCTATAGTATCTATAGCTTAATTTTATACTTGAGGGAAACTCAAGCATTATAGTATATAATGCTTCTTTACAACAACTTTAAAAAAAATCAAATAAAATTCTTCTTTTCAGCCTTGTAATCAGAGTCAGCACCATCATTATAAAACAACAGATTCTTTAGAATCAAGCCAGTGGCTGATCTCCTTGTGGATTCCAACCAGTCCATTTGTTAAGCTATTTGACATATAAGCCCAAGGTAAGAATTATGTTAGCTGGGTTTTTATTAAGTTAATTTATATTATATTCTTGTAAGAGAATGGGACATTATAGAAAGAACTAGGTAACAACCCACTTTTTTCCAATCAGAATTCCATGAAGCTGTAGCATTCCATCAGCTATGTATGTCTTAAAGTCAATCGTTAGCCATTCTTCCCCCACAGTGATCTCAGTATACGGTTGCTCAGATAAATCAGACACGTTCATCCTCCATGGTACTTTACATAGTCATTGTAATTTTTACTTAGGATATTTAATTTAAAAAATCTATTTTACAGGGATAAACATGGCTTCATATTCTTTCAAATCCAATAATCTTTTATCACAGCCAGCACTTACTTTCTTTTTTGAAAATGGTTTCCTTATAGTAACTAAAAAGATAGTGTTAAATTACATATATGATTTTAATAGAAACTGCATGTATATGGATATGAAATATAAAAAGGTACTCATACAAATGTAAATAAAGTAATTCAAACTCCTTAATACTTTGAATTTTGGATCAATTCATGTGCATTAACATGATAAAATGTAGATAGCCTTGTTTTTGTTTGCACTATTTTAAATTATTCAATATACATTTGAAACCTTTTTAATATTCTTCTTGGTAGGAGATTTTTTTTCCCCAAGACTGGTGTCTCATTACCTTATCCACACTATTCCTGTCTGAACATTCAGCTCCACTCATTAGAACTAACATCTGCTACAAACGTTATTAATGAGATACGTATCAAGGGATACAGGCAAGCCACAAACCACCTGGGCTAATCACACTTTTCAGTACAAAAGTCGATAGCGGCAGCAAATATAGAACCTGCCTTAACATATTGTAATAATTATCTTATTCATACAGCAACTGCTATTTCCAAAATCCAACCCTTCAAAATTAGGTACATTTGTAAAACCATATGTATATCTTCTAGCTACTGCTAACATACAATGTATACCCTTTATTAACAGAGCCACAGGGCATAATTTTTGTAATGGAAAATTTTCAATTAGCCTTTTAGATTTATATGTCTCATGAATGTATTAGCATAAAAATATTTTCAGGATACCAGAGGCTTAGTAATAACTGCTTCAATAAATATATAATATAGGATTCATATTATACAGTTTTAGAACATTTTTAAACTTTAAAGATTCACTAAAAATGTAATGCAACAAACTTTAAAAGTATATTTATGTTTTTCCCCCTAATTGCATGATTTACATGTAGTTATTTTAAATGTACATGTTAAAATTACAAAGGAAATATTTCCAAAAGAAAAACATTACTTAAGTGAACTTCAAAGCTTTTGGTTTGATGTTTTAATGTCATTTGCCAGACCTTGTCTATACTTGGGATTCAGCAATCAGTAGCCAGCAACCAGTCCAAGCCCCAAGAAAAGACAAAGAAAGTCACAATTTGCATCACCTGACCTCAGCACACCTTGAAAGCTGGGAAACCCAAAGGCTCTTTGTTTTTGGTTTCTATTGTGTTTAAAACCTCCTGGGAATATAACATTGTTTATTACAAAAAAAAATATTTTAAAATGGGTGAAAATCAGTGCAAAAAAATTTACTTGACAGTTTTCTGTGAAAATATCAGAGTTAATATGGAGGCACAGTAGGACGGGGGGTAAAAGAAGCAAAAAATAGAGAGAAGGGTATTAAAAGTAGAAGCAGCTTAATCTCCTTCTAGAATAGGGTGCTGGTTCCAGGGAGTTCCAGCACTGTTTGGTTTTTTAAAAAGGACTCAAGCACAGATGTACACATATGCATACGTATACAAGCAAGTGTATCTTCCACTACATTGCCTTACTTTAACAGACGCCTTACAATTAGTTTGTTTAATTATTAATAAACATCTAACAGAGTATTGGATTTTCTTAACACAATTAGAATTTTCATGTACTTCAGCAGTCCAAAATTTGGGTGAGAAAAAAAAATGAATAGTAGCTTTTGTAAAACCACAGAATTATTCAGTAAAAATCAGTAAGAACAGAAAATAAAGGATGCTATTAAACTCAGTCAGTGAAAACAATCACAACTTTCCATGTCAATATTTGGATTCTGTACAGATGCACAGGTACACAGATACACAGGTTGCTTGCCACATATGATTGAAAAAGGGCTAATCCTAAATAAAAAGATATCTCCAGATTCCAGAAGAAAAAGTCACCATTTAAGGAAGTAGCTAGTAATGTATTTTAACAATATTTTAAATAATTAACATAAAAATGACCACACTGGGTCAAACCAATGGTCCATCTAGCCCAGTATCCCATCTTTGACAGTGGCAAGTGTCAGATGCTTCAGAGAGACTGAATCTATCAACACAATTTCAAATCATCTATCCCTTGTGGTCCAGGCTCCGCTTCTGACAGTTGGAGTTTTAGGGACACCATTGAGCACGCGGTCACATCCGTGACCACCATCCTGGCTAATAGCCATTGATATCTTCAAGAACTTTTCTAGTTCTTTTTTTAATCTAGTTATAGTTTTGGCCTTCACAACATCCCGTGGCAAAGTGTTTCACAGATTGACTGTGCGTTGTGTGAAGTACTTCTTTTTTTGTTTGTTTGTTTTTAACCTGTTGTCTAATAATTTCATTTGGTGATTCCTGGTTCTTTTGTTATGTGAAGGGGCAAACACTTCCTTATTCACTTTACCCACACCATTCGCACTTTTATAGACCTCTATCATATCTTCCCTTAGTTGTCTCTTTTCTAAATCCCAGTCTTTTTAATCTCTCCTCAAATGGATGCTGATCCATAACTCTAATCATCTTCATTGCCCTTCTCTGCACCTTTTGCAATTCTAATTTATCTTTTTTGAGATGGGCTGACCAGCACTGTATGCAGGATTCAATGTGTAAGCATACCATGGGTTTATATGGGGGCATTATGATATTTTCTGTTTTATTATCTCTCTTTCCTAATGGTTACTAACAACTAACAGCTTTTTCACTTGCACCCTATTTAGGTGACAAAACTGAGGAACTGTCCCACTGAAGTGTCAACAGAGATGGTTTGGGAACAAATTGATAAATGAAATAATAAAAGTCACCAGGACCACATGGTATTCACCTAAGAGTTCTCAAGGAACTCAAATATGAAAATGTAGAACTACTAAACAGTGGTATGCAACCTATCACTTAGATCAGCAGATATACCAGCTGACTGGAGGATAACTAATGTGATGTCAACCAACCCAGATTTTGTAAAGGCATTTCATGTCTCACCAATCTATCAGAATTTTCTGAGTGGGTCAGCAACAAAGGTGATCCAGGAGGTATAGTATTTCTGGTTTTTCAGAAAGCCTTTGACAAGTTCCCTCACCAAAGGCTCTTAAGCAAATTAAGCAATCATGGCATAAGGTCCTCTCATGGATCAGTAACTGGTTAAATGACAGGAAACAAAAAAAGAGTAAAACTCAATGGTCAGTTCTCAGAATGGAGAAAGGTCAATAGAGTCCCTCCAGGGACCTATACTGGTACCAGTACTATTCATAAATCATCCAGAAAACGGGACAAGCAGTGAGGTGGCAAAGTTTGCAGCTGATACAAAATTACTCAAGGGAGTTATGTCCAAAGCCGACTCTAAAGAGTTACAAAGGAATCTCACAAACCTGGATGACAGGGCAACAAAATGGCAGATGAAAGTCAATGTTGATAACTGCAAAGTAATGCATATTGGAAAACATAATCCCTACTATATATAGAGAGAGAGAGAGAGAGATATGCATACACACCATGATGGGGTCTAAATTAGCTATTGCCACTCAAAACAGAGACCTTAGAGTTATTATGGATAGTTCTCTGAAAACATCCACTCAATGTGCAGTGCCAGTCAAGAAAGCTAATAGAATGTTAGGAACTGTTAGGAAAGGGATAGATAATAAAACAGAAAATATCATAATGCCCCTATACAAAGCCATGGACTACCCAAACCTTGAATACTGCAGGAAGTTCTGGTTGCCCTTTCTCAGAAAATATATATTTTAATTGGAAAAGGTACAGAGAAGGGCAACAAAAATGATTAAGGGTATGGAACAGCTTCTATATGAGGACAGATTAAAAAGACTGGGACTCTTCAGCTTGGACAAGAGATGACTGGGATGGGGAGGGGGATATGATAGAGGTCTATAAAATCATAAATGGTGTGGAGAAACTGAAAGTGTTATTTACCCCTTCACATAACACAAGAACAAGGGGGTCACCCAATGAAATTGATAGATATCAGGCTTAAAACAAACAAAGGGAAGTACTTCTTCATGCAATGCACAGTCAACCTGTGGAACTCATTGCAAGAGGATGTTGTGAAGGCCAAAACTATGACAGAATTAAAAAAAAATTAGATAATGGCAATCAATAGCTGTAAGCCAAGATGGTCAGAGATGCAACCCCATGTTTTGGGTGTCCCTAAGCCTCTCACTGCCAGATGCTGGGACTGGACAACAGGGGATGGATTACTTGATAATTGCCCTGTTCTGTTCACTCCCTTTGAAGTATCTGGCATTGGTCATGATCAGAAGACAAAATACAAAATAGATGAACCATTGGTCTGACCAAGTACGGCTATTCTTATGTATGAAGAATCTAAACAGATTCCTGGGCCACTTAGTGACATCACAAACACCATAAATATGACAAAGGAGCCCTAATGTTAAACTACTAGTTTCTCTTTTGACTCAAATTTTTCCTACTAGCTGAATTTTCTCATTTTACCTCATATTTGGATTTATTTTGTGTTTTAAGTCAGTTTTTGAGTTGGGCATATGGGAGAGAAGATGTCCCTCATAATAATTAGATATAAAAATACTAACCCATTTAAAGAAATTTTAACATGCCACGGACTTAATCCTGAATGAGGAGTACTACACCTTTATGCTGTTAAATAAGATACTTAGAAAACAAATCTCTCTACAGCAGCTGAAAATTATGTTGTTAATTTCAAGCACAGAAACATTGTAACGGCATGGCACCCATCTCTCACAATCACCCCTTCTGCTCGCCTGTGTCTGCAGTCTTTAAATAGTCTGGCATCAGGCCATACCCCCAAGGCTTCCTCCCTGGAGGTAGTAGTTTCACCTTCTTGATGTATTCTGGTCCCAGCTCTCCAGCCGGGCCACTAAGTAGTTCAGTTCATCTTCTGGGGGTTTATCACTGTCCAATTGTATACTGTTTCCCTAGTGGCCTATGGGAGGACCCTAAGAATAGAAGTCATGCGCCGCCATGTTCCCTAGGCCACTTCCCCGCAGCCCCAGCCTTCACCAAAGCTCCACCCTTACCTCAGGGCTCTTCTTTGTTCAGGCCCAGCATCCACCCAGGATCTCATTCTCACTCCCACAGTTCCTGCCAGCACTGAGCTGTCTGTGGTGCTGCAGTTCCCTTTGGCCACCCAGGAGCACTGTCTGAACTCCTCTGGCGCCAGCAAGTAACTGTAGGTCTCTGGCTCTGCAGCTCCTTTTTATATGGCCCTCCTGGGGCCTGACTGGCGGCTCGCTGCAGCCTCTTTCATCAGCTGCTCCCTGTAGCCTTTCCCTGATAGGCTATCTACTGCGCGGCCTCTCTAGGCCGCTCGGAGGATTTAGTTCCACTGCCCCTTTCCTGGGACAGGTGTGGCAGGGGTCTTCTAGGCCTATTCCACCCTGACACAAACATGGATAGGGTTTTGTTTTTGTGCTTGAACCCACACTGAATGCAGATCTCCAGACAAGTAAGTATTTCAATATGCAGGTCACTAGAGAGAGGGGGAAAAAATAAATCTGCATTTCTGGAGATCTATACACAGCAAGGTACAAATTCTGAACTTCCAACTTCAGTGGGACTATTTATTTATTTAGGATTTAAATGGCTAGGGATGCTTATACCCAGTCCCCCCAATTCACACGCTTAAATGCTTTGCTGAATTGAGGGCTTTGATATTACAGCAATAGATATAGCACAAATTAGATAGATAAGTAGGATTTTGCTTAAGTGTTCAAAACAGATCATCAAACATGCCCCTGGAAAGAAAGGACAAATTCCAACTCCCAGATTTCAAATCCTCTCCTACTGACCAATGCCCATTCCTGCCCTACACAGGCTCACAACTTGCTGCCTTCCTATTGAAGCCATTCATTCCATGGAGAGGTTTCCAGTGTTAGTTTCATTATTTTCCTGCTTCCACTGAAGTCTCTTTGGTGACCCTACTGTAATTCTCAGTAGATAAAGCCCAAGTGCTTCCCTCTCCCCAACTAAAGGCATGCTGTGTTAATGACAGACATCACAGATCTCTCACTTTTGAAATACCTTCAGGTAATATACAGGTGCCACTCATACATGTATCCTGAGAACATCCCTCCATGTTAACAGGTCACACAGACTTCTGTCCCACGATTTCCCTGCTCAGAGACACAAAACTCAACTACTGACAAAACCTTAACTGAGTACATATGACAAGCTCCCCAACTGCTCCAGTTTCTCTGCTCACAACTCACATCCTGTCTATATGACTGCACGCTATCTTCAGTTAAAACCACCAAAAGTAGTTGTATTTAAAAGGCTTGTAGTAAAGCGCTTTTGTTACATTATTCCTCAATATTGCACATAATTACTGCTCATTTTATTTCTGGGGTTATGTTAATTTGAGAAGAGGGGAAAAAGTGATAGTTGATAGTCAAACAATAAGCACAACTATTCATAAAGCAAATAAAAAATACTTGTGCTATTGTACAGATAACCCCATGATACAAGCAGCACTTTTAAAAAAAATTCAGAAGGGTGAGAACTCAACTCCAGCTGAAATCTATGGCAATTGCAGACATCTTTGAAAAAAAAATCAGGTCCTCAGTGAAATTAATGACTGTCACATAGACTATCACAGTTGATATTTAAATCAGTACATAAGGTAGACCAACAAAAAGATGCTCCAGTATCTGAGCCTCCCTGAGAGGCAACTGTGAGAACCCCAGTTAAAGGAATAATATGCAACTATTTAACACTGATTAAATATAAGAAGTTTGACTAAGCTGGATGAGTATTTTTTTAAATCTCTCTTTTATAAGCTCAACCAGCCAGAAATAAGCCACAAAAATGTCCTTGCAGTATTTTTAGAGGTAAAAAGACTTCCTCCTGAAAAAGAAAGAAAGCCATATAAAATAAAATGTGAGCTAAATAAAACTGTAGTAGATAAACCTGAAAAGTGTTCTATAGCTAAAATGATGTTAAAAGTGGCGTCAAGGGTACAGATGATAGCTGTGATGGACAACATCCAAGCTAAAGTGGTGAGTAAAGAGCTTTTTATCCCATTTGAAGTCTTAATATTTACTTTCAGAGCCTTCAGAGAAAAGAAACTATGGTTATAAACAAAAAATGTATAATAATTCATGGAAATTTGTCTAATGGCATACAAAGTTAGAATGCTAAAATGGCTTGCAAGAAAACTGAAATAGTTTATAAATTCAAGCTTTAATTTTTCACATGAATATAAAATATACAGTACAGAAATAGTTTTCATATTGAAAATAAAAAATAGAAATAAATTAGAAAGAACAGTCAGTCTCAGAGCACAACAAAAATTGTTAATTTTATGACATCCCACTGTTCGTTCTAATCATGCCAAACTATACCTGCTAAGGCAGGGGTGGGCAAACTTTTTGGCCTGAGGGCCACATCTGGGAATAGAAATTGTATGGCAGGCCATATATGCTCACAAATTGGGATTGTCGTGCGGGAGGGAATGAGGGCTCTGGTTGGGGCTGCAGGTGCCAGAGTGGGGCCAGAAATGAGAAGTTCAGGGTGTGGGAGGGGGCTCTGGGCTGGGGCAAGGAGTGTGGGAGGTGAGGGCTCTGGCTGGGGGTATGGGCTCTGGATGAGAAGTCTGAGTGTAGGAGGGTGCTCCAGCTGGGACCGAGGGGTTTGGAGGGCAGGGGGTTGGGGCATGGGGAGAGGCCCAGGGGTGCAGGCTCCAGGTGGCGCTTACCTCAAGCGGCTCCCGGAAGCAGCGGCATGTCCCTTCTCTGGCTCCTGCAGCTCCCATTGGCTGCGGTTCCCAGGCAATGGGAGCTATGGAGATGGTGCTTGGGGTGGGGGCAGCATGCAGAGTGAAGCCCCGTGGCTGCCCCTATGCATAGGAGCCAGAGAGGGGCCATACTGCTGCTTCTGGGAGCTGCATGGAGCGGCCTCCGACCCTGTTCCCCAGCTGGAGGGCCGAAGCAGGGCAAGCCTCAGACCTCACTCCCCAGAGGGAGCTCGAGGACCGTATTAAAATGGCCTGTGGGCCGTAGTTTGCCCACCCCTATGCTAAGGCCTCAGGTTTTGTACACAATATTCTCCAATGAGTGCATGCACAAGACTCGTTACAGCTGACAAGCAAAAGAAAAAAAACTTTTCCAGTGAATTACATTTTCTATATGTAATCCCTTTTACACAACATATGCATCTCTGGTGTTCAAGCAATAAATATAAGTTTAAGAAACCACATTAACCTGTTTAATCTCCCAAATTTATCATCTTTAGGGCTTGCGTACATGGTGGAGTAATGTACACTATGGAGGAATGATTTCTAAGGCAGATTAATGTGTTGCTCATTAATTGGTCTGAGTAGACCCTGCTGGTGCAAGTGAAAAAGCTCCCTAGTGCGCTATAACATAGTGCTGTTTCAGACTAGAAATCACACCCCCGTAGTGTGCACTGCTGCTCTATATAGACAAGCTACATAGTATGTCCAGGCAGAATCCCTAGAGGATGGAGACATACACAAAAGATTTCAGAGACCAATAGTTCTCTCTCTTCAAAAGAGAAAGGCGCTTTGGACACAAACTTAGTTGTTTGAAGATTTTAAGAGACTTTGGAAAACCAGACTACACTTGCTGTTGATTTAATGAACACCTAAATTTAATTTCATTCTCTTTCTGGATGCTGAATGGGATTTGCCTTCCTTTCAGGAACATAAGTTATTGGATGGTCAGTTTCAGCAATGTCAATACACAACAAGAATGTTACTTTAACTCTTCAATGTTTCATAAGCAGCATGATTTGTGTTCTCATATAGCACCTTCTCTAACTGAAACTATAAGTATACACCTCACTTGTACAACTGTACATCCTTTTAGCTCATATTAGGGTTGTCAACTTTCTAATTCCACAAATCCAAACACCGTTGTCCTGTCGCTGCCTGCCCCTTCCCCAAGGCCCCGCCTCCCACTCACTCCAGCCCCCCTCCCTCCATCGCTCGCTCTCCTCCATCCTCACTCACTTTCACTGGCCTGGGACAGAGGTTGAGGTGTGGGAGGAGGTGAGAGCTCCAGCTGGGGGTGCAGGCCCTGGGATGGGGCCAGAAATGAGGGGTTCCGGGTTGGGACAGGGGTATGAGAGGGGGTGAGAGCTCCGGCGAGGGGTGCAGGCTCAAGGGTGGGGCTGGGGATGATGGGTTTGGTGTGTAGATGACAACTCCGGGCTGGACCAAGGGGTTTGGAGTACGGAAACAGGCTCAGGGCTGGGGCAGGGGATTGGGCTGTAGGCTCTGCATTGGGGCCAGGGATGAGGGGTTTGGGGTCCAGGAGGGGGCTCAGGGCTGGAGATTGGGGTACAAGAAGGGGTGCAGGCTCCAGGAGAGTGTTTGGGTGTGGAAAGAGACTGAGGGCTGGGGTAGGGGTTGAGGTACAGGAGGAGGTTCCGACCTTGGGCAAGGAATTTGGGGTGCAGGGTCTGGGAGGGAGTTAGGGAGCAGGAGAGGGTTCCAACCTGGGGCAGGGAGTTCAACATGTGGGCTCCAGCCGGGCAGGGCTTACCTCAGGCATCAGCAGCGCTAAGGGCAGGCTCCTTACCTGCCCAGGCTCCACGCTGCTCCCGGAAGTGGCCGGCATGTCTGGCCCCTAAGCGGAGGCACAGCCCAGGAGGCTCTGCATGGTGTCCGCACCCTCAGGTGATGCTCTGCAGCTCCCATTGGCCACGGTTCCCGGCCAATGGGAACTATGAAGCCAGCGCTTGAGGCAGGGACAGCATGTGGAGCTTCCCTGGCCACCGCTGTGCCTAGGGGCCGCAGGGACATGCCAGCCACTTCCAGGAGCCGTGTGGAGCCGGGGCAGGCAAAGAGCCTGCCTTAGCACCACTGACCGGACTTATAACAGCCTGGTCAGCTATGCTGAGCAGAACCGCCAGGGTCCCTTTTCAACCGGGCATTCCACTCAAAAACCAGATGCCTGGCAACCCTATCTCATATATGTATGCAAATATTCAACTTTCTTTTTAACTTTCCAATAAATTTACTAACAAACATTAGCATATATTTACACACATACTTACACAGCAATGTAGTATGCCTTTTCTTACTATGCCAACAAACATTTTACTTTTTCTAATTAAATTAAAATGTAAGATGTATTTTGAAATAAAGTGCAGTATTTAAATTCTCCTTGTGCTGAGAGATTGACTGTGATGTAACAAGTCAATATCAATTATCACAGTAGTACCCACAACAAAGAGGAATATTGTGATTTGAACCCTATGGTTAGCAATAGTAAACAACATTTTCATTAACACCTGTGGATTCTTGAACTCTGCTTTGAAACAAGAAATACTGAAGAAAAATGAGAGATTAAGATATAGTACTTCAACTACTAAAATGAACAAAACTGTTGATAGTTTGAAAATTCTAAAAACTTAAGAAAATGGTCACCATTTCCCCAAAGGTACTGAACAGTTGGAATAAAAATCCAAAATTATAATTCCGAGGAAATGAAACTGACTTTGGAAGTCTGAATGAGAACAAATTAGACTGTGAAGAAGACAAGGAATCTCCTTGCAAGAGAACCAAACAGAATAGCAGAGAATCTAAAACTTGTCTTGATTTGGATGTAATAAATGCTGACAGAGTAAAACTAAACTTTCCAGTTATCCCAACAATATGGATAGGAAATAGACGGGTATCTCTGCCCGTGTATTTTAATTGTAAAAACATTGTTTGTCTTTTTAAGAAAAATATGTAGGCGGCCCGTGTCTGACTTTTCTTTCTCTACAAGATTGAAAGCAATGAATTGGAAACTTTGAAGAAGATCCAAATCACAATCTCAGCTATCTGGTCACCATAGGAGTCTACCCTAGAGAATAAAGCATGCAAGATGTAGCATTTGTAATAAAAGAAAGAGGTTTGATCTTCTACAAAGCTCAGATTCACACAGATATTGGGAAGATGATGCCTAGTTCTGGTGATCATAAAAAGTTATCCAATTTTGATTGTACAGTAGAACTTCCATTACGAGCACCTCACAATGGCAGTTGTTCGGAATTCAGAAATATTTGTAACTCAACAAAACATTATGGTTGTTCTTTCCAATTTAAAACTGAACACTGACTTAATACAGCTTTGAAACAATTATGCAGAAGGAAAATGCTGCTTTTAACAATCTTAATTTAAATGAAACAAGCACAGAAACGGTTTCCTTACCTTGTAAAAAAAAGTTCAAACTTTCCCTTTTTTCCGCAGTTTTCATTTAACACAGTACTGTACTGTATTTTTTGGTGCCTGCTGCTACCTAACTGTATACATCCAATTCCAAATGAGTTTTGTGGTTGACTGGTCAGTTCGTAACTCTGGTGTTCATAACTCTGAGGTTCTACTGTACTTCTTAAAACATTTACAACTACCAACTGAGTTTATGTTAGTAACAGCATTCATTAAATCAGTTTATTCCTTCAAACTTTTCTTCAAGCTGTTAAGTACTCTTGACAAATGCTAGAGTTTGAATAATTAAGAAATTAAGAAAGTGTTGAAGTAGTTATCAAAACAGTAAACAATTTCATTTATATTTAAAATATAATTGAAGTTGAAATCCTACGAAAACAATCCCTACTTCTTTTATTTAAACAATAAAACAAGATTATTTTACTCCACCTAGCTCTATGTAAGATAAATTAATTTTAAAAATATGAAGTATTGGGAAATAATCTGATCATCTTGGATTATGCCAAGGTACTTTGTTATTCTAGTATGTCTTCCTTATGAAAATTCCATGTATACAATGCTATAGACCTTTACAAATTTAGAGGGCATCACACAATGCAACTGCACTAGAATACGAATCATTTTATTTTTATTTATTATACATAACATGAATATAAATAATCAGTGGGAACCACTGAGATAGAAGAAACCTCTAAAACATCTTTTCCATCCTCCTGTAAATCCAGAATAGTACCCTGTAGCACTTGATTTTCTGTGGATTTGTGAAGTCCTAATAATATCTGATTTACTTTGCCATTTACCATCTCCCCCAAATTGTTTTCTTTTGGAGAGGGGAAAAGGGGTTGGGTGCTCTTTGTATGCTCATCACCACAGGAACTAACTGCCTTACAAAAAATGTAACTATATATATAACTAGGGCTGTCAAGCGATTAAAAAAATTATTCATGATTAACTAGAATACCATTTATTTAAATATTTTTGGATGTTTTCTACATTTTTAAATACATTGATTTCAATTACAACATAGAATACAAAGTGTACAGTGCTCACTTTATATTTATTTTTAATTACAAATATTTGCACTGTAAATAACAAAAGAAAAGAAATCATATTTTTCAATTCACCTAAAACAAGTACTGTAGTGAAATCTCTTTATTGTGAAAGTTGAACTTACAAATGCAGAATTATGTACCAAAAAATACATTAAGAAATTAAACAATATAAAATTTTAGAGCCTGCAAGTCCACTCAGTCCTACTTCAGCCAATTGCTCAGACAAGCAAGTTTGGTTACAAAATGCCTACTTCTTATTTACAATGTCACCTGAAAGTGAGAACAGACACTCACAGTGCACTGTTGTAGCCAGCGTTGCAAGATATTTACATTCCAGATGCGCTAAAGATTCATATGTACCTTCATGCTTCAACCACCATTCCAGAGGACATGCGTCCATGCTGATGACAGGCTCTGCTCAATAACGATCCAAAGCAGAGAGAACCGACGCATGTTCATTTTCATCCTCACAGTCAGATGCCACCAGCAGAAGGCTGATTTTCTTTTTTGGTGGTTCAGGTTCTGTAGTTTCCACATGTCAGTATTGCTCTTTTAAGGCTTCTGAAAGCATGCTCCACACCGTGTCCCACTCAGATTCTGGATGGCCTTCAGATTCTTAACCCTTGGGTCGAGCGCTGTAGCTATCTTTAGAAATTTCACGTTGAAATCTTCTTTGCGTTTTGTCAAATCTGCTGTGAAAGTGTTCTTAAAATGAACAAGTACATAAAAGGTTGTTACAAGAAGGAGGGAGAAAAATTGTTCTTCTTAATCACTGAAGATAAGACAAGAAGCAATGGTCTTAAATTGCAGCAAGGGAGGTTTAGGTTGCACATCAGGAAAACCTTCATAACTGTCAGAGTGGTTAAGCACTGGAATACATTGCCTAGGGAGGTTGTGGAATCCCATCATCGGAGATTTTTAAGAGCAGGTTATACAAATATCTGTCAAGGATGGCCTAGATCAGGGGTCGGCAACCTTTCAGAAGTGGTGTGCCGAGTCTTCATTTATTCACTCTGATTTAAGGTTTCGCGTGCCAGTAATACTTTTTAACATTTTTAGGTCTCTTTCTATAAGTCTATAATATAGAACTAAACTATTGTATGTAAAGTAAATAAGATTTTTAAAATGTTTAAGACGCTTCATTTAAAATTAAATTAAAAATGCAGAGCCCCCCGGATCAGTGGCCAGGACCCGGGCAGTATGAGTGCCACTGAAAATCAGTTCGCGTGCCATAGGGTGCCTACCCCTGGTCTAGATAATACTTAGTCCTGCCATGAGTGCAGAGGACTGGACTAGTTGACCTCTCGAGATCCCTTCCAGTTCTATGATTCTATGTGCTAGGTCATCATCTGACACTGCTGTAACATGAAATATATGGCACAATGTAGGTAAAACAGAGCAGGAGACATACAATTCTCCCTCACTGAGTTCAGTCACAAATTTAATTAACACATTTTTTTAACTAGTGTCATCAGCATGGAAGCATGTCCTCTAAAATAGTGGCCGAAGCATGAAGGGGCATATGAATGTTTAGCATATCTGGCACGTAAATACCTTGCAACGCCAGCTACAAAAGTGCCATGCAAATTCCTGTTCTCATTTTCAGGCGACACTGTAAATAACAAGCAGGCAGTAGTATCTCCCGTAAATGTAAAAAAACGTATTTGTCTTAGCAATTGGCTGAACAAGAAGTAGGACTGAGTAGACTTGTAGGCTCTAAAGTTTTACATAACAGCACTCAAAAACAAAACAATGTAACAAACAAAAAAAACCTACATTTGTAAGTTACACTTTCATGATAAAGAGGTTGTACTATAGTACTTGTATGAGGTGAACTGAAAAATACTATTTCTTTTGTTTATTGTTTTTACAGTGCAAATATTTGTAATAAAAATATAAAGTGAGCACTGTACACTTTGTATTCTATGTTGAAATAGAAATCAATATATTTGAAAATGTAGAAAAACATCCACAAATATTTAATAAATTTCAATTGGTATTCTATTGTTTAACAGTGCGATTAATCATGATTCATTTTTTTGAGTTAACTGCATCAGTTAACTGCAATTAATTGACAGCTCTATTTATAACCTCTCTTTTTGTATTAATTCTCTATCCTCACTGGTATTTGCATCATCTGCACATTCCTTGGAATAGCGACCATGCCCCATTATTATGTTTATATGGCAATCAGTTCACTGTTAGAGCTCGAATGTATGTCCTCTGCAAACGCAGTATCCTGTAACTTTGAACTTAAACAGCTGATCCAGGAACTTTTCCATTCTTTCAAAACTTCTAGAACTAAAGGGAGTTAGCAATTTCTTCTTTATTTTTCATTTCTTATATTCTTCTTACCCATAGTATTTTGCTGCTACTCCTCTTCCTTACTCAGATACCTCAGTTGTGTACATATTTTTGACACTGCCAACTCCTGCAACCTTAAATGGATCCCATTTGTGCATATCATGCACAGCAGTGGCAAGTTCAACACCAAATGCTTTATAAATGTTTCTTCCCCAAAGCATAACGTCTTTCCCCAAGTCTTTGCCAACTACCAAGGCAGGGAAAAATCTCACCTCTGTGAGATCTCCGGCTTGTATAGCCCTTCCTGCCAGTCTTCCCTGTCTCTTCCTGCCTCTCAACTGTGTCAGCTGATGACTCAACTGAATCACTCAGCTAATTAGTCAATCATTTAGTATTTAAACTATTAGCTTGTCAATTTACCCCATGTGGGGACCCTTATAAAGTAAACAAAGTAGTGAGTCAGCCTTAGGCTAGTCACACACTGTCACAATGTGTTGTGATCATCTTGCCCAGCATCACATAGGAAGTCTGTGGCAGAGTCAGGAAGAGAACTCCGCTCTCCTGGAACTCAGTCCAATAACTTACACAGAAGAGAATGCCCTCTCCTCTCCTTACAATCCTCTGCCTCACTCACTGTCCATCTTCTGCAGTGATTGAGGTAGGAATGCTACAGACCTGACAAAGAGCTCTGTGTAAACTCAAAAGCTTGTCTCTTTCACCAGCAGAACTTGGTCCAATAGAAGATATTAGTTCACCCACTTTCTGTCTCTAATATCCTGGGACCGACACGGCTACAACAACACTGCATATAACAAATAGTATGTGATGATGCAATTAAACACTATCATAATGCATAATGTTCTTTTATTACATTTTTTGTGATTTCCCAGGGTTTTTAAAAGCAAACTGAAACTAATGTACAATGGGGCCCCAGTCTAGTTGGCCTCTCGACACTTACTGCTATATAAATGCCAAATAATAAAGATTACAGGAGCAATAAATCATTACTCAAGGTATAAACAGATCACTAGCTAAAGTCACGAAGAAATTTTCTCCCAGTGCACACACAGGTACATTATGGGAGTTTCTTCTTATCTGATAGCTATTAATTGCAGCAACATTCCCCCATTTTAGAGACAGGGAATCTATTTCAAACCAGAATTAACTTCAAATGTGACCACTGTATAGCTTCAGCACTGGTCACCACATCAGTTTCACTGATCTGATATTTTACTTGCTGATTGATTAATTTGTTGTATTCCTACATTTTACTTGTAACATTTCCACTTCTTGAACACTCCCAACAAAATACAGGAAATAGCTAGTACATAAGAGCATAAGAACAGCCGTACCGGGTCAGACCAAAGGTCCATCTAGCCCAGTATCTGTCTACCGACAGTGGCCAATGCCAGGTGTTCCAGAGGGAGTGAACTTAACAGGCAATGATCAAGTGACCTATCTCCTGCCATCCATCTCCATCCTCTGACAAACAGAGGCTAGGGACACCATTCTTACCCATCCTGGCTAATAGCCATTTATGGACTTAGCCACCATGAATTTATCCAGTTCTCTTTTAAACATTGTTATAGTCCTAGCCTTCACAACCTCCTCAGGTAAGGAGTTCCACAAGTTGACTGTGCGCTGCCTGAAGAAGAACTTCCTTTTATTTGTTTTAAACCTGCTGCCTATTCATTTGGTGACCCCTAGTTCTTGTATTATGGCACTAAATAAGTAAATAACTTTTCCTTATCCACTTTCTCAACATCACTCATGATTTTATATACCTCTATCATATCCCCCCCTTAGTCTTCTCTTTTCCAAGCAGAAGAGTCCTAGCCTCTTTAATCTTTCCTCACGTGGGACCCTCTCCAAACCCCTAACCATTTTAGTTGCCCTTTTTTGAACATTTTCTAGTGCTAGAATATCTTTTTTGAGGTGAGGAGACCACATCTGTACACAGTATTCGAGATATGGGCGTACCATGGATTTATATAAGGGCAATAATATATTCACAGTATTATTCTCTATCCCCTTTTTAATGATTCCTAACATCCTGTTTGCTTTTTTGACCGCTTCTGCACACTGCTTGGACATCTTCAGAGAACTATCCACGATGACTCCAAGATCTTTTTCCTGACTCGTTGTAGCTAAATTAGCCCCCATCATATTGTATGTATAGTTGGGGTTATTTTTTCCAATGTGCATTACTTTACATTTATCCACATTAAATTTCATTTGCCATTTTGTTGCCCAATCACTTAGTTTTGTGAGATCTTTTTGAAGTTCTTCACAATCTGCTTTGGTCTTAACTATCTTGAGTAGTTTAGTATCATCTGCAAACTTTGCCACCTCACTGTTTACCCCTTTCTCCAGATCATTTATGAATAAATTGAATAGGATTGGTCCCAGGACTGACCCTTGGGGAACACCACTAGTTACCCCTCTCCATTCTGAAAATGTACCATTAATTCCTACCCTTTGTTCCCTGTCCTTTAACCAATTCTCAATCCATGAAAGGACCTTCCCTTTTATCCCAGGACAGCTTAACTTACGTAAGAGCCTTTGGTGAGGGATCTTATCAAAGGCTTTCTGGAAATCCAAGTACACTATGTCCACCGGATCCCCCTTGTCCACATGTTTGTTGACCCCTTCAAAGAACTCTAATAGATTAGTAAGACACGAGTTCCCTTTACAGAAACCATGTTGACTATTGCTCAACAGTTTATGTTTTTCTATGTGTCTGACAATTTTATTCTTAACTATTGTTTCAACTAATTTGCCCGGTACCGACGTTAGACTTACCGGTCTGTAATTGCCGGGATCACCTCTAGAGCCCTTTTTAAATATTGGCGTTACATTAGCTAACTTCCAGTCATTGGGTACAGAAGCTGATTAAAGGACAGGTTACAAACTTTAGTTAATAGTTCCGCAACTTCACATTTGAGTTCTTTCAGAACTCTTGGGTGAATGCCATCTGGTCCCAGTGACTTGTTAATGTTGAGTTTATCAGTTAATTCCAAAACCTCCTCTAGTGACACTTCAATCTGTGACAGTTCCTCAGATTTGTCACCTACAAAAGCTGGCTCAGGTTTGGGAATCTCCCTAACATCCTCAGCCATGAAGACTGAAGCAAAGAATCCATTTAGTTTCTCCGCAATGACTATCGTCTTTAAGCGCTTTGTACTTCGATCATCAATGAGCACCACTGGATGTTCAGCAGGCTTCCTGCTTCTGATGTACTTAAAAAACATTTTATTACCACCTTTGGAGTTTTTGGCTAGCTGTTCTTCAAACTCCTCTTTGGCTTTTCTTATTACACTCTTGCACTTAAGTTGGCAGTGTTTGTGCTCCTTTCTATTTGCCTCACTAGGATTTGACTTCCACTTTTTAAAGGAAGTCTTTTTATCTCTCACTGCTTCTTTTACATGGTTGTTAAGCCACGGTGGCTCTTTTTTAGTTCTTTTACTGTGTTTCTTAATTTGGGGTATACAATAAAGTTGGGCCTCTATTATGGTGTCTTTAAAAAGGGCCCATGCAGCTTGCAGGGATTTCACTTTAGTCACTGTACCTTTTAACTTTTGTTTAACTAGTGTTTAAGAAGGTTTGTTCACCACATGTATATATTAGCTTGGGGAAAGTAAAATTTAAACTCCAGCTTATCCTGCACCACTCTATACTTAAAATTTAGATCAAACTAGCTATGGGCTGTGGAAGAATTCTTCCATTGACCTAACTACCATTGCTTGGGTATGTGAATTACCTACATCAACAGAAATACCCCATCCATCCATATAGAAAATGTCTATATTACTGTGCTATAACAGTACAGCTGCAGAATGGCTGCTGTAGTGCCCATAGTCTAGACATGCCCTCTATGGTCTGCATTGATTTGTAATACCAGACACAGAATAGCTTTACTTTGCTCACTATATATTATTGATGAGTTGTCTAGAAATGGCAGCTGCAAGCATTTTCAATGCATGATGCTAGCTAGTTTCTCTACTGATTCTGTAACCACTTCTATTGAACTGCTCTTATAACTTTCTTCCTAAAGAGTAGTGAATTAAAATGGATATCCCTATACAACTTCTAACAGCAGAAGGGGGAGAGGAGGTATTTTCTCTCTTTATCCAGTGGTAGATCAACTGTCAAAAATACATTCTACACATACAAGTCTTGCACACAAATGCAGACTGAAAAATTTATTTCTGCACCTCTACTAAAAGAATGTCAACACTGCAATACATGTAACAGAAGTTACTGTTGAATCAGAAGGATGCTGACTAGTCATAGAATTACAATTCTAACACAGGACTACAGTACAAATACCTTTGAAGAATTATGAAATTTCAATCATTAGTAGGATGCATTGTCAATAGAAAAAAGTAAATAAAATTTTCAAATGTCAACTGAAGAACAGATTAAAATTTAAAGATTGATCTGTGTACCATAAAGTATAACTTTTTTCTTACCAAGCTGAGTTCCTTTAAGCCTCTTATTGTATATTATCTTAGGCCTGGTCTACACTAGGAAATTAGTTCAGTATAACTATGTCGCTGAGGGATTTGAAAAATCCACACCCCTGAACGACATAGTTAAAACAATCTAACCCCTGATGTAGAAAGCACTCGGTCAATGGGAGATGCTCTCCCATCACTGTAGGTAAAGCCTTCACTGAAGTGCTACAGGTGCACCATTGCAGTGTTTTAAGTGTAGACAACTCCTATTATAAGGCACTTATCATCATGGTATCCAAGCCCAGCTGGCTACCAATAGGCAAAACTCAGGGAGGACAAAAATTAAAGCAAAAATATTAAATAAAATACACTTAAAGGAACATTCAGTCTATAGAAAAGCATCTCAGATGAAAGAGGCTTGACATCAAGTTTCGGCATAACTTATGTACAATACCAAACTATATTAGAACTTCAATTTTTTAGAGCTTTTTGTTTCTTTAACAAAATAAAACATGTCTCTCCATTGTACAAGGCAGAAATTCACACTCCAAAGAGCATACAGACTGCTAATCTAAACAATTTGCTTTATGTATCAGGGTGAATTATGTAGATTTTTAGATATGAAAACTTACCGAGTGCCATCTGCTTTCCAGCTTACTTTGTAGGGCTTCTGCTCTAAAAGTTTAATATTTTGTTTGTCCATGGAAACAGGCTGTGCTCCAGGGAATCTAGACCTAAAAGAAGCAGGATTTCTATTAATATTCTACAATGAGTATCCATACAAGGTAATGTATTTCTCCAATCAATCTTGCATGAGACACAGTTAACACTACCTTTTCTACAAGGTTAACTTTCAGCTGGAACATCTTGCATAAGACGTTTTTTCTTACAAGAGCCACCCTAATCTAGACGTGATAAATCGACTCCCGAGCGCTCTTCGGTAGACTCCTGTACTCCAGCGCCGCGAGAGGCACAGGCAGAGTCGACGGGGGAGTGGCAGCAGTCAACTCAGTGCAGTGTAGACACCACGGTAAGTCGATTTAAGTACGTCGACTTCAGCTACATTATTCACGTAGCTCAAGTTGAGTAACTTAGATCGACATCCCCCCGCCCCCAGTGTAGACCAGGGCTAAGTGGTACTGTGAATATTCCATGAGCCTTCACTTCTGGAAACTGACATTCAAATTCTGGATTACATCTAGAAATGGTACTAAACCAGTGTTCACATCAATGCTAGACACAAATTCAAACCAGCAATGACTGCATTAGAAAGGCCAAGAAACAGAAAAACTAGGGTTCTGCACATCAGAACAGAGGTGTATTGATAGTTGTATAAGTAAACTTGCAATTTTTTGCCTGGTTCAAACCAGTGTTATTTAGTTTAATGTGCACTAAAACTCACCCAAAACTTTAGAAATAATGATTAGACCAGACTACTGCATTTGGTATTTGTGTAGCAATGGCTAATACGAACATAATTTATGATCTGACCCTGGATATATGATTCTAGAATCTTGTTTCTTAAATTATAATAGCTGATCATTCTCTTTTCTTTTCTTTGTAGGCCAATATAGCTTTACTGTTGAATATTTCTGGTTACTCAAAAAAAAAAAAAAAAAAAGGAACAGTCCATCTGAATAAATAGCTACCTGCTTGACTTTTCACAAAATTAAGAATATAATATTGAATTTTTGGACTATTCAAAGAAAAGTTAAAATTAAATGATTTTTCCCATACCCTTCCCATCCACAGAATTGCTGACATTTTTGCTGTATTTCTCTTAACTTTGGTTGAGTTGTCACTTGGGTTACACGTTTAACTGTCACTCCTTCCAAGAAAATTGCACCCTTAAAAAAAAATACAAAATGCAATTAGCATTTAAGATATATCACAAAAGAAATTCAGAAAACAGATGCTTTCATATACACACACACACACTTCTAGACTGACTAAGATTTAAGTCATCAATATTTAAGGTTGCATAACTAAGGTCAATCTACCCTGATAGTGTAGACTGAGTCACGCTACTCCAGCTACGGCTTAGGTTGACTTATCACGGTGTCTACACCGCACTACGTCAACAGGAGACACTCTCCCATCAACTTACCTTAGTCCTCTCATTCCAGTGGAGTATCAGAGTCGACCAGAGAGCGCTCTGTGGTCAATTTAGCAGGTCTTTAATAGACCCACTAAATCAACTCTCGCTATATCAATCACAGCAGCATCATTCCCCACTAAGTGTAGACATGGCCTCAGTTTCCATTACAGGTCTTATTTGACCCTACTTCTAAAATACACCAAAATAGTCATAATGGCCTCAAAATTGGTAGGTTAGGCCTGTGGTCAAGGTAGAGTTCTTCTAGAAAAACTGAAATCAGATAAGGTGCTTATTAAGTAAAATTTAAGCTATTACACAGTTATAAGGTTTTTTGTTTGGTTGGTTTTTTGCCACTTTATAGCAAAAGCCCAGAAAAAAGAAGACAAATTAAATCTACCTTACTGCTCCTCCAGCAGAGATTTAGTGCCCAGGAATAAAAAGGCAGTTAATTAAGTCAAATTAACTAAGTTATTAATATGTATTGTAGTCCACAGAGATAGCTTTTTGCATTTTATTTTACTTAGCAGTAAACACAAAGAAACTACAGGCCTGTATCTCTTAAAAAAGGCATCAGCTTAAGCAGTTAGCATAAGGTTTTGAGGCCTGTGAACTTTGGCATAGAATAAATGGCCCAACAGTTACCCTGAGTTTTGGGCAACTGGGAATAATGTGCCTAAGGGAGGAGTTGTACAAAATGATACCAGGTAACTGCAGAAACACTGAACTGATACTAGTTTAAAATATTTTAGGATAAAATGTAGGCAAATGCTTAACTTCAAACTTTTCTTGGCAACAAATTGATGTATATGGTAATAATCTAAAATCATTAATATACTAACCAATAGGATAAAAGCACTAACTTTATGGTGGACAAGACAGGTTGGTCCTTTCAATGAATATTCATGATAACCTCTAGGCCCTATAATAAGCCAGAATGCCATGTAAGAAGGGTCGGTTGATCTTAATCTGGATCTGGACCATCTGACTTGTTAGGCATGCCAGGGAAAGGGCTGGACCTTTGCCTCTTACCATCAGATCCCCAAGAAGGGGTGCGAGTATGTGAGCATATGCAAGGAATGGGGTACAAGAGATAAAAATATAACAGTAATGCAAAGTTAATGTTAAGGGGTTTGCAGCTTTTCTGTCTTTACTAACTATGTTAATAAAAGTGATTAAAGCTTTGCTTTACCCTCACTGCAAGTGTCTTTGTTGGGCACACCAGGGTTCCCAATCAGATACTGAACTTGATAACCCTGATTCTGTTGTGCCTGATTCTGGGACTAGACCCCTACAATCCCTCAACTCTTCAAATCAGTACTAATTGGAATTCAATAATAATCAATGGCCACAAAAAAAAATCAAGAACAGTATTTAATAAAGTCACTGGGGAACATCAGTTTCAGTGATCACAGTCAGAACATTTAAGGACTGTTGGAGACCTGAATTTTCATTTTAAAAACATGAAATGCAGCAGATAAAACATTATAACCTTAACATTCTCCATTCAAATCCCTCTGAAAAGCACTGCTTGAGCCAAACCTATGCAGAGAAGAGCCATGACAGCGATTAAAGGATTAGAAAACAAACTCAAAGAGCTCAATATTCTTAGGGTTACCATATGCCTGGGTTTTCCCGGACAACACTTTTTTTTGTCCTCCTATCTCAGATTTTTGAAATATGAACAAATGTCTGTGATTTTTCCTTGCTCATTCTTTTTCCAATATTGATTCTGCTAGAACTACAATTCCGAACATGCCTTATAAGCAGAGTTCATGTTTACCGGTTTGCCACCCTTACTTATGGCTGCTGCTGACAGCGGCGCTGCCTTCAGAACTGGGCAGCTGGAGAGCAGCAGCTGCTAGCTAGCCACCCAGCTCTAAAAGCAGCACAGGAGTAAGGGTGGCATGGTATTGACTGTTGAGTCACTGAAAGGGATCCTGTTTGTGCAGTACAACTTCAGGAATAGATCTTGTAATGACTTTCATGGTTACTTGATGAGCAATCAACCACTACTGAGAAAGATACACTCTACAGAGAAATACGCAAGGGCACAACAGGAAGAAGCACTGTAGGAAAGGTTTATTTACATTTGATTTACATTTATTTTTGAGGCCATTACACTTATTTATAAAATGCTAGATATTCAAGGTACAAAAGAAAGTGTACAGTAGAAAACTGTACCCTCCTTGACTCTCTACCTCAGGGGAACAACCTGCACCCCCCATATTCAGCCTCATAATATGATTATGTGGTATCCAATGCAAAATTTGTCATGTTGGGTGTCTTCAGAAGGCTCATGATGCACTGAGCATTGTTGTTATAATAATGTTATAGGTTGTAATTTCATGTATATAGTTATAAGGCTGAAAATGTGTCCTCATAGCTTAAAATAAGCCCAGGCCAAACTCTCCAGGAGCAGAGGGGCAGTTCACATCTCATCAGGGCATGTATGGGACAAACCCAGCCCAGCCTCACAGGAACAAAGGATACTGGCCTAGGCAGCAAGAAAGGATCTGTTAGGGCTTGGCTACACTTGCAGATGTAGAGCGCTGAGAGTTAAAACAGCCTTAGGAGACCGCAGTAGGGAAAATGCTGCCATGTGTTTAGGCTGTCAGCTGAAAGCGCACTAGTGTGGCCACATTAGCAGCTCTTGCAACACCACAAGGAGCAGTGCATTGTGGCAGCTATCCCAGTGTGCAAGTGGCTGCAACGTGCTTCTCAAATGGGGGGAGGGGGGAGTGTAACAGGGAGTGTGTTGTGTGTATGGGGGGGAAGACAGTGTGTTTTGGGGGGCTGAGAGTGTGTCAGCATGCTGTCTTGTAAGTTCAGACAGCAGCAGACACCCCCCCCCACACACACACACACACACCACAGCAGCATTCCACACTAATGGTTTGCTTTGTCTTGGAGCAGATAAGCACACCGGCTGTCTGAAACAGAGCTTTGAAAGGGGATATCCGCATGCCTGCAGCCGATTTCAAAACAATGAGAAAAGTGGCCACTTGATTTCAGGGGATTATGCAATGTTTCCGGAGGCCAATCACAGCACAGTAATGCACTCTACGTGCCTTGCTAGTGTGGACACCTCAGGAGTTAGGGTGCCCGGGGATGCTTTAATGTGCTCTAACTTGCAAGTGTAGCCAAGCCTTTAGACTCTCGAATGAGTCACTCCCCTTCCCTTGGTCAGTTTTGGAATACGATGAGGTAATGCTCACCTGATTCTGAAATGGGGGGGCACAGCCAAGAGGGAAGAAAGACTATGATAAAAGGGGAGAGACATTTGCCATGCGCTCTCTCTTCCACCTCCATCTATAGACACCACCACCAAGCAACTGAAGCGCTGATCAAAGGGGGGAGCCTGGCTAAAGGGCAACCAGCCAACCTATGGTGAGAGGCATTTAAGTTTGTAGGCATTGAAAGTGTTAAGATCAGCTTAGAATGCATTTTGCTTTTATTTCATTTGACCAAATCTGACTTCTTGTGTTTTGACTTATAATCACTTAAAATCTATCTTTTCTAGGAATTAAATTTGTTTGTTTATTCTACCTGAAGCAGAAGCATGTCAGAGACTCTCCTTGGGATAACAAACCTAGTACATATCAATTTCTTTGTTAAATTGACAAACTCGTATAAGCTTTCAGCGTCCAGTGGGCATAATTGGACACTGCGAGATGGAGGTTCCTAGGGTTGTCTGGGACTGGAGATATTGGCTAGTATCATTCGGTTGCACAATCCAAGCAGCAGTTGGCCAAAAGTGCTCACTCACGTAGCTGGGAGCAGCTTATGCGCTAGAGGCTGTGTGTGAACAGCCAGAGAGTGGGGGTTCTCACAGGAGAGCAGGGTAAGGCTGGCTCCCAGAGTCAAGGATTGGAGTGACCTAGCAGATCACCAGTCCAGATAACACCAGGGGAATCTCACACCTCCCCTCCCCCTCTCCCACCTCTCCCTACCCCCAGCAGAGTCCTCTGTGAACTTGAAATATGGTAACCCTAAATATACTAAGATTAACAAAGAAAAAGTTAAGGGGTGAGTTGATTAGTGTCTATAAGTATCTACATGGGGAATAAATATTTCATATTAGGCTCTTCAATCCAGCAGACAAAGGTATAACATGATCCAATGAATGGAAGTGGAAGCTAGACAAATTCAGACCGGAAATAAGGTATACATTTTTAATGGTGAGAGTAATTAACCATTGCAACAATTTAGCGAAGGTCATGGTGAAGTCTCCAATCACTGACGTTTTAAAATCAGGATTAGAGTTTTTTTCCTAGAAGATACGCTCTAGGAATTATTTGGGGGGAATTCTATGGCTTATGTTATACAGGAAGTCAGACTAAGTGACAACAATGGTCTCTTCTGGCCTTGGAGTCTATGAATCTATTAATTCTAAACCACATACATAGTAATTCCGTTACAAGAAAAATAATCGCCTCACCTGGGAATTTTAATCTTTAGGTCATCTGGCAGGTTACCTCTGACCTGTTATTTAACTTCAGTTCTAAGATTTTTTGAAGGAGGGCCCATGATTTCAGCAGCACCAGAAAACTGATGATGTCAACAACTGCAATCTCTAAACTATTTTGCCTTTAAAGAGTGTTTCCACAGCAGAAAAAACCTCAGTCACCTCATCAGAAATTAAAGATCACACTGACTATTCACTAGTCTCGTGTGTGACCACAATGTTGTTGCCAGACTGACGAGAGTCCAACTTGACAGCACTCACATTTCCAGGTGAACTTAGTAAGAGCTAATGATGCTTAGAACCAATGAAAACCACACTTAGATTCCTCCAGTAGTTAGAGCAGAATACATTTCTACCTCTCCTTATATTCAAAATGTACCAAACAAGCTGCTGACTATATTATATAGTATAGTGGCTTATGTTTACAATTATACTTTGAAGTACACAAAGCACCCAATTCTGCATGCACTAGCTAAGAGGGGTGGCCTGTTAATTTAGTGGCAATGCACTGCATTGCTACACCAAACATCAGAGTTTGCAATCAGAGAACGGTTCCTCACTCCCTTCATGGTGGGAATTGAAAGCATGGAAGCTGGAGCAAACTCACTCCTGAGAATGTGCAAGAAGTATCTTATGGTTCACCTAGGACTCCCTCTGAGTAATGCTCAGATAAAAATTAACTAACTCTGAAAGAAGCCAAGTGGGGAGGGATAGCTCAGTGGTTTGAGCATTAGCCTGCTAAACCCAGGGTTGAGAGTTCAATCCTTGCAGAGGCCACTTAGGAATCTGGGGCAAAATCAGTACTTGGCCCTGCTAGTGAAGGCAGGGGGCTGGACTAAATGACCCTTCAGGGACCTTTCCAGCTCTATGAGATAGGTATATCTCCCTTTATTACCAGATCCAGTCATCTTTGGTTGGGAGAATTTTCTCCACAATAGGAGTTTGAGAACACTATAAAAAGTTGATTTGTTACCTGCATACTTGTATTAAAAAAACAGGCATAATTTTTCTTCTAATCTAAACCTAATACATAAAGTTGTACTGAGCATTACAGTAAGTCTAAGAAAGATATCATCAAAAGGATATTGAAAAGAAACCTACAGAGTGCATTATAAATTATTTTAGTCTTTAAAACAAGCCTGATGCTCAGGGGAATAAAACAAAAATTGCATTTCAACAGAACAAAACCAGAAATCTTTGTGATTAAACACTCCCAGTCCCTATTTCAATACAATAACCCAAACCTACACCAAGCATAGTGTCAACAAATGTTTCCAACACATTCTCGATTGAATTGGGCAGCAAAGAACTTGGTTAGAATATTGATAAACTCAAGATATTATTGGCTTGGCTGTAGACTTTGGCATAGATGGATGGGATCATTTTCAATTCTCATTCTTATACAAGAGATCTAGAGAATTAGGCTGCTTCACTTCGATGTCTTCATTGTTTGTTGCTCCATAGGCTTTTGTTCTGTCACTCTGCCTACTCACTTACTTTAAGGGCACTGGATAAAAGAGTGAGGTAGTTCTGGGCTGCAGTGCTATATCAGTACATGAATGGCTCAGTAAAGGAAGCAAGCAGCTGCCTAGATGCACTGTCTGTGAATTTTCAGTGTCTGGCTAAGAGAATGGTTTGGAATAGGGAAAGATGGTCATGGTTTACTCCTGATAAGGGAGATTATGCAGTGTAGTGAAGCAACCAGAGAATATGATAGTATTCCCCACTACTAAGACAGTGCTATCCATTTTTTGCCCAACAGGTGAGATTTCCAAAAGGCAGAAATGGGAGTTAGGCTGTGGCTACACTTAGCGCTTCAAAGCGCTGCCGCGGTAGCGCTTTGAAGCACTAAGTGTAGTCAAAGCGCCAGCGCTGGGAGAGAGCTCTCCCAGCGCTGTCCATACTCCACCTCCCTGTGGGGAATAATGGACAGCGCTGGGAGCCGCGTTCCCAGCGCTGGGGCTTTGACCACACTGGCGCTTTGCAGCGCCGCAATTTGCAGCGCTGGAGAGGGTGTGTTTTCACACCCTGCTGCAGCGCTGCAAATTTGTAAGTGTAGCCAAGCCCTGAGGTGCTTAACTGCCATCTGTGTCATTTGAAAATCTCTCCAGAAATTTTCAGTGAAGGGATACTTTCAAATCCTCAATTTTATTTATTTGGACTTGCAGGTGGCAGAGTGCTTAGTACAATTGTTTTCTCTCAAAACTGCAATCTGCTGTAAGGCTACTACTCAACAATTTGTATCACAAGTTTGCACAGTTTATACAGGTTACAATCCTCCATATGTTGGGAAGGGAAAATTATTTTTTTAGAAAAGTAAACTACCTCAATGAAATTCAAGGTTACATAAAAGTCAGCTTTGTGAAACTGAAAATATGCATCCTAGTCTCCTACTTGCACTGTTTGAAGGCTGGTTTTGTTTGGATTCTTTTGTTAATTGATGTATTATTTTGAGACTTTCTCATCCTGACCTGAAACAATGAGCTCTCTTGCGAAGACATTATATATTACATATGTTTATGGTGCACTAAAAGTGTGAGGGATGGAAACCAAGCAAGAAAAATATCAAGTAAATTCTGAACTATGGAGCTTTGAAAAGACATTTTAACAATAATTCTTAAAAAAAATAAGTTCAATACCTCATCAGTTAAGCGCTGATTTGTACTTTAACAGTATTTACTATATTTATAAAACTTCAAGAGTGGGTTTATCTCATTCTCATAGGTTTTGTGAGATGCCTAAAAAATGAATTTTGTGAACAGAATATAAATTAATTCTTCTTTTAAAGGAACTTTGGCTTGTAAAAGTAGTTAACTATACATTAAATAAAGGAATCCTAAGGGAAGCAGGGTTTGAAATAGGCAATGATATTTTTTCATGTTCAAAAAACCAATTTGTTTTAAAGAGTGTGATCTTAACTAATACTGAATGTAAATTGTAAAAAAAAAAAAATTAGAAGAAAAGCAATTATATACAGCGTATACTCAGCCTAACCCACAATTCAATTAAAAAAAATATGGCTATTAAAAAAATATTCTGACAATTATAATTGAGCAAACATGTGGTCTGAGGGACACAGAATTCTTTAATACCAAAAAAACCTCAAAAAGTAATTTTCTCCTAATACAATATTACTGTTAACATTTCAATCAACCTGGATAGTGAAACCAGATATTTCACAGTATGTTTGCTTTCTGACTTTGTGCTACAAACTCAGAGGAATGTTTAAATTTAAAAAAAGTTTCCATTAATTTTAGAAACTTTTATTGTTACATTTTAAATAAAATTTGGAGTTCAGTCTAAAATTACATGATTGATGAATTTACTGTTTTAATTTTTTTTTAAGCTTTAAAATTGTTGAAACATCCCATATCACCATTTTTTAAACAAATATTTTTCTTTTTCAGTTTGAAAAACTTTTTGTTGGAAATTAAGGTTAATTTATCGTGAAATATAAGAACAGTGAAAAATCAAAACTAAAAGTTTCAGTTGACCTGATCCCAACATTTTCAGTTTTTTGGTTAGTTAAAATTTGAAATTTCAGCTTTTAATCACAATTTGGGATGGAGAAATTTTTCAAAATGACAAAAATTCTCATGAGACAAGATATGTGTTTCCTGCCCAGCTCTAATCAGAAGTTTCCACTTCTCACCTACCGTTCCTAACAAAATGTGACAGTCACGTGCTCTACACTTTCAGGGATTGTTCCAAATAGGCAGATGATCCATTTCTGGCAAATCTTAACCTTGTTCCATGAAACAGTCTTTCCATTGTCTCAGCAATTTCTCTGCCCAACAGCTATCTTCGCAAAGCTAGAATGGTTGACTTTATTTTTGATAAAATAAATACTTGGAATGGAAGTAACTGGACATGAGTTTGATAATGACTTTTCAAGCAAAAAGCCTCTGGGGAAACATCCAATAGCTGAATGAGTGATTGGAATAAATCCACAAGAGCAATGATCTGTGGCCAAAAATACATGGTAGAATCATTTCCTCCTCCCAGCAGTGTTATCAGATTGCTTTTATTGTCTTCAGAATCCCCCATACAAGATTCCAGAACTTTCTTCAAGTCTTTGTGCTTATATGTAACCTGAATAAGTATATGCACAAAAAAAAACATGTATGCACTGATCTTCTGTGCATACACATTTTTTTTTTTTTTGTGCATATACTTATTCGGGTTACATATAATCACAAAAACTTGAAGAAAGTCCTGGAATCTTGCATGGGGGATTCCACACATCTTCCGTGCATACTTAGCCTTTTGCCATGTTTTCCGCAGCCAATAGACCCTTCAAAGAGTACCGTTGTGGACAATGCAAAGGTTGTGCATCACTACTCTGTTCCAAGGCAAAAAAGGGAAGGAAAGTAAAGCAAGCAGAAGAAAGCACCAGAGCAACATGAAAACAGGAGAGACAATCATTCCAAAAAAAAAAAATCCTCACACATGCACACCCCACTGAAGGAGACATAATAAAAAGTTATTGAACTGAGTTACTGGAATTTAGAGCTAATGTGCTCTTTGATGGCTTAACAGACAATAAAAAAATTAATCCTTGCTAACTTAAATTGAGAGAGAGATTTTAGCAGTTTCCGGTACACCCCAGACATTTCCTTGACACGTTGATGCGCATATAACACAACTTTCCTTAAATCCTGGAGCAGTGGTTCTCAACCCACAGGCCACTTGTAGCCCAATCAGCACACAGCTGATGCCCATGTGACATCCTCAGGGTCATACAGGTAGTACATACATTGTGTGCATGAGGCCCACAACACAGAGAGCTGCATATGCAGCCCACAATGGTAAACAGGTTGAGAACCACTGTTCTGGAGAAACCATTAACTCCAATCATAGAATCATAGACTTTAAGATCAGAAGGGACCCTTATGATCATCTAGTCTGACTTCCTGCACAACACAGGCTACAGAATCTCACCCATCCACTCCTGTATCAAACCCCTAACCTATGTCTGAGTTACTCAAGTCCTCAAATTGTGGTTTAAAGACTTTGAGGTGCAGAGAATCCTCCAGCAAGTGACCCGTGCCCCACGCTGCACAGGAAGGCAAAAAAACCCCAGGCCTCTGCCAATCTTCTCTGGCGGAAAATTCCTTCCTGACCCCAAATATGGTGATCTTTAACTATTAGCGGTAAATATGCCCAGTGGCCTGTGATGGGATGTCAGATGGAGTAGGATCTGAATTACTGCAGAGAATTCTTTCCTGGGTGTCTGGCTGGTGAGTCTTGTCCACATGCTCAGGGTTTAGCTGATCATAGAATCAGTTCCTTATCCACCTTTCAATTTTCATACTGATCCCCATCTTTTCCAATTTAGCTAATAATTCCCCATATGGAACCATATCAAATGCCTCACTGAAATCGAGGTAAATTAGATCCACTATTTCCTTTGTCTAAAAGATGTTACCTTCTCAAAAAAGGAGATCAGGTTGGTTTGGCATAATCTACCTTTTGTAAAACCATGTTGTATATTGTCCCACTTATCATTGACCTCAATGTCCTTAACTACTTTTTCCTTCAAAAATTTTTCCAAGACCTTGCATACTACTGATGTCAAGCTAACAGGCCTGTAGTTACCCAGATCACTGTTTTTTTTTTTCCCTTTCTTAAAGATAGGAACTATGTTAGCAATTCTCCAGTCATACAGTACAACCCCTGAGTTTACAGATTCATTAAAAATTCTTGCTAATGGGCTTGCAATTTCATGTGCCAGTTCCTTTAACATTCTTGGATGAATATTATCTGTCTCCCCCCCAATTCAGTCCCATTAAGCTGTTCGAGTTTGGCTTCTGCCTCGGATGTGGTAATATCTACCTCCATATCCTCATTACCATTTGTCATTCCACCATTATTCCTAAGCTCCTCATTAAAGACTAAGGCCAAATATTTGTTTAGCTATTGGGCCATGCCTAGATTATCCTTAACCTTCACTTCATCCTCAATGTTTAGTGGTCCCACTTCTTCTTTCTTTGTTTTCTTCTTATTTATATGGCTATAGAACCTTTTACTATTGGTTTTAATGCCTTTTGCAAGATCCAACTCTACATGGCTTTTGGCCTTCCTCACTTTTCCCTACATGTTCTGACCTCAATAAGGTAGCTTTCCTTGCTGATCCCTCCCATCTTCCATTGCTTGTAGGCTGTTTTTTCTTAATCACCTCTCTGAGATGCTTGCTCATCCAGCTTGGTCTACAACACCTGCCTATGATTTTTTTCCCTTTTCTTGGGATGCAGGCTTCTGATAGTTTCTGCAACTTTGACTTGAAGTAATTCCAGGCCTCCTCCACCTTTAGATAATAAAATAATAATTGGAGATATACCAATCTCCTAGAACTGGAAGGGACCTTGAAAGGTCATCGAGTCCAGCCCCCTGCCTTCACTAGCAGGACTAATTTTTGCCCCAGATCTGTAAGTGGCCCCCTCAAGGATTGAACTCACAACCCTGGGTTTAGCAGACCAATGCTCAAACCACTGAGCTATCCCTCCCACTTATTAGATCCACAAGTCCTTCAGTCCAATCCACTTCCCTAACTAATTTCCTTAATTTTTTTAAGTTGGGTTTTTGATTTCAAAAGGGCTTAGTCACAGATCTATTTTTGTTTATCCTTCCATTTAGTTTGAACTGAATTAGCTCATGATTGCTCGAACCAAGGTAGTCCTCTACAACCATTTCTTCTATGAGGTCCTCACTACTCACCAAAACCAAATCTAAAATGTCATCCCCTCTTGTTGGTTCAGCAACTACTTGGTGAAGAAATCCATCAGCTATCGCATCCAGGAAAATCTGAGCCCTATTATTATTATTACTAGCACTTATCCTCCAGTCTATATCTGGGAAGTTAACGTCTCCCATGATCACACAATTCCCATTAGTATTTACTTCATTAAAAACATTAGAGATCTCTATCCATATCCAAATCAAATCCCGGTGGTTTATAGCACACCCTAAGTGCTATCCCAGGGGAGGCTCTAGTAGCTTTCTTCCCCAATGTGATTTTTGCCCAGATAGACTCTGTCTTATCCATTCCATCACTTATTTCTTTACAGTCTACCTCATCAGTGATATACAACGCTACTCGACCACCTTCGCCTTTATCTGTGTCTTTCCTAAACAGCACATACCCTTCAATACCTGTACTCCAGTCATGACTACTATTCCACCATGTTTCTGTTATCCCTATAATATCTAGTTTCACTTCCTGCACCAGTAACTCTAGTTCCTCCATTTTGTTACCTAGGCTCCTCACATTGGCGTACAAACATCTTAATTTTTGCTCTTTGGCTTCGCTCACATTCTTTACCTGATTAGGCACAGACATTCTACCGCCAGTATCACCTATTAGACTGGTATCTACACTACCCTTCCTCATATGTCCAGTCTCCTACCCAGAGCTGTATCCTCTCTTACTTCGTTTTCTTCCCTCTCAATGTTAAAATCCGGCGTAGAGATTACCTGGACATCTCCCAACCATCTTCCCCAAATTCCTAGTTTAAAGCTCTCTTAATCAGTTGTGCCAGCCTCCATCCTAGAAATCTATTTCCCTCCTTACTCAGGTGAAGTCCATCCTGAGAGAACAGTCCTCTGCCCATGAATGCCTCCCAGTGGCCACACATCTCAGAGCCCTCTTTATAGCACCACTATCTGAGCCATCTGTTGATCATCATAATCTTGTCACACCTTTGTTGCCCTTCTCTAGGAACAGGCAGAATCCCACTGAAGATCACCTGAGCCTCCATTTCCTTAAAAGTCCTCCCCAGCCTGGCATTGTCTCCCTTGATACATTCCAGCGAGAATCTAGCCATATCATTTGTTCTCACATGAAGGACAATCAGCGGATTCTTTCACGCTCCCATTAGGATCCTCTTCAGCTTCAGGTCCACATCCTGTATCTTAGCACCCGGCAGACAGAACACTCTTCTGTTCTCTGGATAAGCTCTGGTTACAGGCCTGTCTATTCTTCTCAGTAAGGAGTCCCCAGTCACATAGACCTGCCTTTTCCTGATGATGGTGTGATTCTCCAGTCTATCCCCTGTTCCCTCTGGCTGCAAGTCCTCTCAATTCCTATTCTCCCTTGCAATCCTCTGCAACCTAACCTATCCTCCTGGGGCTCATATTTGGTGTTATCTCCATTGACTCTTCCCCTCTTCCTACAGGACTAGCTGCTCTTCTCTTCTTCCTTGCCCTCTCACCTTCAGTGACCATCTGCTGTGCCCCTTGTTCATTTTCCAACTCCGCAAACCTGTTCCTGAGCTCTATTTCTCCTTCACTAGCCCGTCTTTTCCTCTTCCTGGTTCTCTTAGTCACATGCTTCCACTGTCCACTTTCCTCATCCAGCAGTCTCCCCTTAGAGTTCTTTGGTTCTGCTTCCATCTGCAAGTCTGAGCTTTTCTCTTCAGCCTCCTTGTGTCTTTGCTCCATCATCTGCTCAAACCCCCTTCTAAACTAAACCAGAGTTTCTACCTGCATCTCCAGTCCTCAGATCTTTTCTTCCATCAGCTCTATCAGGCGGCACTTCATACACATGAAACTCTTCATGTACCCCCTCCAGGATCATGTACATGCCGCAGCTTCCACATCCAGTCATCTTCATTGTGTCTTCCACAGCTTGGGTCACTACCACTGCTGCCTCTGTATCTGTCATAGCCCTTCCACCTAAATCCTGTTAGTCCGAGAAACACAAACCAAACCAAAACACCACCACCCACAGCAAAAAAAAAAAAAAAAAAAAAAAAAAAAAACCAACTAGCACCAAAACACTGCCAGAACACCACACAATCCCTTCACTAGACTGTCTATTCCTCTGCCTGCCTCTCTTAGTCTTCCCCCCAAACTCCCCTTGCAAACTCCCACTCAAACTCCCCTGTTTACAGCTCTGTTTGCTGGCTCCTGTGCCGTTGCCTTGGTTGGCTACCTTGTTAGGACGCCTAGTCAGAGAAGCTCCACTCCCTAATCAGGGCTCAGCTTCTCTCCCAGCACCCTGCCCCTACCAGCCTCTACACATACAAATACAAATAGCTACAAATACCTTCTCCTCCAACAGAACACTCACACTCCCCTGTTTACAGTTCTGTTTGCTGGCTCCTGTGCCACTGCAGCTGTCCATGCCACTGGCTGGCTACCTTGATAGGACCCCTAGTTACGGCTCAGGATTCCACCTTGGAAGAATCCTGTGTCATCTGCCATATCCTATGACGTTTCTTTTGCATCATGTGTCCCCAACATAAAATGCAATAATAAAGGATCTGGGTGGCTTATGAAAAAAGTAATTTTCTGTTCTAGAACTGCTCATGAAGCAGACCATGCTTCAGCTAAACTTTATAAGTGTGAAGGGACACAGTTTATTCTGCCAAACATACAGTCATAGATGCAGGTGCCTACAATAAAATTTTAGGAAAAGGCCATTCAACCAATTATACTCACCTTTTTAATCTTTAGGTATACCATGTAGTATGTCCCATTGCATTGTACATGTGAGCATTAAGATCAGCTGCAGTATGCCTATGTAGTTTGAGAATTCACTTATGAGGCTTCTATTTGACTTAACACTCAATTTGATGTAACAAACTCATCAGACTGTAAAAATGGTTTGGGAGTATAATTTTTGTACTATTTACAAAATACCCAACAGTGCTTCTTGCTGAAATCAACACTGAGGATGGAGTGGAGGTTAAACATAATCTAGGCATGGCCCAATATCTAAATAAATACTTTGCCTCGGTCTTTAATAAGGCTAATGAGGAGCTTAGGGATAATGGAAGGATGACAATTGGGAATGAGGATATGAAGGTAGATATTACCACATCCGAGGTAGAAGCCAAACTCAAACAGCTTAATGGGACTAAATCGGAGGGCCCAGATAATCTTCATCCAAGAATATTAAAGGAACTGGCACATGAAATTGCAAGCCCATTAGCAAGAATTTTTAATGAATCAGTAAACTCGGGGGTTGTACTGTACGACTGGAGAATTGCTAACATAGTTCCTATTTTTAAGAAAGGAAAAAAAAGTGATCCGAGTAACTATAGGCCTGTTAGTTTGACATCTGTAGTATGTAAGGTCTTGGAAAAAATTTTGAAGGAGAGGGTAGTTAAGGACATTGAGGTCAATGGTAATTGGGACAAAATACAACATGGTTTCACAAAAGGTAGATCGTGCCAAACCAACCTGATCTCCTTCTTTGAGAAAGTAACAGATTTTTTAGACAAAGGAAATGCAGTGGATCTAATTTACCTCGATTTCAGTAAGGCATTTGACACGGTTCCACATGGGGAATTATTAGTTAACTTGGAAAAGATGGGGATAAATATGAAAACTGAAAGGTGGATAAGGAACTGGTTAAAGGGGAGACTACAACGGGTCATACTGAAAGGTAAACTGTCAGGCTGGAAGGAGGTTACTAGTGGAGTTCCTCAGGGATCAGTTTTGGGACCAATTTTATTTAACCTTTTTATTACTGGCCTTGGCACAAAAAGCGGGAATGTGCTAATAAAGTTTGCGGATGACACAAAGCTGGGAGGTATTGCTAACACAGAGAAGGACCGGGATATCAAACAGGAAGATCTGGATGTCCTTGTAAACTGGAGTAATAGTAATAGAATGAAATTTAATAGTGAAAAGTGCAAGGTCATGCATTTAGGGATTAATAACAAGAATTTTAGTTATAAATTGGGGACGCATCAGTTGGAAGTAACAGAGGAGGAGAAGGACCTCAGAGTATTGGTTGATCACAGGATGATTATGAGCTGCCAATGTGATATGGCCGTAAAAAATGCTAATGCGGTTTTAGGATGCATCAGGCGAGGTATTTCCAGCAAAGATAAGGAGGTGTTAGTACCGTTATACAAGGCACTGCTGAGACCTCATCTGGAATACTGTGTGCAGTTCTGGTCTCCCATGTTTAAGAAGGATGAATTCAAACTGGAACAGGTTCAGAGACGGGCTACTAGGATGATCCGAGGAATGGAAAACCTGTCTTATGAAAGGAGACTGAAAGAGCTTGGCTTGTTTAGCCTAACCAAAAGAAGGTTGAGGGGGGATATGATTGCTCTTTATAAATATATCAGAGGGATTAATATTAGGGAGGGAGAGGAATTATTTAAGCTTAGTAACAATGTGGACACAAGAACAAATGGATATAAACTGGACACTAGGAAGTTTAGACTTGAAATTAGACAAAGGTTTTTAACCATTAGAGGAGTGAAGTTCTGGAACAGCCTTCCAAGGGGAGTAGTGGGGGCAAAAGACATATCTGGCTTTAAGACTAAGCTTGATAAATTTATGGAGGGGATGGTATGATGGGATAGCCTAATTTTGGCAATTAATTTGGCAATTGATCTTTGATTATCAGCAGGTAAGTATGCCCAGTGGTCTGTGATGGGATGTTAGATGGGTTGGGATCTGAGTTACTACAGAGAATTCTTTCCTGGGTGCTGGCTGGTGAGTCTTGCCCACATGCTCAGG